>NC_064849.1:11528567-12128567 GCF_024139225.1 Suncus etruscus
TTTCATGACTTCATCTCTCCTGACAGCTGCATAATATTCCATTGTGTATATGTACCACAGTTTCTTTAGCCATTCATCTGTTGAAAGGTATCTTGGCTGTTTCCAAGATACCTTGTCTTGCTATGGTAAATAGTGCTGCAATGAATATAGGTGTAAGGAAGGGATTTTTGTATTGTATTTTTGTGTTCCGAGGGTATATTTCTATGACATTTAGAATTATTTTAAGGGAACCAGCAGGAGTGAGGGAATATCAAATGGAAAAATCCATCTAAATTTTAGTCCCTTACCAACCTTGGTAAGCTAATGCAAAGCTGCCATTGGATTTAAGACAGTTGAGAGGGGGTGGCCAGAACCCTCCCCCAGACAATGATGACTGGGGGCTGTGTAATACCAAAACAATTAGCAAGCTGAAGGGAATCTTATTTTAAAAATGATTCAGTCGGAGGCATCCCTCGCAAGTTCTGACCCATTGTAAGGTGAAACTATAGTTTGTTGCTTGCCCTGGTAGTTTAATTTACTCATCCCTCTGGGTTCAGTTTTTACCAGATATTTTTGAGGTAAAACAAACTATAAGAAAGAAATGTCATTTCTCTTGTTCTGTAAGTGCACACCGGAAGAACAGAAAGGGTAAGCCACTTAGCACAGGTAACTCCAAGGTCAGAGATCATTGGACCTCTCCATTGTCCAGTGTTTGGAAGCACTTCACTGGAAAAAGATTCTATTCCTCTTTGAATTTGTGCCCATATTACTTGCCTATTCTGTGCCCCACCTTTATTTCTCTGTAGATCCCAGTCTAGGTGCTACTAATGACTTGAGGGTGGGCTAATGGTACATAAAAGGGAAAAGGTGGGACCTGTCTGCCATAAAGGCAGGCTGGAAGTTGGGAGGTGGGGACAGAAGGGAAACTGGGCATTGGCGGTGGGAAATGCACACTAGTGAAAAGATGGATATTGAGTTGCATAGCTGCAACTCACTCTTCAACTTCCTAACTCTATATCTCACAGTGATTTAATAAAAATTTTAGGGGCCAGAGAGAGAGCACGGCAGTAGGGCATTTACTTTGCATGCGGCCCACTTGGGAGTGATATGGTTTGATTCCAGGCAACCCATATGGTCCCCCAACCTGTCAGGGGCGATTTCTGAGTGCAGAAATAGGAGTAATCCCTGAGCGCCACCAGGTGTGGCCCCCAAACCAATCAATCAATAGCAAATAGATACATAAAATGTAAAAATATAAAAATTAAAAAAACCTCTGAAAATATCAAACTATAGCAAATTCAGTAAAATAAAAGATCAATTGGGACCAGTCATAGTACAGTGGGCAGGGTACTTGCCTAACACATGCCTGACCCGGATTCTATCCTGGCACACACCCCCAATATGGTCCCCAGAGCACTGCAGGAGTAATCCACTATGCAAAGAGCTTGGTTAGGTCCTGAGACCATCCAAACACATAAACACAGTTCAATTAAATATCAATTTAAAGGGGAAAAAAACTGTGCTTTCTGTTCCAGCTACACTGAGCTTGTTAGACAGTGTATTTTCAGGTTTGTTTATTTCTATTCTTGGGATCTAAATGATCTCCAGACTGAGACTGGAAGAGTCAAGGAATCTTCTAGAAGCAAGGAACTGGTTCTGATGAACCTTGTTGAAGAGTCATTGCAGAAGATTAAGATAATAAGACAGAAATTAGAGGTGAAAAGCTGGGGTCAAGGGCTCGCAGCCCTCAGCTGCTAGCTGAATGCTTCACAGTCAGTATTTATTGCTTTAAAACAACTGCTGATTGCCTATCTGTGCTAATCTACTGCTTTTAGATGCTTTTACCTGCCAAAGGGTGTCTGCATCTGGGAGAACTGTGTCTAAAGGGATATTTCTTTAAAGAGAAGAAGCAGGGATTCCAGCCCCAAGGGCTTTCTTTCTACTTAGGTACAAGCTATCTGGATTTCTGGGGTCAGTTTTCTGCCTATTTAGCCTCCCACATTATTCAGTCTGTCTTGATCTTCAACATACAAATGTGGTTCAATCTTGATAAAATTCCTTAACTCAGTTTCTTTATTTTTTATTAATATATTTATTTAAGCACCATGATTACAAACATGTTTGTAGTTGGGTTTCAGTCATAAAAATGTATCTCCCCCTTTTCTAGTGCAACCTTCCCACCACTAATGCCCCCCCCCATTGTTCTTTGAGACAGGCATTTTACTTCTCTCACTCACTACCATTGTCATGATAGTTTTTGGTGTAGTGAATTGCACTCACCACGCTTTGTGGTAAGCATCATATCATGGGTTGGTCCTTTCAAACATCATCTCTGTTGTCTCAGTATTATTACCATACTACCTTTTATTTTTCTTAAATCCCGCAGATGAGTGAGACTATTCTGTGTCCCTCTCTCTCCCTCTGACTCATTTCACTCAGCATAATAGTTTCCATGTCCATCTATGTATAAGAAAATGTCGTGACTTCATTTTCCCTAACAACTTCATAGTATTCCATTGTGTAGATGTACCACAGTTTCTTTAGTAACTCACCTGTTGCACCTCATCTCGGTTTCAAGAACGGTGTTTGCCTCCATCTTTCTTTTTAAGAATTCTGGTTCATTTTTCATAACTATCTTTAATTTTTTATTTGTTTGTTTGGGGCCACACCCAGCTGCTGCAGACGTGTTAGCGTCCCCAAGCAAAACCTTAGTGGGTTAGATAATTCTCACTAGGAATAAGCGGGTACACAAAGGCGGATGAATATGAAATATGAAAATGAAATAAATGAGACCACACAAAATGAATTGTATGGGGACCCACATCCAAGGGACGAGAGACAAATTTACTGTTCAGCCGATGACATTTTTAAGCACAAACTCTGGTATGCAAGGTGTCGTCAGGGAGAACAAAGAGTAGGAGAGCAGTACAATGGGGAAACAGGCCTAGAATCTACATATCAAATGACTATCCTATAGGTGAGAAAGACCCCTTCTAGAGGGCTGTGAAACAAGAGCTAGAGATGTTTTTGGTTTAGCAAAAAGCAGGTTTTTCAAGAAACCAGGAGGAGAGAGAGAGAGAGATATTTATGATGTTTATGTGGTTGCCGGAAAATAGATTTTAGGGGGGATGGACATAATTGTTTACCATCATAGAGCTAGACTCAGAAAAACAAGCTGCTGGCACCAGGTTATATTAGAGATACAAGTCACAAATAAACTAGCCAGCAAGGAACTTTTGGAGGGCTTTGGTACTGACATTTCTTTGTCTGTAGGAAAGCTGAGGCTGAATTTCTATAGTGGCCAAATAAAGAGAAAATATAATGTTACAACCATGTTAGAATTACCGCCAGTAATCCACGCAAAGGGTCAAATGATTGACTTCTCTGAGCGGGCCTTTTGGCAAATAATTCTTTGAGAGGAAGGCAAAAATCCATGTCTGGTGCATGCCCCCTAAGTGGGGGGGGGGGTAACACCCAGCTATGTTCAGATCTTACTCCTGGCTCTGTGTTCAGGGCTTGCTCCTGGGTCTGCATGCAAGGATCACTCCCCGGTGGGACTCTGGAGACCACATGGGATCAAACCTAGGTCATCCTAGTGCAAAATAAGCTCCCTATCAAGCTCTGGCCCCATAACTCCCTATTCTTCATTTGCATTTCAATATTCTTTTATACTCCCTAAGAATATTAATAACCATTTTGTCTTTTTTTGATTTAGGGGGTGGCTATACCTGGCAGTATTCAGGGCTAACCTCCTGGTCCTGTGCCCAGGGATCTCCTTGTGTAGTGCTTTGAGGGACCTTATGCAGTGCTGATAGTCAAGCCAAGGTTGGACACAGGCAAGACAAATATCTTAAGCACAATACAATCTCTTTGGCACCATTAATTACATTTATCTTAAAGCCCCAATATAATAATTCTTTAGGCTCTACTGCCTTACATTTTAATTCTTCCACTTTTTGAGTTTTTCTTCCCTATTTCATGGTGTTGGTATTTGTCTGTGTCTAGTGTCTCTAAACTGAGTACTAACCTTTGTGGCTGAGATTCCTTGTTAGACTTTGTGCTGGAGTTGTCCTATGGTCTTCTTGGGGGAGGGGAATAGAAGAAATTATTGTTAGCTACAATTTCTAAAGCTTATTCTTACAAAGAGGGAGGAAAGAAACTGATCACTCTGTGGGTTTCTTGGGGAAGAAGTCTTCTGAGTGGGAGTATTTCTTCCTCAGCACCCCACCCTGCTTGGGGTAAGGGTCTGTTATTCCAATTTTTTGTTTTGTTTTTTTGTTTTGGGGCCACACCTGATGACACTCAGGGGTTACTCCAATTTCAGATTTTTCAATCATGATAGTTGCCTTGTTAAGGTGATGAACCCAAAGGGTTTGGGGAGAGAAAAGACGATTTAGAACAACTTCTTAGGTAGCACAAAACTGAGGACTTATCAATTCCTTCTCTTTTTATACCCTATTTACAGTCGCTACTGCCTCTGGGTCCTGAGCATCTCTAAATTTTTCTGGCTCACATCCTAGGCTGTGGGATCCATTTTTAATCAGTTCCCATTTAGGCCCTGATGTTCTTTCTATAGCCTCAAAATTTCTGGCCAGCCAATAATACTCTTTGTTGCCAAGCAGTTGATCCCTTTATTTTATATGTATATATATTTAAAATTTTAAAATTAGCTTTAATAATTTGTATACAGTAACATTCATTCTTTTTTGGGATCTGTACTTTGAGTTTTTACAAATGCATGAATGGAGCCATGCCCCACCACAATCAAGGGCATAATTATTCCATCACCCCAACTCACCCCCAGATCCATTGAGGCTGCCTGTTATAATCAGTTCCTTAGCAACAACAGACCTATTTCCTGTCCCAATAGTTTTGCCATTTCCAGACTGCCCTATATGTGGGATTCTTTAGTATCTGGGTTTTTGAGTCTGTATTCTTTAATTGAGCACAGTGAGTATATTATAATAATCTGTTTTGTTTGTTTGTTTTTGTTTTGGGGCCACAACCAGTGACGCTCTGCACTCAGAAATCGCTCCTGGCTTGGGGGACCATATGGGACGTGGGGAATCAAACCACGGTCCGTCCTAGGTTAGCTGCATGCAAGGCAAACACCCTACTGCTGCACCACCACTCCGGCGCAATGATCTGTTTTATTTTTACTCCTGAGAAGTCATCTGCTGCACAGATATACTGCGACTTGTTTATCAGTGCATCAGTTGAAGAACATTTGATTTGTTTTCAGTTTTCTCAGATTTGACTGATAATGAATGAGTCATATGTGTTTGGTTATTTTTTGTGTGTGTGCAAGCCTAAATTTTTCATTTCGTTTGGTCAAATATGTAGGAGTGATTTTAGAGGGCCTATTGTAATCAGTAGCTTAACTTTCAAGGAAATGTCTAAACTATTTTTCCAAGGGTTCTGTGTCTCTTACAAGTGATGTAGGAGAGTTCTAGTGACTCTACATCATTGCTGGGACATGGCATTGTCAATTTTTTAAACTATTTTGGCAATGCTTTTTATGTATAATGATACCTCTCTGGGGGTGAAGTGATGTGATTAAAGTTTTTTTTTTTTTTTTTTTTTTTTTTTAGGAATTTGGTTTGGGAGGGATTACTTTAAGTGTATTTTGTTTGTTTGTTTTTGTTTTTTGAGTGCCATACTTGGTGGCACTCAGGGGTTACTTCTGGCTCTCTGCTCAGAAATTGCTTCTGGTAGGCTCAGGGGACCATTTGGGATGCCAGTGATTGAACCCTGGTCATCAGTGTGCAAGGCAAATACCCTACCTGTTGTGCTATGACTCTAGCCCTCTACATGTTTCTCTTGAAACAGAGATTGCCTCTGTTTTTGCCTCTGGTTTTTGAACCTGATTTCATTATCACATGTGTGTGAGGAAAGGGGTTTACCCGTTTGCTTCTTACACTGAACAAGGTGTTTCCCAAAGACTAAAATGGGTCTGATCTATTGATCTTTCTCCAGTATTCAGAAGGATGACTGACCTAGGGTTGACCCACAGTAATGATTTGATAAGTGTACTATGAATGACTTGCTTAGCCTATAATTAGGAAGAATTTGGTTTATTAAACAATCACTACCTTGAGTGTTTATGGCAGGAAATGATTAGACTGCTTTTATTGGGACTTGAATTTTTTTTAAAACATGGAAATGTTATAAGGAAAAGACTCAACACTACAGATTCTTTGATGAACCAAACAATCATGGAAGTGTTTGGAGATTTATCTTGTTCTCTTCTGTCCTGAATTGTGTCTTACAATCAGTTGTGCTAAAATAAGAAGTGCTAAATTTGGATAAAATTGACATTGTCGGGGCCGGGCGGTGGCGCTAGAGGTAAGGTGCCTGCCTTGCCTGTGCTAGCCTTGGACGGACCGCGGTTCGATCCCCTGGCGTCCCATATGGTCCCCCAAGCCAGGAGCAACTTCTGAGCGCATAGCCAGGAGTAACCCCTGAGCGTTACCGGGTGTGGCCCAAAAACCAAAAAAAAAAAAAAAAATTGACATTGTCTCTGCTGCTTATGGCCTTGAACAAGTAGTTGACAGACTTCCTTTGCCTCAGTTTCCTTATCTGCAAAATGAACCCAGTAATTCCAAACTAAGAGAATGGGTTTATATTTAATGAAGAATGTGCTTGTAAGATTCTCAACATTTCCTTTCTTTCCTTTCTTTTTTTTTTAATTGTGGGAAAGACTTTTACCACAAAATTACCATCAAAATTATTTCTGTGTGCACAATTTAACCAAGTAATGTATCTTTATATGGTGGTGCAACCACCTCCATAACTTTTTCATCTTCCAAAACTGGAATGGTAATTCCCGTCTCCTTCCCCATCACCCTTGGTAAACACCCAGAATATTCTTTCTGGCTGTTCTGGGTGGCTTGAAGAACATAGATTACACAGAACACACACCTTTTTGTGGTTTATTCTATTCAGAATTTTCCATGAAAATTTATGTCAGGATTTCCTTTCTTTTTTTTACTATAAAATTAAAAAAATTTATTGTCTTTTATACAAATTGCTTTTATTTCCAAGTGATTATTCAGTTTGAATAATTTTTTTTTTTGGTTCTTGGGCCACACCTGGCATTGCTCAGGGGTTACTCCTGGCTTTCTACATCCCTCACTCACTGACATTGTTATGTTACTTCTCAGTGTAGTTATTTATTTAACTGTACTCACCACTCTTCGTGGTGAGCTTCATATCTTGAGCCAGTTCTTCTAGCCCTCATCTCTGGGAATTATTTCGATGTCTTTAATTTTTTTAAAACCCATAATGAGTGAGACTATTCTGTGTGTCTTTCCCTGACCAATTTCACTCAGCATAATAAATTCCATGTACATCCATGTATAGGAAAACTTCATGACTTTATCTTTCCTGATGGCTGCATAATATTCCATTGCATATATGTACCACAGTTTCTTTCGCCATTCATCTGTTGAAGGGCATCTTGGTTGTTTCCAGAGTCTGGCTAAGTAAATAGTGCTGCGATGAATATAGGTGTGAGGAAGGGATTTTTGTATTGGATTTTTGTGTTTCTAGAGTATATCTCTAGGAGTGGTATAGCTGAGTCAAATGGGAGCTCAATTTCCAGTTTTTTGAGGACTCTCTATATTGTTTTCCATAAGGGCTGGACTAAGATTTCCTTCCTTTTTAAGTTGAATTATTTCCCACTGTAAGAATGTGTCACATTTTCTTTGTGAACACTTGGTCTGCTGCCACATCAGAAGTATTATGACTTGTGTTGCTGTGATTGTGGTGTGCAGATAGCTCTTCTGGACTCAGCTTTCACTTCTTTTGTTGGCTTTGTGCTGCAGTTGAGTAGAATAATTTCATTTTTCTCCCCCTAATATGCATTGAGAGACATGGCTATAATGAAAAAGGAAGAGAAATTACTTTCCTAAAGTCTCATGACTAACATGACAGTGGAGCAGGATTTGAACCAAACAGCTGTCTATAATTTGGGGGGGGGGAGGCACACCAGCCATGTACAGAGCATATTTTTGATTCTTTGCTCAGAATACATTCCTGGTGGGTTTAAGGGATCCATATGGGGTGATGGGATCAAACCAGAGTCAATTGCATACAAGGCAAGTTACTTATCTACTGTACTATCTTTCTTGACCCCAACAGCTGTCTCTTAAAAATCTAGTCTTTCTCTATAATCTTACTTTGCTCTCTAGTAATTGGTATTTTGAGTGATAGAAGAAGTGACAGGGGAAATTCCAGAAACTGAAAAAGGGCACGGGAGACTTATGTACACTATTGGGGAATTCCATAATCCTTTACTTCAGCTCTTATAAGAGTCCCTTAAAAATGGAACTTCCAGATCACCACACCTGGTCCCCTGAGCATCACCAGTGGTCACTCCTGGGCACAGAGCCAGGAATCTCCCCTGATCACTATATGTATGACCACACCTCTACTCCATGTCACTTAAAGCACTTTGATCTGCGTCCCCAAATCAAGCCAACTCTTCATTAGAGAAAAGTAGGAGTGATCAGGACTCTAGATAAGTATGTCCCAAGCTTTGACTAGTTAAGGCTTCAACCAAAGAAGGGTGTCCACGAAGTACTTGCTGAAATGATCCTGAGTAAGGCTGCTGGAGTGTCTTTGTATACCCGGGTGGAGCCTCTTAGAGATGATGTGGTGAAACTTATTTCAGCTGCTTGCCTGTACTGTCCCCACTTGAAGAGTGTCTCCACCCCAAGCAGACAGTACTCCCAGTGTTTGTTGATGCTTTGCTTACTGTAATTTTGCTGTTGAAATGTGTGGCCCAAAATATCAACTGATCCATAAACAAAACTCCTATGCACCACACACAGGTTTCCCCCAAAGAAAACACAAATCTCAGAGCCACTAAAGTAGCTTTCTCTAAACCTGCACATTTACTGCGTTTTTCTTTGAGATAAAGCTGACTTTTAGGCAAATCACCTCACTTCCCTGCCTGTCACCTTGCAGGCCTCTGATAAATGAATGTTTTTACTTCCTTGCCATTTCCTGTAGTAGACTTTTATTTCCATGCAAGGGGCCAGGCTGAATCCAGGGAAGGAAGATGAAAAGGGGGAATAGATTCTTGAGCTGTAGAGGTGTGGTCAATAGGTATGGAAAATATAGTCCTTGGATAAAGAGAGGAAGTAAAGGGGGTCTTGGGGAGTGATAGTATCTCCCAGGTCCCTGGGAGATTGCTCTGTGGGTGTCCCAGCAAAGTATTACCACATATTGAATAGAGGGATTGCAGAGTTTATTGCTGAGATCATGTTGTAGGTGAGTCGGGTGGGCATCTGAAATGATAACTTTCCAGATCAGAGGCACTGGAATGCAGATACATAGCTGAGAGAACACCAGGTACGCATGGACGCTGAGATGGGTGTGATGCAGCTACAAGCCAAGGGATGATGATAAAGCATTCCAGCACTTCCAGTGCCAGGAAAGAGGCACTAAACATATTCTCCCATGCTCCCCCACCCAAAGGAACTAACTCAGACTGCCCATTTTTAAATGTAGGACTTCTAGAGTCTCCCCATACAAGATAATACATTTCAATTGTTCAATTCCCCAGGTCCAATCTCTAGCACTTGGTTCTGGTATATTAAGCAGATAAATACAGGGAACTATAAAGAGGATTTAAGATGAGATGGGGTTATGGAGGTCCCTTGGGGGACATGTGAGTCTTGCTGAGCCTGGAAAAATGATTAGGGTTAATGCATTCTGCAGAAGAAAAGAGTCTTTATATATGGCCCATTGTTGCTCTGCTACTAATTCCAACAAGGTGGAGTATCTCACTTCTAACCCTCTACCATGGTAGGATCAGAAAACGAAAAGGAGAAGAGAACTGACCATAGTTCACCATTCAGATGACAGAAGATTGAGGAGAAAAAAAAATTAATCAGTAAATTAAATTAGAAGGAGATGATACAGAGGGGTAAAATAGAGGGGGAGGAAATTTAACCATACGACTTACTGTCTCTTAAACAAAGGGCCCAGTATACTCTGTTATATCCTCTCATGCAATGGACTTCTGGAAGGAGAATGGATGGTTCCTTTGACCCCCAACAACCTCTACACTTATAATGATGCTGCTGAGTCATCAGGGTGAGCTAAACCACCTTAGATATGTGCTCTGTCCAAAAGAATACCAGCAACGCTGTAGTACCATACTCAGACAAACTGTTCCACACTATACAAATGATACTGAAGTATCATACATAGACAAGCTGTTCCACGCTGTACAAAGGATGCCATAGCATCATATATCATATATAGACACGTTGTTCTACACTATACAAATGATACTGTAACATCATACACAGGCAAGCTGTTCCAAGCTATCCCCTTCTGTTTTCAGCCACCTCCCATAATTTCTCTTGATAAGCCGGTGCTGTGGGATCCCGGGTAAGTTCGTGATCAGGCAGCTTAGTGTGGGGCAGAGAACATAGGATGAGTGCTTACAGATTCAAACCACCCAGGAGCAACTTCAGGAGATTACTCAGTTTATTTTAGGCGAGAGTGGGATACTTAAAATGTACTTTAGCCAATCTGGTTAGAGGAAAGTAGGGTGTGAGTTCTATGTGTTTAGGGGAAAGCAGGGTGTGAGCTCTGTGTGTTTAACGACAGTAATAATATAACTGAAGAAGGTCTTCTACCTTCTGATGCTGGAAGCATCTTCTCTCCCATGGGCCTACCCACTACCTTCTTTTGCTGTGTCCCAGGGCTCCCAAAGTAGACTGATATCATCTACATTCTACACTTTCTATCTTCTTCCTTGTTCTTTTTCCTATTTCTAGTCTGTCATATTTCTGATAAAACTTAAGATGTTCCATCCATCAGGCTCCCAAGTGCATATATCCATCCTGATCCAATGTGAACCTTAAATCCTTAAATCTGTAATTCCTTTAGTACCATCCTCCATGGTCAAGAGCAAAGAGAGCCTGCATGTTCAATAGAGATAAACCCTCGACTAGCACAGTCACCTGATTTGCCAAAGGTTTTACAGTTACATATGTATGTATATTTTTCTTCATTGCAAATCCCTGCTGGTCCCTCTACTGCTAGGATTCAATCCAATACATTTAATTCTCTTTCTACATAAACCTTTTCTGGTGAAAGCACTAGCCTGCTATGTTCTCCTTAGATGGATTTCATGCAATTTTGAGTTGGATTTGATTTTCTTCTCTTTTTTTCTGGTAGCCAGAGAAAAATATACATTTTGTTTCAAACTATAATTTTTGGGTTTTTCTCTTAGAAAGAATGCTGGGAATAGAGGTTTGCAAAGAAGAGGGGGAAAAAACACAGCTAAATACTGGAATTTTGTTATGATTTCTGAATGTCTGTTCAATCTTTTTGGGGAGAGGGCCATTGGAAGACTTGCCTATGTAGTGGATACCTCAGGAACCTTCCTGCATATTCTAAATCACTGGAATAATCTGGAATATACCCAAGAATTCGAAGTGTCCAAAGTTTCGAAAGGGACCTTATAGAAAACTAACAGCCTTTTCCTCTGGATTGCCAATCGTATTGTCCTGATTTCCTATATAATAGTGGACTTAGTACTTCAGTTCTAGTATGTCAGCTGCTCACAATGTTTCAGGTGTGACTCTAAGTACCAGGTTCATGCACTATTTCAATCTCATGAGGATGTAGCTTGCCATGGTATTTATCTTAGTAAATTCAAAAAGAAGGAGACACAAAAAGGTGTAATCTCCTGCATTTTGATACCTGGAGTCAATGGAAGAGTTAGACTTTGAATTCAGAATTGGTTGGCTTAAAACTTCATTCTTATTTTATGAGGTTTTCTGGAAAGCTGTTGATATATAAACCAGGTGGGGGTGCCTAGAAAATGTTTTGGAAATAGGGTGACTGAAGAAGAATCCTGGGAAGAAGCATCACTAGTCTTTTGGGCCAGAAAAAATTTCATGAGCTCTTGTACATTGATATGCCCTGGGGAAAGTGCATGAATTCCTAGTGTTAGTAATCACTTGGACTTGAGTCTACTGAATATAATAGTGGTACATCATAGACACTCAGGTATGTGAGGAAGAATGGACTGATGAGTTAGAGAGGCCATAACATAAATCACTGGCCAAATGAGATCATCAGACAGATGCCAGTAGAGTATCAGTCTTCAAAATATTTAGCTAGTTCTTCTCAAAATCATGAACGTCATGGAAAACAAGAAAAGTCCAAGTAACTGTGTCAATGAATAGGAGCCTAAGACTAGACAATAAAATTCCATGTGATACCTGGATGGAATTCTAGAACAGAGAAAGGAGAATAGGTCAAAATTTAAGAAAATCTGAATAAATAGGGAACTTGGTTAGTAGTCATGTATTGACGTTGGTTTGGTACTTGTATCACAGGTACCATATGTCTACAAAATGTTAGGGAAGCTGGATCTGGGCTAGGTAGGAACTCTGCACCATCTTTGCCATATGTTTGGAAATCTAAAAGTGTTCTAAAACAAGGTGTTGATTTTAAAACACCCTTATAACACTCACTTCAAGGCTTGAGAAGGGGATTAAAGGAGCTAGGTAATGCTTAAGAAGTTCTTTACCAAAGGGCTAGTGCTTTCTATATATGTAAAATCAAACAATGCCCTTGACCCCTCTTGTGCTTTTTTGTGCTGTACTTCCTAGTGATATCTCAAAAGATTCCCCATGTTGCCTGGACAAGTTTACACTATTATCTCTTTTGTCTCTTCCTATTCTGAGGATATTGGTGTATCAACGTAGGATTGTAACAGCATTTGAACTTGAACTGGTCCTATGTGAATCACATTTATTTTATTTCTTGGTTTAGTGATGGCAAGATCACACATAAAGATGATGAATATATAATGATTGCCTGGGAGGTAAAATAGCCATCGAGATTTTTCCAATAAGAGGAATTGTCTCTTGGATTTTTTGGAAGTGACTGTGCAACATTCAAGTCCCCTTTCTGTCTTACGAATGTGCATAGGGGTCTTGATAGAATGTGACACAGAGCACCGAGTCCTCATTAGTTGTGTCTGGGTTCTGAAAGGATTAGGATGTTTTACTGAGTGAGAATGTTTCCTTGCATAATTGGTCTGGGAGTACCTTTCTAAAGAGGGACACTGGGTGTGATCATTCTAAGGTTGAGGGATATCTCAAAAAAATCTCATCCTGCTGAGTAGAGCAAATATTGTTGTTTCTACTAGATTTTCCTATGGTCATGATTGTGCCAAAGAAAATAAACATGTACACACCATTGAGTATATATTTTACATATGGCATACATATATGAATATATATGCATACATATTCAATATATGCATACATACATATATTGAATATGTATGCATATGTTCACACACAAAATTCTAAAACTTATATGCATATATTCATATCTCTAACTGTAAATCTTATCCACTTACCTCCATATATATATATATACAATATATATATTGCTCTCAATTGGAAATGGTAGAATTTAGACATTACAGTCCAGCCTCTATCCACTTTATTCTTCACCTATTGCTTTATTTTTCTTAGATTCAAAATTTGGATGGATCTCCCTGTACCCAACACCTATGGTTTTCCTCCTTAACTGAATAGATTTCTGGGAAGCTAACTTATAGAGAAATTGGGTGGCCAGGTCTGGACCATTGACATGATTAAGGAAATGAAAATGACCTTAAAAAAAAAAAAGGCCCAGTCACCCATGTCTGTTGAATTATTCTGAATTGCTGCCCTGGGATTTGGTTTCAATACTTCTGCATGCTTGAGGCCTGGAAGGCAGTGCAAATTGGCTATCTGCAACTGCCAGAACCATACTCCCTGTAGATCTGAGTGTGGAGAGGGAACTGGGAGTTTGAGGTATTCTTGCTTCCTCTTTTGGTTAGAAATTTTGGTCAGGCTCGCTCAAATTAAGAAACGACGTTTTGCCCCCTGAGGTATTGCAGGACTTGGAAGAAATAATCCCCAAGCAAATATTTTATAATGGAATAGTAACTATTCTGCTTAATAACCTAAAAGGCTGTCTCAGGTGGCAAGGAACCTTTCTACAGATTCGTATCTTTTCTTTAATGACATGTTTAGCATTTCCCCTGGCAAGCTCAGAAGGGGAAGTCTCCACCATGATGGAGGGAGCAAAGAAATGGGGAAAAAGGCTCTTTCAGGATTACCATCTACAGTGGCGTCCACTCTTTAGCTAGAATAGTGTTTGAAGCCTATTTTAGGAATTAAAAAAGAAAGACTTTCATTAAGACACAGATTAATTAAGCAATTTGAAATTTCAAAATCTGACAAAAGCTTTGTAAAAAAATACCCAAGAGGTAACATCGGTTTCAAGCTAACCCAACCCCTCAGTTCCTACTTTGTAACCTCACGGGGAAGCCTTTTTTCTAGAGATATTTCTTTTCCGAAAGGCAATCTGGACATCCTTGAAGGCAGTTCAAACTCCATATCATTTAAGTGACTGAGCTCCAAAAGTAAGACACTCATTTAGAAGGATCTGTCCCTTCTGTTTCTCCTCCTGCTACTCTTCCTTCACAATGAGGAAATTTTTTCCATTCACTGAGCCCTAGCTCATTTGAATTTATGGTTTCCTGGATTCAAAAGAATCCAAAGGAAAAAAATATTCAAGGACGAGCTCTGATTGGCCCAAGTCAGACCACATGTTTATCTGCGGTCCAGTTATGCTGAGAAGTAGGAGACAGTATGATTGGTCAGATTTGGGTCAGATGCCCACTTTTGCAGTCAGAAGCATGAATTACTTGAGTTCTAACAGCCAGCTTTTCCATCTTTGAGTGAAAGTTACTCAAACCACTTACTTCATTCATATTGGGTCTTTTTAATATTCACTGAGTCTCCACCACAGAGCTGTCATGGCAGAGGGCTGTGCCCACTTCCTCCAAAGCTAGCCAGAAGCTCAGATATTGCAGTTGTCTGGGTGACATTGCCATCATACTTCTGCACTTCTGTGAAGGGTGGTCTCTGCCTCAGAAGTGGCATCCCAGCAATCAATCATGTTTTATCTGTTCCTTGAGTGGAGTTATCTAAAATCAACTCTGGAGAAAGGGGTTGAAAGCATGAAACTAAATGAGTATTCCTCAGCTCTCTCTCTTTCTCTCCTCTCTCTCTCTCTCTCAAACACACACACACACACACACACACACACACACACACACCCCTGCCTCTCTAAGGTTGTAAAGGAAACAAATCAGGAAAGATTACGGGGCATCTCAAAGATTGGAGTTTCAGTCTCAGAGATAAAATCTAGAGTTGGCCAACTCTGGACTTTGGGCCACATCTAAGGGTCACCCATTTTCCTTTAAGGTTAGTTTTGCATCTGTGAAGTTTCTGAGCTGTTGCTTATCCGTGAAGCTATGTATCCTTCCTTCAAACGTGAACATGAGTCTAGCTGAGTGCAGTATTCTAGGTGAAGCTTCCATTTTATTCAGTCTTGTCACAATATCCCACCACTGTCTTCTGGCCTTGAGTGCTTCTTTTGATATGTCTCTTGTAAGTCTTAAGGATGCTCCTTTGAATGTAATTTCCCTTTTTGATCTTGCTGCTTTTAGTATTGTGAAAAATCTATGGGATTTGTCATTGTAACTAAGATGTGTCTTGGGGTGTTTTTCTTCTGGTTTCTTCTAGCTGGTATTCTTCAGGCATGTAGGATTTGATTGCAGTCTTTGGGAGTTTCTCTGTGATGATGTCTTTGACTGTTGATTCTTCCTGGGGATCTCCTTCCTGGGCCTCTGTGGCTCCAATGATTCTTATATTGTTTCTGTTGAGTTTATCAAAGACTTCTATTTTCATCTGTTCACATTCCTTGAGTACTTTTTTCATTGTCTGATCATTTGCCTTAAGGTTTTCTTTTCCCAATTTCTTCTGCTGTATGGAGTTCTGCATTTGATCTTCCAGTTCACTGATTCTATCCTCAGCTGCTGTTACCCTGCTGGAGAGGCTGTCCATTGAGTTTTTCAGTTGAGCTACCATGTTTTTCAGATCTGTTATTTCAGTTTGGAGTTGTCTGATTTCCGTCTTTGTGTTCTGTTCAACTAGAGCTATGTTTACTTTTATTTCCATGAGGATCCTCCATATCTCTATTCTAGATTCCTTATATGAGAGGTTAATCAGATAGTTGGTAATTTTTTTGGTCATCAGAGCTATCTTCATTCTCTGTGTCTGCCTGCGAGGTTTCCCCATTGTCATGCTTGTAGAGTGATTTTTTTCTGTGTGTTGTGGTGGGGTTCATAAGTTAGAAAGAACGTGGTCACGAAGTGAAGTGGAGCAGCCGTGCTCTTCTGGAGCCTCTAGGAGAGCAATTTTGCTGGGCCCTTCTCAGCCCACTCAGGAGAGGCTCAGGAGAAGAACAGTAGAGAAACACACACAGGCAACATGCACAGTCTCTCCCAATCGGTAATCACACAGCAGGGCCAGATTTCTCCCGCCTGACTTCACAGACAAAGGGATCTGCCTTTCACTCAGGGACCCAGTCTTCCTTGGCTTTTTGGCCTGGGCAACTCTAGGAGAGCGATTTTGCTGGGCCTTTCTCAGGGTCACCCCATTTTTGTGCAGAGTTTTACAGGCACATGGCCATGTTCATTTCCTTATGTCTGGTGAAGGATGTTTTCACTGTGCAAAGGCAGAGTGGAGGTCTCCAGAGGAATCTCAGAGCCCACCACATTTCAGACATTGACAAGGTAGCCTTTGGTAGGCAAAGATGACTGACCTCTGTTCCAACTGTTCCAATCCACAGATGCTGGAAGGCATTTGTGACCTCTAGATTGTTGCCACCTTGACAAAGGACAGGTCTTGGCACTTCAGGTCAGCAGAGTAGCCACTGTCAAAACCCTGATACACTCCCTTGTTGAGGATAAGGGGCTGAGAGTGCATTAAGCTGGGAGGGACCCTGGGTGGTTGAGAATTCCATGGCTGAGGCTGGAGAGATAGCATGGAGGTAAGGGATTTGCCTTGCATGCAGAAGGTCGGTGGTTCAAATCCCGGCATCCCATATGGTCCCCTGAGCCTGCCAGGAGTGATTTCTGAGCATAGAGCCAGGAGTAACCCCTGAGCGCTGCCGGGTGTGACCCCCTCTCCCCCCAAAAAAAGAATTCCATGGATAAGGGTGAGGATAGAGCAGGTGGGAGCTCTTGGCATTCAATACAAAAGCCGGAAAGTAAATAATGTCCTTGGAAAGGGGAACTGTTAAGATACCTCCAGTTACTATCACCATGATTAGTCGGGTATATACACGTGCTTCTGGAGGCAGGACCCCATGGCCTGCCTGACATTGAGTTGTAATTATCCTTCTGAGATCCCTCTAATATTTAGTTCCTCCCATGGCTCTCAAAGCATGGGAGCATTTACCTAAGTCTTGTGGATCCTGCCACTCTCCAGACTTTCTTGTGTTCTCTTTTACCCTGCTCCCCAGAAATTTTATCTCAGACGCTAGGGTTCCCTATTTTATCTGGTGAGTTTCTGGACTACATTTGGCTTCTAGAAATTTACTTCTCATGCTTACCACTGCCTGACCTCCCTTTGCTAGAGCTTCTATATCCTAGTATACTTTGAGATATCTGGTTTCCCTCTAAGTCCCAGCCTACAACATAGAAACTCTGAGAAGCCCTCTGGAACTTCTCCACCTATGAACCTCATTTCCTCCAAGTAACCAGTACTCAGCTTGTGTGGCATTACAGTTCTTATGTATTTCTCAAGAGTGATACACAAAAATATACAGATCATTTTTTTCCTTAAAAATACACTGTGGTATTTGTATTACTTCCACTTTAAGTTTGTGTTGAACCTAGCCAGTTTGAAATGGAGAGAGTTAACTTATTTCTAACAGCTAGCTACCTGATAGATATTCCATCTCATATAGGAGTGTGCCTAATACACACGTCCACAGATTTGTTTAAGAATCCCCATGCTAATAAAAGTTCAAATTTTTCTCGGTGTCTGTGGGCTTGTCCTCCACTTTACAAACAATGGTACAGAGAAGAGCTCTGAACAAATATCCTCGAATTCCGATGCTTCCATTTCTCAAGGCTCAACTCTGAAAGTAAGGTTGTTTGCTCAACACGTTCATGCATGTTAAACTTCAGTCAACTGTGCCAGAGCCCTTTCTCAGATGGTGCAATGCACTCAGCCCCATTCACCTAAGAAATACCTCACTTCTTCCATCTTTGCCAATATGATGGTACTCGTGTTCTTTCCATGCTGGCCAACTTCTCTGCAAAAGGGATGGCTTCTCATGGCTATTCTGATTTGCACTGCCTTGACTAGGCCTCAGTGGATCATCTTTCATGCCTGTATTGTTTCTGTAATACAAGAAGATCCATTCAGTGCTTATTCAAAGATTTATTTAGGAGGAATGGGGAGTTCTGGATGCTAGCTTTGTCCTCAGCCCACATTTCCTTCCAATCTAATTGTGGCATTAGACCCATGTTCCAGAGGCATCTGTGCATTTGCTGCTGGTTTCTCTTATATCTCCAAAGGGTAGAGGGATTTGGTGCCCAGGGATGTGACTGTGGTGGGTGAGAGAAAGATTATGTCCCTGCTGTGACCCTTATTTTTGTCTCTTCTCTTCCAGATCCAACCCAGATGAATAATGCAGTTCCCACCTCCCCTCTTCTCCAGCAGATGGGCCACCCCCACTCCTACCCCAACCTGGGCCAGATCTCCAACCCATATGAACAGCAACCACCTGGCAAAGAGCTGAACAAGTATGCCTCCTTGAAGGCAGTGGGTAAGTACTGCTTCATTGCTTCTCTCTTCCTACTTCTCTGTTCCTTCCATAACTTTCAGATGCCCCTTTTCACTCCTTTTTTATTTCTCTCTACTCCTCTTTTTCCTCCTCTTTCTTTCGTGTCTCCTTGTTTTCCTGTTCTTTCTCCTTCCACCCCTTCTCCTTGTCCTCTCCATTTTCATTCATTTTGCTGCTCTTCTCCTTTTTCTCCTACTTCTTATTTTCCTTCTCCTCTTTCTCCCCATTCCTATTCTTTTCTCTTCTTTTTTCGTTGTCCTCCTCATTTTTATTTTCTTCTTCCTAATCCCCACCATCTTTTTTCTTTCTTTTCTCCTCTCCAGGTTTTTCTTCACTTACTTCTTTATCATCTTTGCCTCCTCCTCTTCCCCTTTCTCATTTTCTTTATTATCTTCTTGTTCTCTTTTTTGCCCTATTAATTTTCTTTCTCTTTTCCTCCTCCCTCTTTTCCTCTCTATACATGTCTCATTTGTATAGCATATATCGTATCTATTTCTCATCTCTCCATATTCTGAATATCTCTATATGGAATAAGGACCAATTCTAGAGGCCTCTCTTTCCGTATGTCCTGCTACTTATTGCCCCTTCGAAGATCTTCCTTATCTTCCACACAGCCCTCTCTGGGAAATTGGTATATAAATTCATTCTTATTTCAGGCAGCTGCTGCTCTTCAAGGTAGAGATGACTCCTGGGGTGGATAGCCTGGACCCCCTATGAATTGAGTTCTCACCTATCACAAGAGATTACATCAGATGCTGCATATATACTCTTATTATCCCACTGTCATACAAAGCAGAAGGCACAATAAATAGTTCTGATTTTCAGACTGGGAAGCAGATACTTTAAGAGGCTAATTTAACTTGCCTTCAATCCAGGCAACCTGTAGGCCACAGAGCCGAGACTTGAGCCTTTGTTTTGAATCACTATACCACTGTCACTCCCTTTCAGGTCCTTGGTTCTTTTACCCCTCCAGCCTTCCTCTTTGGAATAAGGATGTATCACAGGGACTCTGCCAAACTATACCCCAGTTTGATAGCAACATGCTCATGGAAAAGTTTTATTGGACAGGGGCAGTATCACCACACAGTTGGTGGAATCTGATTGGCTGTGGCAATGTCAAATGTTCTTGAGCCAGTAGATCTCAATGATAGATGCAGAAATTTTAAGTCACATGGAAAGCAGGTAGAAAGAAAAAAGCAGGTAGGCCCCATTCTACCTAGAGAGTTTGATTAAACTTGTCAAGAACAGGTTCTAGATCTTCCCATAAGAAAGAACTCTCTATATGTTTCCCATGTGAAGCTGAGGCCAAGAGAGTCATGGAGGAAAACGATAGCATCAGCCCCAAATTTAGGACAAACAAGTCCCATCTCAAATGTTTAGTTCTTAACTCCCTTTTGGGAGCAACTATACTTGCTCTTTTCTTTTCTGCAGTGTCCTTAACAGATGTGGATTCCTTCCTCCCTTACTGTGTCCTGAGAATTCTGCATCTTTTCCTTGTCTCAGAGGCAGTGACTTCAAATCTGGGTTTCTTCTTACTGTGCTACTTACTCTGAGCTTATTTACTAAGAGCTGGGAAAAAACAGACAAATTTGGGTTTATAACTGACTTATTCTCAGTCTTGGGTATTACTGAACTTATCCTTCTTTCCTTTAGTCTTTAAGATGGGACAAGGTTGCTTGTGTGTCAGAAGACAGCCCAGCAAAAAATATTTCTCCTAGAGCAAAAGCTCCAGTGCCCCCACCATTCATACACAGATTCTTTTATGACTTCTAATTCAAAGTATGCACAGCTCTCCCAGGAAGCTATGGTTACGTGTCTGGTTAAAACTTCTTCTCCAGTATGGAGTCCCCACCTTCCCAGGACAGATGTCAGTAGAAGCCTCAGCATCAAGAAACAATTACTTGGGGACAAGATTGATTTCCTCCCTGGTAGTCTTTCTACTCTTGTTTCTTAGACCAATGCTTCCCAATCTTTCTGGTTCCTGAAAAACCTTGCACAACAGGATACTTCAAACCAAATGCCTTTCCTTAGTGAATAAAACCCATGGGTTGTGAGATCACCCCAGCCACCATGTTTCTAAACCCCACACAGAGGAGTCTGAAGAAGCAGAGTAGCAGTGAAGAAATAATAAACCAGCCAGTCAGGAAAAAACATGGAGCCAATGGCTTCTCATGGACTCTCTCAAGTGCTAAGCCAAAATTGCCTCTTTCTTTATTAAACCAATACCCATACACCAGGAAGAGGAAGGTCAAGAGCAATACAGGTAGGATTTTACTTATTAAAGGATAGATTTACAAGAAAGAGGAAGATGAGGAACACCTTTGTTTTGGGTTAATAGCTGGTGTCATCTTACACCTTAGTATCCATTTTCCACTCCTTTTTATGCCTATCCAACTCCCTCACTTAAGTTAGGATGGGACACACTTGCTGATCAATCTCAGGATGAAAAATACTGTTTCTGTTCTGAATTCTCCAAATAAACCAAAGCACAAACATACGTTCCACATTTGTGATGTTGGTGGTAACCAGACTCTGCAGAATTAACCACCAAATTTATTCTGTGATTCTGATTCATAAAACAAGCTTCTAGGTGCCTAGCAGAGAGTCTTGCAAGAAGTGCATGCAAGAAGCCTTGAATATGTTGGATGCAGATATGTCTTGAGAAATTCTTGTCCCCACCTCTTCAAGAACAATCAGACAGAAACCTTTAGATAGATAGATAGACAGATAGACAGACAGACAGACAGACAGACAGACAGATTGCAGCAGATTGTGGAGAGGAAAAACATAGCATCTCTGGAGACCTCAGACTACACTTACACATGTTTCATGTTGAATTTCAACCCCAGTTCCACCCTTGTCTACACAACAGGGACCACCATTTCCCTGGTCTTTACTGTGCATTTGCATAGCAGGTGCATCAAAGTGTATTCCAGTAGATTCATATATGCCAAGGAGGATGCATGTAGTTGCAACTCCTATGTTGCCTCACAGAGAGAAAGTCACTGCCTATGTCACCACAGTGCACCCTTTGTGCACTATTGGGGGCTGCCTGTCTTTCTAAGCTTCACACTGAGATGATAGAGTGTGCTGTTCAAATTAATATTTGTCATGATATCAAAAGAAATAATTGGCCCAGGCATCTTTTTCTGTTGAACTTGTCATTCTACTTCTAAACAACTCTTTTCTTAGACCCATTCATGTCCCATTACCTAAAGTTACTCTCTGGCTAAGTCATAACTGGGAATTCCTTCCCACAGTCTTTGGATTTTTTCCAGCATTTGGGCAGGGCTCTCTGCTACAGGAAAAGTGCCTGCAATTTCCTCGCAATTAGAATTGCAGAATGAAAATTTATTGGACACTTCTGGCAGAACCCTTTCTTCCTCTAAGCAGGATTTCCTGCAATGTTGGATGAATGAATGAATGAGCGAACTTAGCTTTGCCAAAAGTCAAAAAATAGCCTTGTCGGAAGAGAATACTCCAATGTCTGCTAGAAATCTCCAAACGCTCTCCTTTGGGGAACTCCCCCAGTGCTAGGTTTAGTTGACATGCCCCCCTTGTCCTCTTGCTTCCTTTGACTGTTGAGAGAGTCCAGGGCGCTCTGCATCACAGAGGATTTGGTGACCCCCTAGAAAGGGGGTCTGTGAGAAGCAGATTATCAATCTGTCTGATTCAATGTCTTACCCCAGAATCAGAGACTCAGCCTGTAGCAGTGAGGTGTAAATCCCATAATAGTTGTTCTCCAGCATGTTATTATTAGGGTATAATATGACTGTGTTGTGAATGGTGAGGTATGCCTCACTGATGAAACCATTACCACCTAGGAAAGGAGATATTGGAAAAAATTTGGATAGTGAAAGTTTTGCAGCCTCTGATAACCAGACTCATTTTTCTCAAAATTTCAGTGCAGGGGAGCGGAGGATGGGACAAGCTTTAGGGTAACTATTAAGTTCAAAAGTGCTCCTGGAAAGGACATTTCTCTTGGTAGTTTTCATCTCCAGATATTGGGTGGGTTTGAGCTAGTCACTGAAACTCTCACCTCAGTTGTTTTTTTTTTTTTTTTTTTTTGGTTTTTGGGTCACAACCGGCCTTGCTCAGGGGTTACTCCTGGCTGTCTGCTCAGAAATAGCTCCTGGCTTGCACGGGGGACCATATGGGACACCGGGATTTGAACCAACCACCTTTGGTCCTGGATCGGCTGCTTGCAAGGCAAACGCCGCTGTGCTATCTCTCCGGGCCCAGTTTTTTTTTTTTTAAAGGAGAAAATAAAGACACAAGACTATGTAGTCTCCAAGTCCCAGCCAATCTTGGCTATGAAAAAATTAAGCAATTCTTCTCATTCTAGTTAATAGAACACCCACAAGTCGTTAAATTGGTGGCATCCATTCTCTCAAGGCTTGGGAGAGAGGGGGTTACTGGTTGTTTGGCCTTCGTTTCTATTTCATTTTGTTTCATTTAGTTTGGTTATTGGAATCACTTCCAGTTAAATGGAAAAAGAGTTCCTTTTCTCGTGCAATTTGGCCTTTGGGTTCATACATGACATGTGACTAAAACTATAGGCTGGTTTGTCTTACCGAAGAGCTCCTTGTTCAACACTAGGGTAATGTTAGAGGCTAAATTTGGTTGGATTCTATAAAAGAGGCATTGGTAGGAGTTGAATGATCATTTGCTGAATTGATTTTTTCATTTGCCAATTATTGAATCTGGTGTCTCTTAATTGTAGGTCCCACCAAGACAGGAAACAAATCTATTCTCCCTTATTAATATCTGCCCAGCTCACTGTGGGGAATTTAATAAACATTCCCTACTAATATTTATGAATCCAGTTATTACAAGGCTCCACACAAGGACAGGGGATGCAGAAGACAGATCAATGAGTGCTCCAGTCTGTGAGCACAGAGTGTAAGACACAGTAGAGGTGATTATCAGGGAACTATAGAAACTACATAGACTTTCTTGGCTCTTAGTTTTCCCATCTTCAAAATGGAGATACCAATAAAGCACATCAGTAGTGACTGTGGAAAAGATTCATGATAGATTAAATTTATGATAGATTCATGTGGATAGATTCATGGGAAGCACTTAATCTAGCATAGATCAGCCTCCAGTGAATATGGGAGCAGGTGGAATTCTATAGAGCAGAGATGTCAAACTCCTACATAGAGTGCTAGAAGAAGAACCCCCTTTCCTTGGATTAAAATTTCCTGTGGAATTTTCAAACAGGAAATTGGTTGTTTGAATTCTCACCTACTTGTCCTGTTTCTTCTCTGGAAGCCTGAGATGCTAAGCCTGCAGCAACCAGAGGTTTATGATAATATGTGCCCATGACATGTTTCAATGCCACCTGTCTATTCAGTGTGGAAAAGACACAAAATGCATCAGCATTAGGGATAATATGTGATAGTGGCTTCATTTTCAATTGCAAATTTCAATATGAAACTATTTTTATCTATTGTTCTTGGACAGGGTCTTTGCTAGAACTATATTGCATTTTCCAAATCCACTTTTAAACACCAGGAAGTTGGGGCCAGAGCGATGGCACAGTGATAAGGCTCTCTACTGACCTAGGACAGAATGCAGTTTGATCCCCAGGCATCTCATATGGTCCCCCGAGCCAGGAGCGAGATCTGAGCGCATGGCCACGAGTAACCCTTGAGCATCACTGGGTGTGGCTCAAAAACCAACCAACCAACCAACTAACCAACCAACCAAAAAAAAAACAATCAAAACCACCAACCTCCCACCCCCCAAAACAAACAAACAAACAAACAAAAACCACACATGAGGAAGTAATACACCTTTAAAGGGTGGAGCACCTTTCCTCACTCTTTTGATAGGATTCAGATGTAAAAACCTTAAGTTGTGAATGAGGTCTCAGACTCTGATTGCTTTCTATGAGACTATTTTTTTCCTTTTAAGTTATGGCAGGAAAGGAGCACATGATACCACTCAAATCCTCAGCACATGCATCTGTGGGAAATTTAGTCCTGCAGATGGGACAATGGAAGTCTAGTCATTTTTTTTTTCTGAAAGTCACAATGACAGGACTGAGGGTTGTAGTAGAGATGGTCTAATTCAGAATCTATGTTCTTTTCAGAAATCAATTCTATTATCCACAGATTAATTTCAGGCATCAATAGGAAATAGCCAGCTGGCCACCTCCCCCTAAGAAAAGTTCTGGAAATATATTTCCATTTTTTTTCTGAGGGGAGGCTTACTAAAAAGTATGAATTGCTTCTCTTTGAAGATGAAAGTTTTCCCATTATGCTAAATATAACTGAGGTGTGTAAAGTATACTCGAGCGGAGGCACAAATTTCCACAGTAAAATACTCAGACTGTAATTTTACTGTAGTATGATGTTAGAAAAACATATACACAGTTGTAACTGGCCCCTTAGTGTGGAGAAGGATTATTTGAATCTTAGAAAGTCTCCTCATGTCTATCTTCCCATGTTTATATCCTTTTAAGAAGCATTTAAGTTTCACCCAACAAATATGTTATCACTGTCCTCTATTTCCTCCAAGCTTGTAGTGAGACCTTAATATATATTTTATAACTTTGTAACATCTTTTTTTTTTTTTTTTTTTGGTTTTTGGGCCACACCCGGCGGTGTTCAGGGGTTACTCCTGGCTGTCTGCTCAGAAATAGCTCCTGGCAGGCACGGGGGACCATATGGGACACCGGGATTCGAACCAACCACCTTTGGTCCTGGAGTGGCTGCTTGCAAGGCAAACGCCACTGTGCTATCTCTCGGGGCCCACTTTGTAACATCTTATTAATTGCTATTCCTAGAACAGATATAAGAAACTGGGTCTAGTCCCATACAGAAGCCCAGTCTTAGAGGACTGTCATTAGAGGGACAGAGCTGATCCCATGTGTTTCCATCCATCTTCAAGGTCAGTAGGCTTGGATTTGATCAAGGAAAAAGATAGGGTCAAGATTCTTTGGGATCAGGGATTAGTTCAGGCTGTGTCCACCCACGCTAGAGAAGTGGCCTCATGTTTTCCAGATGGAAGTGCCCTTAGTCAGAGGGAACAGAAGCTCTAAGACATTCTGGGCAGGTCCCATTTAATTTTAACGTCACACTGCTCCTGTCACTCCAATTTCTCCTCTGGGGTGAGTGATGAGGGTGTAGCGTTCACATCCGCAGGGAGAACATGGCAATTTGAGTGTCCTTTGGCACGCCTGGGAGGCCAACCAGAAAAGTTTAAGTGGGGCCGGATGTGTGCTCTGTAATCATCCAGATCACAGACTGTTCCCTGCCTCTCCTCTCAGCTGGCAGCCCGCTCCAGCGTCCTGGAAACTGCAGACACTTGAAGGACTTGCTTGGTCTTCCCTGGTAGATCCCCAAGAAGGGAAAAGGGGAGAGAGGAGTCCACGCTGATTGGCCAGGTCGGCAGCCAATGTGCAGGGGTTGCTGAGCAGACACGTGGGCAGGTTTGCCTCGCTTTGAAAAACCCAATCTTAGAAGAGATACTCTTGGAAGGAGGAGGGATGGCAGAGCTAGAAACGATCATTGTCTGCATCCTTCATGGAAAGGGGCATCGTGGATCCTGGTGTCATTCAATTCTACCCCTCTCTAGACTCATTCTGTACATTTGAAACAATTCAATGAGGAGAAACCCTAATTCTAGGAATTATTGCTTGATCCTTCTAGTTGGCTAGAGGTATCCGTTCCTTAGGAGTTCAGATGAAGAAATACTGTCATTCATTCATTCAGCCATGTTCTTTAAGCACAGACTGTGTGCTCAGGTGGTCCTTGCCCTCCCTACCATGCAGAACTCAAAGTTACAAGCTATGGAATGGCCCCAGTCTTGACCTTGGTCTCACAAGGCAACCCCTTCTTTTCTGCCAAATTGGACCCACATTCATCTCTTGTCAACAGAGCGATATCATT
Organism: Suncus etruscus; assembly: GCF_024139225.1. Lineage (NCBI taxonomy): Eukaryota > Metazoa > Chordata > Mammalia > Eulipotyphla > Soricidae > Suncus > Suncus etruscus. Next base: position 11,555,186 of record NC_064849.1, read on the forward strand.
AGCCAAAGTGACCTTTTGTAACTCGATGTTTTCTTTCTTTCCTTAGAGGGTTGGAATTTAAATTCATGCCCAAGAATTCTCTCTTACATAATGGAAGATAGTTATGTCTGTCTCCAGGGACTTCTTTTGATCTTATGTTGGGCGTTGCTCTCTTGACATGCTCCAAAGTTTTGCACAAAAAAGCTCTTCTCCTAATTGCATTGGTCCTGGGCTCCTTTGCCTGGTTCCCAGGATCCCTTGGGGCCTGCTCACCATTTCCCCTCCTTGGAGGCTACAGCTGGAGCTCCCTGCAGAATGCCTGGGGATGAGGTGAGGGCTCTGTGGCCTGGAGAAGCTGGAAACAGATGAGCATCTCTTGATTGTTATTTTTTAGGAAGTTCTGATGGTGACTGGGCAGTGGCGACACTTAAGTCACCGAAAGGTACCGTATGGCTCTTTCTGGCTGCTCTGTCGTCCAGGTGTTGTCAAACTTGACATTGCTCAGTGCAGGCCCATTGTGTCCTCTTGTTTGTGTGTGATCTAGTGCACAATGTGTCTGTGCTGAGTGGACCTGCAAGTCTGTCTATAAGTTCCAGAGGGTAGGCGTGTGTGTGTGTGTGTGTGTGTGTGTGTGTGTGTGTGTCCATGTGCTCACACACATGTAGGTGTGCTGTGCTTGGTTTCTGGTTGAAAACTGTCTTTCTCTTTACTTGTCAATACCTGGTACCAAAAGGAAAATATCATGCAGAAACCATCTCAGGTAAGATAGCTGAAAAGGTTAATGTTCACCTTTGTTTCCCTGATCATCACCAGAAGTGATCTCCGAGCCCACTCCATTCCTGTTCCCTATCACCAAAGATACAGAGACAGAATGTCAAGAACACAAAGCCCAGGATTGCAGGGGGAAATGACAACTTCTGAGGGAGAAAATGGGAGACAGAACACTTGTTTGGGTCTTGGGAAGGGTTGGTCCTTAGGGAACAGAGATAGTCTTGAACTTTCCAAAGACTGTACGGGGAGCAGTAAGAGTTAATGCATTGGTTGACTTGAGTCTGAAGTGGAGGACTAACTGGGTGAGTGGTCTGGAGGTAAGTACCCTCCCTACTGTGCACCACAACAAAGGCCTGAAACTTAGCACTATCATTTTCTCTCTGCCTTCTTCACTGAGCCAGAAGGATAGACCTACTGGCTATGGGGGACATGGTATATGATACAGAGAATTATTGTTGGTTTACATTCACATGCATGCAAAGTGGCAGGATACAATTTGAACCCCTTCAGTCTGCATGTCTGTCTGGCTCCAGGTATGTTAATTCCCTCTGAAGTGGTCAGGGAACAGCTCTTTCTGGAACGGGGCAGCAGAAACTTGGTTCTTTTCTTTTTTAACTCCTTGTGCATTGTCAAATTTGGTGGTTTGGAAGAATGCAACTTACTCAAGGAGATAAAGAAGGGGAGGCACTTATGTGACCTTGAACTGGAGCCAATGAGAAGATGACACATTCTCAGGCAGGATACTGGTGTGGCCATTCTTGTTCTCACAAAGGTAGTTCTGGATTTCAAGTGGAAACTGGAGTTGAGGGAAGCTGCACAGGCATTAGGAAAACCCATTGGGGACTCTTGCAATCATCCTAGGGGGGCAGAGTCCTATAGTGGGACCCTGTAGAGGTTAGAGAGATGACAGTGGAGGGATGAGCTATTAAGAAACTGTGAGTGGCAGGGCTGGAAAGATTATATAGCATGTAGGGCACTTGCCTTGTATGAGACTGATCTGGGCTTGATCCCTGGTATCCCCAATGATCTCCTGTTGTGTATGTAAATATTTTAGGGAATTATTATGTTACTGGCCCTAGCCTGATCGGTGATTGTGCCCTACCTTAGGGTGTGACCTGGCATTCTGCCCCCACCCTAGGGTACCTGATACTGCTTCCACCATTGGGTGGTATCTGATCTCACCATTGGGTGGTACCTGATTCTGGGGGATAAAAACAAGGGTCTGTGGAAGGCGAGAGGCTTTTGGCAGGAACTGATGCTGAGGCTTTGGACTTCAGTCTTGTCCTCCGAATAAAGCTAATATTTCCACAAGCCTGACTGTCTGCGAGCTGTTTACCCACCGTTTCACCTCAGAACCATCTGCTGGACAGGGTGGCAGACGAGTGCTTCGAGCTGAAGGGGAAAGACCTCATCCTCCATCCCTCCATCAGTCAACCTCTTCAGGGGCTGACTTGTAACAATCTCCTGCACCCTGCCAGGAGTCTTCTCTAAGTGCAGAACCATGAGCAAATTCCTGAATGTAGTTGGGTGATATCCCTAAACTAAAAACAACAACAAAATCAAACAGAAACAGTAAACTCAGGGAGTGATTGCAGGAGGGCAGTAAGGTCTGGAGCAGAAGGTTAGCTTTATTTTTAGCCTTAAACCTTGAACCTTGAGCATCTCACAGGGAGTGTTATGCAAACCCAGATCCCAGAACTGAACTCCTTAGTTGCTGAGTCATGAGGCTTTGGGTAGGGCCATATGGGATGCATTGTCAACCAGTTTCCAGCAGTGCTAATGCTGCCAGTCTGAAGACCACACTCTGAAAACCACCTAAGTAAAAAAAAAAATTCTTGCAATCTTGCTGGATAACAAGGACCCTTTGATCGAGCCTCTTGACATATTTCTATGGGGTGAGGGTTTTGAAAAGTGGCATCTATTCAGAATCCTAGAAACTCTAAAGATGGGGAATGAAGGGACAAGATGCTGTAGTGTCTCCTGACATCTCCACTTGAGAACCCCCTAATTACCAGGTTACTGTCTTGAGAGAGGCAGCTTTACAGGTCTTGCATTAGAGAATAACTCTTCACATGTCATTGTCCATTTTTAGAAAGGCAAACAATTTGCAACATGACAGACCTACTAATTTGAGACACATTTCCCCCCGCTTCCCTGGTGAAAAACAGCCATTATGATTCCCGTGACAGGGTTGGGAGACAGTCAGCTCTTGTTCTTCTATCAATGTGTTGTTGGCCGCTGCATTTAGAAATAATTGCAATATGGACAAAAACAAGGTCTAGAAAGCTCTTCTTTGTACCTCAAATGGAAGAGCTCCTCCCCTCCTGTTACATGTACCTTGATGAACACAGGCTTGTCCACAAAAAAAAAAAGGGGTTTGGGCTGGAGCCATAGCATAGTGGGCAGGGTTGCATGTGGCCAACCTGGATTCAATTCCCAGCAGCCCACATGGTCCCCTGAGACCATCTGTAGTAATTTCTGAGTGCAGGAATAACTCATGAGTGACACACAATTAGCCCCAAAAGAAAAGTAAAAAAGAGTTTGAGAGGTGAAGCCCAAGTTTCTCAAGGTGGATGAACCACCTCTGGCATTCTTTTCATGCAGTCTCTGTGAGTTTCCATGATATTAAAGTTGAGTGGGAACTGGAATGATTCTTGTCTTCCACACCTTGCCATCTTAAAGCATGCCAAGGGCTTTGACACCTAGGTACCAATCATGGCCTCCTTGTTTGGTAATATTGTGATCTCTTTTCTAATAGACAGTGCTGGCCTCTACTTCTTCAGTGGTTCTAAGGTTAGGACAAAGCACCATATAAAACACACATCATCACCTTCTTACATATGGAAAGGAGAAATGCCAGAATAGTCACTAGTGTTATTATGATGAAAATGGAAATTTACCATAGACTCTTGACATTGTTGTCTCTTTCGAAGAATTCACTAGTATTTAAACATTTTTAGAGTTCTTTGGCAAAATGTTTCTGGAAAACCATGTTGGATAGAACATGGGACAGGGAAGAGGGTAGTTTCAGTGAGAAAGAATAAGGTCCTTGATAATACCAGATTCCTACCTTAATTAAAATAACTCACTTTGGAGGGGAAAACACTTTGCCCAAGAGGAAGTGGCAAAGAGATTATACTGGTTGACAGAATCTACAGTTCCTATATGGGGTGGACCAATATGGTCTTGTGGCACCCCTACCTGGATCCAAGATGGAAACCAATGCTTGCAAGGTGATTTTCATCTCAATTAAAGTTCTTTGTTCATTGGAGGAGCAGGACAGATGGTTTGAGCCCCACTAAGGGATGCTCTGAGACTATTTCTGGCTCTGTGTTCAGAAATGGCAGTATTCAAGGTACCAGGGACCAAACCAGGGTCAGATGCATACAAGTCAAGTTCCTTAACCACTCTACTGTCTCTTTGTCCCTTTATCTAAAGTTTGGACCAACTTTTTTTAAGATTGAATTCTGGATGCAAAAGCCAGAGTCCCTGTATTATTTCCCATATGTGGGTGCTTCTTCTGTTCTCTGAAAGCAGGCTGTTTTTCTTGGTTGGGTTTGAGCTGGGCCTACAGCTATAGGTTGGAATACTGGTTGGGGTCATCTTGGGTATGTTTCCTAATTTTCCAGTTACCAGCTGTTCAGAGCAATGTGGTAACTAAAATCAGGGTTTCAGAGCCTAATTCACATCTATCATATGAAGAGTGTCTAATAAATAATAGATACTTAATAAATCCTTGTTATTTCCCTCCTAAGACAATAGTTTATGAATAAATGCCCAACAAGCAATGCCCTGGAGGCACAAAATGAGAGCGAATGTGTGATATGGGTGAGGGTTTTGTTGAAGCATACACATCCCACCAATGAAAAGCAGCCTTAAAATATGACTTTATGAAATTCAGGCTTTTGCAATTTTCTGATTTGAGTTATTGGTTTTCTGGTGAGTGGTTGGTACAGAGTAGGTCAAGGATACGGGAGAAATGTATTTTTAATAAAAAGAAAATCCCACCAGCTCCAAAGTTCAGCCTTTTTGCAAAGCACACAGCAAGCCCTGTGGTTGGGATGAGCTTCCTTGGGAACTCGAGGGCATGAAGTGGGTTGGTGGCAGAGATTTCTGCTGCAAAGACTATGCACAGCAGCAACTTGGCAATAAACAGCTTTGCAACTTTGCAAGCAGATCCTGCAGAGGGTAAGCCCATTAAGTGCCTGTAGTTGAATTTCTAGCCTACCTCCCATAGTAGACATTCAATACACTTTCTATTAACAAATGATTAAGTGGAACCAGTCACAGCATTGGGAGAGAACCCGATTGCCTTTTCTACATATATAAAAAGTGGAAAAACAAGCAGAAAGAAGTCAGAAAGCTGTATTATGTTCCCAGAGTTGTGTCTACTGAGTTGAGTATCTTGAGTCTATTGCTTAGGTTGCCTCTTTTTAAAAATAAGACATTTGGAGTCATTGATCATTGGAGTCATTGCCCAAACCCCCACTTTTCTATAAGCAGACATCGACACTTGACTCTGATTCTTGCCTGGCCATCTTTACAAAAATTGCCATGGGGAGGATAATGAAATAATAGAAATAGAATTTTCATTATTTGTAGCCACTGGGTGGTGGCTGGGGAGTGTGGGTATGGAGCAGTTTATTCCATTTTTGCCAGTTTGTGCCATTTAAACCACATGCATTAAGGATGGGGAGGGAGGTGAAGCCCCACATGAAACAGAAAACAAATGATTAGTATTTGTATTCGTTATCTAGCACCACAATTATGCCATGTAACAAACAAGCTCAGACATCCTGGCTGAAAAAGGGTTTCATTCAGCCTGCTCTGATATCAGAAATCTGTATGTCAGGGATGAATATTGATGTGACAGGAATGTCTAATCTTGGCTGAATCCACCCGTATAACTGGGTTGGCTGGATGTTGGCTGATCTAGACTGGTTTGGGCTGGAATGTCTGGGGGATGCAGCTCCATTAAGGTTGTTTCTCATGATGATAGCAGAGATGTGAGAAGACAACCCAGAGCAGCCTGTTTTTCCTATCTGATACAACAGTCACGTGGATAAACCAGACTCTAAAACTAGGGAAACAAGAATCTTTCATTTTTTTATGGGAGGGGGGTTTACATAAGGAGAATGTAGCTATTAAAAATGGTAAAGAACCAAGATAATTTTTGCATTATTCTATCATATGGTCCCCAATATTTTAAGTATCTCCGAGACAAGCTGGACAGTTGCTACAGAAAACTGGAAGCAAGTGAACAGGATAAAGGATAGTTAACCTCGATTTGCTGCATTTCAAGAATCACTCATCATATAGCAAGTTACCAACTGGAAGGATAGATTTCACAGTGATGGCAGAAGCAGAGACCCAGTACATACTTTCCATCTGGGGCTCTTTATGCTGCCAGCTCGGTGGTCAGTCTTGGCTGGAGCAGGAGTTCATGCACCTTTGTTCCACTGCCTTTCAGAAAGTGGTAACTGCACAGCAGGGCTGCCGAAGGGAAGAGAAAGAGAGCCTGAGGCTTCAGAAGCCTGCAGGGTGGGCAGCAAGACATTCACAGACGGCTCGCTGCAGCTGCCACAAAAAGAAGCTCTTGGCAGAGACTGGACAGCTAAGGTGCAGAGCTCAAGCAGGCAGCTTTTTCACAATCCTCCCCAATAAAGGCAGTTGAGACTCCTTCCTGCTGAGAGCTCTTGGCTGAAGACTTCTGCCCTCACCTTCCTAACTTTTTGAGAGCTTTGGCTCCATGGATAAAAAGGGTGCCCTCCAAGGAGAACCCTGAGCTCTTTATTATTAGGTTTGGGTTCGAATGGGGTTTTACTCCTTACTTGTATTTCTGCAGCAAGGCTCATTCAGCAGAAAAACCCTCCTTGAACTCTCTTGTCTTCTCCCATCTGGGTAATGAGTCCATTTTTTCCTGCCTTTCACATTTTCCCACTGAGAAAACCTCAGAAAACTATGCCACAGAAGAGCAGGTATTTTGAAAGCAAAGAGAAATACTCATCATTCTCTCTCTCTTGTTCTCTCTCTCATTTTCTTCTTGTAACATGAGCTATACCCTACATTTTAAACTTTTTTAGTCCATCTTAAAGGAGAGAGAAAAGTAGAAACCCAGAATATTTCTATATAAGTAAAAAGTAACCTCTGACCTACTGACCTCAAATCCCTCACCAATAAAGGTGGTTGAAAGAAGACAAGTTCTATTTCTTTGCCCTCTGAACTGCTACTCTGGACCCAAATTCCTTCCACATTGTTGCTCTGCTTCCCCCCAGCTACCCTGTTTATATCGTTAGAGTTGGTAGCTCAGATCAAAGTGGGTGTTAATTTTTGCTGGGAGTAGAAGTGGGAGTTCACCTCCTGAGCTGTGCTCAAGATGTTGTACTACCTGGCCCTACACTACCAGGGATTGCTCAGACCCACCACTGCACCAGTGCTCAGTAATTTCTGGACTGTACACTATGATGTGATGCTCTGGAGACTATGTGGTTCTCGGGATAAAATCAATGCCTACTTCATGTGAGGGTCTTGCCTTAACCTCTGTACTATCTATCTAGCCACAGTATTTTCTTTTGAGGCAGAGAGGGAAGTGCAAATTGGATGTATTACATCTACTGCTCTTGCAGAAGGTTGGAAGATGAAGCAGGTAGTTAAACTGAGCTTCCAAAGGTGGCTTGAGAAATCTAACTTGGGAGCCAGGTGCCCTAGGAAGAAAGAGTAGAGGGGAAGTTTTGGAGACACAGAAAAGTCTTGCTCCCAATATCTTTTCAAAATGAGTTCACATTTATGGTACCAGCATGTGTCCTGAGGACTGGTCTGTGCTTTTAGGTGCTTTGCTTAATTTACTTCCCCAGTGTTCTCTGCAAAAGAGATCCTTCTTTATGTGTGTGAGTTACACATGGTGGTGTTCAGGGTTTATTCCTAGTGTGACTGCAGGGGAACCGTATGCAGTGTCAAGCCGGAGGATCAAACTGGGGTCATAGGTATGATAAGCAAATGCCTTAACCCCTAGACTATTTTGTCAATCCCTGCAAAGGGGATCTTATTCCTTTTATTCACCTAATTATAAAATATGGGTAAATATATATACATATATATTTTTTCTAATAAGGATAGAAATAAAATCTACCATCTATTTGATATTTAATAGGAGGCAAGACCATTGGCAAGATGATTATCCAAAGCTAATTAATGAGATTCTTCTATATTCTTTAGTCGCAAGTCACATTAGTCACATTGCTTTGTTTTTAATGTTACTGAGAAGCTTAGAGAACCTAGTTAACTTGCTCAAGGTCTCCTGGTTTCTACATGAATTAGTCTGGCTTTGAACTCAGATCTACCTGCTGCCAAGGTCCAGGCTTTTTCAACCCAATTTTTTCCATCACACACACACACACACACACACACACACACACACACACACACACACACACACACACACACAATCACAAACCAGGTATACATCTTCCAAACTTTGAGACATATTGGAGGAACCTGGTGCTCAGAATTCTTCACATTCTCAACCTTGAGATGACATGAGCAAAGTTCTGAATGAGAGTGATGCTGATGAAGCTTCAGTCTCATCCAAGTTCAATTCGAAGCTTGTGGTTCTTCGTCCATGCAATTTGACAAAGGGGATCCACCCTCTCACTCCATTTTCATTGTACTTTGGTTTATGACACTTTCTTCTTTTCTCTAAAAAAAACGATGATATTTACATGTGGATCCCAAAAGCCCGATTTTGAAAGGAGGGACCTGAAAATGTGCTATCCCTGAATCATTTTCACTCCATTTTATACTAATTTTGGAGGAATATTTCCTGCCAATAGACCCCTCTTAAGGAAACAAGTCTAATTCTGTAATCAAGCAAGTGCTTACCTAAATGCAGAGTATCATAACTACAGATACAGTACCTGTCAGGGTCCTAGACTTTGGGTATCCTGATTGAAACCCCATCACTTGAGAAATCTGCCAAAGCACTCTACCCTCAGCCACCCTGTTTATTTACCTCATGGGCATAAAGAGGGTATTCATATGCAAATTCTCTAGTCAAGGACTTGGAACAGAGAAAACAGTGAGTAAAGGCGAGTTTTCACTCAGTTTACCTCTGGAGTTGCTGAGAAACCATGTTAACAAGCAGACTCTTGGGATCAGCTCTACCTCTCTACTTCCAAGCCTGGCTTTGTCCTTCTGCTACTGAGCTAAGAAGTCAAATAGTATTCCTTGCATGGAGAGGGATCTGGCCAGCACACTAGTTTGCCTGCCCTAAAAATAAAGGAAATTAATTCAAACCTTATCCCTCCACCCCTGGACAGGTCACTTAATCCTCTGTGCTATGGACCACGCATTAGTTGGGCTTCTCTAGATAAACAAAACCAATAGGACACAGATAGTTAGATATCCTATTATAACTCCTATTAAAGAGTCTAAATCCAGGAGAGCCTAAATCCCTTTCAAGCCCAAAGGCCTGAGATCAGGGAAGTTGATGTTAATCCTTAGGCAGAAGAAAACTGTGGTTACAGCTCGGGAAAGAACCAAATCTTTCTTTCATCTGTAGTTGTTGTTGTATTCAGTTCTTTCATGGACTAGATTATGACTCCCCCACTGGGGAAGACAGTCTACTCTGCTGATCCCCCCCCAATTCAAATGCTAATCTCATCTAGACATATCTTCCTGGGGTAGAGGAGTTTCATCTGGATGCCTCATGGACCAGTGAACTAGACACACAAAAATTAACCATCCAGAGGGCAGGCAGACAAGACATCCATTTTCATTTCTAGTATTTTAGACAATGTCAAAGCAATTGAAATATCTTTAGCGCTTTTCCTTGCTTCAGCAAAAATACATATTATTGTTTTTCTCCTGAGTGCCTGTTACTGGGTTAATTGTTGGGACATGGTAATCAGTGAAGCAGGTATAATTTCTCCCTTTGGTGGAGCTGATCACTAGTCAAAGGAGAGAGAAAACACACAAATAACTGAGAAAGCCAACAGAACAATAATGCTAGCTAAGATCATAACCTGATAAAGATGTGATAGGAGGAAATTGAGGGACTGGAGAGATAGTATGAGGATTAAGAAGTATGCCTTGCATGCAGCCAACCCTTATTTGGGATCTTTATCTGGTGATACTCAGGACTTACTCCTACCTCAATGCTCAAGAGCCACTTCTAGAAGTTCTTGGGGGATCATAGGTGGTGCCTAAAATTGCTCTGGGGGCAGGTCCATACAAAGCAGATGTGTAACCCCCACTACTATCTCTCCAGACCACCCAACCTAGTTTGATCCCTGGGTACCATGTGGTTCCCTAAGCATGGCTGGGTGTGATCCCAGAGACTCTCCAAATATCACTGGGGTGTTCTGGGTAATTTTCAGTACCACTGGACCCTATCATCACCATGTTCTCTTGTCTATCATTGAATCATCAATCTGGTCAACCAAGAACTATCAAGAAGTCCCCCCAGTCTGCTAAATGTCACTTGGGAGCTCTCTCCCCTCTAAATTGCATCCTTTTTTGAGGATCCTATTAAGAGGTCTTTTCTGCGGAAGTGACGTTTAACCAGTGCACTCAATTTCTCAAAGAATCTAGACAGACAACCAATAAAGGCAATTATGGGATAGCGATAAGTTTGCGTTTTCCTGAAGAGAATGGAATCCTTTGTGTCCTGGATTAAATAGTAACTCCCCTAAATCTTTGGCTACTCAGAATCTCAGAATGTAATCCTATTTGAAAGGGGGATCTTTGTGTGTACCAAGTCCTGATTCCATGGTGGTGTTCTTAGAAGAAGAGTGGAGCACATGAGAGAGGATGGCCAACTTGAGTGAGATCTTTGCATTGGATTTATACAGCTAAACCAATGCAAGGGACATACTGAACTGCCTACAACCAGCAAACAATAAAGGGCCAGGAAGGATCTTCACAGAGCCTGGGAAGGAAGGGAGTCCATCCTTGATGTACCTCAGATATTTTGATTCCAGACTCTGGTCCTTAGAACTGTAAAAGAAATTATTTCTGTTGTTCTAAGCCACCCCGTGCACAGTTATTCACTATGGCAGCTTCAGAAAGTGATTATTCTGAATGGGGATCTATTCATGTTGGAAATATGAAACAATAATCATTGGCAATTTTATGCCACCCTTGAGGAACACTGCAAAATTTTTTGTTTTATTCCCCTGTGCAATGGGACAATGCATCACTCCACATTGCCATATTCGTATACCAAAGACAGAGTTGAATGAGAAATTGTGAACTTCAGAGGTCGGGCAATGGCTTTGCAGGTAAAAATCTATCTCCTGCCATCCAGAGATATCACTGTGGGGAAAATGAGCTGCAGGGAGTTCTCTAGAAGGCATCTTGGGCCCTAGGGGGCGAGGCCACCTGCTGAGTCCCTCCAATGTGCAGCTGGTTTTGAAAACTGGTTATTGCCTTGACACGTTCCATTTCCATGGAAGCCAAGCTCCATCCACCCCACACCTGTACAGTGTCTGCCGCTAATTAAGAAGGAGACAGATGGAGGACGGCACAGTTTAATTTTACAGCCTTGGTTCCTTCAAGGCAATTAGGCTCATTGGAAAGAAGGCACCTTTTTCATTCTTTCTCCCTCTTTTTAAATGAAGAAAAATCAAGCCAGGGCAGACCATTGCCATTAAAAGGCTCACACATCTGTTTCCTGGTTGGCTTGTCAGCCATCTGCCCACTAGGTACCGGAGCTGATTAGGTTAATACAGTTATTAATGGGCCTTACAAGGCTGTTCAATGGATCTGTTGTTTCTTTCATGGGGAGCTGCTTAATATACTCAGACAGGAGACGTGCTGCAGAAAGCGAAGCACAGTTGAGAAGGTATTTCCTCCTGAATCCAGTGCAGAGAGGACCAAAAACATGGGAGCCTGAGAAAAATAGGAACAGCACATCATTTCTTAACCACCATCTACCACTTTGTACCTGAAATCATCTTGAAAACAACTGACATGGATTTGATCCCTGTCCCTGAGCACCACCAGGAATGACTCCTGGGCCAGAAGTAAGCCTGAGCACTGCCCTTCTTCCCAATAAAAGAAATAACTATTTGAGAACTGGAGATAACACAGGGGTAAAGGGGTTTTCCTTGTGTACCACTAAAACAGGATCAGTTCCTAGCACTGAAAATAGGACTGCCAGGAGTTAGCTCAGGAAGGAAAAGAAGGAGGAAAGCAAGGAAGGGAAAAAGGAAGGAAAGAAGAAAAAAGAGGAGAGAAAGGAAGGAAGGTAGGAAGGAAGGAAAAAAAGAAGGAAAGAAGAAAGGGAGAGAGATTCTTTGAAGGACAGTTTAACTCTCCAGGCAGCGACTGTGATCCAATATGGGAACGTATTCTACTGGATAGAAGTTGGCTAGACAGCTAAGTATGAATGACACAATCCTGCCACAGGACAACAGGACATTAGATCATTTAGCATATTGAAGCTGTCTTCACTCTTTCACCTTCTGGAAGCTTCTAGTTCGGTTCAGCATTTATCTTGTGGTGTGTAACAAATCTCCTTACAGCTTAATGGCTTTCCAGCAGTGGGCTTATACTTTAGGGTCAGCTGGACTGTGCTATGGGTGGGGATCGGTAGGTGGTGTTGCACCAGACTTCATCACCATCTATGTCAGTACCCGGATGTCATGGTGTGGCCTGGTGTAGTGATTTCACTCAATTTCTGACAGCAGGCTGTGAAGACCATGAATATCTAACTGTCAGATTCTCCACATACAGAGGACTGGTCAGGTCTTACTTCTTCACATTATCCTTTTTCTGTGATCAGAGCCTTGATTGGGACTGCTTGATGTCACTTCTGCCACAAGTTGTGAGATCAGATCAGATTCTCAGGTTGGGGACACATATCCTACCTCTTGGTAGAAGGAATTTCCCCAGAGTGCAGCTGGGTTTTTGAGAACCCCACATGTTCCTTCCTTTAGAATACAGTTTTTGTTACTCTTCCCCCTTAGGATTATCCTGAAAGGAAATCTTCTACCCTTAAGGAGCCCTTCCCTATCTAGCCTCTCATCACAAACACATCCAGGCTTCTTAGGATGCTATTTTATAGGGCAAACATGTGCTCAGCATGTAGAGCCAGTGGAGCAGGGAAGAGGGGGAGAGTAGGGAGGGGTGGTTAGTTTGGATACGGGCCTCCTTTGTGCTGAGCTGGCTCCCTGGCACAGAGTGGATTCCCAGTAAATGTTGGATTGAATCCTCTGCTTCTTCTATGAGCCAGGAGATAGACACAAACACATATGTATTGAATAGCTACTATATTTCAGACTTGTGTTCTGTAGATCATTTATCTTATATTATCTATTTCTCACAATAAAACAGACTAGTTAGACTAACACCATGGCAGGCTGTAGAAATACAGGTGGTGGCTTATCTTGTTGGGCTCTGCAGATACTGGTTTTGGTTTTAGCCTATTCCCAGCCACCCTGTGTGGAGGGCATCATTTTTCTAATAACACATGCTCACACTCATGCTTACATCACGGTCTTGTTACTTAGGGTGCATGCAACACTGTTTTAGTCATCACATAACCAAACTCAATAGACTCTGGCAACCACATGGTTCAATGAGCTGCTTTCTGGTGCTCTTTATGCTACCTTGTGGTAATCTGGAACCAGACTGCCATAGCCAAGGGGTGTTTGTGGCACTATATAGTTTAAGTGGCATTCTTGATATCTTTTACACTCAAAGATTGTTTTGTGTTGCCCCATTCTTGGCCCCAAATCCTAAGTGCATTCTCTGTTTGAGGTACTCTAGGCTAGGTTCACCAAAAGACCTTGCTCTGGATGGAGTATAGAGAAGATGGTAGCTGATCCAGGGGACTCAATAATTCCATGTAATTCTCTCTGAATATGCTTCAATAACTGGGAAAAAGTCAAATGACTTTGTGTCTATTTTCCCTTGGAACCCATTAAGAAGACATCAGACACCCCTACTTTCTCAGGAGTATGTGAGGTTCAGAAACAAGAATCCTGTAATGTATTCTTTACTCTGAATAGGCTTGAAACTAATCCATTGTCTGAAGAAAGGATATTGGAAAAGGAGAATGCTGAATCATAGGAAAGGAGAATGCTGAGTCATGTGGATAAGGGATGCTGAGTCACAGGAATAGAGGATGCTGAGTCATGGAATGGAAGGTGATGATTCATAGGGATAGGGGATGCTGAGTCGCAAGGTTGAGGGATGCTGAGTTATGCCAAAGCAGTAGCAGAAGAGGTTCTCAGGAAGATATTCCTGAAAGAAGGGAGATGGAGCTTCTCTCCTCTGGTCTTGTTCTCCTTCTGTGCCTCATGCTTCTGTACTCAGGCTTTGTTCACTGAATATTTATTGAGTACTCATAGCTTCCAGGAACTAACCAGGCTGGTCAGTGCAATGAGGACAAAAATTCCCATCAGTCTTACCATTGGGAAATTCCATTCGGAGCAACAGGGCTATGCCGAAACAATATATCAACAGATGGGAAGTGGCAGCTGGTAGGTGAGCTGTGGAAGGGAACCTGGTCAAGCTTCCTAGCAGGAATGGGGTTCTTTTAATGATGTTAAAAGGACTAATATGGGAGAATCACTTCCTTTCATTTCTCTGATAAAGCATTTCCCCCTATACTGGGGAAATTTCAGGGCTTGGCTGTGCATTGCAATCACCAGGGTAGGGTATGTCTTGGAAGTTCTGGGTCTGGGACCCACTCTTTGAGATTCTGATTAAATTATAATGGGGGTATAATTTAAGGATAAGAATTCTTTTAAAATCTCACCTGTGTGATGTCTTTGCATCACCAGGATTAGGAAGTACAGGCCTGGGTAGGAGGGAAAGGAAAGGACCCATCTCTCAAAGCACTAAAGGTCTAGAGGGAATAAGCCAAAGTATAAATGGAAAAATCTAAAACCACATTACCAGAATATGCTAGATAATGGGGTACCAAGAGAGATCTTGGGGGACTGGCTCTGAAGGCAATACCTTTGGTCTTGAAACTATAGAACAGAGTCTGATGAGACATCTCTGCTTCACATGCCTGCTAGAGACCAGCCCATGTATCAGACCAGACAAAATTCCATATTTGTCCTTCCATCTAACATGTGGAATTGTGTGATCATTCTCTGTGCCTCCATAAAAGAATTTCCACCTCCAGAGCAGAGTAGATGGGATTTGTCTTGGGTTGCTCCATACTTTTCTTGTATTTAGTCCCTGGCCTGTGTCTGATGGATAACAAAAATGACTGAACATGTAGCTTGAAGGGGGTTAGTTGATAGTGGATGAAGGTGTGTTACATTTTACAACCTTACCTTCAAGTGCTGTGGACAGAAAAGAACTCAGGGCAACAAGGGCCAATTTGGTGGCCGGAGGAGAACAAGGTTCTAAGTGGGGAGGACAATGGACTAAGTTAGAGTTTTGTCAAACAGTTGGAAGGGCTTCATGATTGAGCTATTATGCTAGAGAGCTGTGGGGGGACAGGCATGAAACAAACAACTACTACCATGTTTTTAGACAGAGTGACTCAAGTATGGAGGGTCCCACATTGAAGAGAAGGAAGTCTAAATCATAGAAGATATGTGAATTGGGAACAAGCATGGCCACCAGAGACGTCAGGGTCTCAGCTTGGAAGTGTATTTGAAGTCCAAGGAGGAAGATCAGAGCAGCCTGGTAGAAGAGTAGAATATCAGAAGCTCGAAACACGCCTCAAAAGGCAGGAAAAGTGGGGTTCTATAGGTGACTCTAAGTCTTGCCACCTTGTGGGTCCTTTCCCACCTCCGTCATAGATTCCCAGTATTCTCTGGGCTTTAACTAACTTTCTCCAAATAGCTCTAGAATGTAGGGAATGGTGGGATTTTATTCAAGAAGAACATAAAAAGTTCACATGAGGCACATCCATGGGGACAGACAGACACTCAAAGGTATTAAGCTTGAAAAATGAACATGTGGCTCTGTGGGATGTTGGGCTGTTTTGTCTGAGCAGAGCCATGATCAATGAATGTCTGCTCTGACCCAGAGCAGGCAGGTGAGCAATGCTTGACCACTTAGTTATGAAATGAAAGTTTCTCTCTATGGCCTTCCAAAAGTGTCCAATCTTATTTCCTGGACATATGTTCTGCCTTGGATCAGCCACTAGCTGGGGTCCCATTAATTAAATCATGCTGTGGGCCTGGAATGTAACATCTTCTAATCTTTCAGGCTGATGTTCTAATTCTTACCTGCCCTGACCTCTGCCGGGGTTGTTGAAAAGATATATTGAGAGAAGAATCATGGACTTCTGTGATCTCTCAGCATGTTTCACCCTTGTAACCATATGGGGTGTTGGGATAGAGCATGAAAGAACAGTGATGTTTCTGGTCTTCCTGGAGATGGGATTTCAAGGACATGTCCCTAAGAAACAAATTTCACAACTTCAGAGAAACTTACCCTAAAAGCATTGGAGAATAAAATAAAAGGTCTTTTCAAATGAGCAGAAAACTACAGAAGAAAGGAAAAAGAAAACAAGGAAGGAGAAAATAAAGGAAGGAAGGAAGGAAGGAAGGAAGGAAGGAAGGAAGGAAGGAAGGAAGGAAGGAAGGAAGGAAGGAAGGAAGGGAGGGAGGGAGGGAGGGAGAGAGAGAGGGAGGGAAGGAGTGAGGAAGGGAGGGAGGGAGGGTGGAAGAGCCAGAAAAATGGTATAAGGTCCAGAGTACATATACCAGATCCTCAATCCAAATTCATTTACCTCAAGCTCCCATGCACTGCACCAGGTCTTCGCTGCTGTCTTCCAGCATCACTGGTCTGAAAATTAAACTTTCTAGCCCAATCAGCCAGACTGAGTATTACATATGGAACTTTGAAAGCTCTATCATCCCTATAAAGAGGAAGAAAGGGAAGGAAGGGGTGAGAGAGGGAGGAAAGGATAAAGGAGGAAAAGTAAATCATCTTAATTTTCAGAGTGTGGGTGGAATGGAATGGAAATAGATACAGACTTGGCATAGTTGGCCATATGTATCAGGGGTCTTATTAATGTTTATATCCTTTGGCAAAGTAATTCCACTCCAGGTAATTCAGTTCAGGTCTGAATGATAAATATTTCAGGCTCTGTGGGCCATGTAGCTTTTATCCCCAAGTGCTCAAATCCCTTACTACAGATCAAAGAGAAGTTCCTACCTCAGGCACCTAAGGGGCTGAGGGATGTCAGTCAAATATGGTTCACAAAACCAGGCTGGTGCATGGCGTGGTCCCTAGATCATAGCTGGTTATCCTCTGATACAGATAAAGAAAATCCTATTAGAATTCTTCCAACTCTTAAATATACAAAGAGAGTTTTAGCTCAGAAGATACTCATCCTAGCTTTATTTATACTGGCAAATATGAGTAGAAATGGAATATTCATTGACAAAACTAATGTTAACAATGAAATATCATGGAGGCATTAATATGCTATTCGTCCTTGACAACAGCATGGAAACATGCTCAATCACATGTCCCATGAGAAAATAAGTCATTAATTATAATGATTTTGAGGCTAATAGTGATGGCAAAGGACTAAGCATTTCATCCATGTTATCTCATTTCACCTCCCAAGCAGCAATTTAGAACATTACATTGTGAAGATTTGCCTTCTGCAGAAGCTGAAGGAAACCAAGTCTTCCTTGGTAATGATGGAGTTGGGATTTGTACAGGAGTCTGTTCAACCACTACAACCAAACAAAAGCAGACCCGTGTGCTAATCATCATCCCTTACTTGCTTCTTTTCCTATTGAGAAGCTAAGAAAATCTACACAAGTATTGCATGGATAGGTGATGCTCAGGAGTTTTCCAACATGGTTGGGAAGCAATTTTCTAACCTTGGTTCTCTGGAAGAAGAGCCCAGTCTCTATTATAAAGATAGAAAAGTTGTATCTCTATTTTCTAAGGAAATAAGGGTTTTATAAGGAAGCTGTGGAAAGCAGAGTACCTGTGTTGTTATGGGGGGAATGTGTTTTTCTGGGGGGTGCCCTCAAGATTTTGTTGGGGAGTAATTCCCCCTCTGGGTCTTGCTTTTGTCTGTGGAAAGCACACCTGTTTTCCTTGTCTGGTTCCAGTGGTAGTTTATAGTAGTGTGTGTGTGTGTGTGTGTGTGTGTGTGTGTGTGTGTTGTGTGTCTGTGCACTGTGCGCCTGCTGGGAGACTATTCTTAGCTTGAAGATTACTCCTTAATTCTCCTTCTTTCTCTCTCCTCTCTTTCCCTGTCTCTGCTTCCCTTCTCCTCCATCCTCTGTCCTCCTGATCCACTGCACAGCTGATAAGGTGAATGATGACTTCTACTCCAAGCGACGACATCTGGCTGAGCTGGCCGCCAAGGGCAATCTCCCTCTCCAACCTGTGCACCTGGAGAATGAGCCTCGGATCTTCAGCCCTGAGCATGGCCCTGCCAAGCAGAATGGACAGAAGTCCCGTACCAACAAGATGCCCCCCCACCCGCTGGCCTACAACTCCTCCACTGCCAACTTTAAGGGCTGGGACCCCAGCGAGCAGTCTCTGCGGTGTCAGGCTTATGGCAACAAGGGCAAGCTGGGTACAGCTGAGTCAGGCTCCAGTGACCCCTTGGGACCTCGCCCCCAGCACTACCCACCCCCACAGCCATACTTCATCACCAACAGCAAAACAGAGGTGACTGTCTGAGCTCTCCCAATGGAGAGAATCCTGGAGACCACACTCAACTGAGAGAGGCAAAAAATTAAAAGAAAAACCCTGCCCACCCCTCCTCATTCCCTAACTGTGAATGTCTACCCACACACTTTCCACACAACAAACCTACTGGTGACATGGAATAATCACTTTTTTTCTGGGTTCTGCCTAACCTGTGATGATGGCAGGCAACCAAGCAAGATGGAAGTCTGGAAATTCAGCAAGATAGCAAAGGGGAAACTGAGGCATGCTCTTTCCACCACAGACTCCCTATGTGGGATCAAGGTGGCCCACTTATCTGTCCATCCTGCAGGACTCACTTGAAATGGAAATGAGAGTCACATGACAAGGTGTAGAATTAAGAGAAATTATTCCAGCATTGAGCATATGCTGTGTGGAGCAGATAGAGCCGAGCTGGCAGGGAAATGGAGAGTGAGAGTAGACCCCCAGAAGAGTACACTAGAAAAGAGAAGTCACTGGGGAGTCACATGTATGTGCATTGTGAGCGTTCTGCTCATTGAAGAGGAGGTAAGTCAGTCAGATCCCAAATTTTTACAAGCCTGTGAGACTGTCCCTGGACTTCGAGTGATTTTCACATCGCCAGTGTCGGAAGCAAAAAACAAAAATACAAAAAATTGACACACACTTAAACTCACAGAAGCATAACTAGACCCTGAACCTCATAACTGAGTTGGAAAGGAAAAACATACTAGAAAATCCTGATAAAGACTTTGGCCAGGGATATTATTGGTGGGAGAAAAGGGGGACAGGGTCCAGAGACTTTCACATGATACTATTTTGCAAAGGAAAATAAAATACAAGCCCACTACAAAGCAGATGAGAAGAGTCAATTAATCTCTGTCCCTTTCCCCATCTTTCAGATGGTAAACCAACTATGATGTTGACCACCATTTTTTTAATCACCCTTGAAATGTTGACTAGAGGTGAGATGGAGCCCAGAGCTTCAGCCTTCTGGAGATTCCTTCTTGTCTCCCTGAATTATCAGAGACATGGAACCAAGTCCTCTAGGAACTGGTGATCCCCGATCCCCTTTCCTTTTCAGCTGCCGCCGCCGCTGCCAAACTTCAACTGCTTTGGACTGAAAATGTCATAAGCGTGGGTGGTGCCTTCAATGTGTTTCTTTCTGTTCAATGATTGTCCCGTAGCCCGTGTGCAACCCCTGTCCTTTTTGGGCTTTCCTCCCTCTTGTGTTTCTCAGTATTGTTGGTGGGCCCAGTCTCCCCCACACTCCAATGTCAGGGGTACCTAGTGTCAATTTTCCCCTGCTACCCACGGGGTCAAAACCCCTACCATCCTTCCCTTCTTGAGAAAGGCCAATTGAGCATTTCTGGGTCCCACTGTCCCCCCCCCCCCAAAAAAAAACATCTTCCCACATGCATTAACTCATTCAACCTCCTTTCTCAAAGTTCTCATAGTAAGTAGACTCAGGGGTTTTAATGAAGACAGATTTCTACCAGTTCTATAGTTACTGGAAACTCAAAGTGGTGGCTTATGAATAATGAGATGGTTTTAAAGATGAAAGGTTTTCCCCCATTCTTAAAGATTTAGGGGTTCTTTCAGGAGACCCTTGCTCTGGTGTTGGAAGCTGCACATTTTCTGGTCCAGTAGAACTTGGGGTCATTATTAGAAAGCTCAATACTGCCATTTGTCCCCTTTTCACTTCCTTCAGATCTGTGGTCATGGGCAGTACATTTTCTCACTGAGATACAGAGAAGTAGGGCTAGATCAGGGCTTTCTTTGGGGGGGGGGGGTGTTAAAAATAGCAAAGCCTTTTTCCAATTAAAACTGATGTGCATGTGGAGAATTATTCACAAAACCTGCTACTAAGATCCCCCCTTTCTATCAAGTCTTTCCTTGCTGGACTGAGCGAATGGGGGTTGAGTGCCCACTATTTCAGTTGCTTAGCTGGGACCTAAGAGTGGACTTTATGCCTGTAGCTGGTGTTTCTAGATCTGAGTGACCTAAATACTCACACTGGCATCCCTGTGAGTTCATGCCCATAGAGCTGGTGTCTAAATGGGCTCATTTGAAATACTTTTTTTTTTTTTTTTTTTTTTTTTCTTTTTTTTTTTCTTTTTTTTTATTTTTTTTTATTTTTTTTTTATTTAAACACCTTGATTACATACATGATTGTGTTTGGGTTTCAGTCATAAAAGGAACACCACCCATCACCAGTGCAACATTCCCATCACCCAAGTCCCAAAATACTTTTAACTTGCAAAAGGAAACTTCCCACTATCAGCACAAACAGGAAACCAGTATGTATCCCAATAACTGGAAAGTAAGGATGAAATTAAGTCCAGAAGCAAGGAAGTAGCAATATCCTCCCCTTCCTTCCCCTCTCCATGCCCTCTTCTCCTCCCCACTCCTCCCCTCTGCCATCCTCCCCTCTCCTCAATTCCTGCCTCTCTCCTCCTCTCCCTCCCTTCTCTCCTCTGTTCTCTTCTTCTCCTTTCCCTCCCTTCTCCTCTCTTCTCTCCCCTCACCTCCTTCCCTTTTTTCTCTTTCATCATCTCCTTTTTCTCTTCCTGAAACTATTGCCTGACTCTCTATCTCTTTCTCTCCTGCCTCTTTCATTCCTGCTAGCTATGAAAAGATTTCACTTAAAATATTTTACTTATTAAAAATAGAACAACACAGGGACTGGAGAGATAGCATGGAGGTAAGGCATTTGCCTTTCATGCAGAAGGTCATTGGTTAGAATCCCGGCATCCCATATGGTCCCCTGTGCCTGCCAGGGGTGATTTCTGAGCATAGAGCCAGGAGTAACCCCTGAGCACTGCCGGGTATGACCCCCCCCAAAAAATAGAACAACACCTAATGGAGACTTCCTTTGCAGATGTTGTCCATGGGCTGACAAATGAAAGGGGGAATCCTTTCCTCTTCGAGGGATGAAGAATTAGCACTCTCTACACACCCCAATTAAAGGCACTCTGCACACACTCATGAAGCACAACCGTATCCTGATTAGGGACTGATTGGTTTCTCCAGAGTCTCTAACTCATAAAGTTCTGATCTGGTCTCCCCATCATTAAAAGAGGCCCCCACCTACTCTCTCCCATCCATGATGCAGGACTTTGCTGGGTTTGTGAATCACAAAGTCTTCTCATATCCTTCTTCCTTCCCCCTCGGAGTTCATCACCTCCCTTGACATCAACTTTTTAGTTGACATCTGCAACTATAACTTTGGCATCACAACCCAGTGTGATCATCATTAAAGAGAAGGAGGACACTTCAGTGGGGGCAGCTCCTCTCAACTCCTTACTCCTCCCCCGAGGCTTCCACTTCCATTTTGAGAATGGAATGGAAGTAAGGAATGGAATAGATAGGAAATTTGCTTCTTGATCTTCCTTTGGGAGAATGAGAAGGCTGAAAGCATATCACCAAGGGTGATCTATAAAAGTGTCTTGAATTGGTAGGATTTGTGGAGATCCTGAAGTTAAGAGTGGAAGGATGAAGAAAGGGGATCAGAATAAAGCAGACACTCACTTATGCCTCCATCAGGCTTCTCCTTCTTGCCCTTAGCTGCCCCCCACCCTCCATGGGACCCGAGTGTACCAACCCTTTCTTCTCCCCTCCCCACCACCCCTCAGAGTGACTCAGTCTCCATCTGCCTTGGGCTCTGCCTGGCATCCCCTTTCCACCTCCCCCCAGTTTTATTTTGTGTAAATGGAGCATATTTTACGTGCGGATATTTTAGTAACCGTATGTTCTGCAAGTAAACCTGTGTTCATACTTGTCGACTAGAGTTTATGATACCAATATCTACTTCCTACAAAGAAGGAAAAAAAACACATTTGTTTGTTTTCTAAGAATGTTTATTTGTAAACATATGTATTCACTATATTAATATGAATTTCTTACCTGGCAATAAAACGGATTCTATGTGATGCGGTTGGGGGTGCTGTGTATATTTCTGGGGCCCCATTCCCTCACCTACTTTCTCCAGAGAGAACCCATGTGAGCATGGGGCCATTCTGCATCCTCAGCATGGATGAGGACATATTTTCAAGGAGAGAATGTCCCATGGCAGTCATAATTCATGCACATTCTCAAAAGGTCTTTTTTTTTTTTTTAAGGGGAAGCCTTATGGGCAAGAATCCATACTGCCACTTTCTATTCACATCTTTCACTTAGAAAAAATATGGTCCCTAAGTGAGTGTCTCCAGCATAGCTCCATTTATTCTTCCTGGTCAAGAAACTCACTGAGATTTGCACTTCCATTGTTACCAAGCGACCAGGCTTCTAACAGTCAAAGCTATGAAAAGGAAGGGAGCTTGGCTTCCTCTCCTATTTATTCCATTGTATTCCCTGCCTGGCTTCTGCGAGCATGATGTAGGAATGGTTTGCAGGTAGAAATCTGTCGTAATATGATTAAAGCATATTTAATATGGTTAAGGCCCAGAAGGAGGCCCTGAGAATTGGATGTGAGTGCAAGTAGTTTATCTGAGAAGGAAGAAAACTCAGCAGCACTCTGGGGGAGGGGAGACGAGAAGGAAGAACAACAGAAGGACTAGAAGGTTATCTGTGCCAGTGACCACTCAAAGCAAGTAGAATTAATGCTGTTGAGAAATTTCAGTAGTGGGTGAGGAACATGCATTCAGGACTCCCGTACCAGGGAGAGAGAGAGCTGCTGTGTTTGCTCACTGACTCCTCCCTGTGATCGCTTGAATCTTGTGTCCAGAGACTGGTCATGCATTGAGTGAGGAGAGTGGGCTGCTCAGGACTTGGATAGCTACTAAATACAGAGGTCCAACAAGCATTTGAGAGCTCACCATTGTGTACCGATGCCTGAAAGACTCAGGGTGGAAGTTGGTGGTATTCAAGGGGTGGTGCAAAACCCTCAGGTCCTACTGAGAGGGAAAAGCTTCCTCTTGCCTGGATCCTTAGAGAAGTTGTCAGTACCAAAGGGATAGTGGCCTCCCCACTATCTGCATGCAGAGAGGGATCTTGATACTGAGGTTAGGAGCGCCTTCATTGAATACCATGCTATGGGCATTCCCCAAAGCAAATGCCTTGGATTCTGCCTGCTAAGAGTCTATCTCATTGGCATAGTTCTGCTTGGCAGAGAAGTTTCGAAGGCAAAAGATGGGGTCATGGTACATGGGAACCATTCAGAGGTGGAACACATCCATTTGTGTGGGGTGGAGGTAACACACCTCTCCCTATGAACCTATGTTTCGCCTATGAACCTGTGTGTCTAATTACAACTCATAAACAACTGGATGAAGAGGCTCATTGTAGAATTCTCCCAGTGTGCCATGCACAATTTCAGATCTCATAATACTACAAGGCAAGTATGGTTTGCTGCAGAGGTGGGAGACAGAGTAAGAGTTTGAGTAATGTTGCCCAAAGGGATTCACCATTGAAGAGGTGAAATTGGGATTTAGAGTCCAGAACTCCTACAGTAGCTACCGGGCCTGTTCTTTGCCTTTGGACAAGCCTGCAAATTAGTGGGGAGCTATGATAAAAATAGCAATTCTCAAGCTCCACAACCCCTAGAAGAGAGAGGCCAGTGTGGAGGCCCAGGATTCAGGGATTGTAATGGATAGAAATCCCACCATTATCTAAGAAAGTGGTGCCTAGACCACATCCTGTGAAACCTTTTTCCCCTTCATCCCACGTCCCTTGGCTTCTAGGATGCAGCAGGAAGCAGGAGGGAAGTGTGTCTCGTTGAGAGAGGATCTCTCATGTCTAAGGGTAAAAGGTCCTCTCCTATCAGGAACAGAAAATTGTCTCCTGATCAGCTGGGCCCTCATGGATTCTACCTCCACTTTGCATGTACCCCACCCTTCTCTGTGACTGCTTTCCCTACTCCCAAGAAGAAGGGCTCTGTTATAGTCTTCTATGCTGCCCTCAGCACCCTCTTGGTTGCAATACATGAGGTTCCATCAATAC
This sequence comes from Suncus etruscus, assembly GCF_024139225.1. Lineage (NCBI taxonomy): Eukaryota > Metazoa > Chordata > Mammalia > Eulipotyphla > Soricidae > Suncus > Suncus etruscus. Next base: position 11,579,489 of record NC_064849.1, read on the forward strand.
AACCTACTTTCTACCATTTTGAAAGGGCTGTTTCTGGATGACCAGGAATTATCTCTGTGCAATATTAGCTGTTCCTGTAATATTAGCTTCATGCTAAAGACATTCTATTGTTACTTTACTGGAGGTTCTTTTCAGGGAGGTGGAAAATCTCCCAAATACTATTTAGGAGTCCTGAGGGCCCCTCTCAGCAATTCTTAATCAACTGGGTACAAGGTTGAGTGAGAAATGGTAGTAGGATCCAAGGATGTGATTTGCTTCAATGCTGGATGCTGGAGGTTCTCTGAGTCACCACAGTGATATTATGGGGCCCTCAAAATTATAGCAAATGATGCTTAGAACTAGTGACCAGGTGGTTCAGTGGATTGTTCAGTGGGGAGCCCATGTGTCACTCTTCTGTCTCTCTATTACAAGTTGGAAGCTCGTATGGGCTTTTTTGTATGTCATGGATGTTTTCGGTTGTGTGGTTATGATTATGAATCTCTTCTCCACAGAGTTGTTTCAGATATGCAAAATAGAGCTCATAGAAATATCCATGAAATCCATTATTTTGAAATACAGTGATGAAAATATTATAAAACCCAGTTTTGCAATATGGTAACAGATGTGCTTTTAAGTGGACACATTTAATAATAACATCTAATTAGTTTTTTTTTGTAGTAATGACACAGCAGTGCTTCAAGCTATCTGTTGGAGCTCCAACTTGATGCAATGCTACCCTTGACTCTATTGGCACAAAGTCTCAGGTCAGTGTTGAAATCAAGCTGGGTAGTTGCCTAATTTATCACTGAGGGACATACTAAATTTCAGCTGGAGGCTAGTGGAAAAATATGTTATTTTTTTACTATCCACATTTTTACCCCCGCTGAATTCCTACCCCCTTTTTTCTGGAGGGTCTGGAGTTCCTAGGGATAAGCATCCTGGTAGGACATAGAACTAGTAACTTCTTCAGACTTCTCAAGTCATAATTTATTCTCCCACCTTCAAAACATGAATAATAATAGTCTCTTTGTCATTGACTGGTGTGAGAAGATAAAATGGCACATGAGAAGACATGAATTGACTCCTAATTGAGCCTTTCTAGTAAACATTTAGGATGTAGCTTTGTTGTCTTAGCTATTATTTCACCATATCCTTATAATAACTATCCGAAACAGCATTTTTATGACCACTTCACTTCCCGAAGAAGAAATGGAATCAGAGACATAAAACTTGCCCAAATTAACACAATCAGTGTGAGGTAAGATTAAAATACACATTTTTGGCTCTGATTAAGTCCTAAATGCATATAATATAAAACATAAGGAATATATAACATTTCATAGCATGAGTAATATCTGCCTTAGTATCTATGATAGCTGATTTAACATCTGATCACAGCAACCCTTATCATCAATGATTTCTCTTTCATCATGCCAGAAACTGGCTTATCTACATTTATCTTCTGTAGTGTACCTATCTGAGGCCCACCCATTTCTGGGAGGGGTCTTGGAAACTGAATATTAGGTGTGACCTTACCTGCATTTTATCCTCAAGTGTTGAGAGGAAGAGATATTCCCATTTTCAAGATGGGGAAACAGAGACTCATAGAAATAAGATAGATGCCTCATCTAAACTCATCCCTCTAGTCACTAGTGCATGGCAGAGTTGGAATTTTAACCCAAATTTTATGATTCTAGGCATTTCCTATCATGACCCTCTATTTTATTCATGATCAGCCCATTGGTTTGAATCTTCCTTTGGAACACATTGTTTGAAACAATGGTGTGTGCTCACATACTCCCAATGACGCACAGCCAAATCCAGGCAAGAAGGTAGGACCCTCTGGTGTTTGGCCAAGACTGTCATCATTCACTGTTCTGAAAACATGGAGTTGTTCTCCAAGAACTTCTGTCACTGTGCCTGTTCTTTGTGTACAAAGACATTTGTATAGACATTTGGCCCATAGAACCTACAGGTTTATAGACTTGAGCTTCAGAATATTTGATGTCTTTGAAGAGGTAAACAAGGGTTTTGGTGCTGAGAGGTAAGTAGAACTTGGCACCCAACATGCCTTTCTTCCTTCTGTTTGACCTTGGGAAGGGCATTTCTCCTCTAGTAAAGATGGTGCAATCTTTGAGCAGAGTTAGAGCTCTGGAGCCAAAGGGTCCATGTATGAATCTAAGTGGGCAAAATAGCTTCAAGTGTGACTGAAATAGGGCCATTTACATAAAGCTCTGAGCACAGTTCTCAGATAGTATTAGTTTCAATATTTTAAAACCTCATTCAGAAATCATCATATACCTCAGGCTCTGCAGAAGTGATTAGAAGAAACAGCAATTTTTTTCCTTGAGGTAAAATATATCTGCACTCAGCGGTACCTTTTGGCTGCCTCAAAAAGCAACGTCTTAATGCAGACCCTGTTATATATAGTTTTAATGAATATATAAAATGGGAAAGAAAGACTTTTTGCTCAATGAATGTCGTTGGCTTCATAGAAGGAATTGTGCCGATTGAGAACAGCCCTGACTATAGAAGAAACTTGAAAGTCATAATTAATGAGACCTGTGGTAGGGAAAAAGGGGGGTTTTAAACCCCCAAATTAGAAAGCCTATTGGTTTTTCTATTGCTACCTAGCTTTGTGATCACTCTAAAATATAGCCACTTATGACAGCATTTATTCTCAGGAACAGAAACTGAGACTGGCTAAGTTTCTAAGTCTCTCCTGAGCCTAAATTCAAGGTGTCCACCAGGGTGGAGGTTTCATCTGAAGGCCTAAGAGTGGAAAGGTTGAAGTTGCTGGTGGGATTAGATTCTGCAGAAAGTGGGAACTGAGGATTTGGGTTCCTGCTGGTGCTTGCTCAGAGCCTTCCTGGCTGTGAAAACCTCTCAGATGTATATGGCAACGGACGTCATCAGGAGCAGCAAGGGAGCTTTTCTGCTGGCAAGACCAAAGCCATAACCTCTTGTGATCCAGCAGCAGAGATGGCTGCCTGTCAACATTGCCATGCTCTCTGGATTAGTATCTAGTCTGGGTTAGAATGCTGGGAAAGGATTCTATAAGGGAATGAACACCAGAATAGGGGGCTTAAAGGCTTCTCATACCGATGGTGTCTATGCAATTCCCCCATCTCCCCAGGCCTAGAACAGCAGCCTGCCTTTGTTGAGTATATGAGCCCAATCCTGCATTTCTTACAACACACAGTGTTCATTAAGAACATCAGTTTAGGGGCCGGGCGGTGGCGCTGGAGGTAAGGTGCCTGCCTTACCTGCGCTAGCCTAGGAGACGGACCGCGGTTCGATCCCCCGGCGTCCCATATGGTCCCCCAAGCCAGGAGCGACTTCTGAGCGCATAGCCAGGAGTAACCCCTGAGCGTTACCGGGTGGGTAACCCCTGAGCGTTACCGGGTGTGGCCCAAAAAAAAAAAAAAAAAAAAAAAAAAAAAAAAAAAGAACATCAGTTTACTTATGGTTCCTCGATTTCCCCATTCTCAAGTATATTGTGTGAAGCATTGACAAGGAAACATCTGAGTGGCCAAACAGGTGGTTGCCCCACCAAGAATGTCATTTTGAGATTTGGTAACTCCCTAATCAAGTTTCTTCTCAGCCCTTCTTCACTTACAGCTGACTGTCCATGTAGTCATGTTTTGGGGTATGTGGACTGAAGTGATGTTGACTGCTTTCAGAATTAAAATATCAATTAAAATATCCAACCTCATCCTGTTGATTCTTTCCCCCTCCCATCTGCTGACAAACACCATCACCCAATTTACTTTGGACACAGCATTCGGACCTTGGTTGCTCTAGGTCTTTGAATAATCCTGACTTCCTCTTCCCTATTTCCACCACCCATAGAAAATTTCATGCATGAGAATCTAATATTGTGTAAACTCTCTGTTAGAGAGTTTAGAAAGTCCTCAATGAAAGTAGCTGCATTCCGCCCCTTAAATAAATGAGTGTTTAGTGTAAGAAACATAATCTCTAAATTGAATCACCTTCATTTACCTTTGACTGTATGCTAATAACTTTATGTACCTCATACTTATTTTTTGTGTGCATGGTGTGTGTGTGTGTGTCATACCTAGCAATGCTCAGGACTTACTGCAGGCTCTCTACTCAGGAATCATTCCTGGCAATTCTTAAAGGTCCATATGGGAATCCCGAGGATGGAACTCAGGTTGGCCATATGCAAGACAAGTGCCCTTCCCATTGTACTATATCTCTAGCCCCAGCATTCCTAATATTTAATCCTTCTAGCAGCCCTAATAGCTAGTAATTGTCATTCTGTCCAGAAAGAAAAGTGAAATGTCAAATTAGCTGAGTCATGAAGCAGTGCTAGACTAAATGAAATGACCAACAGTGATGGGTTTACCATTTCTGCTTGCACAAAGATGTTTGTACTTTCTGGATCTAGTTAGGGAGGCAAAACTACTGCTAACAATTATTAACTACTGCTAATTGATTATTGAAGTAACATCTCACGGATTTTTTTGGTCAGATGCTAAAAATCCTAACCAGTGCTCTGTTGTCCAGTTCAAAGACTACAATTCACATCAGAAAATGTCATAGTTGTGAGAAACAATGTCATAATTTCTTGAATATTTTTTTGTTGCAAGTTCAGAAGTTTCAGGGAGAGTCAAATCTTCTAATGCCTCTTTTCATTATCTTCCAAAGGGGCACCTCATTTACAAAGAAAAAGTAAACACAACATTCACAAAGAGGACTGTGTCATGGACTTTGTCTTAAAAGGCAAAAAATGGGAAATTTCTAAGGGATGTTCAGTTTGTCTTATTTCCTGGCCATTAGAAGCCCCATTTTTTATTTTGTTTATTATTGTTTATACATAAACAATAAGCCTAAGCAATCAGACATAAGTAAGACCATAAAATTATTATCTTTATGTACAAAGCTCCTGCAATATCTCCACCACCAAAGTGTCTACAACCCTCCTGAGCACTTTCAATTGGGTGACATTGGGGGATGTCACCCAATTGATTTCCTTGGGGGAAAATTCACTATGCTGTTTTAGAGCCTTTATGTTACCATCTCTAGAAGATACAAAGATATTTCTTTGAAGGTTGTTGAGAAGTATGTAGAACATTTCCTTGGAGTGAATGATCCATAAATTAGATCTCTTATTAGTAAGAAATATTTGCTTATCAGTGATACCTACTCCTTATAAACTAAGTTATTTTTGGTCAAGGTTGGAGCTCACAGAACCATATCCCAAGACAAGACTTTATATTTATAGAAGAAAGAGATCGGGGCCAGGGAGATAGCATGGAGGTAAGGCCTCTGCCTTGCATGCAGAAGGTTGGTGGTTCGAATCCTGACATCCCATATAGTACCCCGAGCCTGCCAGGAGTGATTTCTGAGTATAGACTCAGGAGTAACCCCTGAGCGCTGCCGGGTGTAACCCAAAAACCAAAAAAAAAAAAAAAAAAGAGATCCTGGGAGAAACTGGGCACAGTGTGGGGTAAAAGCAAGAGGGCAGAACCACACCAGAGTGAACTCTCAGTCTGGGCCCCTACACCCATGTTCAATTTTACACATCCACAGTTTTCATCCAAAAGGATGGGGGAAAGCAGTGTATATTTCCTGAAAGTACAGTGCTTGTACTTTGAACCAAATGCTCAGGATCTGGAGGAGAGAAGTCTAGGAAGTAAAGGACATCTTTGAAGTGCCCAGTGTTGTTGGTCAGACCTCCCTCTTCGACTTTGGGGAGATACTATAATAAGTAAGGTGCATTTCCCTGACTTCATCAACAGCACGTTAAAACTGACCTGTTCCAACAAGATGGAATTGAGCCTCTGAGACATAGCTTTGGCATTGGCCAGGTTGAATATCAAAGGTGAGTGGAGGGCTGGAATGATTGTACAGTGGGTAAGGTGTTGGCCTTGTACGCTGCCCACTGGTTTCAATCACTGGCATCCCATATGGTCCTCAGAACACCACTAAGTGTAAGCCCTGAGCATTGTCAGGTGTGGTCCCTAAACAAACAAACAATATATAAATAAAACAAAGCAAAAAATGGTAAGGTAGATTCACTTGTGTCCTCAATTAGTCTCAGAGATACACAATTTTTCATGCAAAAATAGGAGTGCTGATGCCTTTTTGAAAAGTATATTTTCTAGGGGTCAGAGTGGCAGCACAGCAGTGGACATTTGCCTTGTACATAGCTGACCCAGGACGGACCTCAGTTTCATCCCCGGCATCTCATATGGTCCCCCAAAGCCTCAATCCCCCGAGGAGAGATTTCTGAGTGCATAGCCAGGAGTAACCCCTGAGAGTCACCGAGTGAGGCCCCAAAACCAATAAAAAACATATTTTCTACACAGTTTTATTTATCTGAACTGATTTATCAAACAAACATATAGGAGCTCAGGCTCAGGTCAATCAGGGATGTTTCTGCCTCTGGGACCTTCCGATCTAGTGCACTAGAAGGTACTGTACACATTTCCATTTTTGTCTCACCCTTTCTCTGATTTTATTTTTAAATTTGGGAGGGGTTTGGGGGCACACATCTAGCTCAGACCTTATTCCTGTTTTTTTTCATGGATCCCTCCTGGCAATGCTCTGGGCCCAGGTATGGTTCTGAGAATTGAATTGGAGTCAACTATATGTTAGTCAAGTACCTAACCCTATGTAGTTGCCCTCAGATCCTACTATCTCTTCTTCCAGAAGCCATTCCTTCTCTTTTTTCCACCCCCTTCCCTCTTCCCCTCACTCTCTGAATTTCCCTTGCCCAGATATAATTTTCCTATCAACATCCAGCTTTCTGCCCTGGTGGGTTATTGTCTCCCTCCCACCATTGTTTGCCACGGGCCTTCTGAAATCTGCTGACAGTGTGACAAGCTGGGGAATTCAATTCAATTCAGACCCTTGAGTGTGACAGAAGGCAGCTTGGAGATAACAGAAAAACAAACCAGAGTTCATAAAGCTTTGGGCAGGGTGTGGAGTGTGGAGAAATGGGCAAGTGCAACCAGCGGTCTAAGTCCTAGAGAACAACTCTTGGTCTCCAGGGCCTCTGCTAGGGGACAAGGCAGGGTCTGGATGGTGGAGGTTTGGCAGGTGAGTAGACTTTATATCCTGAAATTTATGCTGGTTTTGTTTGTTTGCTGGAGCTGAGGATCAAACTGTGGATCTCCCACTTACAAGGCAGCCATTCTGCTGCTGAGTCACACTCCAGGTCAAAGCTCTGGGGTTATTAATTCTGGCTCTAAATTAGATCATGGCCATTGTTGACTTTGATTTTTTTTTGTTTTGGGGTCACACCCGGCAGCGCTCTAGGGTTACTCCTGACTCTGTGCTCAGAAATCGCTCCTGGCAGGCTCGGGGGACGATGGGATGCTGGGATTTGAACCACCGTCCTTCTGCATGCAAGGCAAATGCCCTACCTTCATGCTATCTCTCCAGGCCCCTCCATTGTTGATTTTTAATCTAAGAGGTAGAGACTGTAACCTTGTGGTTAAGACTGTCCAGTTCCTCCTGGAACAAAACACTGCTTTCAAAGTCTCTAATTGGGATAGGAGCAGAGATAGTACAATGGGTCAAATGCTTGGCTTGCTTGTGGCTATTCTGGAGTCAAACTTAGGACCCTGATCCCTGTTAGGAAGGATTTCTGAGCACAGAGCCATGAGTAAACCCAGTGCATAGCTTGGTATGGCTAAACCAGTTTTTCTCAATTATTTTCTGTCATGCCCCTCTAGGAAGAAGAAAACATTTTTCGTGCCGCCCCCCCCCCCCCGCGTGCGACTGTAAATAGTATCTTTATTAAAAATGGGGCCGGGCGGTGGCGCTAAAGGTAAGGTGCCTGCCTTGCCTGCGCTAGCCTTGGACGGACCGCGGTTCGATCCCCCGGTGTCCCATATGGTCCCCCAAGCCAGGAGCAACTTCTGAGCGCATAGCCAGGAGTTAACCCCTGAGCATTACCGGGTGTGGCCCAAAAACCAAAAAAAAAAAAAATAGTATCTTTATTAAAAATAACTTTACCTGCAAAATAAAAAATGTCAAATAATTTGAGCTGATTTTTTAAATCAGAGTTGATGTCTGGATTAATGGCCACAATGAACACCATTTTGCAATGCGTAGCTTTTCGAAGCAGGGTTTGAAGCAGGACACAGCAACTCTCAGCTCTAGAGACATACAGAGACATAAACACGGGGCTTAGCTTGTTATGACAGTGTTTGCCAAGGTCAAATGTGCCCCCCTTTATGGAGCCTTGTGCCCCCCATTGGGGCGCTCCCCACTATTTGAGAAGCACTGGGCTAAACAAACAGAATCTCTGCTGTGAGCTGGGAAACTTACACAAGAGGCTTCCATCTCTTGAATAGGTAGGTATGTTTGATTCTGTTCTCCTAGCCCTACCTGCAGAATTCTCCTGGGCTGGTTCCTGTTCTTCAACTGCTCATTAGACCACAGGATCCTCTACAGTTCACTTTTTCTCCTTCCCTTGTTCACAGTCCCCTTGCTTTTCCTCTGTCCTCCCAAACAAGATCTCTTTGTATGCAATCAATCCCTTTCCCAGGCTTTTACTTTTTACTTTTCTGGTGCCAGGGTGGATGTCCAGGAAGAAATTCAGCCTTGGAAAAGCCTTTGCTAAGGACAGAATGGAGCCAGCTAACTGAGGGCATCCTCCATCTATTTAGCCTTTGAGTGAGTAACCTTGGGGATTCAAATCCAGCCAAGGAACACTCCATTGGAGCTGCCATGGCACTATGGTATCAGGCACTATGCCTGATAGACTCCCCATTTTCCCTTCACTTCCCCCTTATTCTATCCAGACAAAACTAAAGTCTTTCCTATGAGGAAGACAGCATCCCACAATTTGCCTTTTCCCCTATCATACTTTTCTGCTCTTGTCCAGCTATCCCTGGCATTATTCCTACAAGTTTATGATCCAAGCATAAGCTCTCTCATTGTCCCCATTGGGGGCAATTTGTCTTGGGCAGGGTTAAAGTTGCTGCTGTTATCTCATGGATGGGGCCTGGTATTCTGTTTCCCATTCTCCCTGCACTGGGCTAGCCCTCCCAAACAGAAATAGGGGACCCCAAATATTGTTCTGTTCAATTTGATCTCTATCTATGCTTTCTTTGAGTTCTGTGAGCATCCTCTATATTTCTTCTCTAAACTTCATATCTGAGAGACTGACTATTTGGTTGGCCGTTTTCCAGTCATCAGAGTTGCCATCTTCATTCTCTATGCCTGGTGCTGGCCTGTGTTGATTCCCCATTGTCACACTTGTATTGTAGGTTTTTCTATGTGTTGTTGTGATATTCATTGGCTAAATGATGTGCACGGCCATGCTTCTCTGCTCCACCCTTTCTGGGTGGGTCAACTCACCTCCAAGGAAGGGGAGCTCTCCATGGATGAAGCCACACACAGGATCAAATCTTAGGCCCGAGCACACAGCAGAGAAGACAGTCCAGAGAGATATGCTGGGCTTCAGAGATCCAGCACAGTTCCTAGTGTGATTTTTTTCTGCATGTTGCAGTGGCGTCCATTCATTAGAAAGAGCGCAAGGCCCCGAAGTGGAGTGGCCGTGCACTTCTGAAGCCTCTAGGAGAGCGATTTTGCTGGGCTCTGTCAGCCCACTCATGAGAGGTCCAGGACACATGAGAGTAGAAAAACACGCACAGGCAAACTCACAGTCTCTCGCAGTTGGGAATCACTGGGCAGGCGCAGATTTTTCCAGCCTGACGTCACAGATAGGGGACCTGCCTTTCTGCAATTTACTGCTGATAGCCGGTTTCACTCTGGACGTAGTCTTCCTTGGCATTCCGGCCCAGCCTGAATGACTCTAGGAGAGCGATTTTGCTGGGCCCTTTTCAGCCCACTCACAAGAGGTTCAGGACACAGGACAGTAGAAAAACATGCACAGACAACACTCAAAGTCTCTCTCAGTTGGGAACCACTTGGACCCCAAATATTGATAGTGACAAATTGAGAAGCCAGAGAACTCCTTCATCACCTTTCTTCCTAGTCCAGTGGTCAGCAACCTTTTTTTTTTCAACTGAGCCAAATCTCACCAAAACCACGATTGAAATTTATTTTGAGAGCCACACAGGGCACGCACTGACAGAGGCTAGGAGCAGAGTCCTGACTCCTGGAGCTGCCGCCCAGCACACAGAAGAGTCAAATTAAAAGTGTAAAGAGCCACATGTGGCTCGCAAGCCGCAGGTTGCTGACCACTGTCCTAGTCCATATGCTTGTGTCCTTCAAGTCTTGACTCACATATACCTTCTCAGTGAGTCCTGACACCATCTTAGTAGGCAGTATTGTTACGGCCTATCTCACACCCTGATGTGTACAAACTAGAGGTACCCACTGCTGACACAGGCAGTCTCCACTTCTATCCTGTGGACCTGTCACCTCAATAACCTGAAAGATCCTAAGCAGGACTCTTCAGCACAGGTCAAGGCCTGGAAAGACAATCTACATAAATTCCATGGCTGCTTAATGGTTGAATGGTGCCCAACGGTGGTATAGGGAACTATGTGTGAGTTAAAGGGTCATCTCACTTTCAGGTTGGGCAGGACTGCCAAGGCTTATGGGAACATGGAGCCCATGGCTCAAAGGGCATCAAGATGGCAGCAATGCCATGAAAATAAAATGTATTAAAACATAATGCTTCTTTTATTATAGAATTAAAAATTACTGGGCCGGGCGGTGGCGCTGGAGGTAAGGTGCCTGCCTTACCTGCGCTAGCCTAGGAGACGGACCGCGGTTCGATCCCCCGACGTCCCATATGGTCCCCCAAGCCAGGAGCGACTTCTGAGTGCATAGCCAGGAGTAACCCCTGAGCGTTACCGGGTGTGGCCCAAAAACCAAAAAACAAAAAACAAACAAAAAAAAATTACTTTATTTAAACACCATGGCTTACCAAGTTGTTCATAGTACAGTTGTTGGGTTTTTATTTTCATAGTTAAAAAGTTTTTCATGATTGAGTTTCAGTTATATCATGGACAACACCTTTCCCCAGTGTACATTTCCTGCTGGAAGATGGTAGTGGGTAGGATGGCAGCATTGTGTTTCTTGATCTGGGACTTGCTTTAGAGCCCAACTCCTGGCCTGCCCTTCTGGAAAATCAAGCTTATACAGTTGCAGGGAGCGGATGTTCATGTCTCAACTGAAGTTCATACTTAGCATCCACATCCCAGGACAAAACTTCTAGGAAGGGCCTTATCTGGGGTGATTCTACCTATTAGTGTCTGACTCCCATGTTCATCCCAGGCTACATCTGATTACACGTTTGGCCAGCTACTCTTGTGCAGGGGATGCTATGAAGCTCAGCACAAATGTTGGATGAGAACATTATAAAACATGCCTGTGCAGTTAAGAGGTGAGCTTGAAAGAGCTGTTTTATCTCCTTTATTCCCCTTACTGTGCACATAGAGGAAGGAGACAAAAATGAGATGCCACTGAAAGTTACTTTTTTCTTCTCAGCTTTTCATGCCTCCCACTTCCTGTTTTCTCGAGGGAGATGGAAAAGTGTCTTCTCGCACATTTCTCATTATCTGAACTTAATGAGAATTCTAATGAGGGCTACTGCACACTTTGGTGGCAGTTCTCACAATGTGGCTCTGGCTTCGTGGTTGTCGGGCTGCCAGTCCTGCCTCCCTGCCAAAGTCGCCTTCTCGAAGAAGAATCCTGATCGCTCTCATTTATTGAAAGTCTACGAGGTGCCAGGAAAATCTGCATTCATTAGCATTCATCTCTGCAAAACACACACACAAATCAGTTGTATGTGGTAGGAACTATGAGATCAAATTTGGGGCAACAAAAGGGTGGGGGGCACTGGCTGAGGAAGTGATTGGGCTAGAGCCATGCCACTAGGAAGGGGCAGGTCTAGAATCCCTCTTCCAGACCCTTCTCTGGGCAGAGCTCTAGCAGAGGATCTGGATGACAAGGAGAGTAAGACAACACAGGTCATCAGCCAGGCCATTAATCCCCAGAAGAGCATCGATAATGAGTTATGATATTTCCAACGCCCACTTCTTGGTCTCTCCGGGAACAGTGCTCAGTGGAGGGAATCCCAGGAGATGGAAGCACCCAATTAGAAGGGCAGTAATAACCCATCCAAGAATAGACCAGTGGCTTCTTCATTATTCTTGTTATTTCTGAGTTGTTGCAGCCCTTGTACAGAGGAGACTGTCAGCAAATGCTACATTCTTTATTCTTGCTTCTGCTAATTATCACACTCAGCAAATGAACCGAGTTTGGGGCAAATCTCTCTGGTGTGTGTCATCAGGTCTGTGCTCTTTGGTATGGTCAAGCCTAGGCCTGTGAGAGAATGAGCGATGTGGGTCATTTTAGTGCCAGTTTTCTTGCTGGGTAGATGTGCCTAGAGCAGATGTGGTGTGATCATAGAGGGGCAGATTAGTCACTTACAGAAGACTGGCATGAGCTACTTGGGCCATGCTGCCAGAGAAATGCAGGTCTCTTCTTGGGCCCTGTTCACTATATTTGCTTTTTTCTTTTCATCCTCTGGCTCACCCCCCCCCCCCACACACACACACACTCCTCTGCTCATCATCCTCACGGGTGTGGGCACTAACCCTTCATCCTTCCTCCCTTGTCTATTCTGTTTCTGACTCTGTGTCTTCTTTCTCCTCATCTTTTTATCATTTTATCATTTTATCATTTTATCATTGTTTCTCCCCTTTCAACTCACTTATCTTTCTCTCTCTTATTCAACCTCCACCATACCTTTCTCCAATTCTCTCTTATTTAATTCATTTTCAACTGTCTAAAGTCTATCCGCCTCAACCCCACATTCGTTTTTTTTTTCTGATTTACCATTTCTCTCCACTGTTGCTCTCCATTGTAGGATGTCTCTCTCTCCCTCTTCTCTCTTTCTTTCTTTGCTCTTTTTGTTAGACTCAGAACTAAGAGTTAGTTCTGCCTCTGAGGTCAGTCCAAACTGCTGTCCTCTGTAATTTCTTGTTGCTTGTCCCAAACAAGTACTATACAAATTCAAAAGACAAGTTGAATCCAGTTCTGGCAGACACCAACACTCCTGATATTCAAAGTTGCCCCCAGTTTCCTTCTTTCTCATTTTCCTCAACAAGTTCCTGTCAATGTAATCCTCTAAATATTTCTTAAACATATTATCTTCCTCTCTAGCCTTCCTGTTCACCAATCCAATCAATATATACTACTTGAGCACCTGCTCTGCGTCAGTATCTGTAGTGGGTTGGAAGCACTTGACAGAATGAGACAACTTTGAATCCTAAAATAACAGGAGGAAGAAGCAACCATCATCTTTGTGTAAATTTCCAACCTTCATGCCAGGGTTAATTTAGTAGTTTTTTTTCCACAGCCCTTCACTTGTACTGTAGGTCAAGTACATAAATTGTTGTCAGAGACTTCAATAGGCTCCTTCCCTATAGAGTATAGATCTGTCCTTTCTAACCTCTCAGAATCTTCCCTGCAACCTTCCTGCCTTTGTTTATAGCATTCTCTCCCTTGTGTTCTATAATAAATAGGCAGTTGGACATTCACCAAACATCTATTCTACTCCTGCCACCATTTCCTTTTTTCTGGAATGACTTTCCTTTTACACATGCTTAGAGAAACTCATTACTTAACACTCATATTAGAATCTTCCCAACCTTCCTAGCCTTTTAGTCCTATTCTCACTACCAATACCATAAGCATCACCACCATTCACCATCTCCACCATCTATCACCACTGCTGCCATCACTGCCCTGAATATCTACCATTATTACTATTACCACCTTTACCATCATTACCACCAGCCTTACCCCTTCCACCATGATCACTACTATTATCACCACCACACCACCACCATTGCCACCACCACCATTACTACCACCTTCAACACTACCACTACTACAATCACCATCAGCACCACCATTATTATCACTACCAATGTCACTGCCATCACCACCCACATGACCATGACATCACCACCACCACCATTATTATCATTGCCATTACCACCAACACCATTACCAGCGCTAGCACCACTACCATTTTTACCACCACCTTTACTGCCATCACAGCTACTATCATAGTCATTATTACCACGTCATCACCATTATCAACATCTCCACCATTGTAACCTTGTTTCCCTCACTTCCTCCAATAGTCTAGGACAGGGGTGGCGAACAAGTTCGACACAAAGAGCCAAAATTTTAAACTGTGAGAGTCAGAGAGCCACACCACGCAGTGACCTGCCAAAACAGACAAACGCTCACACAAAAGCATATCATTTTAACAATAATCTATTAAACACATATTGCATGTTGCCATTTTGAGTGAGGGTCAAAATCCTGCAGTGATGGTGAGGGTGTGCTGCGTCCTCCACACTAAGAACTAACAGCAAGATGTGACCTAACATGTGACACAGGGTCCCCCCACTCGATGGCCCGTGCAGTTGTTTCCGAGGGATGGGAGACGGGAGGACGCAACCTGGGGGCGGGACTGCGGTCTCAGAGATCTCTCCTCAGAGGTCCCTCCTCAGAAGCAGCAGAACAAAATCCAAACTTGGCAAAAAGCCACAGTATACAAAATAATGGTAAGAGGCAAAGAGCCACGTTCATTTTGGCCGGGAGCTGCATGCGGCTCGAGAGCCATGTGTTGACCACCCCTGGTCTAGGGCTTGGGTCTTTTGATATGTCAAAATACATTTTTATAATATCTCATTTGATCCAGAGGGATGCTAGTAGATATCATTTTTCTCAATTTAAATATGATGGTTCTGATGAAAACTCCTTGTATCTCAGAAGATATTGCTACTTTCTGATGCTAAGGTCCAATGGGGACTGGAGTGTTCTTCACTTGACCGTTTATGTTGAAGGGCTATCTCTTCCATTACTCTCTCAGATTCCCTTTTATGCTACTTTGAAGCTGGTAAAATCTGAAATGTGTCCAGCATATTTTTTGAGGAAGAAAACAGTTGAAACCATTTTGTTGGTGACTTAAGTGTGTGTGTGTGTGTGTGTGTGTGTGTGTGCCAAGTTCTTTGCAAAGACACTCAGATTTTCAAAGCAACTCTCTGCAAATAAAATTTTCATGGCCAGACTTTTGGCCTGCCAGAGTTGGATGGATAGTTTTTCAAATGTAAAAATCACAGCATTTTCTTGACTTTAAGTAGCTTAAATTTGAATAGAACATCTTTGTAGCCCAGAGGCTATGTAAACTAGAGTTGCCATTATCTCCTTCCCCAACTTGAATGACTCTCCTATGTCAACCATTTAGAAGATAGTAAAATTTTGATTTCCTATACTAGCCAGAATAAAGACTTTTTTGGTAAATGTTATAATAGATAACTACAGAACCTAAGACTCTCACCAGCTCTCTCCAAGCTCCTTGAGTTTGAGTAGTAAATCTGTGCATGGTGATTTATGACCATTACCACCACCACCACCACTACAACCACCACTACCACTATTACTACAATCACCACCATCACTACCATTACCACCATTACTACCACATCACTACCACCACTTCCACTATCATTACCTTGATCTTTTCTTATTTTCTAGCTCCCCTATTTTGAATATCTCATAGGTCAAGAGTGATCTCATAGGGAAGTACAGGGGTTAAGGTGCATGCTGCTGTCCCTGGTTTGATACTTGGCACCAGATGCTTCAATGAGCATCACTGTGTGTAACTCTGGAGCTTCCAAAGCTCTGCCAGGATGTGCTTCAGATTGCCCTGCGTCTTCGGGCATTTTATTTTTCTGCCAGCATAGTTGGCTCAGAAATGTCTGTAAGTCTTCCCACCTCACTGCTTGGGGAATTGCCCCCAAATATTTCATAATGCCACACAAGAAGAAACTGGTAGATCATCAATGTCATTTACCTTCCAAATGTCATATCTGGAGCTCTGTCACATGGTCATGGGCCTGGCATAGATACAGGCTGAGAGTCATTGATTTTAAGAACCTTGAAGGATGGACCAAAATATTATCTGGTGGGAATTCGTGATTCAATTTACCCATGAGCAGCTCTCTCAGGATGAGATATGAGCACCCTGGGGGAATCAAAACCCATCTATGCTATTGGAACGATGCTGACCAGAAAGGCCAGTGGTCATTGCACAGGATGCTGCTTCAAAGGTGGTGGATAGATAACACTGAGAGTAATTAAGCCAGTCAGCCCAGAGGGGATCCGGCTAAGGATACTCTGAAAGAGGAGATAAGAGCCAGGAGTCCCCTGTGAGGTCAGGACTGAGAGCAAGCAAAGATCCCCACTACCTTTGAATGCCCTCCAGCAGTAGAAGACAGAGGTGAGGAAGAGCCTTTCCAGTTCATCTTCCATCTGCAGATTCTATGTCTGAAAAGAACAGAGTTGATATTGAAACTATTTCAAAGCAATTTGAGCAGGTCAGCACTGCCAGACTGGAATTCTGTTCATGCAGTCCCCCCAAAAGTCTATATTCCTGATTCCCAAATTCGTGTCCAGCTATTTCTTCCTTCTCTGAACCATGTTTGGTAGCTGCACTGAAGTTAGATATCAACTAGATCTGGAGACAAAAGACCAAATTTTTAGTTCTGGACCTCTGTGTGGCCAGAAGTGGTACTGAGATAAGCATGTTATCTTCTCAGGTTATGGTGCCCTGCCTTCCAACATAGAAGGTTGGCAATGCTTCTCATGAAAATCCAAGAGAAGTGCATACCACAGGCTCAAAAAGAAGGTTGCAAATTCTGAACGAAGTCCTCTATCAGAGATTGTTACCATCCAGGAGAAAGATGGGGAAAATGAGCTTCCAATTGAGATGTGAATATGCAGACCCATACTCTGGACTCAGCAGATGTTATCCAAATGCCAGGACTGCAGACCCAAAGGAAACTAGAAATATTATCTTAGGAGGAGAGTGGACACATTGATGGCCTGAGACCCAAGAGAAAAAAAATTCATCTCCTCCTCCTGACCTCGATCTTCCCTTCAGAGCCTGCACATAGCTTCAACCATCAAACCTCACAATATAGGCTGGCAGCCTGCAGGCTGAGCCCGAGACTTCTGTCCCAGAGTGCAGAGATGAATATAAGAGACAGAACTAACAGTCCATTTTTAGGGACAGAGGCAAACGCTAATCAATAAAAACCAGGCAGCTTTAGAGGACTTTGTTTTTGAACAGAGTAATTGCCAGCCACCAGAGTGTTTTGGGCGTCAATCTGAGTTTCAATCTATCTTTTTGACCACAATGCCTCACCATCTGTGGGCTTAGACAGTGAGAATGTTTGCTCTGAAGCTATGGCATCCAAAGAGAAAGATTGCATTCTGTTTAGCAGATAAGAAAGTGGGTGGACTTTTTTTTGGCTTGTTTTTGCTTTGTCATGGTCCAGGGAGGTTTTTGAAAGATGCTGTTTTGATTGGGCAGCTATAACCTACACAGAGCTCAAGTGATCCATCAAGAAAAAGCAAACTTTTTCATTTCCACACTTCCCCTCCTGGCTCTGTTCCCCAAGGCAGAATTGTTAAAGGGGTCACTCATTTCTTTAGAAAGTTAGTTCTTTCTAGATGTGGCTGCATACTATTTCTTGCAGAATTTCCATCCTCTGCTCCTTCTCCAGTTATGTATTTTCTTGGTGGTGGGGGCATTGGACATTGGGCTACACTGGTGGTGCTCCTAGCTATGTGCTTATTCCTGGCCAGGCTTAGGGGATCATTTTAGATTCTGGGAATCAAACCCAGGTCGACTGAACGCAAAGGAAGAGTCTTTCCTGCTGTCTCATCTCTCCAGCCCCTCGTGATTATGTCTCTTTGGGAAAATGAGGAAGATTTAATTCTCTCCCAGGAGGCCATGTTCTTGTCCTATAAAGGGTCTGTGATTCTCAGGAGCTACAGAGCACCTCAACATTCCTATCAGGAGATTGTCCAGGCTGCAGAGAGAAAACTTGGATAGGTTCACACCCATTCCAGAGCAACTAGTTTCTTGCTGTCTCCCAGTCAGAATTGCTCAAGGATGCTGAGGTCTCCCTCCTTGAGATGAATGTGGCAAAAGTGAAACAAAAGGAAATAAAACGTTTTGAAGGTGGAAAACAATGGATCTGGAAGTCCAAGAGGGACTCTGGGAGATCCACTGGAGGTGAGAGAGAGTAGGTGGTGGTGGGTGGAAGCAGGAGAAGAAAAAGCCTGTAGTATAGACCATTCCAGAGCACAGAAGAGAGGAAGATGAACCAGAACTTAATATACGATTGCATGCCACAGGAAGCCAAGAGATTATTCAGGACATACTGCTGGGGCAAATGCCAGTTAGCAATTTGGCAAAAAGAAAAACAAAAAACACCAACCCTCTGGGCAATGTTTACATCAGATTTAACACTGGGTGGTAGGGGCTAGGTTGGGAGGAGATGAAGAGGAAAATAAACAAACAAACACTTTCCAGACCTAGTGAAAGACTTAAAACGTTCAATAAAAATAAGCACCAGGACCAAATAACACGAGTATGTATCAAGTTGCTAGCAGGGAGACTTATAGGTAGAAATCACAAAATGAAAGATGGATGGATTTAATTAGACATGGAGTTTTTTAAAAGTCTGAGGTTAAAAAAAAAATGTTCGAAGGAAGCAAATTAGGACAATATTCTAGGTGGAGATGACAAGCCAAGTCTTGAGATTCTTAACAGAAAAGAGCTGGGAAAAAAAATCTAGAAAATCACAAGATTCTGAAAACTAAAAATAGGTAGAAAAAAATAGAAAATCACCAAGAGGAAACAAAATCACTTTGGAAAAAAAAAAAGCCCTGGAAAAAAAATGTGCCACCTTACTAGTAATCAAAAATATGCAAATTCAGGCGTAGACACAAGGTTTCAGAGAGAGAATGTGTAATATTTTCAAAATGTTCAGAATGCCCAATCTGGTGGGGGCGGGGCTACGTGGAGACACGCATGCTCAGTTGGAGTTTTGAGCAGCCCTTCTGGAAAGCACTTTTGGCAGCGTGGATCAAGATCCTTAAAAATATCTTCACGCTTCTTAATCCCACAATCTACCTCTAAGGCGGCAAACCTATGCCACCCAAGCCTTTTATATGATAAAAGCATTCAATGTAATTCAGCAGAAAAAGGAACACGCAGGTGACTGCCTAGCGAGAGGGGGATGGCTTGGACTGGGTTGTTTGCAGCCATTCGTATTAATTCCAACCAACCTGGCTTTCTATCCTTTCTTCTCTGTGCCCAGTGAATGACAACTCATGTTTTTGATTGTACTTCCGCTTCCTTAGGTGTGAAACTAATGAATGGGGTCTCTCTGGGTGGTTGGGAGCATCTGGTTTGATATTGGGGTGTTGATGCATTGGTTGACCTACACGTCATTGTTTCTCTGTCCTTCTTGACTTAACTCATTTGGCACTCTTTTTCCATGTATTGGATCGAGGCGTTTGCTGTGATTCAAAGGATTTCTGTGGCCAAAGCATTTCATCAGAAAAGCATTAGCAGAGAGAGCAAGGGCAGGAGTCAGGGTTGGCACCAACTGTCCCATAAATCTCTGAGGAAAGCTTCTAAGAACCTCTGAGCTTTACCTGGCCCTTTCCTGAAACTCTCCCAAATCACCTGGAATAGAAGCTTTGGTACATCTCCCAAATCATTTGGAATAGAAGCTAGGGGCAGGGTTGGGGGGATGTTTGGGATGCCAATATACAGAATAACATGCTCATTTCTCTTTGAAATTCTGTGCTTTGTAGGAATCTTAGTAGCACTCCATATTACCTATGGATATCAGAGTGGGGGTGTGAAGGAGCCCCTTGCTGTGTGTTTAATGGCCTTGTTGTTTCCATCCTCAGTGTCAGCTTTGGTTTCTTTTTTTCTTTTGAGCGTGGTGGACACAACTCTTGTGCTCATTTCTTCTTAATGAACTAATAAAATGGAAATCTTTGAACTAAAAATAAAAAAGTAGCATGTTGCCAAAGCAATGATTAGAGGAAAAGGCTAATCATACATAGTCTTGATACCACCTTGTGCACGTCATGCTGCATGGCTGTCACATGCTTGAGAGGGGCTAGAGGCATAGTACAGTGGAGCTGGAGGCATATAGGGCATCAGGAGCTTGCTTTGCATGGAGTCAACCCAGGCCTGATAACTGGTACTACATATGGTTCTCAAAGCACCACCAAAGGTGATTCCTGAATTCAAAGCCAGGAGTGAGTCCAGAGCACTCTTGGGTATGATCCTCCCTAAAAATAAAGAGAGAACACAGTTTCAGTGCCATTTGTATCTCTAGCCTCAGAGAAAGGCAGCTATTACGTTTGCCGTGGACAGATGCAGCCAAGAATACAGTCTCAAGTGACAATCCAGTAGAGGAAACCTCTAGGTCAAGGAGTGTGTCTAAGTCGTAGTGGGCAGCAGTTCACAAGCCAGTGTATCCAAGTGCTTGAAAGCAGAACAAAGAGTTGAGTCCACTGGGAAAGGACCCAAAGGATGCTTTACAATGGGGGCATCTGAGTGGACTCTTGAAAGAAGAATAAGTGTGTGGAGATTTGAATGGAAAGTAATGTGGTCTGTGGGGATCCGCCTGCCCCTTTCTGATGACAAGCAGCTCTAGAAGACATCCAGCTGTCTAGCCTGAGAAATCCCCTCCATCTCGCTAAGCTTCCCTTGCCTGGTATGTAAAATGGGCAAAGCATTGCTTATCCTCTGGGGCACAGACTGCCATGCATCTTTCTCCCTATCCCTTGAATGCCCAGATTTAGTGATGATAAGGAGAAAGGTCTTGAGGTGAAGGTCTTATCCTCCCTCTGCTCCTAGGCTACACTTCTCTGTTTGCTCCTTAACAGGGGTTTCTATGAGATACACTGTCAGCTGTTTACTTCACCTGGTGGTCTTAGAAACTCAGCTTTCTGGACTGGAGAGATAGAGAAGTGGGGAGGGCATATGCCTTGCATGTGGCAGGCCCAGGTGTCTCTCTTCTCCAGACTTCAATTTCCTCATCTATGAAAATGATGGAAGCAGAGGTAGGAGACATAATACAGTGGGTAGTGTACTTGCCTTGCATATGTCCAATCTGGTTTTGATCCTCAGCTTTCCACAGGTTCCCCCGAGCTCACTCTTGCTTGATCCTTGCTTGGGAAGTCAGAAGGAGATCCTGAACACAGCCAAATGTGGCCCCAAACCAAACCAAACCAAAAGAAAAGCAGGTTTAAAAAGGTTTCATTTGACTTGCACTGTGCTGGGAATGATCTTGGTGGAAGAATTTGTTCCATGCAAGGGCCCTGGAGTCAAGGTCAAGGCAGGAGAAAGAGGGAAAATAAAAGGAAGTAGTGACTGAAATAAATCTGTAGGGGTGGGACTGTTTGACACAGAGAAAATCCATACTTTTTTGAAAATCTGTATCTTAACCCTTTTCTCTACCTTGTCAATAAGAAATCTTGGCTCTTCTCCAAAAGTCCATCAAACTATTGTTTGAGAAAACCAATTATCTGATGAGACTTGATTTCTGCCATCTCTACACCAAACATTTGTAGAAAGCTCTCTGGAGTTGGAGGCCAGGGCATTGAATAAGACCCCAGAAAGTTGACCCAGTTTTCTTCACTCTCCCTGCCACAGAGCATTTAAAAAAGGCTCGCCTGAGAGGATGTGTTTGCTGGACTCTGATAAGGGCTTAAATGGAGCAATGCCTTGCCTTGCTCACCAGGCTCCAGCAAAAAGCCAACAGTTCCATTGATTTAAAAAATCCAACTTGCTTTTGAATAGACATTTCCCCCTGAGAGTGAGGGTCTTTGGACTGCAGTCTGGCTGAGACTCAGTGCAGGATGTTTCCAGAATTGGGTTGAAGTGTTTCTCTGAGCTGTAAGACTCCACAGAGGCAATACAAGGAAGTTTAGACACCACTGTGTTCCTCTAGGGTAGCTCAACTGGGATTTCTGGGAAAGAGACCTTTTGTACAAAGCCAACTGAAAAAACAGAATGTCCCTTCCTAATGATTCTTTCTTAGAGGAGGCAGGGAGTAAAGAAGAAATGAGGGAGATGGAATGAGCTTTACAGGAATGTATTTACAATCAAATTGCATTTTAGAAGGACTGGAGATCTTGGATCTGCAAAAGTAGTCAGGTGGAAAGAAGCCAGAAAATTGTAGTGGAAAGTTGTAAAGTGACACCATCTTTGGAGTCAAGAAGACATGAAACGTTTTATCTGCAATTATCAGCTGGATGACCCAGGCCAGTTGACAAAGCTGGGAATCAGTGTCCGAACTGAGGTTAGAGATCCACTTTTCTGATGGTAAAATTGTGCAGGTTCCAATATAGAAGTCAGAACCTACTTTTCCTCTATTTAGTGAGAACTGTGTGTAGTAGATAGGAAATGGGGAGAGGCAGAGCTCAATGGAATCATAATGTGGCCTCTAATTCTATATAAAGTTATTGGCACTTTGAAGTTATTGGATGAATCTCACTAAAACAGGGCCTCATCTTGAAGTTTCACAGTGGGGAAAGTCGATCAAGTGGCCCTCTTATTCTGGAAGGCATGTACAGGGCATTTGGATGCTGAGGGATTAACCTCAGTCCCTGAGCTGGGGACAATAGAGGGACGTTATATTTCCATGAGTAGCTGATGTATATTCTGAGTTTCCCACATGAAAAGCTGTGCTAGGCTATACAGCATACACTGGGCATTCTTAGCCAAACTTGCTGTCAAAGGCAGGAGGAATGTACAGGGAAGACGAATGGTAGCTGTTAGATGCTGCAGAATAGTGATTCTCTGGGCCTTCAAAATGGCAACAAACTGGAGTCTTGAGCTCTACCCCTGGCCCATTAAATCAAAAAGCCTCAATGGTGGGCAGTCAGGCTTGAAAAACACAAGTGTAGGTAGACCAATTTAGAAAATCACTTAGGTTTCTTTCAGTGGGAGACTCTGCAAGAATTAAAAGGGCCAATAGACACATTTACTACAGCAGGGGTGAACCTCCAGCACAGAATAAGAAATGGAAAAAAAAACAGATCCAGAGGTATAGCTTATATATTTATGTTTACAGTAAATGTCCACAAAAGTTGAAGAGGAGAGAGATGAGGGTTTCCTGGAAGTCCAGTGTGAGAATAAAGATCTGTCAATGGGCATGAAGAATCTTACAGTTTGTGTGGACATCTGAGAGCATGCATGTGTCTGCTATGTGTGCATGTATGAAAAATATCTCAAATGGACCTAGGACCCTGCTTGCACATTCTGGCAATGTTGCCAAGATATTATTAGCATGTGCAATGGAAAGGAATGAACTTCATACTATGCAAACTACCTCAACAAAGTTGATAATGGTGCGGCCATCTAAAAGGCAGGGACATTCCTGTTAAGTCTCTCCCATGACCATGATCTTTTCATCCTACTCATTTCTGGTGCATGTAGAATTGATGAAAAGACCCCTGAGCTGGAGATCAGGTGTTTCTGCCTAGCTAGTAGGTAAGGACTGTAATGATTTGGAAGAATAAAAGAAGCTTCACCATATGTGCACTAAATGTACAAAGCAAGTGATTCCAGTTAGGATTAAGGGAAACAAAACGTGCCTTGGCAGAGGAAAAAGACACAGAGAGGATTAGTTCCCTTCTCCTCTCTCTCAAGAGCAGCACCGACCTCTCTCCTTTTCCAGAATCTGCTTCCAACCCATTGTTTACCACCAGAGCACTAAAGTAAGTTAAATGGGATTTTCATTTTCTCCTCAATTCTAGAATCTCTCTTTCCTTTCATCTTCCACCTTGTTGTTCTCTTCCTCCTCCTTCTCTTCTACCTCTTCTTTCTTTCTCATCTCACTCCTTCCCCTCAGATTTTAAGCTTTCAGGAGAATTAGGTTATGACATTCTTATTTTTCTGAACTGGTTTGTGGAACTATGGAATCAGAGTAGTGATGGCATTTGTCCTCAGTTGCTTGCTGTTGCCCCATGACCCTCACATCAGCTACAAATGGTCTATAGAAGGTCTCCGTTATGGCCATCTTCCCAGACCTTTTGTATTCCTGGGAGACCTTACTGATTACCCTGAAGGCAGAATTTTGAAATTTCAGACAGGCAGTAGAGCAGCCTATGCATTACTGTGGAGAAGTGACTTCACTCTCTAGGCTTTCTCTGGTTCTATTAAGTGTGAAGCTTTCTTGACCAGTGTAGTCAGGAAAACTTATGCACCAAGAATATCCACCATGTATGGTAGAAACTCAGCCCATTTTTTGTTCTTTCTCTCAAACTTCAGAAAATGAAGAAATGCCAGGATGAACTGTGAAAATCCAAGATCACAACCAGTGATCCTGGGATTTTCCAAAGATTTTCCAAAGAGTTGTTTTGTTTTATTTAGGAATGAGCCACTTGCTCTATGGCCTTGAGCAAGTCAATCACTTTAGTGACTTGGAAAAGAGATATGTCGTTTTCCCAGCTAGGTAAAATAAAGAGATTTTTTTTTCCTGGAACAAGTTATCAGGAAAGCAGGCCATTAGCCTGTTTACCTCACACTTAAAAGCCTCAAAAAATCAAAATCCCAAAAAAGTGTTTCTGCCTATCTTACAGTGGGCCACTTCCGAGTTGTTGGGGCACCTGCTAAAAGGATAAGATGATCCACACATCATTTTGAATTGCCACTTTTCTGCAGTGGTGTTTTTTATTTAATATCATAAATTTTACTTTCCCCATATGGATCCTATATCCAGTTTGATACTTGGAATAAATTTCCAATTGTAAAGCACAACAGGATTGTTCTGCTCTAATGTCAGCTTTTATGTCTTGATTATGCACACACTCATACACTCAAGCTTAAGAAATTCACTTTACACCGCTAATAGACCTCCATCTCACAAAAGTTTTCCTTCCCTTCCTAATCATTTGCAATGTCTTGAAGAGGTATCCAACTTCTAGAGTTTTATGGCAAAAGCTTGACAATGTTTTTTTTATTACTTTTTTGTTTTGTTTTGTTTTGGGGCCACACCCAGTGATGCTCAGGGGTTATTCCTGGCTATGTGCTCAGAAATTGCTCTTGGCTTGGGGGATCCTATGGAATGCCAGGGGATCGAACCATGATCTGTACTGGGTCAGTCATGTGCAAGGCAAATGCTCTACTGCTGTGCCACTGCTCCTGCCCCTTTTGATTACATTTTAATAAATTAATTTTTCCAGCCTCTAGTTGCTGTATGGTGAGGTTAACTCCTTCTGGTTGGGAGCAAGTGAAAGACTTCCAATTATAGTTGATTGGTCATGAGATAGAGGACAAAATTCCTCCTGGATGTAAGAGGTCTAAATTTCAACCATAAGTTCAGACAGAAAGGATCTAATTCTGATCTTGGTCTTCCACCCCCCCCACAAAAAAAAAGTTAGCTAAAATGGCAGCCATTCTTTTGGAAGAAAAACAATGGAATCAAAGAATTTCCTGTGAGATCTTGTTGCGAACTCTTTGTCAAATTCCTAAGTTTCATTGGGAATATCATTCAAGGCATTACTTGTTTTTTTCATTTTAAATTGAGACTGTGGTTATTGGATGAACCAGGAATACCTGTCACTTATTGTCTAATGTAAATTCCTCCAAGTTGATGACAAGGCAAGCAATTGAAAATTCTCCAAGTTAGAGAGATTAGATTTAAATCCAGCTATACTTTTTACCAGCTGAGTTGACCAATAGTAGTGGTCAATTTCTATTTTGTAGGGAGTTGATTCTACCTCAAAGGATTGCAGTAAGGATCAGGTGTAGTAAGATTTCTAAAAGCCTTAATTCTTGGAGTGGGTAAATATTCACACACGTTAATAGTCTAAAGCTTTTCCTGCATTTTTTTTTACATAATTGAAATTGCACTTCTCATATGATTTCATCTGGATAAAGAAGAACAAGTTTGAAATTATATCTATTAGAGTTTTAAGATGTCACTCTAGTGCCTGGAGAGATAAATTAATATAGTGTCTAATATCTTTTTTCTATAAATGTTTTCCCATCTCTTTAAAAATTTTAGCATTTGTTTTGAAAATGTTTGTGATAATAATGAAGTGTCATCTATCAGAAATTTGCACAATTTAAAGTTATCTGTGCTTCTATATTCAGGAGTAATTGTGGTCTAATATTATGTATTTTTGGAATGCCTTTGTTCAGCTTAAATATCAGCATTGTTCAGGTTGTATAAACTGCCACAGAGAGGTATTTCTTCAGTTTTAAAGAAGATCTGTATAATTTTTGTATGGTTTATTTCATGAGTCTTTGATAGAAGTCAGCCATGAAACTATCTAGACTAAAAATGTTTTTAGGTGAGAGTTTTGTTACCAAAATATAAGTTTTTATTCTAAAATTCCCTATGGATTTTGAATGCTTGTAGGATCTGTGGAGATAATTGTGTCTCATTATTTATTTTTTTAAGTTCAAATTTTCCTTTCATTATAATGAGTCTAGCTAGAGAATGATCAGAATGATACTTTTAAAAAAGGTCAGACCTAAATACCCAAGCCAAAGTCAATGACAATAGAATCAAGAGATGCAAACTATAACAAGCTAAATACAAAATGGACCTGCTACACTAGTAGACCAGGGGGCTAAGGGGGAGATATGGAATGCATACTGGGAACTATGGTGAAGGGAAATCAACATAAATGAGGAGAATGGCCCTAATTCACTGTCCCTATATGCCTTAAATACAACTGTGAAAGATTTGTTATTCACAATGGTCTCAATAATAGTTTTAAAAATAAAAAGCAACTTTTGATTTTATTGATTCTTTCCCCTTTTTTTCTTCACTTCATTGATTTGTGCGTGGTTTTTTTTTTTTTTTTGCTATTTTTTCCTTTTTATTGACTTGGCTCTTTCCTATTTTTAAATATAAAAATAAGTCATTAACTTCATAATTTCTCTTTTTTCTAACATAGGTATTTAAAATCAAATGCTTCTTCTTAAGGAGTGCTTTAGCTATATAACAAAATTTTGAGTGATTTGCAGGGAGTGCTCCTCCCTAAGCACTACTCAGTATAGCTGGGACCCCCATTTTTATGCCTTTAGAACTGAACACCCTGAACAGGGACCGTGTGGGACTGGAAATTTAACAGAGGTCAATTGCATGCAAGACAGCATGCAACCTTAAACATTATATTATGCCAATGGATCCTGAAAATGTTGTATCTTACAATTCAGTTTAAAATATTTGAATTTTGTCTGTGGTTTCCTCTTTTACTTGCAGTTTTTTCTTACTTTATGAGATTTAGGATTGTTGTAGTTACCTTACAGTGCTTGATTTCAATTTAATTCTGACCGTTATGGTTAGAAAATATTCTTGGAGTGATTACAACTTAAATTGCATTTTAAATTAACGAAATCTTCTTATGGGTCCACATATCATCTACTTGAATGAAGCTACGAGAATTACTTGAAAAGAAAAAGTATATTCTGCCATTGGTGCATATAAAGATCTATAGACATACCGTAGGTCCAGGGAGTGGTTATGTTGTTCACATGTTTTATGTTCTCACATAAAATCTCTGAACTATAATGTAGATGCTCATATTTGGGGCAGAGTGAGGAAGAGAGTTTGAACCACACCCAGCAGTGCTCAGAGATTAAGTGGTACCAGGTGTCCAATCACAGTTGGAGGCAAGTCCTCCAAGGCAAGGCCAATCCCTTTACTCCTGTACTATAGCTCCAGCCTTGACCTTTTTATTTTGAATATGCAAATTTTGTACGTACTTGAAACGTACAACATACTTTGTCCTGCTCCCCCATGTCACTTTGGGAGTTTTCACCTGAGTGTAATAATTTGCACACACTCACAGGGATAAGTGTTGGGAAAGTCGGTCCACTCTCCAGGACCTGGCTTTGATGCTTTTGTTTCCATCTCACCAACAGATGCTCCACAGCCCAGTACTTGTCAGCCTCTCTGTTCTCATCCCTGTCTCCCCAGATGCTTTTCTCTTTTATCAGGCATTGGCACTCCCACCCCTCAACCTTTGAGTTCTGCTAAAGATGCTTAAAAGTGTATGTGTCCCTTTCTTCCATCCATTTAGTTCTGCACATTAAACCAAATCTCCGTTTCCAATCTTCTGTCCTATTTCCAGCCACCACCTGCATTTTCTTTGTCACTACATTTATTCACACCCTTGTAAACTCTCTGTTAGGAGCCCACAAAGAACATGCCAAGGAATCAGAGGGAGCCTCTTGTGAGCATGAAATATAACAGCCAGGGATCGTTCATTCCACAGCGATTAGAAAGCAGCAAAGCTGATATTAGGGAAAGGAGCAACAAGAAGGAACATGTCATTGGAAAAGTCCATCTGGGAGCTTTCTTATGTGTTTATTTAGCACCAGGCGATAATGGTTGATTAAAAACAGATCTTAACCAAACTACTCCAGAAAACAGCCCTTGATGGATGGAATAGATTTTCCAGAAGGGTAGTAGTGAAATTAGCATAGAGGATAAATAAACTTTATGACTTCGTATCTCCTGCTGTAAACACAGTTCTGTTCAGAGGCCTTACAAATACATTCCCCTGAACGAAGATGAGGCTGTGATTTAATATGTTTCAGTCAGGTTGGGTTTGGGTGAGTGATGCAGTAGAAAACTGTGATCTTTCTGCAACAGGAGTGGGGGGCTGGGCTTGGGGGTGTGTGGTGTGTAGTTACTTTAGTGATTCCCTCATTAAACAAATATTAATCAGGCATCCACTAAAGACACCAAATACTCCTCCCACAGCTATAGAAACCACAGTCTAAGTGAAGAGGGAGAAACGAAGCATATGATTTAGAATTACTATAAAGGAGTTTGATAAGATTAACCTGTTATGGTCCAGGATTTCCTGTGAAAACCTAGTTCAGTTGGGGTTGGAAAGATAGTACAGTAGGTAAGGTACTTGCCTTGCATGTGATCAATCCAGATTTAATCTCTGGCATCTTGTATGAACCTCCAAGTAGTTCCAAGAGTGTTCCTTGACTGGAAAGTCAAGAGTAAGCCCTGAGAGCTGCCATGTGTAGCTCCACCCCCACAAATTCTCTCCTTTTCTTTCTCTCTCTTTCTCTCTTCTTTCTTTTTCTTTGTTTATTCTTCCTTCCTTCCTTCCTCCTTCCTTCCTTCCTCCTTCCTTCCTCCTTCCTTCCTTCCTTCCTTCCTTCCTTCCTTCCTTCCTTCCTTCCTTCCTTCCTTCCTTCCTTCCTTCCTTCCTTCCTTCTTTCTTTCTTTCTTTCTTTCTTTCTTTCTTTCTTTCTTTCTTTCTTTCTTTCTTTCTTTCTTTCTTTCTTTCTTTCTTTCTTTCTTTCTTTCTTTCTTTCTTTTCTTTTTCTTTTAAAATTAAAAAATAACAATAACCTAACTCTATTGGGTTGGGATGAGGCAAAGAAGACTTTCTAGCATCAGAATAATAAAGAATAACAACAGAATTGGTAGCATCTTATCAGATAAAGGGCCATGGAAAGGATTTTTTTTTTGAAACTGGAGAGAACAGATGTTTACATGATTAGAGACCTGTGTGCATATGATGTTGTTCAGGAAAAAATGGAAGAGAGTCAGAGGGAGACATTGTCTCACAGGAACTAGTACTGGAATATCTGTGGGAGCAAGATACCTGGGAACTCTCATCGTGCTCAATCTTGGGTTGCGGGTGATTTTAGCAGCACTGAATATGACTGCATTTCTGAGTTCAACACTGAGGTCGTGGGCAGACGACTCACTCCAGATATGGCTGGAGAAGCCCCACTGAGCCTGGCAGCTCATTTTTTAGAAGTGTTGTCCAAGAATGTGAAGTTATATGGAGGAACTGGAACTGCTTAAAGTCATGCTAAGTAGAATTAAGGCTATGCTGGTAAAGGATGGAAGGCACATGTGGGTTGTGACTTTCACTTTCAACATCTGAGGTGGTAGATGATGAATGGGGGCATTTCTGGACACTAAAGGTGGGCTCTTTGAGTCAGTTTCTTTTAATTATTATTAATATATGTTATTGTTTTGTTTGGGAGGGAACTATACCCAGTAATACACAGGGGTTACTACTGGCTCTATATTCAGGAACTACTCCTGGTGATGCTCCAAGGACCAGCTGGGATGCCAGAAATCAAATGAGATAGTCAGCTGCCTGCAAGGCAAATTTCCTATCCACTATACTATTGATTAGGCCCCTCAGAGCTGAAGTGTCTATTCTGGATGCCTCTGATTATGAAAAGCATGAGACTGGGTAAAAAAAAAAATCAAGCAAGAAACAAGCATACAGGGGTCATGTGTCAAAGAAGAAGACTGAATGAGATCAATGTACTGACCTGTACAAGCTGCAGTCTGAAAAGCCACTAAGCAGGGAGAAGAAAGGACAGAAATAACGTTTTCTGGACCTCTGTAGGCTGCATATCCAAGACTGGGCTCCAGGCTGAATGACTGGTTTCAGCGATAGTAATCTTTCTGCTTCCTTGAGTTTGGGGTATATATCAGAGGAAAGAGGAGCCCATCTGGGAATTGATTTCTGGCATCACTGAATTTTAGAATGAATCTCCACGCCCTAAGCTTTACCATCTTTTCCTTTGATAGCCATGAGAGATGTTCACCTTTCCTTCCAGGCAAAAAAAAAAAATGTCCCTCTTTTGCTTAGGCAACTCTAAGTGGGTTTTTGCTCCTTATAATTTCAGAAGCATTTTTACAAATCTGGGTTTGAAGATGAAAGCAATAATCCTGTAATTTTAGGGAGTCATAAGGATTTTTAAAAAAAATAGAATAGAGAAAAGTGTAGCTGTTTTATGAGAGTGCTTCGTTTATCCTTCCAATAAACATTGCTTGTTCTATGCCCCAGAGATTCTGCCTTGAACATAGGTGCATAGCCGAGGGTGAATAAATCTATTTGATAAAAATAAAAACCAACTTCTGTTGAAATTCAAAATGCAGAGCTCATTTGTAGCATGACCTAATCATTGCTTTTCCAGCATTTCATGTGTAGCAATAATATTGAATTTTTATTTAATGCTACCAGAGTAAACATTTTCATCTACAGAAGATAGTCCAAGCAGACGGTCTCTCTTAAATAGGGCAAGGGTTTGGGAAATAAAGATGTAAACAAAACTGAATCTCCTCCATCCTCCCCAAGCTGAGGGCCCATCTCTGCTTGGAGCCAAGAGAAACCCCAAGTATCAGAGAATCAGGGTACCCTTCAGAGGACCTCAGAAGGGGGAGGCTGGGAAGGAACCAAATCCTCCACCCAGGAAATGCGATGCCTCATGTCAGTGCCAATTAATTAGTGATGAGTTTGTCATGTTGCCTGTTGCCCATGATGATTAATCAGAGCCCGAATCCAACAAAACCATTAAAGAAAGTTCACAGCAAGATAAGCAGTGAGTGACAATGTTACCCTTTAGAAGATGGGGAGCTGACAGGATGAAATGCAGCCCCCAGACTCCCCCTCACTGGCTCCCAGCCCATCATGGTACAATCCGTTGGGCTCCTGCAGGGCCTACAGAACAGAGGAGTCAGGAGCTAGAGTTGTATAGCAATGAGATGAGCAGAACTTCAAGTGGAACTGGGTGTGAGTCTCCAGCCTTCAAGTTCCAGAAATGGTGACCTCAAAGCTCAAAGAGGTCATTGTACTTGCTTGAATATACACAGTAGATTCTTTTAAATTTTTTTTAAAAAATAATCACATGAGATTAAAAAGTTAAAAAGTTGTTGATAGTTGAGTTTTGGTTCGAACACCCAACACTTCACTGGTATTCATTCCTACCACCAATTTACCCAATTACCCTCCCATCACCCACCCTCATCTCCATTCCAGTTGCCTCTATAACAAACACTTTACTTCTCTTTCTCATTTGTTTTCTTTTAGGGTTGTGCTTATTTTTCTCTTTGGTTTTGGACCACACCCAGACACTCTCAGGGCTATGTGCTCAGAAATTGCTCCTGGCTTGGGGGACCATATGGAACGCCAGGTCCATCCTGGATCGGCCGCATGCAAGGCAAACATCCGACTGCTGTGCTGTTGCTCTTGCCCTTAGGGTTGTGGTTTGCAATACTGTTACTGAAGGTATTATACATATCATTTTACTTCCTTTCAATTCCTAATTCTTTTCCAGAGTAATCATTTTCAATTACTGTTGTCATAGTGATCCCTTCTGTGTCTTAACTGCATGTCCAGCTCATCATTTTATTATCTTTGGGTATTATCATTTTTAATATATCACATATGTGTGATCATTCTATGTCTGTCCCTCTCTCTTTACCTCATTTAACTCAGCTTGATACTTTCTATGTCTATCCATGACATAAGCAAACTTCATGACTTCATTTTTCCCCTAACAACTGCATAGTATTCCATTGTGTAGATGTACCACAATTTCTTTATCCAGTTATCTGTTCTCAGCATTTGGGATGTTTCCAATTCTGGCTATTGTGAGTAATACACAACAAATTATTGACTGGACTCTGCTGCTACTGCTACAGACTCCTAGCCCTCCACGGAGTCCCTCTCCTGCAACATATCGGAAGCCAGCCTTCCTGGAAGCTGTTATCTTCCCCAGAGGAGAGTCACAGTATTGGAAATTCTTTAAAGAACTGAATGTCTAGAGAGGTAGTTTAAGCAGTATAGGAAGTACAATTCCTTCCATAGCAGTGAGTGTTTGGGACTAGTATTCTGAAATAAAACACAACTGTGTTATTTATGGAGAGAACACACATGGTCACATGTGTACACATGTGTCGGTTTATGTTTAATTGCATGTCTGAGTATAATACCTGACTGATTTGTTTATTTCATAAGAGATGCCATAGAGGAACTCAAAAAATTATTCCATCTCAAAAGAGAAAAATGCTCAATTCAAAATAAACGTAGGGTAATTAAAAAGAAGACTATAGAACAATAGAAACAGTGAGACATGTCTTAGCCACACATTACAGTGAGTTCTTAAGACATCAGATTCAGGGGCATGATCGACAGCACAGCAGAGAGGGCATTTGCCTTGTATGTGGCTGACCTGGTTTTGATCCCCGGCATCCCATATGGTCCCCTCGAGCACCTCCAGGTATGACCCTGAGAAGAGCATTGCTGGGTGTAGCCCATAAACCAAAAAAAAATAGACTTATGATTTGATTTTGAGCATCCTAAGACACCATGGAGAGTATGACATGGTATTTTTTAAAACAGATGGAGACATAGAGCACCTCCTTTCAGGGAAATAAAGCTCTTTCACTGTATTCCTTGGCATTTATAAATCACACACATAAATTTACCCTTTTTATTTTAGTGGATTCATTTAGTGCCGTCTGAATGGTTGCCCTGTTTGACAATGTCCATGGTTGTTGGGAAGAGAGCATTCCCAGGCCAGTTGTGTTCTGTCCATGGTGCTGAAACTGGACAGACTCTGGACATGGAGTTTAGAGGGGGTTGCAGAAGTTTCTCTGTATTAGCCCATGCTTGAGGGTGCTTGGGGCTACACCTGACTCTATAATCTGGGGTCATCCTCCAGCAGTGCTCGGGAGACTATGCAGTGGCAGAAATTATCAAGAGTCTTCAGGTTATAACCTGAAGCTATTTATGACAATGAAGCCATTTATGACAATGCATCCTTAGTTCCTATTTGTCCTGCTTCTAGCTTTAAACCAAGACATTCCTAACACTCTTTTTCCTACCAGACAATTGGAAGTTCACATTAAAGAATTTCAATATCAAGCAAAAGGTGGGCTTTCTTCTTTGTTTCTATCTTTGTAATACTCTGCTTACAGTTTCCTGATCATCTTATTTATACATAGAGGCGATTTTCTGAGGTCTCTTCTTAAATTGCTGGAATTTTATCTCAACTATTTTGCTTACACTTTTTTTTCTGTTCCTTTCATATAACCTCTATCTGTGGTCAAACCCAAATCCCAGAGATAAATGCCTCATCCTTGAACAGGTCTTCTGGTCACTATCAGATAGCACCTGTCACTCAGACAAGGGGAAATCCCACAGAAAACCATCCTAACTCATAGAGTAAATCGTGGGTAAAGGACTCTGAGGCTTTCTTGCAGACTATGCTCAGGGAAGAAATGGCTGACTAGGAAGGGGCCTATTTCAAAGTACCTTTAAAAATGTTGTCAAAAATCAAGATTTCTGCCAGGGACCAGCCTCAAGTAAAATAGGGGCATCATGAAGAAGGAGAAAACAAGACAAACATAAGAGAGAAAAAGAATGGGTGGGATGGGGAGCCCTAGTCTCCTGGACTGGGATCCCTGACTGTCCTTCACACACAGTATTTATTATTTATAATCAGTGAACACAGGAATAAGTACAAACATTAAGAGAAAATTGCCTATGCTAATCTAACCTGGCTAGACCTTTACATCTCCAAGGGGCTTGGGCCAGCTAATTAAAAAGTCTCTGGATTGTGGGTTCCAGGTGGGTTCTATTAGAGGTCCCCAGGCTTCCCCCCATCCCTACTCTAGGGAGGAGGAGCAGAGGGAGGGGCCGGGCAGATAGCTGGCTTCTAATGCCTTGATCCTGGAGGCCAGCTATTCCCAGGTATGGGGTTAGGGGACACCCCATTCTGGAGGTTTACTCCCTAGCTTGGGGGGTGCTGGGAGGCTTGGCAGGCCCCCAGTCATTCCCCTGTTTTTCCCCTTGACTCTAGGCCAGGCCTGAGTGCCACCTCGAGTGGCCTGCTGTGGGTTCCAGGTGGGTTCTATTAGGGGTCCCCAGGCTTCCCCCCCTACTCTAGGGAGGATGAGTTAATAATACTGTAAATTCCAATAGTTGGATATGTAAAATCGTTTTAAAATAAATAAAAAAGAAAATCTTCATCTTTGGGACTTGCCTTCATCAGCTGAAGCTGCTACAATAAAAATACTGTGACCTGAAAAAAAAGTCTCTGGATTGTCTTCTTCTAGGCTAGAGGCCAAATAAGAGTAAATATAGGACCTCCACAAATGGGGAGTTCCCTAAGGGTAGTTAAGGGTACTTAAATCACCTTTCAGCTCCTCACCTCAAAATATCATCTTTCTATCCAAGTATATTGATTTCCTGAATGTCTGTATATCCAAAAGATTATAAGGACCTCCAGTTGAATGGGGACACTGCTCCTCTGCTCCCCATGACTATCTCTTGAAAATAAGAAAAAACATGCATGACAGTTATAGCTGAAAATCCAGAATTGATTTTTTTTCTGTTATAGAGAAAAGGAGGGGTGGGCTCCTTTCAACAATGATCTTGTTTTCAAGAATAAGACAAATCCAAGAATGTCCAGGCTTTCCTCCCCCTCTCAAAGGCTGTTTCTCTTGTCAAATCTTGGCTACTATATTAACTGGAGTAATCAAAAGAGGCAGAGCAATTCCAAATACCACTAATATTGCAAAAGATTAAAGCACTCAGCTGTGATAGACAAATTCTGAAGAAGTTATTGCACACTTTATTCTTGTGATTGTTTTTGAATAATCTCTCCCTTTCTCCCTCTTCATCCCTTTTCCCCCATTTTCCCATTTCCTCTCCTTCTCCCTTACTATGTCTCCGACCCCCACCCCACCCCACTGCTTGATTCTCCTGTCCATTTTCCATGCTGATTAATGTATGTTGTACCCCCACTTAGACACTACAGTGCCAGGCATTCCTGGGCCTCTAGGGAAGTTCATTCCATCTGCATAAAGTTCAGACCATGGAAAGTTATTCCTGTGTTTGAACCAGTTCCTTTCCCTAGAAACATCTGCCTTTTGGTCTCATTTCCAATTGCTTGATCCCCAGAGAACCAGTCAGAAGCAAAATATTTGACAATCCTCCAAATGTGTGTAATCATTCTCCCATAGGTATTCTCTTCTTTAATCAAAATCCTACACTGTGAGGGAACACTGGGTATTTTCTTGTTTCTCATTATAAACATTCTCTTTCTTTCTCTCTCCCCTATCCTCTCTCCTCTTTTCTAGAAACTGAAAATTAGAAATTGCACGAACCATGTTGGTTTTGAATTGTTTTGAACTCCCTATTCTTCACCCTCTGTGACTAATCAACCATTAGTTTCTCTTTGTTCTGTCTCCTGAAATGCTCTTAAGCAATGCTGTGGCAGAATCATGGGGTGGTTAAGAGCCCAGATGCAACATTTGAACTTCCTGAGTTTGATTGTGTCACTTTGGCTTCATCTTTTCACCTGTAAAGAGGCGGGAGCAATAGTATCCAATTAAGACTATGTTGACTAATAGATGTAATGCTCATAGACTCAGGGCTGAACACATCATACACTGAGACCTGATAACGCTATTGTTCTTGGCATCTTTTTTATGATTCAGTCTGCTCACTTTCCCCCCACACTAGAACCATATTTATTCAAGTCAACACTCTCTTCCACCTAGATAGCTCCAATAGCATGTTAACTTTTCTTCCCGACTCTGTCTCCATTCTCACATCCTTCAATCAATTCTCACATTGGACAGCCAGAGTGAACAAGGAAAACAAGGGAAAAACTAGTGGTAGTGTATGTGTGAAGATAACCAAAACAACAATATGGAAAAAATGCATGGGAACTGAAAAACATTCCTGAAAGGGAGGGGTCTTGTCTAAGCTGTGTGAAAGATTAGGGGTTCACCTAAACTTCAACACTTCAGGTTTAATAGTTCAACCCATGATATGAGTTTTAGAGATCACCTAGTTCTTGGAGAGCTTCTATGGCACTGTCACCATACTTCTGGAAATAAATGTGCAATGCCCCTTTTGGTGGCAGGGAGGGGCATACTAAGGAATGACACATGCCAGTACATCAGCTAGCTGTGTATACTCATTGCATGCTGTGAGACCGTCTATATCCAAAATTTAGTGATATAAAGCACAGTCATTGATCAATATACATCATAGTATAGGCTTGCTTGTAATGTGAGGTCTGTGGGTTAGTTTTAGTAGGTTGCTTTAACTGGTTTTCTGATACTCCCACAGTCACCTGCTCTATGTTGAGTTTGTGTTTGATGACTTCAACAGGGGGGACCCTACTTCTTCCCCCATCTTTTTCCTAGGTACAGAATCTAATCTGGCCTTTATTGCCTCAATAGTGATAGTGACAGTGCAAGAGAAAACATGGGAAACCTAGTCTTAGACCAATGCATTTGTGTTTCATTCACTTACCCAAACCAAGTTACACTGTAATAAGCAAGAACTAGAAACAATACCACAGCTTTAATGCTTATAGAACTTCTGCCCAAAGTTGCTCCTGTGGAATCTTCGGGCTACTGACCAGGGAAATATTATTTTATGAGGTCTCAAGTGACTTATGTTAATAAATATTATGTCTGCATTTGAGAACAGTGATCACAAACCCAAATACTTACAGAGATCAAGCATACTATTTGGTGAATGGATTGAGTGGCATGGTCATTAGATGAAGAGGTCATTAGATGGTCATTAGATAGATTAGTTATGCTCACTCTAAAAAGAGAGCGATGGCACTGTGAATGCCTACACTGTGCTAATAGCAAGGTACAGTGACGACTACCCTCTTCACACTAGCCACGGTTCAAAAACCTTTCGTACCTTAATTCATGGGGCACTCATAACTTGCACTTGAAGTCAGCATATTATCTTCCCTCAATAAATGAGAAAATTGGAGCATGCAAGTTTCACAACTTCTCCCAATCACAGAGCTGAGGTCCTTTTTATGGGAGGCAGGATCAGAGGACTGAGTGTACCCAGGAGTTCTCAGGTGCTCCTCCTAGTTGTGAAATCAGGGAGTACTCCTGGTGGTGCTCAAGAGCTCGAATGCAGTCCTGGAAATTGAACTGGATTGGGTTGTAAGTAAGGGAAGTGCCTTAACCCGGGGACTATCTCTCTAATCCAGAGTTGGGATTCTAAACCAGTAAATCTGGCTCCTGAGTTCATATCTCACTCAATCTTTCTAGTATTGAAGGCTGGGAACAATTAGAAATGCAGACGGTGGTGTGGAAGCAATCAAATTTTCTCCCTTGATTCATAATTTAAAAACACAGCAATCATTGACCAAGGGGCATCCACCTCTGCCCTAATATTGAGCATAGACATGTAGTTGAGGATGATGTTCTCCACCCACAGGGACAGTCGTCCTGAACAGGAGAATCTTGTCAGTGAACACAGGGAGCTGCCCAGCAATTTCTGCCCTCTGCCAGAGAAGCACTGAATTCAGAGTTTCTCAGATCAATGCCCACAATTCGAAGTCTTCATAAACTAACCCAATTCTCCTGCCCTGGCATTGACAATATGGCAGTTGAACCTGGACACACCCCCTGGACACACACCCCTTGTCATGCTGGTATAAAAATGAAAACTTGGCCTGTATGTGATGGGGGCAGAATAGTGACCAGAGCAGTGCTGGCTAGCTCCTAGAGGGAGGAGGGGACAGAAATAAAGCATCCAAGAAATGCTGCCTGCTTTGCATTTATTCTCTTTTATTTCTTCTTTGAACCAAGGCCTCCCTGGGCCACCTCTGACTGATGAATTTCCATCTAACTCTCTCTCCATCTCTCACCCAGAAATCCCTGGACAAATGGTGACAGGCTTTCCCAGTCAGGCAGTTGCTACAATTTGGCGTTCTGGGTGGGCTCACCTGGCAGGTGGGTCCCATGGCCCCTTCGAGCTTTGCAGCATCAGGCCCTGGCAGCTTCAGGACTTTGCGGACTGTATCCCTGAAGCCTTGGCAGCCTTGGCACCCCTGGGCTTCTGCAGGTCCAAAATATTGAGTAGACTCTGTCTGATATTGGCCGATCTTTCCAAAACTTTAGGAATTTGAATTCCTAAAGAACTTGTGCCAAGTATAGCCTTGGGTGGCATATCATGATGGCTATTAATGAGCCTTTTCACCAGACTGTAGTCACTTTCCTGTGAAGGTCCAGGCAGTTGATTGATGTCTCAGGTGCCAAGCAGCTGTGGGCCAGCTGGGGAGAATTTGGGAGTTGGTCCCAGGAAGGACAATTCCCAGGAAGACACGAAGCTGGGAGAACAGTGAGGGAAAATGTAGTACACCATAAGTAGAGCAAGAAACAGGATTGCTGGCAGGATCAAGAAAGTCTGAAATGTTGTTGGTTGAAGGAACATGGGTTGAGAGGGGACTTTGTTTCTGCTCCTAGAGCTTTTCTTTGAGTAATTTCAACTCTCAAACTAAGTTGGTCCGTCACCTCTCTTGAGGTGCTCTCATACTCTGTGGCAATCTGGAAGGATTTTCCTTACCTTCTTTGCAAATTTGAAAAGTATCCCTTTGGTCCATGTGCTCACTCTCATGCTGCAAAAGCCACCAAATCTTTTGTGTACTGGGTGATGGTAATAGCTGATCTTTCTTATCTTAATCTTATCTTACCTTATCTTGTCCATCTTATCTCTCAGGAAATTGCTCAGGAAGTCATTCCTGATCATTTTTTTAATAATACCTTTATTTAAACACTGTGATCACAAACATAATTGTAGTTGGGTTTCAGTCATAAAAAGAACACCCCTCTTCACCAGTGCAATATTCCCACCACCAATGCCCAAATCTCCTCCCTTTCCCATCCCCCACCTGTATTTGAGACATGTTTTCTACATCCCTCACTCAATGACATTGTTATGATAGTTCTCAGCATAGTTATTCCTCTAACTGCACTAACCACTCTATGTGAGCTTCATATCTTGAGTCAGTCCTTCTGGCCCTATTTCCTGATAATTTTTAATGCACAGGGTTAGGAAGATGCTAACCTTGAGTAATAGTTGGGGGTGGGAAGCTCCAGTACTATACCTTGTGATGTTTGGGGACCCATGTGATGCCATGATTGAACCAGAATCTGTCTGCTTGCAAGGCCAGTATCCTCACCCCTTTACTATCTCTCTGCCTTCATTCTTCCTTGGTGTGGCATTTGCCTGTGTGATTAAGCCTCCTCTTCTTTAGCAGTTTGAAAGAACAGACTGATGGGCTTTCTTTTTTTCTGTCTGCAAAATTCCCCCCCCCTTTTTTGGCAGGAATAAAGGCTGGGATTTCTGAAGGTGGGAAAATAGATGGTTACATCCTCAAGTTACATTTTTTAGCACTTTATGTAACAAATCTTGGCAATATTTACCCATTTGTATTATCTAGAGGGTTGTTATTTGCTGTGCCTGCTGTTTCTGAACAGCATGGAGAAAAAAAGAAAAAGAAAAAACATAGCCCTACATGTATGTGTCCAGGAATACAGAGAATGTGGTTGGTATGATTTACCTAGGAGTGGCCACACTCACTGGACCAGACTAGCCAAGCGATGAGTTGGAATAAGGAGAATAATGAGAGTCTTGAGGTACATACTCTCATGTAAATTAGGATGTTATTTCTTATCATGAATGTAATGCAGGCCCATTGTCAAGGAGCTGAGAAAACTACAGAAGAAATAAAGAGAGTAATCGCCCATATTTCTTTCTGCCAGTGATAAGTGGAACAATTTCAAGTTCAGTCCCCCGTGCACCCACTCAGAGTGATGCTGTAAGTGAATCCAAACGTTCGGATTTATTTTTCTTTCTAATGGTCTCTCCACAGTATTCTGCGACTTGAAATGCCTACGTGATGCTCCAACACATCAATGCTCAATCACGTTTTAATCTACTCCCTTATGGCTAGAGATTTAAGTGATTTCCAACTTCTCACTTCTAAAAAGTGCTGTTCACTCTTGGTGATATTTCATTTGATTTTTTACCCTGGCTTATTTCAGAGGACTGTGTTTAAAAGTCTTGGTCTTTGACAGGAAATAGGTACAACTGTACAACTGACGTGGTGGTGGGTATTCTCAGACCTGATCACTGTCAACCTTTGTGTGTGTGGTGTGTGTGTATATGTTTGGGGGTGTTTACCTCTGTTCTGGGGAAAAATGAAAACTAGGAGAAGGGATATAGTGAGCATCCTAGGGTGAGTGGAGATTTAAGGTCTGAAATGGAACACGGTCAGGGACCTTGCAAGTTTGGTCAAGTGATTTTTTTTTTTTAATATTGGGCCACACCCAGCGGCTTTCAGGAGTTACTCCTGGCTCTGTGCTCAGAAATCATTCCTGGCAGGATCGTGGGACAATATGGGAATGCCAGAAAATGAACCCAGGCCCGACCTGGGTCGGCCGCGTGC
Organism: Suncus etruscus; assembly: GCF_024139225.1. Classification (NCBI taxonomy): domain Eukaryota; kingdom Metazoa; phylum Chordata; class Mammalia; order Eulipotyphla; family Soricidae; genus Suncus; species Suncus etruscus. The sequence goes on from NC_064849.1 coordinate 11,620,350, forward strand.
AAGGCAAATGTCCTATCACTTTGCTATCTCTCCAGCTCCAAGTGATAGTTTTAAAATTCCCATCCTAATGTGAAGGGAAGGAGCAGGACATGGCCAGGTTTAAATGGTGTCCTTGGGGTCTTGCTAAGCAATTCTGGGAGCTTGTGCTATCTTTGCTTTGGGAGGGGGCAGTCAGAAGTGCTCCCTTTGCAACCAGGAGCTAATGTGCACATCCTGATCTCGGATTTCCTGCTTTAGAACTGAGAAGCAGATTACAAGTATTTCTGAACCCTTTTCTCTACTCTTCAGGTTAAGACAAGGACAGACACTGGAAGGAAGATAAAAAATTCCAGACTTTCTAAGAAGAGGTTCTCACTGCATGTTTACAACAGAGCAAAGCAACCTCCCCACCACCACCATCACCACCACCACCATCACCACCACCACCAAAAAAGGCATGACTTGGCAAAGAGCAGCATGCTGGGTGGCCTCACTGTGGACTTTAACCTTCCAAAGAGAGAAAGAAAGGGAACACAAGCCAAGCATGGCTCAGGGGTCAAGTGCCTGCCTATAACATGAGACTGTAAGTTATTTCCCCGGCACCACCCCCACATAAAACATAGGATCCTGTCCCTCTGGCATCCCTGGTGGTGAACAGAGGCTGTGACCAGATCTCCATTTTGGAAATGCTTCTCTTTGGCCAACCTACCAGAAGGAAGAGAAGCGTTACCCTGTGGTCAGTTCAAATGCTTCATTTGAAATGTTGCAATTGCCCTGGGAAGTCAGTTATAGGATTCACCTGGTTTTAGGGAGCAGGAAAATGGGGGGTTGAAACAGTCAGTCACCCTGGGCTCCCTTTGCAATGGACCACAAGGTGATTGGTTGCTCAGAATAGTCAGCACCTTTGACTTCCTGCTTACCCAATAGAACCCTATGGGGGAGGACTTGCCCCCTGCTTATCCAATGGAATACTGTGGGTGGACCTGCCCCCAGCTAAGCCCTGCCCTCTCTCCACCCACATTCCCTCTTCTACTCAGAATGCCCAGATCATTTGCCAAACTCTCTCTTGAGCCCTTCAGCCATCAGCCCCTACCAAGTGGGGAGACCTTTTCCCCTTTGACAGAAAGAGAACAGAGAGGCTTTGTCCCGTGCCCCAGGTCACACAGTGGAAAGGGGGGAGCAGAAATTTAGAAGAGGGCAGGTAGGGCTGGAGATAGTGGTCTCTACTGTGGGGTGAACAGATCCAACACTGGCCAGGCCATGGGGGGTCCCCCTTTTTAAATTTTGAATTACCTTATTTAAATACCATGGTTACAAAGTTGATAATAGTTTTTTTTCCACAACAGCAAAGTCGTTGATGGTTGAACTTTAGTCATGAAATGTCCAACACCCTTCACTGTAGAATAAAATATAAAATATATAGTATAAAGAGAGATCCACGTGCTTAGGGTGAAGCCACCCTAAGCACCATGCCTCTAGCCCCTTTGGCCAGCTTGTCTAAAGAAGCAGGGTAATGGTGGAGAAATACTTCACAAGCAGTCAGTTAAAGTTTCATCAGCATCAGCTTGCTTTCTTCTATGGCTTTTTCTCTGTCATGAGTCTTTCTGCTATCTGCTTTCTTTGCCGAGCAGCTTCTCCCGCCATGTCTCCCTTCCTGTCCCTTTTGCTGCTTCTCTCCAGCCTCCCCTGCAGCCAGACTCTTTTATTCTTTATTTGAAACAGCTCGCCCCATCCCAAGTGTGGGCTGGTCTGACCATCAGGTGGGATTAACAATTCAAGAGATTAGAACAGGAAGCTGTGGAAGGGATACCTTACACTTCACCCCTGCACATTTCCAGCCGCCAATGTGCCTAGTCCCCCCCCCCCCCGGCCTGACACTGGCAGACCTCCTTGCTTTTGTGCGAAGATCTAAATGAGAAACCTGGACAGAGCCCCCAGACCTGGGATAAATCTTACTAAAATACACCTCAACAGAGATCAGAGTCAGGGAGTCGAAAAGGCTAGTTTGGCAGCAGCCTGACACTTGGAGGGATAGAATAAGGCCGCCCCCCTCCCCAGTTGAATTTCTCCCTCATAAACTATCCGCTGCAGCCAGACTAAGTCATTGCCTGGTCCCCCATTCACTTCCTCCAATATCTCCCACCCAAACTCCACTCTGTCTGCTCCACCTCCATTCTCAGCTATGATTGCATCCCTTTAGTCTTCTCCAAGAAGCCCTCTCTCATGACCCTGGAGGAAAAGGCAGCATTTTCTTGTATCTTATTGTATTTTTCTTTTCTTTTCTTTTCTTTTCTTTTCTTTTCTTTTCTTTTTTTTCTTTTCTTTTCTTTTCTTTTCTTTTCTTTTCTTTCTTTCTTCTTTTTTTTTTTTTTGGTTTTTCGGGCCACACACATTTAATGCTCAGGGGTTACTCCTGGCTAAGGCTCAGAAATTGCCCCTGGCTTGGAGGGACCATATGGGACGCCGGGGGATCGAACCACGGTCCTGATCCTTGGCTAGCGCTTGCAAGGCAGACACCTTACCTCTAGCGCCACCTCGCCGGCCCCCTTTCTTTCTTTCTTTCTTTTTCTTTCTTTCTTTCTTTCTTTCTTTCTTTCTTTCTTTCTTTCTTTTCTTCTTTTCTTTCTTTCTTTCTTTCTTTCTTTCTTTCTTTCTTTTTTCTTTCTTTTCTTTCTTTTCTTCTTTCTTTTCTTTCTTTCTTTCTTTCTTTCTTTCTTTCTCTTTCTTTTCTTTCTTTCTTTCTTTTCTTTCTTTCTTTCTTTCTTTTGCTCTCTCTCTCTCTCTCTTTCTCCCTCCCTCCCTCCCTGCCTTCCTCCCCTCTCTCCCTCCCTCCCTCCCTCCCTCCGCCCCCTTCCTTCCTTCCTTCCTTCCCTTCCATCCTTCCTTCCTTCCTATCCATTCCTTCTTTCTTCCTCCTCTACCTTCCTCCCACCTCCCATCCCTCCCTTCCCCTCCCCTCCCTCCCCTTCCTTCCTTTCCCTCCCTTGCCTTCCTTCCTTTCTTCCTTCTTTCCTCCCTCCCCCCTCCCTCCCTCCCCCTTCCTTCCTTCCCTCCTTCCCTTCTTCCTTCCTTCCTTCCTTCCTTCCTTCCTTCCTTCCTTCCTTCCTTCCTTCCTTCCTTCCTTCCTTCCTTCCTTCCTTCCGACCTACACCTGCTGGCATTCAGGGGTTACTGCCTGCTCTGGCGCTCAGAATATTTAACTCCTGGCCGAAGTGCTCAGCAGAACATACAGGATGCCAGGGATAGAACCTGGATTAGTTGTGTGCAGGCCAAATGCCATCATCACCGTGCTATTGCTTTGTCCCCCCCTTTTTCTGAGTAAATAGTCCCCTCTAAAACTTAAAATATTTTTGATGAATTTAGGTTATTTACTCCATCCTCAAAAAAAAAAAAAGAAGAAGAATAAAGAAAGGAAAACAGCTCCTCCACAAAATAAATGGGGGGAATTATTGTTAAAACCAGCCTAAATGCCTGGCCTCGAAACGGTGTCCGAGGGCTGGAGATCCCTCGAACCCAGAAAGGGTCCCAGAATCGGGGAATGCCTCAGGTGGTCCCAGGAAGAAAAATACCGCAGCCTAATGAGGAGCCACCAAACCTTGAAGATGCAATCACACGCAGGTTTATTTTCTTTCCAGAATTCTGGGGTGTCACTGCAAAGCCAGGAATTGGTCTATAGTGAGACCCCAAGTATCCAAATTCACAAACATTTAAGGGAATTCATATGATATTGACATACAGGTCAAGCACTTTCATATGTTTATATCATTTGAATCACCCAATGATTTTTTTTTTTTTACAGAAAAGGCGCAATTTTCTGTCTGTTCAGCCCCTTCATGACATCATTTACCCCCAACTAACTCGTAAAATGATGGTATGCAGAGATATGGGTTGAACCATTTAGGACGGTGGTCTAATCTACAGGGTGGAGAACTCCTCATCTGGAATGTAAGATGATCTCAAAAGATCCTAGAAAATGAAAAGTTACACATCAAAATCCAAAGTTAAAAGGTTACACCCCCAAAATTAAAGGTCACCCTCTTTTCCAGACTCAACCAATATAACCTAGTCATTTTACTCTTCAGAATCATGAAGTCATAAGTGGTAGGTTTTATTTACTATGCTGGAGTTTGGAAGAAAGTAACTCAACCCAGGAGCCTTTGGAACTTCTGTGTTTTAGGATCCTTTGATCAATATTTGACATCTCTCACACACATCTACAAAGTGTGCCTAATTATCTATAGCTGTGAAAAAAGAAAAGAAAAGAAAAGAAAAAAATGGCCCAGATGTTTCATGATGAGAAATAAGTCATTTATTGAGTTTCTGGAGGTCAGGGTTCTGAGAGCTGCTTAGTTGCTTGGAGTTCCTGTTGAAACTGCAACCCAGGCTACGTCCTCTGAAGACAAGAATGAGCCCAAAGACCCACTTCTAAGACCCACACAGCCACAGGTAGAAAGGCTCATCTCTTCTCTGTCTGCTTTCCCCATGCCATAACTCATGGTAGCTAAGTCCTCCTGTGCAAAACCATGCAACAATGAGAGGATCAAGAAGCCAGAGGCATTTTATCATCTCATTTCCTAAATTCCACACCATCGCTTCAGTACTGAGAAAAAAGAAAGATCAAGCCCTGGATAAAATACATCTAAACACACACACACACACACACACACACACACACACACACACACACACACACACACACATGCTTGTCTGCTAATGCCTGCCTGCCTGAGAGGCTCATATATCTTCATGAATAAAATAATCACGTGTATGCAGAAGTTTTTATAGTGTTTCACTTAACATGTTGCAAATACAGACTTTCTTGGTGGGGAGGGAGGGAGAGAGAGAAAAGGAGAGAGAGAGAGAGAGAGAGTTCACAGGGAGACAGTCAGGTTTGAATTTCCACTCTGTTGGTGTCAATTCAAACAAGCCGTTTGCCTGTTTCTGGGCTCAGTGGCATCATTTTTGATGAGAAAAATTCTAAAGCAGTTACAATGATGGAAATCACTGAATAGATACACGGGGATCGGTCCACTTACCAGCACTTGATAATTATTTGGTAAATGTCATTTCTCATTAGCTTCATGTGCTTCTACAAAGGAAAAAGACTTTCCTGTTCTTTCTCACTGTGGTTTTCTTTCTTTCTTTTTTTTTTTTTTTTTTTCTATACTGCTGCTATTTTCTGTTGGCTCATGAAGAATCTGGATATCTAGGGAGGAATTATCCGAAGGACCTTCCCGTGCAGTTCGAGGAAGGGGCCTTCTGGTTAAAAAAACACAAGAAAACAACTACCTGTTTCATACTTGTAGTGAGGAAACTCAGATCAGGGGACTTAATGACGGCAATTCTGCTGACTGTCGACATGATTAATTGGTGCTCTGTTCCCAGCATTTACACTTATTCCCAGAGATACCTGATTAAACTGACTAATTAGACAAAGGTGCTTCCCAAAGCCTGTTTGCATTAGAGTTCTAACATAATGAATCTCCAAGTCTTTATTCAATTTGCACATGAGTTTTTTTTTCACCCTGCTCTTTCTCTGTACAGGAATCGATCGGTTGTTGAGATGCTTTTAATGAGGAGAAATGAGCAGAAAGCAGGTTTGGGTGACTTGAAGAAAATGTCTTTTAAATATGCTTTTACCTTTAGGAAAGAAAGAAAAAACCCACATCGGTTACAACCACCAAAATGAGTGGAGATTATTAGGACATTTTAGGTGGGGTGTTTCCATGAAGAAATGAAGACAGTTCATGGTCTTGGTAGCAATGGTAGTTGGTTGTCACTGTTAATAACATGAACTTGCTTTCCAAATTTCACTGAGTTCTTTCTGGATGCCATAAATTATGGTCTCAGGGCAGTTTATTTTTCTCTTAGGTTGTCTCTGCTCTTTCTTGATCTTTCAAATGCATTTGGATGTTTAGTTCTCAGAAAATAATGACTTGAGTCAGCACATGAATGATTGGCAGTAAAGAAAGAGAATAGAGGAGGCTAGATAGATAGCACAGCAGTAGGTCATTTGCTTTGCACACAGTCCACCCAACGGATCCAGGTTCTATTCCCAGCATCCTATATGGTCCTCTGAGCCTGTTAGGAGTGATTTCTGAATGCAAAGCCGGAAGTTACCCCTGAGCACCACCAGGGGTGACCCAAAAACCAAACCCCTCCCCTAAATAAGAGAGAGAGAGAGAGAGAGAGAGAGAGAGAGAGAGAGAGAGAGAGAGAGAGAGAGAGAGAGAGAGAGAGAGAGAGAATGTACTAGGACTGTTTGACACCCAACTATCAACCCCAAAGGAAGGTGTTTCACCAACTTCCTCCTTCCTTAAACCTCTTCCTTTGAGATGTAAAAGCCCACAGGAAAGGCACTTTTGTCTCACTTTTGACCTTTCCCCTCCTGGTGAATGGGTATTAGTATAATGAAAAAAAGTCCCTTTGTGCTTAACAGTCAGAGATACCACCAGGTGTAGACTGGCTCCCTGGCTCTCTCCTGACTGGCTTGTTTTATTATTTCTTTGAAGCTGCCCAACTTTTTCAGACCTATCAGCCTAAGGGTTAGAAACATGGTGTGTGGGGTGATATCACATCTCGTGGATTTTTAGTTTACGTAAGACTTTTGTTTGGGGGATACACATGGCTTGCTCAGGGATTATTCCTGACTCTGTACTCAGGCTCAAAGATCCATATGGGATTTTGGGGATTGAATTCGGGTCAACTGCATGCAAGGCAAATGCCCTACATGCTGTGTAATCTATTGCTCTGGCCTTATTCAAAGACTCTTAAGCATCTAGTTCATCAGAATGTATGCACTTTCCTATTATATCTATTATAGTCATCAAAGCCATCTTTATTCCAGGTTCATCCTTGGAGCTAGGGGAAAACTGAGTTCTGGTGCTTGTAAGTGAGATGGTGGAGAACATTGCTATAGAATTTTTGTGTTGCATTGTTCAATGTAATGGGTTGGCAACAAACTGAGTGATCTCTGGTCCTCCACCCAAGGAACTGGGACACAGAAGACCTTGAGGTGTCATTATTCAAGGTGGACCATTTGGGCAGGAAAACTGTGGCAATAATATCTGCCCCATAGTGTCCAGCAAACATGGATTTCCAGCAAACATCTGGACTCAAAGATACTAAAAATCTCCTTTAAATTCCTTCTGCCCATCTTGTCCCACAGAAAAATTTTCCAACTCAACATACTTTGAAGGCAAAGTATGTGGAAGGAAGTGAAAGAAGCTTTATAAGAGTATTCAGTTCTGACTGCAGTTTGCCCTTCATTTATTCAATATTCAGTGAGCACTTACAATGTTCTTAGTAGGAGTTGTTCTAGGAGCTGAAGACTTTGTCCATTGAAAGTTAAGATTGTAAGTGGGTTGTGACTATCTAAGAATTCCAGATTAAACTTCACAAAACACAATTATCCTTTCCAAAGTAAAACAGTTGCTTCCTGTTTCTACTGCTATACTCTCCCTTCTATTGATGCCCCCCTTGGGAACCATTTTGAACTATTTTCATTAAGTATTTTACACTAATCCTTCCATATGACTAGCTAGTATGTGACTTCTAGATTTCACAACTTTGAAAATTATCCATTGATTTCTTGAAATGAGGAAAGGGAATGGGATTTAGTTCTGTCACCACCTCTAGATTCATTTTCCCTCTTTGTCTAAATATTTGGTATAGAGTAAAGAGATATTAAAGCTTTTATCACTCAATCCATGCTCAAATGGTTCAAGAACTCATAGCAGACTTTTATAAAACAAATTATATTTCTGCCATGGAATAGGAGCTAAAATATGTTTAAAGAAGAATTTAGTAAATGCCCAAGTATGTATTTATCATATCATTTAAGAAAGAAAACACCCAAAATTCAACTGCAGTCCATGGGTGTCCCTTCTCAGTATTACCTCACCCTCTAAATCCACTGAATTGCTTTCTTGAGGTGATATTTGTATTCCTAGAGGCATGTTTGTTTAATGGAGGTATTCTAACAGAGCTAGGTGAGATGAAAAAAAAAACACGCTCTATGGTGTGGGTGTACCTATTTGAGACACTGAGACCCACCCATTTCTGGGAGGGGTCTTGGGAACCGGATAGTAGGTGTAACCTTACCTGCGAGACCCTCCCATTCCTGGGAGGGTCTTGGAAATGTTAGATAAGGCTTGGACCAAGGGAATTCGGCCCCTTTTTTGGCTCTTTGCCCTTTCTGCGCTGCTGTGCGCTCTGGCTTCTGGGTTTCTGTGTTCTGGTCTTTGACCAGCATGGAGCCCAAAGGGAAGATGGCTAACAGGAAATAAGATGCAGGGCTAGCAAAATATTGCTGTGCTTGAAAGGTTATGAATAGGCCACACACACGTGGTGGCTAGGGCTTGAATAAAGTTGTTGCTTCCTGACGCCTGACTGTGAGTGAGTGATTTCACCTGGGCCTGGGACTCGCCGACTGCATGGAGGTTGCAGAGCCACGTGGACTGGGATGGCACGGAGAGAAATCCACCGCCATCCAGCCCCATCGTTAATTATTTAATGCAACACTATGGAATGGTGAATTCAGTTAAATCAGTTTATCTTGAAGATTCCTAGCAATGATTGAAAGGTGGATTTGAATTTATTCTAAGTTCTCTACTACATTATAATGAATGATATTGACTTTATGCTTCAACATTCACATATTCTTTTTTTTTTTTTTTGGTTTTTGGGCCACACCCTGTGACGCTCAGGGGTTACTCCTGGCTATGTGCTCAGAAGTTGCTCCTGGCTTCTTGGGGGACCATATGGGACGCCGGGGGATCAAACCGCAGTCCATTCTAGGCTAGCGCAGGCAAGGCAGGCACCTTACCTCCAGCGCCACTGCCCGGCCCAACATTCACATATTCTATGGATAGATTATCTTTTCTGGATCCTTTTGGTTGAAAGTGGTGGACAAGGCCCATGCTGAACATAGGGTGAAGGAACAGGAAAAGACTGGCAAGGTTTGGAGGTAATTCTTTCTGCCTCTTTGGATCTTTTATCTCTCCTCTGCTATATCTTCTTAAAAACAAGGATATTCTAAGGGTCACCCAACTTAGAAAATATGCATACACACAATATTTCTTATATTGTTTATTGCATCTATGTATGCATTTCATTTAATTTGATTTGAACATCTGATTAAAGTGGAATGTGTGATCTACACAGTATTTGGACACACAGACACACAAAAAATCTTTTGAATAGTCATCAGAAATTTAAATATCATTGGGAAGAAAATATTTTGCTGGATAATCCTAAATAGTCTCTCTGAATAAATGTCTCAAATCTAAACTTAGAAAATATTAGCTTTTTTCTTTTTCTCTTTGTTCTTCCTAGGAGTAAAAACAACTTTGATTGTGTAGCTCAGAGTGTGCGCTGTGGTGAGTTCATGTCTGTTGATTAAAAAGTGACCCAAGGAGACCACCTGTGTGGAATAGGGCAGTGAAGACTAGAGTGTGACTATGAACTGGAATGACCCTAGATGTCCACTTCAGGAAATGTGCAGAGCTAGAACTATTTGGCCTCTTGTCCTCTCAATTCTCAATGGAATGCTGGAAGAGGGTCGTTAGCCATACTGCTCTGAAATCTGACTCTAAAGGTCATTTCTTTCTCTTTTTTACCAGAGGTATCATTTTGTACAAGTGATTTGGCTTCAGGGTCCTCATCTATAGAAACAAGATGATAATGATAGTAGTTTATTACTTCATTGGATTGCTGTGAAAATCAAATGATAATACACAGACCTTTGTGCCCTGCTTAATAACAGTAAAATTATGCAATTGTCATTTATTTTCTCTGACAACAGATTTCTACACGTTGACTTTCAGGAAAAGTAAACAGACTATGCCAAACTTTGGTTTGTTCTTCCAGATCTTCTAGTTAAGAAGTCTACTAATATTTATCTTGAAGGCCATACTAAGTATTCTATCCTTCAGGAACATAGAGTTTTTTTTTTTATAGTGGCTCCATGGTATGAGTATGGATGTGGCCATTGGCAATTAATGAACACGAAAGTTTGGGTTTGGAGAGATAGTGCTTACCTTGCATGTGTTGACTTAAATTTGATCTTTAGGATCACATATGGTTCCTGAGTACCACCAGGAGTGATCTCTTAGCACAGAGCCAGGAGTAAGCCGAGAGAACATCCAACCACTCTACAAAACCAAACCAAACAAAAACAAAAACAAAAAACCAACAACCCACACACATACAAATAAACAAGATATATCCCATGAAACTGTTTCTAAAGATCTTGCTCTAACTTCCACTTCAGCCATTTCCATTTCATAACTCTTCCCACTCATCCTCACCCAAAGGGGTAAATATAAATAATTCATTTTGTCCCCATTGTCAATCTAGGAATTCATGGACCTTCTATGGTTTTTAAAATGCTTTCTGGGAAGCAGGTTTACACTACCTCAAGATCATAAAGCTACTCAGTCCTGCCACATTTGGTTCATCACTTTGATGAAGCATCCACAGTATATTCTATTTTAGTGTGTGTGCTGCTGAAGCAAGCACCACAGTATATCCTAAATGGTGGCAACTTGCCATGCTGGGACCTCTTCTCCAAAAACCCTCAGATGAACAGATGCAGGTACAAACAAAAATTAAAGATCTTCATCATGTCATAATATTTATAACAGCATGCAACTAAGAACAAAACCCTGAACATTCAACTTACACATGTAGAGGGGTAATGAATATTGGGTCACACGATCACATGGAATATTGAGTAGACCCAGGTAGGTCCCCATTCTTCACAACAAGGGACATGCAACTTGTTACTAGATTCTAGAACAAAGCTCAAAAGAAAACTTGATGATGGTCTTCACTGCAGTTCAGGAGAGAATATAGAAACATAATCAGATCAAATGCAAAGAAAACAAATAGGTAACAGAAGTTGAGAGTATCTGAAAGAATAAGATGCTTATCTTATACAGTGGTCAATTTCACACACACACACACACACACAAATCTAACAATAGAACAGAGACAATGATTACTATAATATTAACCAAGAAAGAAATAGAAAGGTATCACTTTGAGGGAAAGAGCAGGAGGAAGGTTGTATCTTTGAGGTGGTAGAGGAAATGAACTCAATTCTCTACTATTTGTGGTGTACCCCAAGACCCACCCATATCTGGGAGGAGTTTTGGGAACCGGATAATAGGTGTAACTACCTGCAAGACCTCCCATTTTTGGGAGGGGTCTGGAAAAGGATAGATAAACCTCTGAGCCAGGGGACTCGGCCTTTTTGCCGTTTCTCTCTTGGCCCGGCTTGGCTTCCTGGCTTTTGGATCTTTGGGCCGCATGGAGCCCAAAGGGAAGATGGCTAACAGGAGATAAGATGCAGGGCTAGCAAAATATAGCTGAATGCTTAAAAGGTTGACATAGGCCACACACCTGTGGTGGCTAGGGCATAAATAAAGATGATTCTTCCTGAAGCCTGCGTGTGAGTGATTTCACCTGGGCCTGGAACTCGCCGGCTGCATGGAGGTTGCAGAGCCATGTGGGCTGGATGGCATCATCCACCATCCAGCCCCATCATTAATTATTTAATGCAACATCTGGCGCTCCGAACTTTGACCTGAATCCTGGACCCAAGAAACCAGCAACAATGGTAATATTTCTGCTTTTCAGTTTAATTTTGGCTCTTGTCGGGTGCACTGAGCCCACAACCCTGGGCCACGTGCAACAATTTTCAAAGATGGCCAACACCCCACCTGGGGGTTCAAAGGCCATTAAAACAAGAGAGGTGAAAGCTTGCATCACCTCCAGCCCAGGCCCAAAACTAAAACTTTGTTACAAGAAACAAAAACCTGGGCCTCTTCAAAGACTTATTAAAAGTCTAAATTGGAAACGGAGGAGAAAAAAGACTGTATTGAAAATGGACTGATTTTCTGAGAATGACCTTTGGCTTGAATTTGAATTTCGACTTTGGAAATTTCGGACTGAACTTTTAGTTTAAATCACTTGGAACTCTGAACATCCATAAGCTGCTTCCAAAGTGCGCCCAGAGGGAAAAATAAGGCAGCGGTGAAGCCCCTCCAGCATCAGAAAAGTGGCCGAAAACTTGCTTGCAAAGTGCGCCCAAAGAAAAAAAAAAGCTGCGAAAAGCTCCAAGCGGCTGGGCTCGGCTCGGCTGGAATCTCGGCTGGGATCGGCTTGGCTGGGCTCAGCTTTGCCCGGAAAAGCGAAAAACCTGGAATCCTCGCTCCAGATCACAAACCGGCAGCGGAGCCTGGAACTACGGAAGAAAGCCACGTGGTAAGATCAGCATGGGACAAACCAACATCTGAACTTTAAAAGTTTACAAAAGCCACGTGGTGAGATCAGCGTGGGACAAATTAATCTAAACTATGGTTTTAGGTGTAGAAAATTAGTGGGTAGTAATATTTTACTCATAGTTGGTGATGGAATAAGTTTTAATTAGTTAGTGGTTAAAAAATAAAAATATAAGGGAGGTAATACAGATTAGCCCATTTTAACATCTAATTTCTAACCACCTGCATCTTTGTCTTAGTCATTTTCTTTATGATTTAAATGTGTTTTGTTGTCTTTCAAAGTTAATATTTTCAATTGCAAAATGTTTTACTGTGTATTTTAATGTACTTAGCCTGTTTTTAAAATGTATGTTATGCATGTATGCTGAAGTACTTGTGTATAGGAAAAATATAGGAACAGTGAAGTTCCCCCAATATAGTTTAAAAATATAGGAACATGAAAGTTCCGAAATAGTGCTTGGTAAAAAAGCATTAATAGAATTTTAGGTTACAGGTGTAAAGTATATTTTGCAAATAATATGTTTTTGAAAAGGGCTGGTATATTAATTTTCACTTTATTACGTTGGCGCATGAAAATATTTAAAAAAGGGGGAAATGTGGTGTACCCCAAGACCCACCCATATCTGGGAGGAGTTTTGGGAACCGGATAATAGGTGTAACTACCTGCAAGACCTCCCATTTCTGGGAGGGGTCTGGAAAAGGATAGATAAACCTCTGAGCCAGGGGACTCGGGCCCTTTTGCCGTTTCTCTCTTGGCCCGGCTTGGCTTCCTGGCTTTTGGATCTTTGGGCCGCATGGAGCCCAAAGGGAAGATGGCTAACAGGAGATAAGATGCAGGGCTAGCAAAATATAGCTGAATGCTTAAAAGGTTGACATAGGCCACACACCTGTGGTGGCTAGGGCATAAATAAAGATGATTCTTCCTGAAGCCTGCGTGTGAGTGATTTCACCTGGGCCTGGAACTCGCCGGCTGCATGGAGGTTGCAGAGCCATGTGGGCTGGATGGCATCATCCACCATCCAGCCCCATCGTTAATTATTTAATGCAACACTATTGTGGCAGGAAATGGACTGGTAGTTACTGATATTGAGAAACTGAGAGGTCACATATTAGTTGGCCATGTGGAAAGCAGAGTCTATATAACTTTGGATGTAATTGTCAAACAGTGGTTTCCAAGGGGCAGTCCATTGAGTGGGGGTAGAGGTGGCAGGAACCTGTAGCATTTCCCTGTTGGAAAGAATATTGGTTTATGAAGAGTTTGTAAGAACACAGAACATATTTATAATTTAAGTGGGAAGGCTGGTAACAAACTATATACACAGTTCATTCACAAGTATATAAAAACTAAAACCAAAACAAACATAGAGCTACGCATAGGAAGAGGCCTACAAGGAAACATGCCAACTTACCCACAGCTCCTGAGGTGGGAAAAGAATTATTTTATTTTTGTCTCTACTTTATTCATTTCCCTATTTGCCCAATTTTCAGTAGCAAATATATAGGACTTTTGTCAGGTTTACATAAAATTTGTAGTCAAGGTCATGACCTTGTGTCCATTATGACCAGCAGGTTGTGAGTCAGAAATGGTGGGATATGACCTGGCTCCATGGTCAGAGTTCATCTCTGTGCCAAATGCTCAGACTTCCTTCATCAACTGCAAGAGAAACATGGTAGAAAATGACCGTTTCCTCCCAATACCCCTATGCTGGCCTCTTAGCATCCCCTCTAGTGTTGGGAACAACTCAGGATGGTTGAGATGAGGGTCTTCTACCAGGCTGCCTTGGTTCCCTTGCACTGATCTTGGTGGTGTTATCAGATAGAACCTGTTGTTGGAGAAATGATGAACTTCATGGAGAAAGACTGATTATGGGCTCAGGAAAACTTACTCGTGCCATAGTGTGTGTCCCTACCTAAGTGCTTGGCATGTCGTTATTGGGAGGGAGGGAAGGAAAAAGGAAGGGAGGAAGGGAGGAAGGAAGGATAAAGTGGAAAGAAGGAAAGAAAAAGGAGGGGGGGAGGAAGCCCCAAGACAGGAAGAAAGGAGGGAGGAAAGGAAGAAGGAAAGTAAAAAGGAAGAAAGGTAGGTAGGTAGGTAGGTAGGTAGAAAGGAAGGCAAGAATGAAGGCAGGAGGGTGGGAAGGAAGGAAAACAGGAGGGTGGGAAGAAAGGAAGGATAAAGAAGAAAGAATAGAAGGAGGGAAGAAGGAAAGAAAAGGAAGGAAAGAAAGGAGCAAGGAAGAGGAGGGAGGAAAGGAAGGAAAGGAGGAGGAAGTAATGAAGGTAAGCAGGAAAGAAGGATGGACACCACCTTCCTCCACTATATCTATCACTTTCCTCATAAAATCTAAATTCCTTCCCTGACACTAGGGTGTCCAGATATGGGTCCAGCCTAGATACCCCACCTTGAACTGCCACTGGGGCTCAGGTGGTCTCTGTGCACACTTTCTACCTCATTTATTCCTGAAAAACAAATTGAGCTTCTCAGTGAACAGACTCTTCAGCCAGCTGCATTTCTCCCACCCCAAGAGGCCTGTGAGGAGAATTCACCAACAAATATTGGAGTCGTCAAAGTGACACTGAGAGGTAAACTCTACATGAATAAGAGATGATAACGCGCTTTATCGCACAAGAATAAAGCAGACTCTCCTGCTTGCCTAACACAGATTTGAAATGGCACAGCTGAGGCTGGGATTGGAAGGAGCCCAACTTCAAAGGAACATTCCTGCCTTTTGTTTTTCCCTCCCTGGCTCCCATGATGGAAATGGGGGCATAGGTGCTCTTCTTCCAGCTGAATTTTAACTCTTTGGACCACTCCACCGAGTGCAATATTTGCTGGGGGGGGACTGGTCTCCCTGAAATGGCTCTTTCCTGGTCCTTCCTTTGGGTTCCTTCTGGGGTCCAGGGCTGCCGTTCAGAGATGCTCAGAGCTGATAGTATAAGGAGCTTGTTCAGCAAAGATGGTTCCTTTTTTGTTTTTGTTTCTGGTTTTTTTTTTTTTTTTTGGTTTTTGGGTCACACCCGGCAGCACTCAGGGGTTACTCCTGGCTCCAGGCTCAGAAATCGCTCCTGACAGGTTCGGGGGACCATATGAGATGCCGAGATTCAAACCAATGACCTTCTGCATGAAAGACAAGCGCCTTACCTCCATGCTATCTCTCCGGCCCCAGATGGTTCTTGAAGTTTAGGATTTACCTCTTTCCCAGTATTTGCATGTGCAGTGAGGCCAAGGGAAAGAGAAAGTCTACAAATATAATGGCTGCTTTTGCCCTGTTCAAATGCAGCTTGTAGGTCAGAATGGAGACAAAATCGCCTTGTTTCTGGGGTTAAGAGAACCAGGTTCCAATTTCTTTTCTCTTTGTTAGCTGGGTGACCTGGAGCAGCTTAGTTATCTCTTGAGTGTTCTCTTTTCTCATCTTGAATAATGATGCCAATGATGCTAGGATTCACTGGTTTGTTGTCAAGGCTTAGAAGAGATAATTCGACTCAGGTTCACCTGGGAACAAGATAACCTTTCTTTGTTGTTTTTTCTGTTGCTAATGCCTGATGCTTCTGGGGAGGAACTCAGGAACCCATCGGTTTCCCTGGAGAAGGGTTTATCCTGATTCAAGACTCTGTCCCTTGTCCCTCCCTGAATATGTCCAGCAAACGTTACTTGAAACCGAAAGCTGGATTCAAAAAAGAGAAACCAGCGAACCTCTGGGTAAGGACTGTTGAGAATAAAGATAATGTTACCCAAAGCCTACTGAGAAAGGGAATGTGCAGTTGAACCCCATAGACATCCTGTTTTGCTATTCCTCAGTCTATCAGCTACAAAGCAACTAAAATTTTGTGATTATAGAATGTGAAACCAGTGATTTCTTTGCATTGGTTTATGGCAAACATTTAAGTTAATGTAAGGGCAGAGCTATTATTGGTCAAAGATGCTGAGACTATTCCAGGTAGAACTGGACTATGCCTGGGCTTATTCTCTAGCTATTGTTTTTGCTGGGGGGAAGGATACAGTTTTGCCTTTTGTACACTAAGGATAGAAAAATTTAATTATCACTAAACTATCTTGATTCTCTGAAGGTCCAGTCTAGTACTAGTCAGTAAAACTGTCTGGAAATATGGAAATGTTCTTTTTCTATGGCATCTAAGATAACAATTATTAGTCACATGGAAGTAGTGATCACTAGATAATGCTGGTGTGACCAGGAATTGAATTGGAGAGCTCACACCTGGTAGTCTCAGCACTTTTGGCTCTATACTGTATCTCTGGTGGGGCTTAGGTGCCACTGTGAGGTGCTAGTGATTAACTCAGGACAGTCACATGCAAGACAATTGCCCTATTCACTGTACTATTGCTCCAGGAATTGAAATTTGGGAGGGGGGCACATCCAGTGGTGATCAGAGGTTACTCTTGGCTCTGTAGTCTGGAACACTTCTAGTGGGCTTAGGGGACTAAACATGGGTCAGCAACATATAAGACTATTACTATTCTGCTGTGCTATTACTCCAGCTCTCATAAATTGAATTTTTAACTTTCTTCCAATTTAGTACATTCAAAACCATGCATATATAGCCCTTGTAGACAGTGGCTTTTGGGTCGCAATGATGGATCTAGGAGCCTGTAAACTTAAAAAAAAATGAGATTCTAAATGGATCCACAATCTTGCCCAGCAAGAGAGAGAGCATCGAAGGGGGGTGGTTAAGAATATGTGTCTCAGCAGCCATTTCTAACATATTAATATTGATAGTTTTCTCTAGAGTTAGGCACAGAGCTGACCATCAATCAATCATATTACACTGAGTGTATGATCTTTACCCAAGATTTCTCTCTTTGGTCTTGAAAATTGAAATTCTCTAGTCTTAACTATTATTTCCCCAAGAGCAAATAATTCTGGCCATGTTTACACTCTGCTATGTACAATTTTCCTGTTAGATGTTGCTATCCTGGGTCTAGTCTAGCAATAAAGCCAGTTAGCAAACCCACACTTTAATTAATCAGATAAAAGAACAGTGGAAGAGATATAAAGAAGAAGAGCATATTACGAGTTGAGAAGGAAGGAGAATTATATAATTCAAGTTCTTATTAATGTATAAATTTCCTTGTGTATTCAAGGGAGTCGGAGAATCTCTGGTGTGCTTGCATATAGCAAGGATTTAAATATTCAGGGTTGGTTGGGACCCTTCGATAATAATAGTCATCATCACAATAGGTATAAGCCCTGCCAATTAACAGCTAGCATGACCAAGAGCAAGTACTTAACCTTTAGGAATCCTCTATCTGTAAAAAAAAAAAAAAGGATTAGTATTAGGGATTATATCATAAAGATTTGTAACAATTAAATAAAATCGCTTTTAAGTATTCATACTTCCCCTGACAGATCAGAGGTGCAAAACAAGCTTTGGTTATATTATAGAATTATTATATATTTTGTCGTATTACATATGTTCTATGTCTTAGGAATTATATTACAAATAGTCTGCCCTTTAAATTACATAATAATGGCACGAATGTATTTATTCACAAGTTATGAATGGGACTGGCCCTATTGAGGTGTAAAATGAATCTATTTGCTTATTTGTTTATAGCTTTCCAGTTTGGGGACAAATATTCAAATAGGCATGTTGCTAGAAAAAAGAAAGGAGAAAGCATACACTTAACATTTTCATGGGAGAGACCCAGTCTAGGTGAATGATGACCACATCATCTTTGACACCTGTTGTATTAAATAATTAACGATGGGGCTGGATGGCGGTGGATGGCGATGGATTTCTTTCTGCCATCCCAGGCCACGTGGCTCCGCAACCCCATCCAGCCGGCAGGTCCCAGGCCCAGGTGAAAGGCGAAATCACTCACTCACAGGCAGGCATTAGGAAGCATCATCTTTATTCATGCCCTAACCACCACAGGTGTGTGTCCCATCTCATAACCTTTCAATTATAAGATATAATTCAGCCATCTTCCTTTGGCCTCCATCCTGGTCAAAGACCAAAAGAGGCAAAGAACCTAAAGCCCGTGAGTGCAGCAGGGCAGAGCCCTTAATCCCCTGGCTTCAGGGTTTATCTACCTATTCCAAGACCCCTCCCAGGAATGGGCGGGGTTTTGCAGGTAAGGTTACACCTAATATCTGGTTCCCAAGACCCCTCCCAGAAATGGGTGGGTCTTAGGTAGCTACACCCAAATCCAGGGTCTCAGATAGGTACACTACAGACACCATCTTTAAGTAGGTGCAAGAATTCAGGGGATGTTGGGAGTTGGGGAAGGTCAGTTCAAGTAGTTAGCCAAGAAGATAAAACAAATTAAAGCCTCATTACTAAAGTCTGCCTTCTCCCTTGAAAACAGATCTTCACTGATCCAATTTAGAGAAGAGGATCCAATTTAAGGAGAGGTCTATATGTAAGTGTCTATAAGTCAAATACAATTTCCAGTCTACCATCAGAGACCTTTCTATGAAATTAACCTTTGGCCAGTGACATAGTTAAGGGTAATATGTTGTTTGCTCTCCTCCAACCTTCAAGAAACTGAGTGTTTACACCGAATTCAGCAAAGTAACCAGGTACACCACTCTGCTAGGGATGATGGTCTAGTGATCTAGCACAAAATGGACCTATGATTGGGGTTGCAGCTTTCCTCCAAAGCTGTCAAGCACCCCTGAAGCCAGAGAGTCCCTGAGTAACATCTGCCAACTGTTTTCCATCTTTTACTTTCTGAGCAGTTAATTCAGGAAGTTGATAAAGGCTCCAGGCTCAGAGCCAGCTGAAAACAAGCCTGTAGGTGGGTGAAGTAAAGTGTCTGTTTTCTTCTCTCTTCCTTTTTAGTTTTTTTGCATTCAAGACTCATGATATATGGTTGATAGCATGGGTCAGGGGTACCCTGAGGTTCTTCCAGGTCCATTTTGAATGTCAGAGGAAGAGATAAAGAAGTTCCAGTGTGGACTAAGGAAATAGCAATAGTTTTTGATCCAAAGGAGCTTCTCCCTCTCTGTATCCTCAGATCATTCTAAGGGTGTGGTGGTTGCAAAGGAATTTTGGAGAAGGACAGAATCATGGGGGAAACTTGAGACATGACTGAAATTGTGAAGACATGAACTCTTTTCCCTTTCGTTCAAATTTGATCTGAAAAGTTGTTCTATATTCATATCATGAGAGAGTTTGCAGGATCAATAAAATCTGACACTGACAATTAATCTATGTAAAATAAAAATTCACAAGTAGTGAGACTGCCCCACATGCTTTGTTTCTAACTCCTTAGTTGGATGGCTCAGAGGAAGCAGGGTAGCAGCAGAAAAATAATACCAAAGCAGTTAAAAGATTCATTGGAGTCCATCTTCTTTTTGCTCATGCATTACTGCCCAACTCTGAGGCCAACCAAAAGCCAGACTGTCTTCTTTATTCAAACCAACTCCCAATACCAGGAGGAGGAAGATCCACTAAGGTACAAAAGTAACTATTCAGTGGGCTTTTAGAAATCAAAGGAAGAGGTTACTGGGAAGAGGAAGTTGGGGGAACACCTTTGTTTAGGGTTTTAGCTAAATTCACCTTAGTCTATATCTAAATTCCTGGATTTTGTAGACTGGGGTCACATCTGTGATGGGCATGTGAGAGGAGGGGTGTCCTGGTGAATGAAGTAGCTGAGGGTTCTCAGGATCTTCCCACTATGTTTACATAAAAGTGAATAATCTAGGACTAGAGAGCTGGTTCAAGAGACTATACACATGGGAAACCCAGGTTAGGTTTCCTTCATCACATGGTTCCTCAGGACTGGTGGAGGGGACCTCTGAGCACAGAGCCTAAAGTAGTCCCCAAGAACCACTGGGTGTGTCCCCCAACAGAAATACACATTCTGAAATGTATATTTAAAATGCACATTTTGAAATTAGATTCTTCCACCTTAGCAGTGGAATCCTAGTAAAATCATTTGACTCTCTGCTTTACCCTTTCTAAATGGAGATAACAATAATAGAGTCATAATGGCAATACTGGTATGATGATTAGAGCAGAGTTCATGAGCAACATTTCTGACAGTGCGGAGTGCAAACGAAGTGTTGCATGAAAACTGGCTCTCATTATTCTGTGATAATTAAGAAAACAAATTGGTTACACTAATGCTAAGTGATCACAAAATAGGTGACTTCTTGCTGAGTAGTCAGAAATAACTTTGAGGTAAAC
Organism: Suncus etruscus; assembly: GCF_024139225.1. Taxonomy (NCBI): domain Eukaryota; kingdom Metazoa; phylum Chordata; class Mammalia; order Eulipotyphla; family Soricidae; genus Suncus; species Suncus etruscus. The sequence continues at coordinate 11,640,770 of NC_064849.1, forward strand.
ATGTTTTGAACCAGCTGTTTTGAAGCTACACTTGACATAAACAAGAGTATATGACCAGAGACACCCAAAAACAGATGTTTGACAGGAAAACAACTTTTGGTGTAGACATCATGGAGCTAAACAAGAGGATTCCCCTGGGAGTAATTACAAATGCAGAGAGATAGAGGCAGTCTGAGTTCAGAGCCAGCTTGAGAACCAGAATTTCTTCTCCTGGATCTCCCTGCTTCTTTGGTCTCCATGATATGGACTTCTGGGAAATTTCTCTTGGAAGTCTATTGACACCCACCTGGTGGTGGTCAGACCCTGGACATCCCTGAGAACTTATTGTTTGAGAGTTGAACATTAACTATCTGGATCTCTATTCAAATACTGCCATGTATTGCTTGATTTGTAGATAGTATGAGTTGTGGTTCTATTCCAGTGTTGTATTTCCAGTGATGGTTGGTATTGCATTAAAGGTGATATTGTGGAAAGGCACAATCTTACGTGTTATGCTTCACAACAACCCAGATATGTCACTCCAGACATTGCTGTTTGGACTAAGTGCCAAAGGGTCCATCTATTGGCCATGAGTCAGGGTGATCATGCTCTATGATAAAGTCTGCATCAAGAGCAAGGCCAATACAGACTTTCACTGCCCGTGTATCCCAGTAGACAGAATCCCCCATAATAGAAGGGTGGACTCCAACTTTAATACTTGGTTCAGACTCAGAATTGATACCCTTTGATCTATGGCTTTTTACCACTACCTTCTCCCCCAATATTTTGCTTGCTCTGAGGCAGCTAAAGACGCCCTTAAGGATCCCAGCCAAGCTTCTGTTCACCTTCTAATAGCAAATCTAAAGAAAACCAGGAAAGAAACTCAAGCACTAGATTGAGGAAGGTTCAAATCCTGGCCCTATCACACCACCTGGGTGACATCATTTTACCTCTATGAATTGCAGCTGCTTGTCTGCCTTTGCCATTGAAGGGGAATCATATTTACTGATATTTTTGGTTCTGGCTACATGAGAAAAAGTCACTGACTGAAATATGTAAAAGTGATCATAATTTAGAGAAAACCATATAAAGTATCTGGGCATCTAGAAATATATGTATGTGAGGAAAAAGGAAAAAGGAGAGTGAGGAAAGGCAGGGAGATAAGAGAAGTGAGGAAGAACTAATTCACATAATTATAGAAACTGAGAAGTTCCTTGATCAGTTCTTTTTAAGTTGGACACCCTGGAAAACTGGGTGGAATATTCTAGATTGAGTGTGAAATCTTGAGAACAAAAAGGTTGGGGCTATATTGTGGACTGCTGTCCAATGCAGAAGTAGCAATGTCTATCAGGATAGTAGTTCAGGCAGAGAGGGGAAACTCTGCTTTCTCTGCCATTTTCTCTGTGAACCTCCAATGATTGAAGGAAACAGCCAGATCAGGTAGTATGATTGCATTTAGGTCACCCATACCATACAGAAAGGCCCTTCAAGACATGCTCAGAATGTTTGCCAAGTGTATGGACACCCAGTAATCCTGTGCAGTTAAACCTAGAATCCATCTTCATAGTGGCCTCAGCATGGGAATAGAGTAGACAAAGCTCAGTGCTTTGCTTCATGGAAGAGTCAAAGTCCCAGGGAAGGCTGGGGTTAGTTGATATTATGACTTGTCCCTAAGTTATTGAGGAACTGAGAAAAGTGGTCTGGGGAAAAAGTCCCAGCGCATACAATGGGCTCCACAAATGGGGGGCTATTATTGTTAGTTTTGAGTCTTTCCTCTCAGTTTCTTATTAGCAGTCACTGAATCATCTCAGAATGTCTTTGTATTCTAGTTATCTTGAAAACAATCTCCACAATTCCTACCAGCCAAATTTGCTCCTTTACAGCAACAATACATACAATTTAGGTGTTAAGCAACATGATAACTGTCCTTTCAGTTCTTACCATAGCGTTTTTCAATGTTTAGCAGCTTTGCCTCCAGGAAACACCAGGCATTATCACTCTCTCAAAGTAATTCTTCAGGTTACTTTCCCTAGAATACCAACCTAGTTACCAGCTCTCATCCCTGTCAAGTCATCTGATATACAAACTTGTCCAACCCAAGGAGGAGGGAACCAATGAGATGTGTGATCTTAAAGGGATGTCTTAAAGGGGAAGGGCCAAGGCTCCTGTCTTTTTGTTGACAGATCAGGAATCTCATAGGAAGTATTAACTTATGCTTTATAGGAGGTCAGGACTGTGCTTTGATATTTGTATTACCTAGTAACATCTCATCAGACTCATGGGTGGATCTGAACAGATGATGTCCATCGCTGAAAGTTATGTCAGGAGGAAAGCAACTGTGCCTTCTGCTCTCCTCACTACACTTCTGTTCCTTCCTGCCATCCTCCTAATCTTGGCAGTACTGGGAGCAGGTGTTCCTCACCACAGCTCCCTGAAGCCCAGTGCAGAACCATATGCAAGTTGGAAGAACTTGGTAAGGGAGGAAAGTCAGTGTCTTCTCTATCAGCCTAGTATATCAGCAGGTGCAGAGTGGGAGGGGCCTGAATATGAAAGAGGCATTCTTTGAATCTAGCTTCCAGCCCAGACACCATGTGAGTGGAGTGGTCAGCAATTGTTGGAGCATGAGGAAGATAGAGCCAGGGAAGCCAGGTGAAGAGGGGAAGTAGATGGAAACTGGAATCTGAGAAGGACCAGTTTTTCGTATGCCAAACATTCCATGGGATTATTATGTTACTGATCCTACCCTGATCGGTGATTGTGCCCTACCCTAGGGTGTGATCTGCTATTCTGCTCCCACCCGCAGGGTGGTACCTGATTCTGTTCCTACCCCTAGTGGTACCTGATTCGGAATGTAATAAAAGCAAGGGTCTGTGGGAAGGCAGGGCTTTTTTTTTCTAAAGATATCAGTTTTATTCTGTGGATAAGGATGAAGCCAAAAGCCCAGAATCAGCCCTAGAAAAAAGCCCCTGCCTTCCACAGACCCTTGCTTTTATACATCCGAATCAGGTACCATCCGAGGGGTGGGAGCAGAAAACCAGGTCACACCCTAGAGATAGGGTACAATCACCGATCAGGGGAGGATCAGTAACATAATAATCTCATGGAAATGTTACATACATTAACAGACCAGGACAAATGGAGGATGTAGAGACACGGAGGACCCTCAAAGATCCTCTAGAAAGGATAGAATGAGATGGGAAAGGACTCATGAGGCTGCACACCTGGCCCAGGTCAAGTGGGTCAGTAGAGGAAGAGAACTCAAGAGAGCTGAATGACCACAAGTAGTTAACATATGGTTGAAATAAATAGAAAACTTGGTTGTAATAAGATGTTTTTTAAAAAGTTGGAACTTTTCTCAAAAAAAAAAAAGTAGAAAATCTATTTCCCCAAATATGTTCATCTTCCTATGTTCTCACATCTTTAAATACACCAAACATGGTAATTTTATGAGCAAACCACATTTACCATAATACATTTTTTTTGTGTTTCAAAGCTTACAAAGTGACTTAAGTTCCATAAAGAGTGTTTAAAATGTTTTTATTTTAAAAAGGGGAGTGCATATATTTCAGTTTTCCCACATTGCTGCTTCATCTGCTTGTCATCACAGTCAGGTTTCTTCCCTCTCCCTTTACTCTTCAACAATTTTGGGAAATTTTCATAACTGTAAATCTCTAAGTTGCTTGTGAAAAGCACCTCTTCTCTAAGGCAAATTTTGAAGTCTATTACAAGCACTGCCAGTTTGCACTTACTTCCAATGAGTCACTTACTCTCTGTAATCCTAGTTTCCGATCAGGGCAAGGGAAAACAATCCAACCACTTACTGTGGGGTCCTCTAAGCAATGATGTGCACTAAGGAACCAAGGACCCTGGTGATTGAGTTCTGGATAGATACACCTAAAGTCCTTATTCATTACCATCTTCTCCCAGATGTTCTCTGCCAATCTTTTTTTGTGGGAGAGGGGTTACACCAGCAGCGCTCAGGGGTTACTCCTGGCTCTACACTCAGAAATCGCTCCTGGCAGGCCTAGGGGGACCATATGGGATGTTGGGATTCGAACTACTGTTCTTCTGCATGCAAGGCAAACATCCTACCTCTATGCTATCTCTCTGGTCCCTTCCTGCTAAGTGAATGGGGCTAGTAGACAGTGGATCTTCAAGGGTGTAATAAAAGACCATGAGTCAAGATAAAACAGGTTTGAGAGTAGTATCTCAAATTCAAAGATGAACCCCAGAAAAGCATGAATTAGGCAGGGATCTTTAAAACTACAGCCCGCGGGGCCACATATTGTATTTATTCCTTTTTGTTTCTTCACTTCTAAATAAGATATATGCCAGTGTGCATACAAATTTTGTTCATAATTTTTGTTTTTACTATAATCTGGCCCTCCAACAGTCTGAAGGACAGTGAACTGGCCCCCTTTTTAAAAAGTTTGAGGACCCCTGAATTAGAGGGACTTTCCAGTGACTCAGAAAAGGGCATTTCTAGGATTTCACTTTACATTAGACTGGAATTTTGGATGTGGGGCCTTTAAGAACATGAGCAGGAAGGAACCAGGAAGGCTTTAGAGGACAACTGGAAACACCCAATGTTTTAATTTCTGGGGAGCATTTGGCCCCTTCTCTTGCCCCAGGAAGGTCTATCAATAAAAGGGTTGTAGTAATATCCATGTCTCACTGGAGAAGGGACTAAAAGGTCAGTGTGAAAAAACACAAGATCAAGAAATCTCACAAGAAGAAGGATGCTTGAATGGGCTTGATCCATTTCTTTTGTCCATCATAGATCCACTTGTGCCTCCTAAAAGAAGCTCCAGATTTGATTGGCATGGACAACTCACCCCCAAATCTAGACAAAGAAACATTCTCAGCACAGCACAGAAGTCAGTGTGTTGTCAGCTGGTACCTCAGAAGCCCTCAGAGTAGCTAATTCCATCTCTCCAGAGAGAAAGAAAAGGACTTGGGGGATGGATAATCCAGCAGGGGGCTTCTCTGTCAGGTGCCCTAGGAGCAGCTCTATGTAAGAAAGTGGAGTTGGCTACCAGACAGTATGTGGACACTGACCTTGGTGAGTTCATAGGATGCTGGCATGGTCACTAGCCTCTCTGTTCATGATAGTTCTTATAGGCTCTGGTATCTGCTAAGCTGCCTGGAATTTGTTCTTTCTCCTAATGGACTAGTTGGGATTTGATTCAGTCTTTACCTCGATTCTTTTCTCAGCAAGAGGAGTTTTGCATTGCCCTCCCGCAATAATCAGCAATATGGAATTGCAACTATTCCGCAGTGAAGGAGGGAGAAAGCACTGTGATTTACATGCATCCTAACACCACAGAGCCCTGTAGCCTTTCATTAAGAGAGGAGAAATAAAGCCACTGCTATGGACAGGAAAAGCATTTGTGGTCTGGCGTCTTTTCTCAAATGCAACCAGAGTTCATGGGATCTTTGGGGAACTTTGAAAGCAGAAATTTGGCTCCGGGCCCATAAGAAACATTAATACCTCAATGCTGTCACTAGTGCATCTTTAGCTGTACCCAGATGTGCATTCGCATGAGGTTTAGAGATCGCAGACTCTGTCTTTCCAGCATTTAAGAGGGAATTTTCTAAGTCTGAACTTTGGATACCATGTATATATTTCATGGCCTCCAGAATGAGCAAAACTTCTGGATTTCTTCCAGGAATCTCAGACTTTCTGGCGCCTAGAGCCACATCATCCATTGGAAGGGACAAGTTGACTATGTTTGAGGAGATAATGTTCTTGGTTTCCATTTACCCACTAAAAGGTTTGGGAAAGAAAGTCGACTGAGATCAGCAGATGTCTAAGGAAACAACGCAAAAAAAATTGCTAGGAACAGAAGGGGGAATCGTTATGTAAATGTCTGGAACATAAACTACCTTGCCTTAAGGTTACCAGCAATTTCAGAGCTACAAAAGAGGTAGAGCCGGTGGAGTTGAGTATGGACCTGCTAGATGATGTCATCCTGTCTTCTGTCCCTTGTTAAGAACCCATGACCTGTGACACAGGCTAGCCAAGGTCTCTTTGAAAGATCATCTTCCTTAGCCTTCAGAAGTTGCTGCTCTATTTGCAGAAACAAAAAATTTCACGACAGTGTTTTCCTATCACTTCATACTTATCCTAGGCATTTCTCACCATGCTCATGTCTCCAATTTTTAGAGATAGGACATCCCCACTCCAACCCAAGTCCACCAGGTTTGATCTTTGAAGGATGATTTTGAAGTTGAACACACACGTTTACTGGTCAAGTTAAGAGTTCAATCCCCTTTCTCTCCTGCTGAGGATAGACAGTGGTCACTAGTTAGTACACTGGCTTTGATTTCTTCTTTCTTGGCTTTCCATGGCCATCTACCACTTCAGCAGGCTCACTGGCTGATAGTCTGGTGTCTTTAGTTTCCAGATAAGTCCCATGGAACCCCCACATGACTCATAGTCACAGCTACGGAGTTCAGCTACTAGCCCAGTAATCTCTTACTTGGGATTACACATCTATCTGCTGTGAAATGGAAGCCCCAGGAATCCCTCTTTCTTGCAATTGGGTGAAGTGTCAATGTACTACTCTGAATTAGACATTTACTTGTTACGATCAAACTAAGTTGGGTAATGGACACACACAATATCCATCTCTATTCAATTTCATCAGCCCATTGGAAGGTTATCCCAAAGAGAAATACATTCTTTCTCCCAAACAATAGAATATTTGTGGGAAGTGGGCCCCAGCTTTGGGTAGTAGGGGGGGAGGCATCTGTGTAAAAATCAGCATGCCCACCTTGCAGTGTAAATATCATCTAGCTCCAAACCTGTAAAATTAAAATATGCATCATCCTGACCTCATATGGGTAGTTAGAAAGTTGAAAGAGAATCTTTAAATACTGTCTCTGTGCTGGGTGGACATTAGTGAAAAATACCTTAAAGGGGAATTATTAATATGCAGGTGCTTGTATCCCTAAAGAACGAACCAGTCATTCCTTGTTCCCCTGGAGAGTTCTCTTCCTAATTGCCAGGGCTCATTAAAAACATTTGGAAAAGATAGAGTGAGAACCTAATGGCCTTGTTTCCCCCCCAACTACCTGGGAATGATGATAGTTCAATGGGTCTGTTCTCCTGGTGCAGTAATTAGCACATTACACAGTGTGCATTTGTGCCTATGAAAATGAGTATCTCAGGAAGCAAGAGCTAAGCAGTTGAGTGATTTGTCAAGTGGTGGTGAGAGCTTGTATGTGTTATAGCTTCCCCAATCACTTCACTGCTTTTGGCCAACTGCAAGAGGTGACCGCAATTTAGGAAGTATGAGGTGCGCAATTGATGAAACAATCATTGGGTAGCAATGGAAAAGAGGCTGCCACTTTGTAGTTTGTGCTGAAACAGACATTGTTAATCAATCATGGAGCTTGCTACTCCTGGACTCTGATTTTTTTAAACCTTGATTGATTGGTTTTGGGCGCCACACCCAGTGGTGTTCAGGGGTTCCCCCTTGCACTGACCATCAGAAATCGCCCCTGCAGGCTGGGGGACCATCATGGGATTCGGGAATCAAACTGCATGCAAAGCAAACGTCCTACACTGTGCTCTCTGGCTCCACTCCTGGAGTCTTGTGTGAAAGTATTGGCCGTTTCTGACCTCTGGAAAAAAAGACCTTTATTGTGGATTTCTTAGTAAAGAAAAATAAAAAGAGGTCAGGGTTACCTGGATAAATAATGGGGCTAATTTGATTAACTAGTTTGATTAATTAATTTTGATTAACACTCCCAGGCAGGGGTGTGCCCAGGCTGTGTGGGTCCTCTCTTTGGAGCTTTAAAGCAGACAATACCTGGAGGGAATGTCTGATACTGGAGATGGTATGTGTGAACTAATTGGCGAGCTCAAGAAGAGTCAAGCCTCTAAAGATTTCTAAACTATGTCATGACATCATTTAAAAAAAATAAAGTCAGGTGAGAGTCATCCTAGACAAATGATGCCTATCTCGGGTCGCTGCTTCTTGACTCTATAGCGAAATGAATGACAAAGTCATACTCTGCAGGCTAACTCGGATATTATAGACAAAAATAAACTCAAAGCATTACTTGACTCCAGAAAGAGGGTAAATAAAAGTGGATTATTATGAATAAACTTATTAAAAAAATTTTAAGATAAACTCTTGCATTTTTTAGAGGCCCAACTTCTCCAACTCCCTCTTGGAAATAAAGTCACACTCCCCCATGGTTCTCTAAGCAGGTCTGCCATAGGGATCACATCTGATTGAGTATGAGATCTTTAATTCATCCTGACTGACCAATAGCATTGAGATTCATCCAGAAGTCACTAGAAGATGGGCCTCTCTGGACATGGTACCTAAAATATGGAGAGTTTCTACATTGGGGGAAGGAAAAAGGGGATGGAGTATATAGATGGGATGCAGAGCCCTCATTCTGGAAACTGTTTGTGGACCAAGAGAAATGGCTCAAAGAGGTCTATTTGTGAATTACTTAATCCAGATATCTTCTTTGATTCCACTTCCACTCTACATCTGCTTTAGTATACTAACCCTTTGGACTCCTCTCTAAGGGGAACATGGTCCCTTAAAATAGTTATCAGCTTTTTCCTGTACCTGCTCATGGTTTTGTTTCAAAATGAATGTGCATCATTCTCCTTTTTTTCTTCCCTGACCCATAAAACCAAAAAGTCATGCCCTTGTCACTTCTGCTGCTTTCTCATCTGTCAAACTCCTTGGACAAACTCTATGCCTCTGACAGACACCCCACAAGATCTAAGTAGCCTTGTTCCTCCGGAGGCTAGCCGAGGCCTTTCATGACTGAGGCTGTGGCATCCAATGGAGGAAACAGAGTGGAGGCGACCAGTTTCCTGCAACCCTGTGCAGGGATTGCTTGATGCTTGTACCCCCGGACCACCCTACTGCCAGGAGAAGAAATAGAGTCGTGTTATCAACAGAGGGAATGGAGATAAATATAGCCCTTGTTGGATTAATATCCAGGATTACTCATGTCTCCTTCAAAGTGAAGCAAAGATCATGTGCGCCGCCTGACAACCACCCATCTGGCCCTAAAGAGTTGCCATATGGATGGTTCTCGCTAATTAAGTTAAATACTGCAGGGAGGGGTTCCATTGTGGCACCTCCTCGCAGCCCAAGGCCCTTGGTTTTCCCCCTTTTCCAAGATGGTAGCAGAAAACCTGGGTGGCTAGTCTGTTCAGACGTGCCCTGGGTCCACTCTATATGCTGTTCAAACCATCCAGAACTAAATTTTCTTCAACTCAAAATGTGAAGGAATCTTACTCATCCTTCCCTATGTTGGATAGGATTAGCACCTAGTCTCTCTGCCAAAATAGAGTTAATCCAGAACCCTAACATCTTGGAGACATTCAAAGACAGCAATCAATTATTTCATAAATACACATTTGGTGGTTTCTAGCATCGACCAAATCCTTGTTTAGATGTACCCGCATTTATCTTGAAGATGTACTAATAAGTTGACTTTTTTTTTTTGTTGCTGGTCCTAAGCAAAAAGTATCCAGTGAATCATTCTGATCCCAGAAAGGAAGCTCCCTTGTGAAAAGCACATAGCAACCTACGGCATTGCCTTCTTAAAATAGTCAGAGATTTGGAGACTTCTTTCTCTCCACCCCATGAAGATGACCACAATGGAAGAGGAGGAATGCATTTTCTATGTATGTATGCTTGGACAATCACCAAGCCTCATAAGTATAGCTGTGAACCAAATGTTGGGTTAAAGATTGTGCTTTGGGTGGGAAGAAGGTAGAATGCTTCATGTAAGGTTGAATGTGCACCAGCAATTTGATCCTGACTGCATGCATGGCCATGCCCACTCTTTCATCTCCAGAAGCACTCTAGAACTCTGGTTCCAGAGCACAGTGAGCTCTCACACCTGCCCCTTTAACAGGATAAAACCTTCTTTCTTGCAGATGCTCTGACTTCTCCTACTCCAAGAAACATAACTCTATTGGAAGAGATAGAGGAAAAGCTCAGTTCTCAGTGTTCATGAATCCTGAAGATGTGGCCATCAGGAACTGTTTTCTCCTAAGACAAAAGTCAACAAGGGCAGTATGATAAACGACAGGGAGCCCTGGCTCTAGATTTTAGGAGACACTAGTAGGTGTCTCTGATGAGTGATGGGAAGGCAAGATATCTTCCCTGTTCTAAGGGAGCACTTGAAAACAATTTTGTACTGACCACCAAAGGCTGCTTAGTTAGTAAGCCTATAATTTGTCAAGGTATCATCTCCAGAGGGATATTAATAAGAAATATTCTTCATTTTTTCCTTATTCCTTATTTATTTAGTAAATTCTACTATTATTTTTTCTAACAATATCTTTATTTAAGAACCATGGTTACAAACATATTGGTAGTTGGATTTCAGTCATAAAAAGTACACCTTCCTGCCACCAATGCCATCCATCTCCCTCCTCCCCCACCCCCACCTACTTATCTTTGAGACAGGCATTCTATTTCTCTTACTTATGACCATTGTCATGATAGCTGTTAGTGTAGTTATTTCTCTAAGTGCACTCACCATTCTTTGTGATAAGCTTCACATTGCAGGCTGATCCTTGCAGCCATTAGCTCTTTTGTCTCTGGATATTATTACCATACTGTCTTTTATTTTTCTTAAATACCACAGATGAATGAGACTATTCTGGGTTTATCTCTCTCCTTCTGACTTATTTCCTTTAGCATAAGTTTCCATGTCCATTCATGTATAAGAAAATTTTTCCTGACAGTTTTTCCTGACAGTTTTTCCTGACAGTTGCATAGTATTTAATTGTGTATGTATACCAAAGTTTCTTTAGCTATTCATCTTTTGACAGGCATTTGAACTGTTTCCAGATTTTAGCTATTGTAAACAGTGCTGTAATGAACATAGGCACTCAGAAGGCATTTTTATATTGTGTTTTTGTTGTCCTGGGGTATATCCCTAGCAGTGGTATTGCTGGATCATATGGGAGCTCAATTTATAGTCTTTTGAGGAATCTCCACATTGTTTTCCATAAAGGCTAGACTAGTGACACTTCCACCAGCAGTGAATGAGAGTTCTGTTCTTCTCATCTCCCCACCAATACTGATTGCTCTTGTACTTTGTGATGTGTGCCAATTTCTGTGGCATGAGATAGTACCTCGTTGTTGTTTTGATTTGCATCTCCCTGATGATTAGTGATGTAGAGCACTTTTTCATATGACTTTGGTCATCTATATTTCTTCTTTGAAGAAGTGTCTGTTCATTTCTTCTCCCCAATTTTTGATGGGGATAGATGTTTTTTTCTTGTTAAGTTCTGTCAATAATTTGTATATCTTAGATATTAATGCCTTATCTGATGAGTATCAGTAAATAGTTTCTCCCATTCTGTGGGTGGACTTTGTGTTCTAATCACTATTTCCTTTGAGGCACAGAAGCTTCTCAGTTTAATGTAGCCCCCCCCCCCTTTTTTAAATCTCTGCTTCTACTTGTTTGGACAGTGGTCTTTTCTCCTTAAGCTTCAATGTCTTTGGTCTCAATGTCATGGAGTGTTTTACCTACATATTCTATATACCTATGGTTCCAGGTCTGATATCAAGGTCTTTAATCCATTTGGATTTGGCCTTTGTTCATGGCTGACCAGTTGCCCCAAAACTACTTGTTGAATTGGCTTCCCTTGCTCATGTTGTGTTTCCTGCCCCTTTATCCAAGATTAATTGATTGTATGTCTGGGGAACATTCTCTGAACACTCAAGTCTACCACATTGATCCGAGGGTCTGTCTTTATTCCTATACCATGCTGTTTTAATGACTATTGCTTTGTAATAAAATTTAAAGTTGGGAAAAGTGATGCTTCTATCTTCTTTTTCCAAAGGGTTGCTTTAGCTATTCATGGGCATTTATTGTTCTGAATGAATTTCAGGTGTGTTTGATTTAGTTCTTTGAAGAATTTCATGGGTATCCTTAGGGAAATTGCATTAAATTTGTATAATGCTTTGGGGACTATTGCCATTTTAATGATGTTAATCCTACTAATCTATTAAAAGGATATTTATCTTCATCTCCTTGTATCCTCTTTTATTTCTTGAAGTAGTAGTTTGTGGTTTTATTTGTATAGGTCCTTCACCTCTTTAGTTAAGTTGACTCCCAAGGTATTTGAGTTTCTGTGGCACTATTGTGAATGGGATAACTTTTAATTTCCATTTCTTTTCTATCATTATTTGTCTCAAGAAGGCCATTGATTTTTGTTTGTTAATTTTGTTTTAATTTTTTATTTAAGCACCATGATTACTTACATAATTGTAGATGGGTTTCAGTCATATAAAGAACACCCCTCTTCAGTAGTGCAACTTTCCCACCACCAATGCCTCCCATCTCTCTCCTTCCCCATCCCTGCCTGTATTTGAGACAGGCATTCCACTTCTCAGACTCAATAACATTGTCATGATAGTGTAGTTATCTCTCTAATTAAAATCACCACTCTATGTGGTGAGCTTCACATTAAAAGACAGTCTTTCTAGTCCTCATCTCTGTTGTCTCTGTGCATTATTACAATAATGTCTTTTGTTTTTCTTAAAACCATCAATGAGTGAAACTATTCTGTGTCTATCTCTCTCCCTCTGACTTATTTCACTCAGCAAAATAGATTTCATGCACATCCATGTATAGGAAAATTCCATTTCTTCATCTCTCCTGATGACTGCATAATATTCTATTGTGTATATGTACAACAATTTCTTTAGTCATTCATCTGTTGAAGGGCATCTTGGTTGTTTCCAGAGTCTATTGTAAATAGCGCTGCAATGAAAATAGGTATGAGGAAGGCATTTTTGTATTGTGTTTTTATGTTCCTAGAGAATATATTCCTAAGAATATATTCTAAGAATATATATATCCTATATATATATATATCCTAAGAATATATTCTTAGGAGTGGGATAGCTGGATCATATGAGAGCTCAATTTCCAGTCTTTTGAGGAAACTCCATATTGTTTTCCATAAAGGTTGGACTAGATGGCATTTTGTAGCCTGCTACTTTGCTGTATTAATCTATTGTTTCTAGAAACTTTTTGGTAGAGTCTTTGGTTTTTTTTTTAATTAAATAAGTAGCATGTCATCTGCAAACAGTGAGAGCTTGACTATTTCCTTTCTATCTGAATGCCCTTAATATCTTTAATTTGCCTAGTTGCTATAGCAAGTACTTCCAGTACTATGTTAAATAGGAATGTTGAGAGGGGGCAGACTTGGCTTGTACCAAATTTCAGAGGAAAGGCTTTTAGTTTATCTCCATTGGGTATAATATTTGCAATTGTCTTGTGGTAAATGTTCTTGACTATATTGAGAAAAGTTCCTTACATTCCCATCTTGTTGAGACTTTTATTTTAAATCATGAATGGGTATTGGACTTTATCAAATGCTTTCTCTGCATCTATTGATATAATCATATGGTTTTTATGTTTCCTTTTGTTGATATGTATTATGTTGATTGATTTATGTATGTTAAACCATCATTGAATCTCTAGAATGAAACCTACTTGATGAGGCATTAGATCCTATTTGCTAGGATTTTGTTGAGGATCTTTGAATCTGTGTTTATCAGGGCTATTGGTCTGTAGTTTTTTTTTTTTGCATCATCTCTGTCTGGTTTTGGTATTAGGGTGATATTAGCTTCATAAAAACTATTTGATAGTGTTTCTGTTTCTTCAATTTCATGAAAGAGCCTGAAAAGAATTGGTAGTATTTCTTCATAAAAGGTTTGAAGTTAATGAATCCATCTGGGCCTGGGATTTTGTTTTTGGGAGGATTTTAATTTTAATTTCCCCAATAGTGATGGATCTTTTTAGAAATGCAAGTCATCCTGATTCAACCATGTAAGATTATGAGTCCAAGAATTTATCCATTTCTTTCAGATTCTCATGTTTTGTGGCATAGAGTTTTTCAAAGTAGTATTTGATTACCCTTTGAATCTCTGTAGTAACTGTAATAATCTCCCCCTTTTCATTTCTAATCTAGTTTATTAAGTTTCTCTTTCTCCCTTTCTTTATGAGTTTTGCTAGTGGTCTATCAATCTTGTTTATTTTTCCAAATAGCTAACTTTTGCTTTTATCGATCTTTCTGATTGTTTTTTGAATTTCCACTTCATTGATTTCGGTTCTAAGATTTGTTAATTTCTTATGCCTACCTATTTTTGGTTCCTTTTGTTAATCATTTTGTAATTTTATAAGCTGCATCATTAAGCTATTATGAAGGCCTCTTTTTCCTTCCTGGTCTGTGCTTGCAAAGCTATACATTTTCCTCTTAGTACTGCTTTTGCTGTATCCCCCAAATTTTGGTGATTTGTGTCTTCCTTTGCATTTTTTTCAGATATCTTTTGAATTTTCTCTGATTTCATCCCTGACCCACTGGTTGTTCAGTTGTGAGCTGTTTAGCTTCCAGGTGTGAAAGTTTTTCTTCTGTGTCCCTTTGTAGTTCACTTCTAATTTCATTGCATTGTGACCAGAGAATGTAGTCAGTACAATTTCTATCCTCTTGATTTTATGCAGGTATGTGTTAATGGCCAGCATGTGGTCTATCCTGGAGAATAACCCATGTGCATTGAAGAAGAATGTGTATCCCGTTTTCTGGGGATACACATAAATACATATGTGTATATATGTTGTACATAAAATAAATAAATAAATGTATTTATTAGGCCACTTCCTTCCATTTCTCCTTTCAGAGCTAGTATACTCTTCTTAGGTTTTAGCCTGTTGACCTATCAAGAGATGAAAGGGCCATATTGAAATCTTCCACTATGTGTTGCTATTGATGTTTCCTTTCAAATTTGTTAACAATTATTTTAAATATTTTGCTGGTCCCTTATTGGGTGCATATATATTTACGAGTGTATTTCTTCCTATTGCACATATCCCCTGATTATTGTGAAATGTCCATCTTTGTCCCTTATAACTTTTCTGAGTCTAAATTTTGTGTCATCTGATATTAATATGGCCATACAAGCTTTTTAAGAAAGTTGTTTCTTGGATGATTGTCCTCCAACCTTTGATTTTAAGACTATGTTTGTTCTGACTATTCAGATGTGTTTCTTGTAGGCAGCAGAATGTTGGACTCGGCTTTTGATTCATTTTGGCACTTTGTGTCTCTTAAATGGTGCATTTATTCCATTGACATTGAGAGAGATAATTGTCATGGGATTTAGTGTCATCTTTGTGTAGAAATTTGGTGTATCTGTTGGTCTGCCTTGTCTTAAAGTTTGTCTTTTACATTCTTGCAATAATAATTTTCAGACACAAAAGAGAAAAGAGCTGGAAGTTCCAGCTCACCACAGGAAGCTCACCACAAAGAGTGATGAGTTTAGTTAGAGAAATAACTACATTTTGAACTGTCCTAATAATGAGAATGTATGAGGGAAATGGAGAGCCTGTTTAGAGTACAGGCGGGGGTCGGGTGGGGAGGAGGGAGACTTGGGACATTGGTGATGGGAATGTTGCACTGGTGATGGGTGGTGTTCTTTACATGACTGAAACCCAAACACAATCATGTATGTAATCAAGGTGTTTAAATTAAAAAAAAAAGTTTGTCTTTTAAAGATGGTTTTGAGTTTGTAAAGTTTCTGAGCTGTTGCTTATCTATGAAACTATATGCTTTTTTTGAACCTGAATATGAGTTCTGCTGGGTGAAGTATTATAGGAGAAGAATTAATTTTGTTCAGTTTTGTTATTATATTTACTACTGCCTTTGGGTTTTGAGGGTTTCTTGTGATAGATATGCTGTAAATCTTAAGGATGCTCCTTTGTATGTAATTTCCCCCTTTTTATCTTCCTGCTTTCAGTATTCTTTCCCTATCTTTGGGATTTGTTATTGTAACTAGGATGTGTCTTGGGGTGCTTTTCTTTGGATCTCTTTTAGCTGGTACTCTTTGGGCATACAGGACTTGGTTGTGTGCACTCTTTAGCTCTGGGAACTTCTCTTCATTGATGTCCTTGACTATTGATTCTTTTGGGGGTTTTCTTCCTGGGTCTCTGGGACTCCAATGATTCTTATGTTATTTCTGTTGAGTTTATCATAGACTTCATTTTTTCTATTGTTTGATCTTTGATTTAAGATTCTTTTCCAATCTCTTCTGTTGTATGTAGTTGTTATGCATCTCATCTTCCAGTTCACTGATTCTGTCCTCAACTGCTGTTACTCTGTTGGAGAAGGCTTTTCAGTGAAGTTTCCATTTCACCTACCAAGTTTTTCTGTCCTGTTATTTCAGTTTGGAGTTTTCTGATTTTTATTTTCTTATCTCTTTGTTCTTATTTCTGGTTCGGTTAGCTTGATCCATGCTTCCTTTTAGTTCTATGAATATCCTTTATATTTCTTCTCTAAAGCTCTTATCTGAGAGGCTAAATAGGTGGTTAGCACTTTTTGGGTCATCAGAATATTCATTCTCTATGCCTGGTGGAGGCATGCTTTGTTCCCCATTGTTACGCTTGTAGTGTGGTGTTTTCTAAGTGTTGTGCTGGAGCTCATTGAGTAGGAGATGTGCAAGGCTACAGAGTAGAGTGGCATAGTCAGGATCCTCTGGATCCACCTTTGATCCTAGTATTTTTTAAGGCACAATCTTAGTTCTTGACTTGGCCAAAACAATAGAATATAAACTCAACACTTTCACGGCATTCTTATTATCTTTGGAGATAATAATTTGCTGACCTTAAAATGCAACCACACAGAGAAAAGAAATCAGAGTTGGGCCCGGAGAGATAGCATAGCAGCGTTTGCCTTGCAAGCCAAGCAGCCGATCCAGGACCAAAGGTGGTTGGTTCGAATCCCGGTGTCCCATATGGTCCCCCATGCCTGCCAGGAGCAATTTCTGAGCAGACAGCCAGGAGTAACCCCTGAGCACAGCCGGGTGTGGCCCAAAACCAAAAAAAAAAAAAAAAAAAGAAAAAAAAGAAAAGAAAGAAATTAGAGTTAAGGGATACTTAGAATCTGAGATCTGTTGTTATTCAAACCCCTGGAGCCAGCCATACCTGAAGCTTCTGATATCCCTGAACTATCTCTAATGCTTAGGCTAACAATTTCTTTCTTTGGCTCAAGTCAGTTTGAGCTATAGATTTTTCTTCTGCAACTAAAAAAAAATCAATCACTTACAAGAACCTCAAGGTCATTCATAGATCACTGACAATGTGCTTGTTAATAGGAATATGCCAACAGTTAGCTATTGTCATTTGTAAAAATTGAAAAGAATGTGTATTGGGATCTTAGTTGCACACACAAAAGATTCCATTTCCTAAATATGCTTTTAAAATATTTTTAATGTCTTTATTTATACAATTTGATTACAAACATGATTGTAGTTGGGTTTCATTATATAATGAACACCTCCATTCACCAGTGCAACATTCCCATCACCAATGCCCCAAATCTCCCACTTCTCTACCTCCCCCTGTATTTGAGGCAGGCTTTCTACTTCCCTCATTTATTCACATTGTTATTAAACATGCTTTTAAAATTTATCTTATTTTTTAATTTTTGGGTCACACCAGGCAGTGTTCAGGGATTACTTCTGGCTGTGCACTCAGAAATCACTCTTGGCAGTCTCGAGGGACAATAAGGAATTTCAGGGATCAAACTCGGGTCAGCCACCTGCAAAGCAAATGCTCTACCCATTGTATTATCACTCCAGCCCCTAAACATGCTTTTAAAATTTTTATTTTGGGGTTGGAATATTATTATATCAGGTAGGACATTTGTCTTGAAGGTGCTCTGGATTTGATCCTTAGTACTCTATATTGTTTCCAGATCTCTGCCAGAAGTGAGTTCTTAGAACAGAGAGCCAGGACTGAATCCTGAACACAACCAGGTGTGGCACAATCTCACCTCCTTTCTCCAGATCCACCATAAATTGGTTTTTTATTCAGAGGCAATGGTTTTTTATTCAGAGGCAAAGGGTTGGAAGTGGTTACTGACTTTGCTGCTATTTGCTTCCTAGGACGGCATGTATGTGTGGGTACATGTGTGAGGGTGTCTGTGTCTGAGAAGGAGTGAGCTTTTTTCTGTACTTCTAATATCTCCTCATCATGCTACTGACTCATTGGATCTTGCTCTTGAAAACATCTTAACCACAAAACAGTCTCTCTAGTACATGGACTGGCTTATTCATACACCCAGGGGAACAAAGAGTAGGCAGAAACACCCCACACATTGAAATCAATAAACAATGAAGCCAAATTGGTGCCACAAAGAGAGTAAATAAATGTCTCTGTGTTACCTTCAGCATTTTAGGTGCCCTTTCTCTTATATCTGGGAAAATGACCATGTTTACCAGTGAGAGAGTCTTCCTCCAGCTTCAGAACATGCATGTGTAATTCATGGCACTTCAGTGGGAACTGTATATGAGAAGAGAGAAGGAGAGAGAGCGAGTGAGAGAGAGGAAGGGAGCGAGGGAGAGAGAGCAGCATCGCATCCTCTATCACTCTGCCAAACAATTTCCTGCAACTTACAGTGACCAGCAACTCCAAAGCCATCGAACTTACTTTCAAGTGGTACAGAGAACCTAAACAGAAAACACAGAGCAAATTCCTGTGGTAACTTTTTTTGGAGAATAGGGACACAACCTGTTCTGAGTGGGTGGGTGTTACTGGGTGGGAATGGGGATGAGTTCTTGGCTAAGGGGCTTGTTTGTTGGTTTGTTTTTTTCAGACCATAATGGTCTTGAGTTTTATTTTTATCACAGGGTACCAGGTTCACTCAAGAGAGTCTGAAATGGAACCAGTAGAGAGAAGAAGATGAGAAATTGATTTCTTGACTTAATATCAATAGGGCTCTGGGGTGAGACAGGCCTGAACTTGAAGGCTGATGCCTCCAGTTAGCATCTGTGCTGTCTGGAAGAAGAAGCTCATTTAATATCTCTAAGTCTGGGCTTTTTATTTTATCAAGGAAAATGAAGATAACAGTCATGGCAACAATTCCACCCAGTGGTTGTACCATGTAGATACTTCTTTGTGTTTTATATATATATATTTAGGAGCCAGAAAGAGAGTATGGAGATATGGAGGACAAGACACTGGCCTTGCATACAGCCCACCCAGACTCAGTCCCCAGCAATGTATATGATACACTGAATACCACCATCAGGTGTACAGAACCTGAGTACAGAACCAGGAATAAAACCTAAGCACAGATGTGGTCCAGTAAACAAAATCAAAAAAGAAAATTTTAATAAGAATTCATTAGGAAAAAAACAAGAACTCATTAGGAGAAAAAGAATTCATTAGAAAAGACCAAGCGAGATAGTACAGTGGGTAAAATCTTTACCTTGATGCATCTAATTTAGGATCAATTCCACCCCACCCCACCCTCACATACATCAACCCCTGCACTACATATGATCCTTCAAGCACTGTCAGGAGTGATTATTAAGCACAGAGCAGGAACAAACATAAGAAACCACCATATGTGTCCCCCAAACCAAAACAATATCATGATTTTTTAATCAAATTATTTTGTGTTTCATCACCTTTGCACATGCGTGTGTGTCTGTGTGTCTGTGTGTGTGTTGAGAAGAAACGAGCAAGAGAAGGGAAATAAAGTGAGTAATATGATGTTTAGCTGCCTTGGTCCATGGTCTGCCTGCTGGGTTTCAGTTCAGGCACTGTTTCTTGCTCCAGTAATTTCTCAATGTTTCCATTACCTTTCTATAAAGTGAAGATGATAATACTAATAGGCTGTTATGAAAACTAAATGAATGTATAGAAAGTGTTCCAAATGGCGCTTGGCAAGTCGTTTTTCGGCAGCAATTGTACTGTTAATTGAACTGGATGATTATTTCTGTTAAGAATGATAATGATAATAATTACTCATTTGATGGAGAGGGTCATAAGATTTAGAAAAGTGACAAAAAGTGTGTAGATTTTTTAGAGTAAAGCCTGCTTTAGAATACGCTCAACCTTCATTTCTACTTCTATCAAGTAGAAATGCTAATTTCGACTCCTGGGAGTTCAAGTAACATTAAAATGAGCTCATAGTGCCACCAGCCAGGCCCACCAGGGGCTGCTATGACCATCTCCCAGTCTATAGAGGAATAAGTAAGGGAAAACCAGCCATTAGCAGGTACACAAATGTTTAGTCAAGAGTCTTTCCCCAAATCCCTTTTCTATCCACTCCGCTGCTGCTGCTGCTGCTAAAGGGAAGTAAAAACATTTAGGTGACAGTGGGCATCTTTGTTTTTGGTTTTTTTTTTTTTTTTTGGTTTTTGGGCCACACCCTGTGACGCTCAGGGGTTACTCCTGGCTATACGCTCAGAAGTTGCTCCTGGCTTCTTGGGGGACCATATGGGACGCCGGGGGATCGAACCGCGGTCCATCCTAGGCTAGCGCAGGCAAGGCAGGCACCTTACCTCCAGCGCCACCGCCCGGCCCCGGCATCTTTGGTTTTTATATAATGGAAAGAGATAGTAAGTCTTGAATTGATGTCACCACAATGCTTTGAGAATTCTGTCTAGTTCATGCCTTTCCCTTTCTGTAAGCATCCCAAATGTAGACCCACTGCAGATTTTAGCACAGGGACCTTACTTCTTATTCTAAGATGGAACCAGTGTTGAACCCTTGATTTCTTTTTTTCTGTAAATTTTTTATTAGTTTTTTATTTTTAATTATGAGAACAAAAATGCAAAGAATGAGGACAAGGTAAAGTTACAGTGGAAGGACAATCACCCATAAACAGAATTCTCAGTAGTCCCATTGCTGATATCTTAACTTTGAACTTTCAGCCAAAGAACATTAAGAAAAACAACACAGAACCCATGTATAATTACTTTGTCCCTCAAGTCCCCAGATTGTAATACATAATATTTCTTAGTAGCACACAAAGCAATCTAAAGCCATAAAACTTATGTAACTCCTTAAACATTGAAGGCAAAGTACTTTTTTACATTTCCATGCACATGCACATTAGTTTAAGTTAACCTCAAAAGTTTAAGTGGATTGCTTTTCTTAAGGATTAGAGTCAAAGGAGCACAGTAAAAATGGTGTTAGAGTGGCAATTATTGTTTGCATAGGCCCACCAAAATACGAGGGACATGGAAAGGAAAAGCTTTTGCCTAAATACAAGGAGACCCTACCCCTAAAGTTTCCTGGCATAAGACCAACTCTAGGCTCCAGGCAAACTAGTTTGTCCAATCCAGGTCATTGTCTGTAGTGCCAATACACTTTTATTTTTCACACAGTTTCTGTTGTTGGTATCATGTTTCTGTATTAAAGATCCTGGAATCTACATATCCTACATTGCAGTCAGGATGGTGCAGAGCATCCTCTCATTTCACCTCGCAATTAAAGGGCAATGCAGAGAACCCTGTCCTGTAAGCACGTCGTTGTTGTTGTCAAGTCTTCTTAGTGTTAAGGGAAGTCTCTTTTGAGCAGGTCGATGTCAGAGCCGTGGTAGGGTCTTCCCTGGTAGAGGATTGCTTCCAGGTGTTGTTATAAAAAACCTTGGATGTTTCGCAGATAGCTTCCCTGGTTCAGGGGTGAATGGAGGATGCCCGTTCTTCTGAGGCCTGTGTCAGGTCATTATATCAATGTTCAGGGTGTAAGGTCCCATTGCACTACAAGATTTGTGTGTTCCAATCTCTATTAGATAAGAACTTATTTGTATGTATAGTATTTTCCCATTTTAATGTGCCTATGCAAACAAGAAACAATGCCACGTGGTGTTATTGGCGCATATGGGGGCCAAAAGAACAAGTCCAACAACCCCCATGACATGGCTCAATCATAAGCATGAAACTGACTGACTCTTCCACCAAAATTCCTTATTGAACAGCTCACAAAGAGAAGACAAGATAAAAAGTGGGTAGAATCGTCATGGTAAAAGAATATTTAGAAAGAATTTTAGCTGTTAAAGAAAATACACATAAAATATTCAAAAGACATATGTGTCCATTTTATGTCTTTTGAAATAGTTGGGGGTTGTTAAATCCAATGCACGACTTTGGTCTGTGATTAGGACTGTGTAGTACTGAAGTTAAAAAGGGTAAATGTGGGGTACTAATGGTTGGGGGTGAGAGAGTTAAGGAGTTAAAATGAGCTTTGTAGGGGAGTGTGAAAGGACAGAATCTGTAGGGGCAGGAGGTCGGTCTTGGTGCCTCACAAAATAAAGAACTGAGGGTAAAGAGGGTTAATTGAGGGGAAGATAACGAATCCGGATTGGGAGATGAGGGGTAGAAGGGGCTCTAGTGTGGGGGAGGTGAAATATATCAGAGGGGCTATATACATTCTATAGATGAATTGTTTATGGATTAGGCTTGGCAGTCAAAGAGGACCACTGTATAGGAAGTCACGTCTGATTTTAGAGACCTATTTGAATATTATCCTCCAAATCTAGGGAATTCCATTTTTTTCCCTAGAAACAGTCGAGAATTAAGAATATTTTTGGGTGTTGTTAAAAAGTATGTATGTCGTGCTTTTGAAAATGAGTACTGGTAAGAAAAGAACTCCTGAATGGGGTCCAGTATGCATAGGGGAGGAATTTCTCTCCCCCATCCTCCCCCCAGGGCTCGATTTACCAGGCGTGACCATGAAGACCAGTCTGGCATGAACCCTTGATTTCTGATGGAGCCAATCAGATTTATTCTCTGAGGAGCTGAGAATTGGAAGCTGAATTCCTTAGCCTGGCCTTACCTTTTTAAGCTTAGATCTTGCCTTCTCATTCCCCCAGAAGGATCTTTCTTAAAATCCAGTACTGTCTCCTGGCTTCCTGTAGTTACCAAGGGCTTGTGGAATTGGAGCTTGTTTAGTCTGGCTTAGACATCCTGGACTGCATGTCTCATGTCCTCTCACCTACTCCATGGTGCTGTCTTCATCCTTTTTTTCACTGAAACTTGAACTCACTTTTGTCTTATTGCTAAGGAGTCTGCACATACTCTTCTTCCCTCTACTGGGAACAACGGTCCCACCCTTCTTCTCTGCATTTCCAAGGATTAATTACATGACTTTCTTTTCTCAAGGAAACTTTACCTTCCTCATTGGCTCCAGTAGTCTACAGTGACCACTCCTTGAATGGGACCCTCTTCCCTGGGAACATTAGCTACAATGCTGATGAGACATCTGTAAGCATGTGGCTCAATGGCTGAATCTCCTAGCATAAGCAAGTCTTCAGGAAGACCGTATCATCTTCCTTTCCTTCTATCTGGCCTTTCCAACACCTGATATGGAGCCTGTCCAGTTCATAATAGGACTTAAAAACTACTCAAGAGCCCAAAGAATATGCTCTAAGGATGGGTAGAGATGCAGGGAGAAAGTCCTCATGCTGTGACTTGAGATACACCACCCTTTCATGAAATTTCTGTGTTTTCTTGAGTCTTGTGTGAGTGAGGTTCTCTTCTCTGTATCTCAATAGCCTTGGTCCCACTAGACTAGAGGGAGGTTGAGAAAATCCCTAGGGTTTCCTTTTATAAGAGGAACTTGGGGCCAGAAAGGTGGTGCTAGAGGTAAGGTGTCTGCCTTGCAAGAACCACCATATGGTCCCCGCCTTGCAAGCGCCACCATACGGTCCCCCCCAAGCCAGGGGCGATTTCTGAGTGCATAGACAGTAGTAACCCCTAAGCGTCAAATGGGTGTGGCCCAAAAACCAATATATATATGAGGAACTTACATGAAACATCAACATGCAATACACAGCTTTGAGAAAAATGACACATTTGCTCCTTTGACCTCCTGTGATTTATACTCTAGCTAAAGCTAACTGTCTGGCCTGGCCAGGGAAAGCCACACTGATCCTTTCTAGCCCTAAAGGGTCCGAGCTTCCGTTCCTAGGATGCTGTCCCTAGCTTTTGTTTCCATTCAGGAGATGAAACACTGAATACTACATTGGGAGGTCTTGAGTTGATGAGAAAATAGCTGAGAAATTTTGGTTAATTTTAAGCCTTTCGAATATCTCCAACTCTGCATGTTATCCTTGATTTATTGGGTGTTTTTCTATTTGTTTTATTCTTACTTAATCTTTTCTTAATATTTAATCAAAGTTTATCAAGACACATAATTTGAGTATCACCTTCTTTGATTTCCTTCCTTGACCTACCACTAAATCCAACTCAGAGTTTAGCTACTTAATTATTAATTGACTTCTTAGTCCACCTACTTCTGCATGTAACACTCAGTACTCACAGAGTTGACCTACCTTATCTTTCTTCTAGATGACCAAGATTCTTATTCAATTGTCTCCCTCTTTCTAGACTGGCCCTCTCCCTCCTGCTCAATTTTTCCCAGCACAAATCTGATTATATGTAACATTTCACTTCCTCTGGACTTCAAATATTCCTTCAGGGTCAGCGAATATTGCCCTATCTACCAATGCCAGCTTCCTGTTCTGTGCCTGTCAATGTCCATTCTTTTAGCTTGAAGGCAATGGTTGTTCATCTTTGCTCAAATTTTATCCTTGACATAGCTACTTCCTGTACTTTCCTACTTCTCCACATATATTACTCCCCTTTTCCTCTTCCCCGATTTTGTGACGCATATTGCACCTGTCTGCTTCTAAGTGTCACACTTAATTCCATGTCTTTGCCTCCTCTGACTCTACTGCATTTGCTGAACCAAACCCACTGTCATGGCTGGATGCAATTTGCCAACTATAGCTACACCTGAGCAAATAAAAATCACACAGAGAAAAAGAAGACCCTGATGCTAGTTTTACCTTCTGTGTTGTTTTTCTACTCTTTACTTTCCTGCTCTCCAAGATGCTGGGCTTCATAAAGGTGAGGTGAAGATTTAGAGTTAATACAGGGCCTGGGAAGCAACTTAAATGTTTGAGTCCACACTTGCTATGCAAGAGATGTAGATACCATTGGTATCAGTATGGCCCTGAGCACTGCCAAGAGTCACTTCCCAAAACACTGAACTGGGTGTACCCTGAATACTGTCAGGTGGGCTCCTGATAACTTAAAAAATTAATCTAGACAAAATGATAAAAATATTGCTTGGCATTTGCAAAGATTAGAGGAAATCTGGTTATTGTTCTGTTTATATTGTTGTTGCTGCATGAACATTCATTTTAATGTTACTGTAATTTTACAGTAATTAACAAGGCTATTTGTCTGATGGCCTTATCTCATACTTAATTGAGAAACTTTGAGAGAGCCCTAATCTTGCCAACACCAATTATCCAAACTTGCCCCCAAGCTGTATTCATCTCATTCTTCTCTTCCCAAAGATAATCCTGATTGGAGGATATATATCCTTAGATAATTTTGTTTTTTTCAAACTTATATATTTCTCCTTTCCTTGTGTGCTGTAAAATAAAGTGTTCATCAGCATCTGAACTCAAGTATAACATTACCGGATCCCAGTCCTCAATTGCTGCACAATCACTAAATCCAAGTACCAAGAGCATATTTCAAAAAGTGGCACCAAATTTGGTCCCAAGTGAAGGATATATACACAAGTATTGATTGAGAAAGGGAAGTAGAGAAAGAGAAAAGTTATGTAATTAAATTTCTTGTTGATTCATATATGTGTACCCTGAGAGACATTTCCTTCAGAATTGCTGTTCATTATCCCAAAACAATTTCACTGTAATGCTTACATGTCTGAAAGTGTAAGAAGGATCCTGACAGAAGGGCCGACAGATCTAATTATATTAGGCATTGCAGTCTTTAATTAGATCAATGGGAGAAGAGCATCAGTAAACATCTTGGGAAGCTTTTGCCACACAGGTTCTCCATGGACCTTCAGTATCAATACTAATCTATTAAAAAGTGTTCTGAAAAGCAGAGTCATATTACAGTGAGGGAAAGGATCATTTGGATGAAATTAATCACTGTTGTCATAGTACTACAACAAAAATCAGCTTCTAAAATGAGTCCTGAGAATTGAAACCTGGGAGTCATACTATCACGCAGCAATGGCTGCTCTTTAATCCACTGACAGTGCCAGAATTTCTGTGTCAACAGGTGTTCCTTCCATTACATATCTTGACTCCTCCAGTTCCAAGCAGTCTGTTGTTGTGCCTGCTTTGAGCAGATCTAAAGCACACTGTAGCTGACCATTGGCATGCATCTTCCTGGTTGCATCTTTCTCGAAAAAGAAATTAAAAAAAAAGATCAGTCCTAAGTACCCAACCCAAAGTCAATGACAATAGGATAAAGAGACCCAAACTACAAGTTATATACCAAAGGGACTTGTTACACTAATAGTCCAGGGGGCTAAGGGTGGACACAGGGGAAACATGCTGGGAAAAGGGCAGAAGGAGGCTAATACTGGTGGTGAGAATTGCCCTAATTCACTGTCACTATGTACCTTAAATATAACTGTTAAAGACTTATTTTAAAAAAAGAGAGAAAAGAAAAATGTGCTCTTAATTTAGAGGAATCAGGTATGGAAATGTGGTGATAAGCCTGACAAAGGGATTAGCTAAGCAGATGGAGAGGTCTTGTTTTGGTTCTGGAAGGATGAGATTATATCACACTGAAGGATAAAGCCCATTTCTTAGAAGAGGTGCAGAAATGGTGAGGTCGTTCTTCCATATGAGTATTTGGAAAGGTGTTTGTGCATGCTTCTGACCCTTTTTGCTAAACTGGATCCTATCCAGACCCAGAGCAGGGTCCTCTAAGTGCCTCTGGCTAAGCATTTTTTTATCTGTACTTCCATCTTTTACATGTAAAGATACATGATCAGAAATGGTTCAAGATGATCTTTGGGTCACGGAGACCCTCTGAGGTTGGCCAATGGGTCTTTGCTCATTTGATTGAGTGGCAGTGAAGAGGAAAAGGGCAGCACTGATGTGCTAATTCTGGATGGCTCTTGGGTTGGGCATCCAGCTTAAAAGTGTTATTATTTTCTTATAACAGAGAAACTCACTTAATTCTCCAAAGAAAATTTTGGCTATGTCACAATGAAGAATATTTAATCTAGAAAGAAGCCAACTGCTCTGAGGACCTTGAGGCCCCATAGTATCTTGGACCAAGTGTGTTTGATGAAAATAGTAGAAGAAGGGCTTCCTATTGGCAAGAAAGACCTTTACTTATTCATGTCTAGGAGGAAGGCATTGTGCTAAATTCCTAGAAGTTATTTCTTAGGCTTGGTCTCCATTGATTTTCATAAAGGTTGCAGTAGACAAATGTGGTAATTGGGAACTGGAGAGGTTGAGTAACCTTCCCTAGGATATACAGCAAAAATTCATAGAGCCTCAAATCCAACCCTGATCACCATCACTTCAAAACTAATTTAACCATGTGCCCTCACAGTAACACACATCTTCCTTCCTCCAGAATGAAGCTGTCCAGAGTGGATGTGAACAAAAGTCTAGCCAAAGGCAACACTATCAGGCAAAGCAGAAATTCACTGCATCTAGAGAACAATTGTTTCTGTACCTAGTTCTTGGGAGCTAGTTGCTGGTGGGTGGCAGAGAGAAGAATCAGAAGTAATTTTGGGGGGCCAGAGTGATAGCATAGCGGTAGGGCATTTGCCTTGCCTGCAGGCAACCCCTTAATGGGCCCCAGTTCAATTCCCGGCATCCCATATGGTCCCCTGAGCCACCAGGAGCAATTTCATTTTTTGTTTGTTTGTTTTTGACCAGGAATGATTTCTGAGCACGAAGTCAGGAGTAACCCCCAGGGTGTGACCCAACTCCCACCCCAAAAAAGTAATTTCAACACACAGTGATGAGCAAATGTCCTCAGCAGTGTCCGGATATGTCAAGCCAAAATGCCAGAATAGGTTTTTTTTTTTCTAATGAATTAATCAATTCATTAATTTGGGGCCTCCCAAATATCATTTAGGGAATCTGGAGCCACACCTGGAGATACTTGGACAACTCAACTGAATGATTCAGTGGTTAAGTCTGTCATTGGATAATTTAATGATTGAGTGAGACAACAGGCATTCCTTGGGCCATATGATAAAGGGAACTGCCAGTTGGTGCTGAATGGGGTGGAAGTGGGGAGATATTGTACTGAAGAATACTCATGTCTCTGTTTAGGCAACACATGTACCTCTGACCCCAGAGATATCTTCCCAGCACCAAGCCTTTTTAGCATTAAGTAGGTTCCAAATGGACTGCCCCCTTACCAATTTCTCCACTGGGATCTGTGGAAATCAGTGGCTGGGATCAATCTGGGAAAGAGAAGTTTCCTGCTGCCATTTACTTCCTGAAGTTTGCCTTCACCTGAGAAAACTGCATCTCGCTGTCTTTCACTTGGAAAAGGGAATGTGCTGGGATAATTATGATTCATCCTTTGATCTGTCTCAATGTCTGCAAAGCATAAATAGTGTCAGCTGGTGAGGTCTGATTGCTCCGATATTTCAGGTTTATATTTTGAATAACACAAGACTTGGTTGCTAACACCAGTAAATAATTTAGCCGAGTCTGAAATATAAGCTCCAGGCAAGAGACAGGAGATCAAACCTGGGGAAGAGCAGAGCATTAACAACTATCCTGCTAGCCCGTGAAGAGCTCTTTGGAAATGTGCTGCTGGGAGAAAGGAAAATAAATGACAACAGGTGGGGGAATCAGCCTCATTCCTTCTGGCTGTTGCCCAAATCTAATGGTTGTACTGACATCAAAGGTGACTGGAGAGATGAAGCTGAACATTAGTCATGAACCTGGAGGGGCCATGAAGACTGGTGAAGAATACCAGAAAATTTTATACCAAAACATGACTCTCCACCTCAAGTCTTGAGCTGTCTCTGAGTGGCCAGCCAAACCAGCTTCTTGAGGAGGTGGGGGTGTAGGGAATCTCCCAAGAGGTGTGGCTTTGTAGGAGCTTCTTAAGCCCTATGGTGCTGGAAATTACTTGAATTCTTGACAGTGCTTAGGGGACAGTGTGGTTTTAGGCTTTGAACCAGGGTACATCTCATGCAAAGCATGTACTTTAGTGCCTCTATTCTCTCTCTGGTTTCCAAGTCTATTGCTTAAATCTTCTAAGCTCCATGAGGATAGAAAAAAAAAAAAAAAGAGTGGTAGAATGGAGCATTGGATCTGAGCCAGAGCTCCAAACCCACAAAGGGAGAGTTGGTGATGGAGGGCCTGGGAGTTAATGGAGCACTGTTAATTTTACACTTTAAATTTTGTTGCTTTGGGAATATTAAGGTTCCCTTGGCTGGGGGAAGTCAAGATCACAAAAGCTTATTACCCTTCATTCATATTCAGAGAGGGGGAGATGTCACCCCACCCCCATCTTACCTGAGGGTAAGACCTGCCCATTTCTGGGAGGAGTCTTTGGGAGGTATCAAGAGGATTACCTCAGGGACAGGAAGAGGATTTGGAGTAGAGATTGAGAGAGAAGCAGGAGGAGGACTGGCAGTATGGAGAGGTAGAATAAACATATTAAGATGACATGGTAGGGGGCCGGCGAGGTGGCGCTAGAGGTGAGGAGTCTGCCTTGCAAGCGCTAGCCAAGGAAGGACAGTGGTTCAATCCCCGGGCGTCCCATATGGTCCCCCCCCTCTCATCTGGTGCCCCCCCCAAGCCAGGGGCAATTTCTGAGGGCTTAGCCAGGAGTAACCCGGAGCATCAAACGGGTGTGGCCCGAAAAACCAAAAAAAAGAAAAAAAATGACATGGTAGGGGCCGAAGAGATAGCACAGGGTAAGGCATTTGCCTTGCCTGCGGGAAGGACGGTGGTTCGAATCCTGGCATTTCATATGGTCCCCCGAGCCTGCCGGGGGCGATTTCTGAGCACAGAGCCAGAAGTAGCCCCTGAGTGCTGCCCCCCCCCAAAAAAAAAAGATGACATGGTATCTGGAATAGGCTGGTAAATGGTTAGCCTAGGTGGTTAGGACCTTGAATAAAACTGATGTCTCCTGAAATCTGACTGCCTGTGAGTCTTTTCCCCACCACTATCCTAAATCTGCAGACCCACCGGCTGAAAGGGGTTGCAGACTCATAAGGAGAAAGACCCCTCCATCCATCTCACCATCATCCAGCCCCATCCAGGGCTGTTATACAACAGAGCACTTTTGTTATAAAGTTCCACATTAAGGTAAGATTTTAAAAGTAGCTGCAGTATGAGCACAGTTAAGCTCCATGTGCCAGCCAGACTCCAGGAGTGTGGAGAGATGGGCAATGATAGCATGTGGTCACCTGTTCTCGGATGTTGAGGTTGGATGAAGGAGGCATAACTATAGCTCCTCAGAATTTTTCAGGTCTTGTCAGAGCAAAGGGATGACTTGAGAGTCTGG
The DNA here is from genome assembly GCF_024139225.1 of Suncus etruscus. Classification (NCBI taxonomy): domain Eukaryota; kingdom Metazoa; phylum Chordata; class Mammalia; order Eulipotyphla; family Soricidae; genus Suncus; species Suncus etruscus. The sequence goes on from NC_064849.1 coordinate 11,670,880, forward strand.
AAGTGACCAATCCAATCACCTTGTCATTACTGGCATGTCTCTTGATGCCATAGCAGGACATTCTTCTGCAGAAAATCTTTGGTTAGAGGGGCTGGAGCAATAGTACAGTAACTAGACACTTGCTTTGCATGCAACTGACCCAGGTTCAAGTCTAGGCATCCCAAATAGTTTTTGAGTCCTACCAGGAGTAATTCATGAGCACATAGCCAGGAGTAATCACTAGGCATTATCAGGTATGGCCCAAAAACAAACAGAAAAGAAAATTCTTGATAAGAGGGAAAAGGTGCCTTGGTATCTTCTGGCTGCTCCATTGACAGAGACCAATGGAAATAGAGTATTTCTACTGAAATATGGGTGAGAAAGTTTCTAAAATTCATGAACTAAAAGCCCAGTTGGATCCATGATAGCTATGCAGGTGTAGAGAGGAACTGTTGTCCAAAGATGTTCTATTTGTCCTCCGATTTTTTGATCAGCCACCCAGTTCAAATCTTGGCTTTGGGTATAAGTTTTTGAACTTTAGAAAGTCATTCTCTTTTTCTTGGATCTGTTACCAACCGATGGGAATTAAATGAGATAAGCTCTCAGGATGTAGCTGGCATTAGCAAATGAACCATAAATTCAGTTCTCTTCTCCTCTTTCCTTTTTATCCCACAGGACACAAAGGCCATAAGAGAAACTTTATTCTATTTCTGGAACACTCACACATTCAGCTCTATTTGAAGAGCTTTCATGCATTGGTGGGAGGCCCCCAATAGAGAAACATGGGTGGTCTCTCCATTTGATGCTTGACCTATGCCACATTGCAGAGTTCTAGATCTCAACAGTGGCTATTATATATGCTCTCTTTCCTGCCTATGCCCAAGAAGGGGAATGGCATAGTCGACAGGCCTCAAAGACCAGGTGTTTTGGGTCCAAAGAGTATTAGAATGACACCTATCAGAATAGAAGGAGGAAAAGAGAGAAATAACAATGCTCTGAGTACAATGCTGAGCTGGCAAATTGCAGATGGAATTTTTGGAATTCCTCCTTGGAGACCGGAAGCCTGAATCTTTAATAGCTGTGTATTCCTGGAGGTAAAACCTTCCTTGATTGGACTGAGAAATGCAATTCCCATCCAATGGACTTCAGTGGGCAAGAATATCCAATTTCAGATTCTCTGTGGCTCTCAATTTCCTCTTTAGATTCTGTGCATTGGCTCACTCAAGAAATGGGTATTTTTAGGTCTTGATCTGGAGAACAATAGTCAGCAAAATTCTAATAATTAGCACTGGAGAGAATTGGCCTATGAATGCTTTTTGCCATTTTTGTTTTAATAGAACTCTTTGCTGAAGGCTGGTGACATGGTGTGTAGGAAAAGTTTTACATTCTAATAAATATGACTTTAAAATTCAAATTACCACCTTACTTTCCATCTATTAAATGGCACCTAACATAAATAGCACTAAAGGTACTGCAGGATTTTTTGGGTAAGACTTGAAATTTATTGTTAGTTATTTCTCTAGTGGATATATAAAGTGTCTGGAGTCAATCAGGACCTCTGACTGGATCCAGAATGTCACCATTTAGGTCCTACTTCAAGTGTCTATTTTGTCTTCCACACTGTCCAAAAACGATGCTGCTTCCTCAGGTATCATATAGGCAGAGACAAGAAACTAGGGGCACTGACACCAACAGGGCACCCCCAGTCAATGTGAGAGAGGAATCAGTGGGTAAGTTCTCCAAAGTCCCATTCACTAGAAGGAACATTCTGAGGTATGTTTTATACAGCTCATCTGAGGGGTGTCAGCAAGATGCTCTCTGCTTGCTTCAAGTGGTACAAGAATGCTACCTTGTACTTTGTACAAGTTTCTCTCTTTCTGGTCTCACACTGCTCACTCACTCACACTTTTAGAGATAAGCTCTCTCAGATTAGCTACTACACCAAACCATAGACTCAGGCTCTATTTGGAGGAGATGTAAATGAACACTGAAGCCAATGTTATATACACATTCTTCCTCCACTGACACCCATACTCATAGATGACCCTATTTCTTTCCAAAGATTGAGATCCACCATCTTTTTTTTCCTCCATCTATTTCTCTCTCTCATTCTCACACATATTCCTTCAGCCACTATCCCCTGAGTTACTTAACTGAGAAATGGGATCATCTTCCTCTCACCATTTAATCAATCACCAAATTTTAAGTTTCTCAATTGTGACAATTGGGTTCTGAATAAATGCTGGCTAACCTTTGTAGACTATTTGCTAAGCATCATATGAACTTTACATACCTCATCTTATTCTTTCCCCATGGGGATGAGACTATTTTTATCCCCATTTACAGACAATAAAATCAAGGCATTGAGAACTAGTGGAATTTACCCCAGTCCATATGAGTGAGAAGTTGGGATTCTGGAGAGATAACTCAGTTCCTGATTGTAGAGTTCATGTTCTGAAACATACAGCTTTTCTACTACACCTCTCCCAAGGCTTCTCATTCCTGTTGCCTCCCACTCCATCAACTCCACATTTCCCTTTCATTGAGGGACTTACTTTTACCTTTATTCATCCTAGTCTGTTGTTTTAATATAAAATAATGAATCCTAGAGTTGGTGTGGGGATGATGAGACCTTTCTGGGCTAGGCCTAGCTCCAGCAGCCCCTACAGCCTAGCAGGTCTGAAGGTTGCAGGATGAGGACAGAAAGATTCACAAAGCAGTCAGATGACGTTCCAGGAGTCAGCCAGCTTTATTTAATGGTCCCTACCACCGTGTACACCTCCTCACATGGCCTCTATACTAAACCTTTTCCTAGCAGCTACTTCTCTACTCCTTCTGGCTCTCTTGGCCTCTGTCTCCCTTTCAGCTGCTTTTTTCAGGCTTCGTAGCTGACTAACTCCCTTTGCTGAAGCTACTGTTGCTGCTTCTTTGATGACACTCAATTGCTGATGCTGAATCTAATGCTGAATTGCTAACACTGAATCCGATGCTAAATGATTCTCTCTTCTGCCTATCCTAGCTTCTGCCCATTCTTCTCTTTTCTCTCTAACGCTCCTTCTTAATCCCTCTCTCTCCCCCATTCATACTCCTCTACCAGCTCATTCCAGATGTGGGCAGTTCTGATCATTAAGGCGGAATAAATAAGAAGTTGGGGGAGTCTCTTCAATAAGCTGCTGCAGATTAGGGGCCCAAGGTCCTCGCAAAAGGCGCCTCTGGTAGAGGAAAGATGGTAGACGGTGGCGTTTGGGATACTGCCCAGAGTCTTAACTCTTTCTCTTTCACTGCCTGCTTCTGCCTCACCTGAGGGAGCCTCTGCCACCATAGGTGGTGGGCCAGCTGAATGAGGCAGGGGAATAAATTGGCAGAACCTATGTGGATTGGGAGGAGGTGTATATGGTGGTAGGGATCGTGAAATAAAGCTGGCTGACTCCTGGAACTTCATCTGACTGCTTTGTGAGTTTCTCCACTGTCACTCTAGCTTTCAGACCCTTGAGCATAAGGGGCAGCAGGAGCCAAGCCAAGCCAAGCCAAGAAAGGCCTCACCATCGCCACACCAACACTAGGACTCATTAATTTATATTAAGAGAACACTAGTCCATGTTCTTTGCCACCACAAATCGCTCACAGAACAAATGAGGCTTTATCAAATTTGCCATTCCTGTGCATTATTTGCAGGCACTATTGCTCATCCCAATAATATGGTCTCATCACTCACTATTGTTTCCTTTTGCCAAAGAGAAGTATAGAATTCTGAATTTGGGAATAAGAAATGCCGAGGGCCAAGCTTTCCACAGTCATCATTTTATAGTTCTCTAACCTTTTGAGTGACTCAGTATGTGCCTGTCTTGGTTTTCTCCTCTGTAAATTATGCATCAAAGAAAAATCTTCTTCCTCCTCTCCCATAAGTCTGAGAGACATCCATGGGATAATTTATAATACACATCCCTCTTCCATGTTTCTGCAGAATATGGAATGTTGGTCTTTCAAGATCAGCAGCAATCGCAATGGTAGTCATAATGGTAATTGTGGTATTATTACTAATGCAATTAATGGTTTCAATACTAGAATTAGTAGTAGTTCTGAATTCTGAAGTCAAAATGGGATCTGTAACAATATAGAAGAGGGAAATTAACCTCATTCTGAGGGCTAGGATAGTGCGAGACTTTTATTTAAATTTCCATCTACTCTTGCCAGGTATTCTCCACATAGCAACCGGAAAAAGCCTTTAAAATCAGGTCATGTCATTTCTCTGTTCAAAACCTTTAAATGGTGTCTTATCCCACACTGCACCCCACTCAGAGTTAAATTCAGATTTCTTGCCATAGAACACCCCATGTAATCTGATCCACCAAATCCTTCCTCTTCCCTCTCTGGATATTCTGCGATCTCTACTGTCCCTAGCAGGTCAAGTCCACCCCATATTAAAGTCTATGCATGGTGGTCTCTTGAAGCAACTCCCCCAAGTTTCATATTCTCCTTTTACTATACCACAACATCTCCTCAAACAGACTTTCTCCATAACAAAGTACCTTTGCTATTCCCTTCTTTATATTCTGCATATGACAATTCTTCAGGCAATGAAGGATCTGTCCACATTCACTCTGATGTTCCAAGTTTTAGAAGACTATCTAATGCTTAATCTTGCTTAGTGGAGTATTGGAGGCCGAGTTCATCCAAGTCATCTACATTTCATGTCACCTCATATTGCTCCCCAAATCTTGGCTCCTGTCCTCATAGTATGACCTCACACTCCAAACTTCAACTCTTCCTTTATGAACCTAAAGCAAACACAAAGGCACTTTTAGGAGGCATGCATTGACTGTATAGAAAATTACAGGGGTGCTGGAGAGATAGCATGGAGATAGGGCATTTACCTTGCATGCAGAAGGATGGTGGTTTGAATCCCGGCATCCCATATGGTCCCTTGAGCCTGCCAGGAGTGATTTCATAGCATATAACCAGGAGTAAGCCCTGAATGCTGTTGGGTGTGGACCCCCCCCCCAAATTATAGGGTATGCTGGGAAGATGTAGAAGAGTTCCCGACTAAGGGATTGTTTCAGACTATCTAGGCTTTAGCTGCCTCATCTTTAGCAGAATGTTCATATTTGCAACCTCTTTCACTCTGGACACTACTCATTTGATTTCACCCTCTTGTCTATAGCATCTCACCTTCATTCTAGGACTAACACTGCTTTCCTTTCACCTCCCCACACAGATTCAATAGTCTGTGTTGTTGTCTTTCCCTTCACAGCCTAAATTCTTGGCACTCAAAACTGTTCCTCAAAAAAACCATCACCTCCAAACTTCTCAAAGGATTTCTTCTCAACAAAAAACAATTTCTACCTAGAAATTCTAATGCAAAGTCAGAACAATATTTTAGGTTTTTACATCTGCTGTACTTGTGTTAGTAGATAGATGTGTTACTTTTAGAAAAGTACATTGTGTTTTTCATAAAACATTTAGAAATAGGACTGGAACAGTGGCACAAGCGGTAGGGCATTTGCCTTGCACGTGCTAACCTAGGATGGGTGACAGTTCAATCCCCAGCATCCCATATGGTCCCCCAAGCCAGGAGCTATTTCTGAGAGCATAGTCAGGAATAACTTTGAGCGTCACCGGTGTGGCCCAAAAAACAACAAACAAACAAACAAAAACCCAGAAAACATTTAGAAATGATAGATTATGGGTTCAATCATCTGTAGGAACTGAGTTCACAAGATGAAAAGCTATGGAGAGACCCACCTCATGGACTCATAGTCTAAGGGGAGAAGGATGTACAGAAAACCATGCTTTAAATGTAAGTTATTAGGACCAATATTGAAATATGTATCTGCTCAGCAAAATACAGAAATAGAAAGATGAATTAGAATTGTTCATTTTATCCTCTCTTCCCGAAAGTAATTTTTTTTGGGGGGGGGTATTTTTTTTGAAGAAGAAATCTTCTCTAGGGAAGGTGCTACTGAGGAATGTGGCATCTGAAATGAGGCTTGAGAATTGGAAATAGAGAAATAGGGAAGCATATTGAAGATAGAGAGAAAACTGGGGCAAAGGCATACAGAGCAAGAAGAAAGTTTTGGATGTGAGAATTCTGTCTTAGCAAGACAGACATGAAGCCAGGTCAGGAATCCTGGAGGAAGGCTCTGAAGGCAATGGAGCCCAAACTGTACTGCACCCTCTGTGTTGAATCTAGCCCAGTGCTGACTACAGAATGATCATGCATCACATTGGTGAGTGGCCTTAACTTTCTGAGTGTGTGACTTCCTAGGATATATGTATGATGCACATATGTTCTTAAATGTCAGAATATTTTGATACGCAGTTTCTGGGACAGAAGTACTAAAGAATATTCTACAGACAAGCTATGTTTGCCACTCATAGAAAGTGTTTAGAAAAACACATTTTTCAGGTCCTCTTTAATCTTCTGGATCAGAAGTTCAGAGGTGGGATATGCAATATGTATGTAATGTTACAAAGATTCTGTCTGATCACTGAAACAGTCAAGTTTGAAGATCTCTGATAAAACACACACACACACACACATCCATTAGTTTGTACTAATAAACCACACACAGACATCTTTGATTATATACCCAGGTTAAAACCCTCCACTCTAATTGTGTTTCCAGTCTTTAGTGTTCTTGGTTTAGCACCATACTGGTCAAATACTCTGCCTTTTAGAGCCAACCCACACTTCTTTTAAAAGTTCTCTCCCCACCTGATCTTTACTAAAATATAAAATAGGTCAATACCCCAGGAAGGGGCAAAGGGTAGTTTTTTATGTTCCCATGCCTCAAAAAGAAGAAAAAAAAAATGCAATTGTTTCTTTGTTGACGAAATCAAGCCACAGAAACAAGAGCTACTGTGAGAAAATAAAAAAGAAACAAGTTTAGAACAAGCAACAAGAGATATTTTCCCATTCAGCATTCATTCAACTCGAAGAATTTGGGTGGTTAATGTTTCTTAATGAATATGCAAGATGATTCTTTTCACCCAAATATAATTAACATTATTCAGTATTTTTATTCAAGAGACAATATGCTATAGTGGCAATATTGAACAGATAACACCCAATTATAATGAACATCAGGGAATATTTTTATTAAGCAGACAATTTAGTGATGAAGCTTCTGATTATTTTATATTTCATTTGTTCTCTGATCAACGTCTGGAAGAAGCTTGATTCGTGATGGCTGCAGAATTGTGCTCTCTGAATGGTTCCTCCTCTGGACATTATTAATTTTTAAATAATGCAAGAGAGAGTTAATCAAAGCATCTGTATTGGGTTCATTTAGTTGGAACATAAAACTCCTTTATGTAGGTTTCTGGCAATATTAGGGTTAGAAGTTTAGCCCTTGTATGAAGAGCGAGAAGGAGATGAATCAGGAGAGCGATTTGGAATAAGAGACAATGAAGGTGGTAAATGTGGAAGTGACATATGAGGGTATGAGGATATCTTCCTTTCTGGACATACTATATTTTGGAAGGACAATGGTGGCGATGATGATGATAGTGGTGGGGATAATAATACTATGATAGACAGGAATGAATCCAAAGTTTCTGTTTGTGGGACTTCATGAATGACCCAAATATTTGAAACTCAAAATTATAGATAAATAAGGGTGATAGTGACTACTCTGTAACCTAAGAATGTTCCTTCAAGAGAAAGTATGTCTCAATAAAACCACTCCCCTGAAGCTTTCTAGATTGCCCCAAAATAAAAAAATCATAGAACTTTCATACTTTAATGTTAGCATCACATGATGCTACCCTTCCCCAAAGTCAAATGCTAATCTTACCTGGATGGTGAGATCCTCCCACATCTGGGAAGGGTCTGTGGTTGGTAATTAAGAGTGGTCTGTGGGGAGAGGGGAGAGGAAATGCAGCAAGGAGAGATCAGAGACAGCATGGATGCAGAGGAGCAAGAAAGAGGCTGTTTAGCTTAGAAGCCATGTGAGATATGCACATGGTGGCTAGGGCTTTGTAATAAAGCTGAATGTCTCCTGAAACTTCATCTGACTGATGTGGATCATTTTCTCACAATTACACTGATACCTACAGACCCACCGGGCCATAGGGGCTGCAAGCACTGGGCTGGGTCGAGAAAGGCCTCACCACCCATTCAACCATCCACCATCACTAGGACTTTCTATAATTAATAATTTATGTCTCAATTATCAATGGGGAAAAAACAATGGATCAGGTGAAAAATATGTACAAAAAACTCATCTATTGAAAAAAACATTTAGAATATTTTTGGGGGTCCTCAGGTTATTTTAAAAACAAACTTGTTGGGCCTGAGAGATAGCATGGAGGTAGGGCATTTGCTTTGCATGCAGAACGTTGGTTCAAATCCTGCCATCTCATATGGTTCCCCGCACCTGCCAGGAGCGATTTCTGAGCGTATAGCCAGGTGGATCCCCTGAGCGCTGCCAGGTGTGACCCAAAATCCAAAAACAAAAAATATAAAAGCAAACTGTTGATTACTTAAATGGGTAGTTCTTTGTCTAGCATGGTCTTTGGCCCAATCATTTGCCTATATTTCCTGTCCTTTCATGGTATGCAGCATGGATGTCTCCATTATAAGGGAAGCTAGCCCACCAGATGTGTCTATTGGTTTTCCTGGTGAAGTGAACTGAAACTCCCCCAAGAAATATTTTGACCAGCATGCCCGTTGGTGGAATCAATCATAACTCCTGCGTGGATTACTGGCTATATTTCTGTTATATTCATGACATGGCAGTGACATTATATCTCTTTTCTTATCATTTGGCTTTGTCTCCCTTGCAAAACTACAGACCAAAATTCGGCCTCAGTCATTGTGCTGTCAGAGAAATTTCAGTACCAAAGGGTGCTATGTCCCCGCTGGCTAAGTATATTTGCAACTCAAAGACAGTCCAGCCAGCTAGCTACTACGTGCAACTTGTTTATCTGTTTTCAGCTTCTAGGTAGTAAACAAACAGCTCCTATCTTTCTTGCATTTTACTATTCCAGCAGGCTGCAAAATTGTAAGCAAAACCAGTTTCTCTTTCTTTGTTATAAGAACCTCCTCTCTAAACTAGAACTTCCATACCTTTTAGCTTGGAATTCTTTTCACCTGTATTGATATGTATATTCTAGGGGCCTGCTATCATTGACTTCCTTCTCCTAAGATTCCCTGCCCTTTGTTTTCCCGGAAATACTTTGCATACCAGTGTTGTGCTTAAATGTCATCAACTGAAAAGTAAATTTGTCTCACATCTGTTGCAGACGCGGGTCCCCATACAATGTATTTTGTGTGGTCTCATTATTTCATATTTCACATTCGTCCATTTCGTGCTCCCACTTTCTTTCGTGAAGGAATTTTTGTCCCCACTTGAAGATGCTGAGACGCAAGATGCCTGTAGCACTGTCCTAACAGGGTCAGTGTGCACAGAAAACACATATCTCCAAGGAGAGGGGAAATGTATTTTTAGTATATAGTATAAGTATCTATGTCAATCTATTTAAAACTTCATTGCACATGAATTACCTAAACTTACTATCAAAATACAGATTCTCATTTGGTGGGTCCAGGAGTGTTGAGATTCCGCAATACAATCAGCTCCAGGTAATGCCAATGTTGCTGATCCCTTGACCACACTTTGAGTAACAAGAATATAGACTGTGAAAAATGTGCTTTCATAAACATAAACCATTTCCCTCTCTTGTATCAGAGATCTGAGCCTCAAAATGTATCAGTAATGAGGCCAGCGAGAGAGTAGGACAGGTAAAGCACTTGCCATACATATGTCTGACTTGGCTTCCAACCCCAATATCCTATATAGTCCCCCAAATTTGGTCAGGAGTGATCCCTGAATATAGCTGGGTGTGACCCTCCCCACCAAATTGTTGGTCTATCCAGTACTACTAGGAATTCCAATCAAATTTCAACTCAAAGAATTAAATCATTCTCAAGATTAACGACTAAATAAAGGTCTAACAATGATTGCCAACAACTACTTAGAGGTCATTCTTTTTATGTAGCTACCATGTGTTGAGTGTTTATTGAATGCCAGGCACCATGCTGACTTTACTCTGTGGTACCCAGTCATGCTGAGGTCTGTATTCAGGCAAACTGGATGCATTAGACAGAGGAAGAGAAGGGACCACCCATGGGTACCATTTATTAAGCTCTTCTGTGCCAGTCACTTTTAAGACAATCTCCCATTTAATGCTCACAATGATAAAATGAAAATATTACCATTTCCCCATTTTTCAAGACAGAAAGTCAATATGCATAGGAGTCAAGTGACTCGCTCAAATTGGCCTCATTCTGAAGTGGAAAACAGAGACATTGAACTTCTATTAAAATTTGTTCACCAGCTCCTATTAAACCTGGCATCATTTTTTATGAGAACGCAACTCCCAATCATAAAACAAGATGAACAGCTAGAAGAATGGTTGAGAAAGAAGTTTCTTCTGAATAGTATGTATACACACATATACCCCTGAGCTTGTCTCTATTCTTCCATAACCTTGGTCTGAGAACACAGATCTGTTAAAGAACCCTTACTATGTGGGTATCCTACTGCCTCCCAGACTATTAGCCCCCTAGTTACAATCCAAAGCCATATTGTCAGTGGCTGCAATCATTTATTATTCACAAAAGTCTCCAAAAAGCCCCATAGACTGGCAATTCCCTACTGTGCTTCGAGTGATTAATCAACCAGGTCTATCAATCAACATGTTCTTGAAAGCCAGGCTGAGATCACCTGCAAAGGCATGGCTAATCAGCCACGTCTGAGCAGTGGGCACTCGTAGGCGAGTTCATAGAAACACTTTTTACAACCGATTTTTTTCAATCTTTGGGAAACCAGAGCTAGGGTTTTTTTTTTTTTTTTTTTTTTTTTTTGACACAGTGAGGTGGAAAAGGGGAAATTCAAGGCATTTTTGCAAGCAGAGGTAGGTTCTCCCTTGTCACTATCATCCCAGCATTGTAACAGATCAACCTGACCTGCTTCTAAAATCACACAGACACAGTATCACCACTATGTTCAAAAACAAGCCAGCTGGAGGAACATGACGGAAATAACAGGAGAAAAGCCAGTGGGATCTAGGGATTTGACTGACTGGATTATTCTATTTTCAAAAGCTCGGTGGAAGAAGGGAGAGACAGAATGGAAGAGGAGAGAAGACTTGGGAATGCACGATGGACTTGATTTATAGGACAGAGAACCTTCAAGAGACACATGAAGCCAATAGGGGATTGATAGGTGGTGTTATCTGAAGAGAATCCTTTTCTCTTCAGTGATGGAAAAAGCATTAACTTAAGTAACAAATATGTAGAAAGCATTTGGGTAGAGTAATGACCTCCAAATGTAGGTGTATGCAAAATATTCCCAATGGTATCTGATATAGGAAGAATATATCAGGAATTCTAATAATGTTTCTTTGAACTCACAGTTCAAGAAAGATGTGAAGCTTTACTGATATGAAAAATATATTACCAGTAGGATACTTCTGCAATATAAATATGCATACATTTGAATTTATTTAAAGAGGAGACTAGTTTAGCTAGTAAGATCAGTTACATGTGAGTATATGTATTCCTAAATGATATGCAGGTAGAAAGAAAATGTACTAAAATGAATCAAGTGTTAGAAATTTACATAATGGAACAGTAGGCAGCTGTTAACATAAGTACACTTAGATCACGCTCAACAAAATGCCAAACCAGAAAAATACAATGATGATCCTTAAAATGATTGGCTCTATCTAGGGATACCTTCCTACTGTTCCCTTGTCCTTCTCTGATAGGCTACTTGGTATGGCCAGCTAGATTGAGGCGGGGTCTATGGAAATAGGATTGTGAAGCCCCAGCATGTGGCTCACAACCTGTGGTCCTTACAAAATGGTGTTTCTCCCTGCTCAGAACCTAAGAAGAAGCCTGTCATGTGGCTTTTACAAAATGGTGCCCCTCCTTATTCAGAATTCAGGTCCCAACAGGTGACACCTGAGATGAGGGAAGAAGTCAAAGGTAGGCCTAGGACAAAGTATTAATATTTGTTCACTCCAGGAATAGGGGGTGTGCCTATTTGCTAGCTTATAAATAAATTGACACTTTTCTGTATGTTAAAAATATTTTATAAAAATAAAAGACATTATTGTAATAATGTCCAGAGATGAGGGCCTTAAGGACCAGCTCATGATATGAAGCTCACCTCAAAGAGGGTGAGTGCAGTTAGAGAAATAATACACTAACAACTACCTTGACAATGTTAATGAGTGAGAGAAGTAGAATGCCTGTCTTGAATATAGGCAGGGTGTGTGGGAAGAGGGAGATAGGGGGCCTTGGCGGTGAGAATGTTGCACTGGTGAAGGGGGGTGTTCTTTTCGTGACTGAAACCCAACTACAATTGTGTTTGTAATCATAGTGTGTAAATAAAGATATCATTTTAAAAAATAGTTCATAGTCATCAGGGAAAAATAATGTGCTAATTCAGTGACTTGAAGAGAATAAATGTAATCTGGTCAGGGAGGATATTAAGTCACAGTATCTGGATACCATAAACACCTGACTTTCTAGTATTTAGAAACAGATGAGTTGAAAAAAAACTTAAAACAAAAAAAGAGGTGCAGAGTTAAGACCAAACTAAGTCACCCTCATTTCATGTCTCCCTGGGCAAGGGAAGTGATCACCCACTTCAGCTGACTAGATGATGGGGTGTTCTCAAGCATTGTCTGATGAAGCAGGCAGGCAGGGAAGGGCCCACCCTAAGGCAGTGAGTTGTTAAAATGTAAGAAAACCAAGAGGGGATTTGGAGGAGTTACTGCATCATTGATAAAACTCTCACGTGGCACCCCTGCAGACCAAGAGAAGATTGCACCTCCTATAGGAAGATGCTCCAGCAGGTAGCAAGGCTGGGAAAGGAAGATCAGAGCAGACCAGCAACTTCCTTCATCACTTTTCCTTTGGCTATCACCTAAACAACAAGCCTCTTACCTTGATAGAAAGCCTTTACATGGGGCAGACTATGAAAACCCTATAAAAGCCAACTTGGAGCAAAGGAGAGTAAACATGTACCTTATACCTGAGCATATATGGCCTGCATCTCCCCTCTTGAGATGAACTTTTCTACCTTTAGGCTGGGTTGTATATGAGGCTCTCTCCAACTTTGGAGAAGCCCAAGTTCGTTCTCTCTTGAGAATGTTACTCATTATTTTCTCCCTTCCCCTTCATAAGCACCTCCAAATAAACATTTTTTTCAGCACTCATCTCCCCTGAAATTCTTTTCTATGCCCAAAAAGACCTGGTCAAGGTCTAGAATTACCTTTGTTTTTCTTGCCAGAGCAGGGACTACAGTCCTAGATCTTCCCAGCCACTTCCCTGGTTGGCAGAAGTAGGTAGAGAGGAGGCTGTAGATTCCTTTATTGGGGTTGTTGTCTCCCTCCTTCCCAATTCCCACAAGTTAACCTGGGGACCTCCACTGGCATCACTGGGAAGCAGCCACATTCAAGGAAAGTCAAATCATCTGTGACATATGGTTACTGAGAGGCCAAACTCCTGTGAGTTGGAGAAAAATATAAGAGAAAATCAAAAACTCACAGGGACCAGGCACTTGTACTTGATCAATGCTGAGGCCATTTGTATCCCACAGCCCTCCCCAAACAGACTGGGTCAGTTTCTCTGGAGACCTCCTCCAGGCACAGGCACAGTTGATTTAAAGTTCCTTATTTAGTCCCATGTGCGATGCCAGGCCTCCAGACAACTTTGGTTTGGACTGTTTCTATACCTTCTGGGCTGATCACCAACAATATTGTGTTTGGAAATGCACCGTTGCTTTGCCTGTTCTGCTGATTGCTTTTTCTCCTCAGCCCAGACCGCAGTGGGAAATGAGAGTCTAGTCAACAACTCTGAAAGGAATTGCTGAGATCACTTGATATAGTGACATTTTCAAAGCCAGGAAACAATTGTCTTAAAACAGAGCACTTTGCTCCAAAGACAAACAAACTCATTCACAGTCCTCCTAGGATTCAAAGGCCAATTTTTCCTGACACCATCTTAAAGAGAAGAGAAGAGTTCCATTAGAAATAGTTCCTGTCCCAGACACAGTACTATTTAACTACATAGTTTTCTGTGGGCATTGCTGAGTGGAATTATTTTCCAAGCACAAACTCACATATAATTGTTTTCATTGTATAGGAATCAAAGCTTCTTGAACATGGGAAAGTTCATATAAACACCTTGTTTGATTAACTGCATCAAGCCTTCTAATTATGATCCTGTTTTTAACATAGATGTATGTGTTGTTCCAAAGAGTGTGAGTTTGATAATGAAAGGTTCTTAGCTACCCTCTATTTGAATCACTGTGCATTAAGATTATTGGAAGTCAAATTAGTAAAGTACTGGAGAGCTCTTTTTCTCTGAAAGACTTGGAGTAGAATGAGATCAAAAGGAAAATTAAAAACAAAATAAAGTAAACACCTTTTTTACTGCTTGGTGGGCTTTCTTCTAAGTGCTCTCTAAGTGATAAGGGTGACCCATTTAGCTAATCCAAATATGAGGTACCCAAGTGTAATTTACATTCCAGATAAATATGAATAATATTTTCTTTATGAATAATTTCCTGAGCTTTTTTGGTTCATTTTCTGTCAACTAATCAAATAAATCTATTTAATACTTAAAATCCTATAAGCAAAGTTTCTATTGTAATTTTCATCATGTATTTGATTAAAAAAATGGGGACAGATAGTGTTAGATAAACTGTTCAAAGTGACAAAGTTGAAGAGTAGAGTTGGACTTAAACCAAAATGTCTGGTTCTAAAATATATTTATTTAATTACAACAATATGCTTTTTACCTTAAATAATTTGAGGAGCTAGGGAGCTAGTAAAGGGTTAGACCACATGATTTGCACATGGCCAGTCTGGGTTCAATACCTGGACCCACTTTATGGTACCTCCCAAGCATTTTGGGTGTACCTCAGGGAGTCCTCCACGCACTACTGTGGTGGCCCTTGATATTTCTGGTACTCCAGGACCCAAGTAGCTCCATATCCTTTTACCTGCATGTTGACTGCTAACCTGGTTGGCTAAGTATCATTAGGAGTGGCCCTTGAACTTTCTGAGTACTGTTTTTGAGGCAACTCTCCCAATAAAAAATTCAGGAAGAGGTTAAGCTAGACAATAGCTATTGATTCAGCAAGGACTTATTCTAGGTCTCCTGTGGACAGTAACAGTGCCTAGTGAACAACTGAAACTCAAGGGAGAAAAACCTGAAAAAATTATTTTCTCTTTGAGCCACTTCTTCCTCCTACAGACAATGAAAGAGCAAGGCTAAAGGGTTGAGATGGGTGGGCAATTGGGGGATTGCTAATATTCATCCAGTTCTCATCTCCAGCAAGTAAATTTATGGGATATGCAGCTAGAATTAGGATTTTGTAAGCAAACTCTAAAGCCAATGGTCTTCAAATGACATGATCTCTGTTTTCTTTTGGATGCTCAATCTTGCCTTCATATCAGGGTCCTGTCAATGGAGAGGCTGTGATTCATTGGGTGTGGGGTGAAGCCATGAAGATATTGTATGATGGGAGCCAAGGTTGCAAGTTGTTACAACAGAACTTCCCAGTGACTTGACTTAATAATAAGTGAGCAGACCTGGTTGAAACACTCCAAAGAAGGTAAGATGAGTGATTGAAAGAGTCAAATTGATGTTATTCCTTAAGATATAGATCTGACTTTCCTAATTGGACTTGTGGATATTCATTGATCTTTGCATCAGTTTGCATCAGTTCATTCAACATAAATCTCTCCAGAGAAATTTCTGGCAGCTTAATGAGTATATGGCATGGTATCAAAAACTCATAAATACAAGTTTGAGAAGCAAAATGATATTCAGCCAAGCTGGTTTTATCTGTTCTAGTCCTCGCAGATGATCAGTTGCTTCTCAACTCCCCTGTAATTATTGTTGCTGCTTCAGCTACTTAGTTATGAGAAATATTCATTCAATTCATTAAATATGGAACAACGATTTGCTACATTGAGCAAAGTTGAAGAGTGTGGACAAGAAAACAATTATGGGGGGCCTGAGCAATGGCACAGTGGTAGGGCCAGAGCAGTGGTGCAACTGTAGGGCATTTGCCTTGCAAGTGGCGACCAACGACAGATCATAGTTCGATCCTCCCAGCGTCGCATATGGTCCCCCAAGCCAGGAGTGATTTCTGAGCGCATAGCCATGAATAACCCCTGAGTGTCACCGGTGTGGCCCAAAAACAAAAAACAAAACAAACAAAACAATTATAGACCCCTTCCTTTGCAGAACCTTCAATTTAGGGAAAGACACTTTAAGAATTATATATAAAAGTAAATCTTTCAACTCAGATTTAATATTATTTAAGGATCATCACTGGTAACCCCATTACTAAGACCTCTAAATGTGTTCTTTCATAGGAACAACACCAGGAGAAACAATTCAAAATAAAGTCTTTCAGGGGCTGGATTGGTGACACAGTAATAGGGCATTTGCCTTGCATGTGGCTGACCTAAGAGGAACCATGGTTTGATCCCCTGGCATCCCATATGGTCCCCCAAGCCAGGAGCAATTTCTGAGCACATAGCCAGGAGTAACCCCTAGCATCACTGGGTGTGGTCCCAAAACAAAAACAAACAAAAAGCAAAATCTTTTTCAGATATCTAAGAAATTAATAAAAAGACTGCAACAGTCTAAGGAGCATTTACTTAAAAAAATATAGTAAGAATATCAATTGCCTGATGCTATATTCTAAACCAACTATCTAGTAACCATTAGAAGGGAAGGGACAAATTTGGGGCTCCCTAGAATTACCATTTTCAGATAGTCATTATAAGTCATAATAAGACTTATATTTGCAGGGGTTGGAGAGATAGCACAGAGGAAGGGTGTTTGCCTTGCAAGCAGCCAACTCAGGATGGATGGTGGTTAGAATTCCGGCATCCCATATGGTCCCTGAGCCTGCCAGGAATGATCTCTGAGCACAGAGCCAGAAGTCCCTGAGTGCCACCAGGTGTGACCCTCCAACCCATCCCCTCAAAGACTTGTATTTGCTTAACTGAATCAGATCCTGCTCTGTAAGAATAATATTTCCCCTGGTGACATTTGTCAAGAAAGAATCCATGGCAACTGTTTAACATAGAAGCTGCCCGAGGTGGCAATCACAATTGAGTAAATAACAATCTGGCCCACCCAAAAATGTAAAATGAGAAAAAGAAAATTAGATGTGCTTTGAGGGTTTTGAACATCTCTGATAGGATTAATCATTCAGAAAAGTCTTGGCCATCAAGACTATACACATAGGCAACAAAGCGGGCATGTCCTGGGCAATGCACATGGTCAGGGAAGAATTTGAGAGGATACTTAGCTTCTCACTGCTGGATGATCACAGTAGAAGTGAATGGTATAGGAAGAATTAACAATGGCCTGCTGAGCCCAGAATGTCCAGAATAACTGTGAAAATGGTGAGTTCCATAGACTTGAGGAAATCTTTAGCCTATCATGTGTTCATCACCAAGCTAAGCAAGTTGACACTTCAATGTCTACATGTAACTCAAATTTTTAACAATGAGCCCAGAAAAGTGGCTGAACAAGTAGTGATAGGAGCACTACTCATAACCACTAAACCCCAATGTCAGTGGAGAATCAAAACTATTGCAAATATTGCCCCCCAAAAAAGTCACACCATGACTTATCACCATGACTTATCTATAAAACTTCCAGTAAGAGCCCATTTAATATATCTTGGGTGAAAGTTTTACGAGACTTCACCACAATGATTAAGAATTTTTCCTTTGGAATCCGACATGTCAGAATGCCAATCTTTATGCTGCCACACAGTCAGCATGTAACGTTGGGAAAATTAATTTTTTGAGGTTATAAATATAAAAATAATATAAAAAATGAAGACACACAACTTGATGCCTTCCCTGATTCTGAAAAGCCTACGGGGTTGGGATTGATGATGGTTTGAGTATTGTTTTACCTAGAGAAGACTCAAACTGGTTTAGGCCAGAAGAGAGAGTTAGTGATCTACATACTGGAAGAATTTAGGGATTTTGTTGCTACAGGGCTATTTAAAGCAGGACTCATACAATGAAGTCAGGTTCACTTCCTCTTTCTTCTATTGCTCTCAGTGTGTCTGTTCTATTCTTGAGGAGGTTCTTTCCTCCTATCCAATTATTCCAGCGTGACTTCTGGATCATTCTATTAATGCTGCCTGAGTTCTGTCCCTGTCTCAGAATCAATCACTGATTCCTATATAAGGTCATATTCTATTCAGTCCAGTCTTGTTCATGTACGCACTCCTGGGACTTACAATGAAATCGGCTCCTGTGAACACCATGGAGAAGTTTAAAAACCTTACAATCCTCAATGCAGAAATTTCAAGCAGACTCATCCATGACACCATATATCTATTTTGTGTTCTTTGTAGATTTCTTTACTTTTCTTTAACTTTCTCCTCTGAGTAGCACAGGGATATGGGTTCAACAACTTAGCTTCAAATATCCAGTGACTTACATACAATGCCTGAATCATATGGATGGAGATCGAAGACTATGACAACATAGTGAATTTTGTGAGTTTTGTGCAGTTTTGATCTGGTCTGGGATCTATTTCCTGGCTGAAATTGTTAAATGAATCAAGTAACTGTAGAGATCAACATCTCCCCCAAATCACTATCTATATTCTCAGGAAAGTAATTAATGCCTATTCCATACAGGGCTGGTTGAGTGACTGAGCTCTAAGTTCCCTTATGGGGAAGATGAAAGTTCTCATCTTTCAAATCTCAGTGGGTTCAATGATTCCCCACCAACGAAACAGCAAGGCTTCTCCAACCATACCCTCTCTTCCCACACAGTGGACATACCACCCCCCAAAGATATTCAGAGAATGGGTACCATGGCAGGAGAGGGGGTGCTCAGGTAGGGTGGGAGGCTGTAATGTTGGATAAGAAGAGCCAGGAAGCAGGAGACAAATGAGGAGTTCATTTCAAGTTCATGTCGATCTTTTTGGGAAGGAAGTGGGAAAGCAGAACAAAGTTGTCGTGAATAATGCTGCTTATTAAAATGCTTGCACTCGCTGATGGTGATTAAGATGGATGCAGCATCATACTGACTTTCAGAGCGAGTGGGAGTACAGCTGACAATTTTCCCATCAGATTTTTTTTTTTTTTTTTTTTTACAAAGAAGGACTCCAAGGTCCCCCTCCCTTCTTTCCTCCTGCTCCAGCCTGCCTCTCCTGCAGAGCTGACTGCTTCAAGGCACTGGGGGAGGAATTCATCGGGGGCTGACAAGTTGCAAATGACATTAGCTTTCAACTATATTAAATAATGTAAGCTCAGCAGGAAGGTAGGGCCCCTTCATCCATTCACCATGGCCTCAATTCTTGGGTCTATCCTATGGCCAGGGTCCTAAAAGGCGTTTAATGCTTTGAATTATTAGACCAATGGGCATCTGTTCTTTGGGATCTTCTACTTTTACTTCCTTTTCTTTACTTATTTCTTCTTTTAGAGAACCACTCCCTTGTGCCTCTTCTTATGTGATTCTGGGGATTAAAGGAGCTAATTTGGTAAAGTTCTTAAAATACACTCTGGCTCAATTAACACTAGATATAATCATAACTGATATTACATCGTATTAAATTCATGAAACACCCATGAAACAGGATACCATAAATACAGAAACTCACCAAGGTATCTGAAAGAGTTCTTTTAAATGAAAATATTCTAGCCGATATCTTTAAAAGAACTAAATTACCCCATGAGTCAAAAGATAAAATCAAGGATATCCTTGAAGCAGTAGGATCAAAAGACAAATACAAAAACACACAGTCTCATAGAAACATATTTTTATTTTAAGATACATCAAGAGGTCAAGGGGCCGGGCGGTGGCGCAAGAGGTAAGGTGCCTGCCTTGCCTGCGCTAGCCTTGGACGGACCGCGGTTCGATCCCCCGGTGTCCCATATGGTCCCCCAAGCCAGGAGCGACTTCTGAGCACATAGCCAGGAGTAACCCCTGAGCGTTACCGGGTGTGGCCCAAAAAAAAAAAAAAAAAAAAAAAAAAAAAGAGGTCAAATATTGAAAAAATAGAGGAAGGATATCAAAGGAAGAAAATTATCAAGATAAAAAGTTATAAGAAAAAATTTCAGGTTTAAAGGTTTTTCTTCTTAACCCTAGTGATAAAACCAACAACAAACATTTTTAAAAAGCCAAAATAAGATGTAACTATCACCATGATGTTTGAAAATAAGGAAAGTAAAGAACAATATTAAATGCTTTAAAGGCAAAAACAGTAAATAATTCAAAATTGGACATCATTTTGATATTAGATATTTTTACAATAGCACCAGATACAAGGATATAGAAGAGCAACGACTTAAAGCTTAATTAAATTAATTATTATGTTTAAATTAATTTATGATTTATAACTTATATACTTATTATTTATAAATTAATTATAATTAATGGAATTATGATGTTTTAGAGAAAATTCTATATCCATTCAGATGCTAGAAAGTGTTTTTTTTCTAAGACTTTATAAAGCTGTTGGACAATTTTTCCACCAAAAAGAATAAGTAAGCCAAATGACAGAAATAATAATTATAGGAAGTAAAAAATTCAGATAACAGAAGCAAAGGTAATTTTATGAACAGTTTCAAAGTCAAGTCTCCGTCTAGATGATAGCTGAGAAGTAGGTGGAGAGAGCAACAAATGAGTTTGGAGCAGGAAAACAGAAGGATTTAAGACATATGAAAAAGGAATCTTCAGGAAAACAGACAAATCAATAGAAAAGTGGTTCATTTTACTGTGAGAAGAACAATGTTAGAACTTTTTTGAGTTCTACAGAGAATGTGAAATAACTTAGTTGTATAAAACAAAGAAAATGGAAAATGTAAGGCAATGACCATTTCCAAGAAAATGGTCCTTTTAAAATATTGGCCGTCTATCCCAGCAGGGGTTTGGGAGACCAGATAGTGCCTTGGGTTGAAACTAGGTCTCTCACATATAAAACATGTACTTTCAGCTCATTTCTTGGAACCTCATCAGGCAAGTTTTATGTACCAACTATGTCATGATGAATGAATAAGTCTTAAATAAGTTAAAAGAAAATGCCAATTGTTTGGTTATATTTGAGACCTGACTTTAGCAGTGCTTCTCAAATAGTGGGGCGCGCTCCCCAGAGGGAGTGCGAAGCTCCATAAAGGAAGGCGCGTTTGACCTCGGCAAATACTGTCATAACAAGCTAAGCCCCTTGTTTATGTCTCTGTATGTCTCTGGAGCTGAGAGTTGCTGTGTCCTGCTTCAAACCCCGCTTCAAAAAGCTATGCATTGCAAAACGTGCCCATTGTAGCCATCCATCCAGACATCACCTCTGATTAAAAAATCAGCTCACATTATTTTACATATTTTTGGTTTGAAGGTTAAAGTTTTTTTTTTAAATAAAGATACTATTAACAGTCACGCGGAGTGCATGAAAAAATGTTTTCTTTTTCCTAGGGGGGCATGACAGAAAATAATTGAGAAGTACTGCTTTATTGGAAGGACTGGTAAAGACCTATAAAAACAATTAGAAAACAATTAACAGGATAGTATTAGTATGTCATTTCCTAGAAATAATTTCTTTTAACAGAAATGGAAAGTAATCAGAAGATGTGATGCAACTCATTTCTAGAAATAAATGGAAGTATAACTTGTGTTTATGAACTGGAATGCTTTAATGTTTTAAATGTTCTAAGAACTACTTAAAGAGAGACATGCATTTAGTGTAAACTATAAAAATTCCAATGGAAAATTTCAGTTACAGCAAGGAATTTTAAAATTCATACAGAACCACAAGGACTTTAAATAGCTAAATCAGTCCTGGGCAAAAACAAAAGTGGAGGCTTCATGCTTCCTGATTTTAAAATATATAACAAAGCTAACAGTATTCAAAACTAACAGTATAGTAGACTCAAAAATCACCATGGAAAACATCATAACTGAAGGGAGATCCCCAAAGTAATTTCATGCATTTTCAGTTTATTGATTTTTGACAAAGATATCAATGATAGACTTCTGTTCTCCCAGCTTCTTGAAGGATCTCTCCTTCCTGGGAGCCGGGAGTCTAGCAGGAGGAGGCTTGGCAGGCCCACGCCATGCCGGAGGCCTGCTTGGCCAGGTCTAGGGGGGGGTGCGAGATTTGGGTAACCCCAGCACCCCTCTGCCGCCTTGCTCCAGATCTCCAGGGCTTCCCCGGGCCACACCCCTGGGCAAGCCGGTGAGTTGGGTCCCTTGGTGGAGTTTGAAGGTACCCTAGGCCTTCCCCCACTATCCATGCGGCTCCTTAGGGAGGGTCTGGGTGGGGCTCTGAACTTCTATTCTCCCAGCTTCTTGAAGGATCTCTCCTTCCTGGGAGCCGGGAGTCTAGCAGGAGTAGGCTTGGCAGGCCCACGCCATGCCAGAGGCCTGCTTGGCCAGGCCAAGGGGGGGGTGCGGGATTTGGGTAACCCCAGCACCCCTCTGCCGCCTTGCTCCAGATCTCCAGGGCTTCCCCGGGCCACACCCCTGGGCAAGCCAGTGAGTTGGGTCCCTTGGTGGAGTTTGAAGGTACCCTAGGCCTTCCCCACTATCCATGCGGCTCCTTAGGGAGGGTCTGGGTGGGGCTCTGAACTTCTATTCTCCCAGCTTCTTGAAGGATCTCTCCTTCCTGGGAGCCGGGAGTCTAGCAGGAGGAGGCTTGGCAGGCCCACGCCATGCCGGAGGCCTGCTTGGCCAGGCCTAGGGGGTGGGGGTGCGGGATTTGGGTAACCCCAGCCCCTCTGCCGCCTTGCTCCAGATCTCAGGGCTTCCCCGGGCCACACCCCTGGGCAAGCCGGTGAGTTGGGTCCCTTGGTGGAGTTTGAAGGTACCCTAGGCCTTCCCCCACTATCCATGCGGCTCCTTAGGGAGGGTCTGGGTGGGGCTCTGAACTTCTGTTCTCCCAGCTTCTTGAAGGATCTCTCCTTCCTGGGAGCCGGGAGTCTAGCAGGAGGAGGTTGGCAGGCCCACGCCATGCCGGAGGCCTGCTTGGCCAGGCCTAGGGGGGGGTGCGAGATTTGGGTAACCCAGCACCCCTCTGCCGCCTTGCTCCAGATCTCCAGGGCTTCCCCGGGCCACACCCCTGGGCAAGCCGGTGAGTTGGGGTCCCTTGGTGGAGTTTGAAGGTACCCTAGGCCTTCCCCCACTATCCATGCGGCTCCTTAGGGAGGGTCTGGGTGGGGCTCTGAACTTCTGTTCTCCCAGCTTCTTGAAGGATCTCTCCTTCCTGGGAGCCGGGAGTCTAGCAGGAGGAGGCTTGGCAGGCCCACGCCATGCCGGAGGCCTTTTGGCCAGGCCTAGGGGGGGGTGCGGGATTTGGGTAACCCCAGCACCCCTCTGCCGCCTTGCTCAGTCCAGATCTCCACGGCTTCCCCGGGCCACACCCTGGGCAAGCCGGTGAGTTGGGTCCCTTGGTGGAGTTTGAAGGTACCCTAGGCCTTCCCCCACTATCCATGGGCTCCTTAGGGAGGGTCTGGGTGGGGCTCTGAACTTCTGTTCTCCCAGCTTCTTGAAGGATCTCTTTCCTGGGAGCCGGGAGTCTAGCAGGAGGAGGCTTGGCAGGCCCACGCCATGCCGGAGGCCTGCTTGGCCAGGCCTAGGGGGGGGTGCGAGATTTGGGTAACCCCAGCACCCCTCTGCCGCCTTGCTCCAGATCTCCAGGGCTTCCCCGGGCCACACCCCTGGGCAAGCCGGTGAGTTGGGTCCCTTGGTGGAGTTTGAAGGTACCCTAGGCCTTCCCCCACTATCCATGCGGCTCCTTAGGGAGGGTCTGGGTGGGGCTCTGAACTTCTATTCTCCCAGCTTCTTGAAGGATCTCTCCTTCCTGGGAGCCGGGAGTCTAGCAGGAGGAGGCTTGGCAGGCCCACGCCATGCCGGAGGCCTGCTTGGCCAGGCCTAGGGGGGGGGTGCGGGATTTGGGTAACCCCAGCACCCCTCTGCCGCCTTGCTCCAGATCTCCAGGGCTTCCCCGGGCCACACCCCTGGGCAAGCCGGTGAGTTGGGTCCCTTGGTGGAGTTTGAAGGTACCCTAGGCCTTCCCCCACTATCCATGCGGCTTTAGGGAGGGTCTGGGTGGGGCTCTGAACTTCTGTTCTCCCAGCTTCTTGAAGGATCTCTCCTTCCTGGGAGCCGGGAGTCTAGCAGGAGGAGGCTTGGCAGGCCCACGCCATGCCGGAGGCCTGCTTGGCCAGGTCTAGGGGGGGGTGCGAGATTTGGGTAACCCCAGCACCCCTCTGCCGCCTTGCTCCAGATCTCCAGGGCTTCCCCGGGCCACACCCCTGGGCAAGCGGTGAGTTGGGTCCCTTGGTGGAGTTTGAAGGTACCCTAGGCTTCCCCCACTATCCATGCGGCTCCTTAGGGAGGGTCTGGGTGGGGCTCTGAACTTCTATTCTCCCAGCTTCTTGAAGGATCTCTCCTTCCTGGGAGGGAGTCTAGCAGGAGGAGGCTTGGCAGGCCCACGCCATGCCGGAGGCCTGCTTGGCCAGGCCAAGGGGGGGGTGCGGGATTTGGGTAACCCCAGCCCCTCTGCCGCCTTGCTCCAGAATCTCCAGGGCTTCCCCGGGCCACACCCCTGGGCAAGCGGTGAGTTGGGTCCCTTGGTGGAGTTTGAAGGTACCCTAGGCCTTCCCCACTATCCATGCGGCTCCTTAGGGAGGGTCTGGGTGGGGCTCTGAACTTCTGTTCTCCCAGCTTCTTGAAGGATCTCTCCTTCCTGGGAGCCGGGAGTCTAGCAGGAGGAGGCTTGGCAGGCCACGCCATGCCGGAGGCCTGCTTGGCCAGGTCTAGGGGGGGGTGCGAGATTTGGGTAACCCCAGCACCCCTCTGCCGCCTTGCTCCAGATCTCCAGGGCTTCCCCGGGCCACACCCCTGGGCAAGCCGGTGAGTTGGGTCCCTTGGTGAGTTTGAAGGTACCCTAGGCCTTCCCCCACTATCCATGCGGCTCCTTAGGGAGGGTCTGGGTGGGGCTCTGAACTTCTATTCTCCCAGCTTCTTGAAGGATCTCTCCTTCTGGGAGCCGGGAGTCTAGCAGGAGGAGGCTTGGCAGGCCCACGCCATGCCGGAGGCCTGCTTGGCCAGGCCTAGGGGGGGGGGGTGCGGGATTTGGGTAACCCCAGCACCCCTCTGCCGCCTTGCTCCAGATCTCCAGGGCTTCCCCGGGCCACACCCTGGGCAAGCCGGTGAGTTGGGTCCCTTGGTGGAGTTTGAAGGTACCCTAGGCCTTCCCCCACTATCCATGCGGCTCCTTAGGGAGGGTCTGGGTGGGGCTCTGAACTTCTGTTCTCCCAGCTTCTTGAAGGATCTCTCCTTCCTGGGAGCCGGGAGTCTAGCAGGAGGAGGCTTGGCAGGCCCACGCCATGCCGGAGGCCTGCTTGGCCAGGCCTAGGGGGGGGTGCGAGATTTGGGTAACCCCAGCACCCCTCTGCCGCCTTGCTCCAGATCTCCAGGGCTTCCCCGGGCCACACCCCTGGGCAAGCCGGTGAGTTGGGTCCCTTGGTGGAGTTTGAAGGTACCCTAGGCCTTCCCCCACTATCCATGCGGCTCCTTAGGGAGGGTCTGGTGGGGCTCTGAACTTCTGTTCTCCCAGCTTCTTGAAGGATCTCTCCTTCCTGGGAGCCGGAGTCTAGCAGGAGGAGGCTTGGCAGGCCCACGCCATGCCGGAGGCCTGCTTGGCCAGGCCTGGGGGTGCGGGATTTGGGTAACCCCAGCACCCCTCTGCCGCCTTGCTCCAGATCTCCAGGGCTTCCCCGGGCCACACCCCTGGGCAAGCCGGTGAGTTGGGTCCCTTGGTGGAGTTTGAAGGTACCCTAGGCCTTCCCCCACTATCCATGCGGCTCCTTAGGGAGGGTCTGGGTGGGGCTCTGAACTTCTGTTCTCCCAGCTTCTTGAAGGATCTCCTCCTGGGAGCCGGGAGTCTAGCAGGAGGGAGGCTTGGCTGGCACTGGTAATCTCTGTCCAGTCTACATTTTCAAAATCGCGCGGGGGCTCGCCCGCCGCGCGCACAAGAAACATTAATAGTACTCTCACAAGAAACATTAATAGTACTCACTATCATTGAATTATGTTTTTATGTATGCAGAATGTCCATTTTGTACTCTGCCCTTTTGCATACCCCTTCATAAGTTCATATTTCTCTTTAATTCTTTAACTCCTATCATCATTACTCCTTTTTACCCTTTCTAACTTAAGTACTGTTGAGTCCTAATTCACAGACCAAAGTGGTGCCCTAGAGTTATCACCCACCCAATTATTTTAAAAGGCATAAAAAGGACACATATCTTTTCAACATTTTATGGGTGTTTTCTTGACGGCTATAACTTTGCTAAATACTTTCTTATACAGTGATGATCCCTCCCCCCCATGTTTTTTATCTTCTCTTTATAACTGCTCAATATGGAATTTGGTGTGAAAGAATCCCTCAGTTTAATACTTATGTTTGAACCAAGTCATGGGTCTTGTTGGAAATGTTCTTATGCCCCCATATATCTGATAGCACCACGTGGCTTTATATCTTGTTTGCGTAGGCACACTAACATAGGAAAAATACTATACATACCAATAAGTTCTTATCTAATAGAAATGGGAACTCACAAATCTTGTAGTGCAATGAGACCTTACACCCTGAACATTGACATAAAGACCTGGCACAGGCCTCAGAAGAATGGGCATTCTCCATTTACCCCTTGATCTACAGAAGACATTTACAAAACATCCAAGGTTGTATATAACATCACCTGGAGGCATTCCTGTACCAGGGACGACCTACAGCTGCTCTGACATCGATCTACTCAAAAGAGACATCCCTTAACACTGAGAAGACAACAAGAACAATGACCTGTTTACTGGACAGGGCTTGCTCTATTGCCCCTTTATGGTGAGGTTTGTCTATAACATCACCTGGAAGCAATCCTCTACCACGGAAGACCCTACCACTGCTCAGACATCGTCCTGCTCAAAAGAGACTTCCCTTAACACTGAGAAGACTTAACAACAACAACCTGCTTACAGGACAGGGCTTCCTGCATTCCCCTTTCATGGTGAGGTGAAACGAAAAGGCACTCCACATCATGACTTCAATGTAGGACATGCAGATTCCAGAATCTTTAATACAGAAACATGAGACCAACAACAGAGACTGTGTGATAAGTGTGTTGGCGCTACGGACAATGTCTTGGAGTGAACGATAACTTTCCTGAGGCCTAGAGCTGGTCTTATGCCAGGAAACTTCAGGGGTAGGATCTTTGTATTTAGGCCAAGGCTATTCCTTTCCATGCCTCTCATATTTTGGTGGGCCTATGCAAACAACAATTGCCACTCTAACACCGTTTTTACTGTGCTCCTTTGACTCTAATCCTTAAAACACACCCACTTAAAATTTGAGGTTAACTTAAGCTAATATGCATGTACATGGAAATGTAAAAAATACTATGCCTCTAATGTTTAAGGAGTTACGTAAGTTTGATGGCTTTAGATTGCCTTGTGTGCTGTTAAGAAATATTATAATGTGCTACAATCTGGGGACTTGAGGGAAAAAGTAATTGCACATGGATTCTGTTTTATTTATCTTAACTTTCTTTGGTGAAAATTCAAAGTTAAGATATCAGCAAGGGGACTTCTTCTGATAATTATGTTATGGGTGATTGTCCTTCCACTGTAACTTTACCTTATCCTCTTTCTTTGCATCTTTTGTTCTCATAATTCATAATAAAAAATTATAAAAAAAAAAAAAAAAAAAAAAAAAAAAAAAAAAAAAAAAGATATCAATGATAGCACATAATTGAGAAAATAAAGCAATCTCTTTTATATATGGTGTTATCAAAACTGGATAACAAGCCAATATTCTTAGAGATAAGAAAACTGGACTTTCCCCTAATATACTGAGAATGCTTTGTATTATATTTATTGAACATGCATCCTCAGAAGAAATGCAGTTAATTCTCTGATACTAATTTATCTTAGATAAATGGTTTCAATATCAGCTTTTTGCTTTTTTTTTAATTTATGAGGGAGAATGGTTTGAGGCCACAGCGAACATTTCTCAGAGCTTACTCCTGGCTAAATGCTCGTGGCACTCTATGATGCTGGGAGTTGAACTCTAGCCTCCTTCATGCAAGTCATGCACCTAACCCACTGCATTATCTCCCAGACCATTTATTTATTTATTTATTTATTTATTTTTAGTATTTTTTATTTATTTAAACATCTTGATTACAAATATGAGTGTGATTAGGTTTCAGTCATGTAAAGAACAACCCCCTTCACCAGTGCAACATTCCCACCACTAATGTCCCAAATCTTCCTCCATCCCACCCCACCCCCACCTGTACTCTAGCCAGGCTTTCCAGTTCCTCATTCATTCACATGATTATGGTAGTTCTCAGTGTAGTTATTTCTCTAACTGCACTCACCACTCTTTGTGGTGAGCTTCATGAAGTGAGCTGGAAGTTCCAGCCCTCCTCTCATTGTCTCTGAGGATTGTTGCAAAAATGACTTTTATTTTTCTCAAAACCAATAGATGAGTGAGACTATTCTGTGTCTCTCTCTCTCCCTCTGAATTATTTCTTTTTTTTCTTTTTTTTCTTTGGTTTTTGGGCCACACCCAGTGATGCTCAGGAGTTACTCCTGGCTATGCGCTCAGAAATCACTCCTGGCAGGCACAGGAGACCATATGGGACGCCGGGGGGATTGAACCGCGGTCCTATGCTAGCACTTGCAAGGCAGCACCTTACCTCTAGCGCCACCTTCCCGTTCCCCTCTGACTTATTTCACTCAGCATAATAGACTCCATGTACATCCATGTATAGGAAAATTTCATGACTTCATCTCTCCTGACGGCTGCATAATATTCCATTGTGTTTAAGTACCACAGTTTCTTTAGCCATTCGTCTGGTGAAGGGCATCTTGGTTGTTTCCAGAGCCTGGCTATTGTGAATAGTGCTGCAATAAACATAGGTGTGAGGAAGGGGTTTTTGTATTGTATTCTTGTGTTCCTAGGGTATATTCCTAGGAGTGGTATAGCTGGATTGTATGGAGCTCAATTTCTAGTTTTTGGAGGAATCTCCATATCGCTTTCCATAGAGGTTGGACTAGACGGCATTCCCACCAGCAGTGGATAAGAGTTCCTTTCTCTCCACATCCCCGCCAGCACCAATTGTTCTCATTCTTTGTGATCTGTGCCAATCTCTGTGGTGTGAGATGGTATCTCATCTTTGTTTTGATTTGCATCTCCCTGATGGTCAGTGATGAGGAGCATTTTTTCATGTGCCTTTTGGCCATTTGTATTTCTTTTTTATCAAAGCGTCTGTTCATTTCTTCTCCCCATTTTTTGATGGGATTAGATGATTTTTTCTTGTAAAGTTCTGTCAGTGCCCTGTATATTTTGGATATTAGCCCTTTATCTGATGGTATTGGGTGAATAGTTTCCCACACGGTGGGTGGCTCTTGTTTCTGGGCATATTTCTTTTGAGGTGCAGAAGCTTCTCAGCTTAAATCTGTACAATGCTTTCGGGAGTATTGCCTTTTAATTAGTTAATACTGCCAATCCATGAGCATGGTGTGTGTTTCCATTTCCATGTGTCTCTCTATTTCTTGGAGCAGGGCTTTATAGTTTTCTTTGTACAGGCCTTCACGTTTTGGTCAAGTTGACTCCAAGATATTTAAGATTGTGTGACACTAATGTGAATGGGATTGCCTTCTTGACGTCCATCTCTTCCCTATAATTATTGGTGTATAAAAAGGCCATTGATTTAAGTGTGTTAATTTTGTAGCCTGCCACCTTGCTATATGAGTCTATTGTTTCTAGAAGCTTTTTGGTGGAGTCTTTAGGGTTTTCTAAGTAGAGTATCATGTCATCTGCAAACAGTGAGAGCTTGACTTCTTCCTTTCCTATCTGGATTCTCTTGATATCTTTTTTTTTTTTTTTTTTTGCTGATCGCTATAGCAAGCACTTCCAGTACTATGTTGAAGAGGAGTGGTGAGAGCGGACAGCCTTGTCTTGTACCAGAATTTAGAGGAAAGGCTTTTAGTTTTTCTCCATTGAGGATAATATTTGCCACTGGCTTGTGGTAGATGGCCGTAACTATATTGAGAAAGGTTCCTTTCATTCCCATCTTGCTGAGAGTTTTGATCAAGAATGGATGTTGGACCTTATCAAATGCTTTCTCTGCATCTACTGATATGATGTAATTTTTTATTTTTCTTGTTGATGTTGTGTATGATATTAATAGATTTATGGATGTTAAACCATCCTTGCATTCCTGGGATGAAACCTACTTGGTCGTAGTGTATGATCTTCTTGATGATGCATTGGATCCTATTTGACAGGATTTTGTTGAAGATCTTTGCATCTGCATTCATCAGGGATATTGGTCTGTAATTTTTTTTTTGGCAGCATCTCTGTCTGGTTTAGGTATCAAGGTGATGTTGGCTTCATAAAAGCTGTTTGGGAGTGTTCCTGTTTTTTCAATTTCATGAAGAGCCTGGCTAAGATGGTAGTAGCTCCTCTTGAAAGGTTTGAAAGAATTTGTTAGTAAATCCATCTGGGCCTGGGCTTTTCTTTTTAGGCAGATGTTTGATTACAGTTTCAATTTCCTCAGTAGTGATGGGGGTGTTTAAATATGCTATATCCTCCTTATTTAATTGTGGAGGTTATAAGTCTCCAAGAATTTATCCATTTCTTCTAGGTTCTCATGTTTAGTAGCATAAAGTTTTTCAAAGTAGTCTCTGATTACCCTTTGGATCTCTGCAGTATCTGTCGTGATCTCCCCCTTCTCATTTTTAATATGGGTTATCAGTTTTCTCTCTCTTTCTTTGTGAGTTTTGCCAACGGTCTATCAATCTTGTTTATTTTTTCAAAGAACCAACTTCTGCTTTCGTTGATCTTTCAGATTGTTTTTTGGTTTTTCACTTCATTGATTTCTGCTCTCAGTTTCGTTATTTCCTTCTGTCTCCCTATTTTTGGTTCCTTTTGTTGGTCATTTTCTAATTTTTTGAGCTGCATCATTAAGTTATTCAGGTATGCCCCTTCTTCTTTCCTGATGTGTGCTTGCAAAGCTATAAATTTTCCTCTCAGTACCGCTTTTGCTGTGTCCCATAGATTCTGGCAGTTTGTGTCTCCATTATCATTTGTTTCCAGGAAAGTTTTAATTTCCTCTTTGATGTCCTCTTTGATTTCATCTCGGACCCACTGGTTGTTCAGTAGCAGGGTGTTTAATTTCCAATTGTTAAAGTTTTTCTTCTGTGTGGCTTTGTAGTTCACATCTAATTTCAGAGCCTTGTGGTCAGCAAAGGTAGCCTGCAAGATTTCTATCATCTTGATTTTATGAAGGTATATTTTATATGTCAGCATGTGGTCTATCCTGGAGAATGACCCATGTACATTGGAGAAGAATGTGTATCCAGGTTTTTTGGGGTGGAGTGTCCTATATATATCTACTAGTCCTCTTTGTTCCATTACTCTTTTCAGGGTTAGTATGTTTTTGTTGGGTTTCAGTTTGGTTGACCTATCAAGTGTTGACATGGCCGTGTTGAGGTCTCCCACAATTATTGTGTTATTATTGATGTCTTCTTTCAGATTTGTCAGTAATTGTATTAGATAATTTGCTGGTCTCTCATTGGGTGCATATATGTTTAATAGTTTGATTTCTTCCTGTTGCACATATCCCTTGATTAGTACATAGTGTCCACCTATGTCCCTTAAAACTTTTCTGAGTATACAGTTGGTGTCATCAGATATTAATATGGCCGCCCCAGCTTTTTTAAGTGTGTTGTTTGATTGGATGATTTTCCTCCAGCCTTTGATTTTGAGTTTATGTTTGTTCTGACTATTCAGGTGTGTTTTTTGTAGGCAGCAGAAGGTTGGATTCATCTTTTTCACTCATTTTGCCATTCTGTGTATTTTAATTGGTGAATTTAGTCCATTGACATTGAGGGAGATGATTGTCATAGGATTTAATGTCATCTTTGTAGATAAGTTTGCTGTGTTTGTTGGTCTCTCTTGTCTTAATGTAGACTTTCAGTTTTTTCCTTTAAGGCTGGTTTTTCATCTGTGAAGTTTCTGAGCTGTTGTTTATCCTTGAAGCTATGTATCCTTCCTTCAAACCTGAACGTGAGTCAGGCAGGGTGCAGTATTCTCAGTGAGGCATCCATTTCATTCAGTCTTGTCACAATATCCCACCACTGTCTTCTGGCTTTGAGAGTTTCTTGTGACATGTCTTCTGTAAGTCTTAGGGACGCTCTTTTGAATATAATTTCCCTTTATAATCTTGCTGCTTTCAGTATTCTATCTCTATCTGTGGGATTTGTCATTGTAACGAGGATGTGTCTTGGGGTGTTTTTCTTTGGGTCTCTTTTAGCTGGTACTCTTCGGGCATGCAGGATTTGATTGTATGTAGTCTTTAACTCTGGGCGTATCTCTTTGATAATGTCTTTGACAGTTTATTCTTCCTGGAGATCTCCTACCTGGGTCTCTGGGACTCCAATGATTCTTATGTTGTTTCTGTTGAGTTTATCAAAGACTTCTATTTTCATCTGTTCATATTCCTTGAGTACTTTTTCCATTGCCTGATCATTTGTCTTAAGGTTCTTTTCCAATTTCTTCTGCTGTGCTGAGTTTTTCTGCATCTCATCTTCCAGCACGCTGATTCTGTCCTCAGCTGCTTTTACCCTGCTGGGGAGGCCATCTACTGAGTTTTTCAATTCAGCTACCGTGTTTTTCAGATCTGTTATTTCAGTTTGGAGTTTTCTAATTTCGTCTTTGTGTTTTTTTCAGATTGATCTATACTTTCTTTGAGTTCTACAAACATCTTCCATATTGCTATTTTAAACTCCTTGTCTGAGAGGTTAATTAGATGGTCGAAGTTTTTTAGGTCATCCGAGCTATCGTCTTCATTTTCTGTGCATGTTGATTGCCTGCAAGGTTTCCCATTTCCCCGTGTGTGTGTGATTTTTTTCTTCATGTTGTGGTGGGGTTCATTGGGTAGAAAGAGTGCGTGGCACCGAAGCAAAGCGGATTGGCTGCACTCTTCTGGAGCCTCTGGAAGTGCTATTTTTCTGGGCCCTTTTTGGCCCACTCCCAAGAGGTTTCGGAGACAGGACAGTGGAAAAACACACACAGGCAACACTCACAGTCGGGAATCACTGGGCGGGCATAGATTTTCCCTTTATTTATTTATTTATTTATTTATTTATTTTTAAAGCCATCAACACTGAGTATTAGATTCCTTTGTGTCACTAAATATAGAATTATCATAATCTTTGCAATTGTATAATATTCTATGGCTGCCTATATTTAAACTGATTTACTGTTTCCCTCCTGATGGACAGTTAGATGGTCTTTTGTTTTTGACTATCTGAGCTCCTGCTAGCATGTTGATATTTTCTTTCAGAATGGAGAGAAAACTCAGAATGGAGTTCATTCATTGGATTTGCCTTGAATTTTTCAGACAGCAGGTGAATATCAACTTCAGAACGCCCAGCAAGGATTGGCAAAATCTTCTTGCTACATCTTATAAAGGACTTAACAGGGATATAACTCACATGGGACAAAAAATCATTCTTGCCTGTAAGTTCATTTATTTGTCACAGCACCAAGATTCACTGTGTTGTTCATTGCTGTATGTCCTCCCACAGAGAACACATGATGGAGTCCTAACACTCAGTGCTTGGTGGGATCTTATTGGGAAGCACAATTGTCACTGTAACCAGACTACAGCTTATACTGTTCTCACTTGGAACAAATTGCCTTAGTCTAATGTGATCGGTTTCCTTACAAGAGGGACATTTGGATACAGAAATCAACCCACATGTGACAATAAAATTACACTGTCTCAAGGTCCTGAAGTCACTGGCTACTGGAGAATCCAGAAAGAATCCTCCCTGAGAAGGCTTTTGAGGAAGCTTAACCCAGCTAAGACTTTGCCTGGCACTTCTAATCTTAAGATTCTGGAAGACCAAGTTCTCTGTGGGACTATCTCTAGGAAACTAACACACACACTCTGGGAGTATTTCCCTTGCCTGACTCCAAAGGAGATAGGAAGAGGGTAAAAGTTGGGACATAATTGCCATTCTTTTCCCTTGCTCCCTTGTCCTCAACACTCCTCATCCATTGGGTCAAACTCATGTACTTGAAAATCTACACTAAGAGAAAGGTTAGGTCTACCCACACCATTTTAAGTTGGCCAATGTACCCCTGGCAGCCTTGTTGACCCCCTACTTGCCCTCCTGCTGAAAATAACCAAAGTAAGTTAAAAAAATGCACTGTAGGCACCTTACCTCCTTCCTAGCTCCAGCTCCATCCACCTTCATTCAGTCAACTTGGAACTTATTTCAGCTTATTTATCTTAGCTGAAAATTGGCTAACAAAGCGAATTTTATAATAAAGTGTTGACTAGCTTGGACATTATCAGGTTTTCTATAGATATGATGGGCTGTGAAAACACAATGTTCAGATCTTGCTACTAGAACCAACACAAGTAGACTCGCTGTGCACCCCCAAGAGTGAATGGCTGAGAGCTGTGATTTGCTTTGCTGCCCAGACTGAGGAAATTGTATTGCATCCCAAACAGCCTGAGAAGAGATCAAAGCCTGGTTTCTCCTGAATGCAGATCACTGTTGCCCCAGTGCCACATTGAAAAATTGTAATTGGTACCATCAGAAGTAAGGGGCCATCTATCTACATTTCTCCTGCCTCAAGATTTGGCAATTTTATTTTTATTTTTATTTTGGTTCAGGAGTGATGCTCAGGGCTTCCTTCTGACTATGTGTTCAGAGACCAAATGGGAAGGATTGCTGGGAGTCAAACCCAGGTTGACCACATGCAAGGCCCTACCTGTTGTGATATCCCTCTAGCATCAATCTACCAATCCTTATTTCCCACAGTTTCACTTTCTAAAGCACATAGACCTGTTATGGAGTTGAAATAGGTCTCCAAGTTCTGGCTGCATGAACTATTCATAGAAGGAGCAGAGGGCAATATTCCGAGAAGACTGAAATGCAATCAATTCCCATACTCCCTAGTCCAGCGTTGATACAGGTACCTTTTATGTGATACAAAGGTTAGACTTCAGATCCTTAAAGTCAAAAGATCCACTGCAATAAAATATAAGTAAAAGCAAAACTGTCTTGCTAGGCATGCTGATATTGGTCTTAAAACTGCCATGTTATCTGACTATCAGCAACCATCACTAAGTGATTTCCAAATGCCCATCATGAATGCACCCACTTTCCCCCTTGGGTGGGTGCTCCTGGAAGACCATGTCCCAGAAGTACATCTGATCATGCCCTGGTAGCTCCACTTTCTTCTAAGAACTCATTAAAGCCCTTGATTTCAAAGCATCTTGAAGCTTCCAAAAGATGAACCTTGAATAAAATACCCAGAGTACCTTGTCTCAAGTCTGCTACCTGCTGACTGAAATTGAAGCCAGATATTATTTTTTATGTGATTTACTCAATAGCACTTAGGATTCAAGAGGTTCTTGTTTTCCCTCTGCACTCTTTTCAAAAAGATTAGGTGTGCCAGAAGCAAAATACAAATTTTCCAAAACATACCAGTGGCCAAGATGGCTGAATAATTTTTGAACCACAGATGAACCAATTAGGCATATGGTAGAGTTGGAGCCTTTCATGTATCTTATACCAAATATGTGAAGGGGCTTTATGTTCAGTTCAGAGTCCCCATGAAATGTCTTTGGTATGAAATCTGTTTCTGTAGCCCTCAGTCAACTCCTGTTTCTCTGCTGTCCCTTCTATTTCACCCCTTCCCTGCCTGCCATCTTCAATCTCTCCCTCTGCTTCCTCTGGAATTGCTTGCAAGGTTTGGTTGCATTTCACAACACAGACCTGAGGACAGATAATCTTGACTGAGAATCCCCTCCAGCCTCTGTGCATCCTTCCTCTTCTCCATCACCTTCTTACAAGAGTTCCTGACAGGCAATATGTATTTTAGAGTCACTTTTTTTCTCTACATATTTGCCACATTCCTAGGACTCTTTTACTTTTTTTTAATTAATATCTTTATTTAAGCACCATGATTACAATATGCTTGTAGTTGGGTTTTAGTTTTTTTTTTTTAAAAAAAAAGGATACCCCCTTCACTGGTGCAATATTTCCACCACCAATGCCCCTCATTTCCCACCTCCCCTACCCTTTCCTGTATTTGAGACAGGTCTTCTTCTTCTTCTTCTTCTTCTTCTTCTTCTTCTTCTTCTTCTTCTTCTTCTTCTTCTTCTTCTTCTTCTTTCTTCTTCTTCTTCTTCTTTCTTCTTCTTCTTCTTCTTCTTCTTCTTCTTCTTCTTCTTCTTCTTCTTTCTTCTTCTTCTTTTTTCTTCTTTCTTCTTCTTTTCTTCTTCTTCTTGTTCTTTTCTTCTTCTTCTTCTTTTCTTCTTCTTCTTCTCTTCTTCTTCTTCTTCTTCTTCTTATTCTTCTTCTTGTTCTTCTTCTTCTTCTTCTTCTTCTTCTTTTTGGTTTTTGGGCCACACCCAGTAACACTTGGTGTTATGTGCTTTGTGCTCAGAAATCGCTCCTGGCTTAGGGGACCATATGGAATGCTGGGGAATCGAACCTTGGTCTGTCCTAGGTCAGCCATGTGCAAAGCAAATGCCCTACCGCTACGCCACTGTGCTGGCTCCTGAGTCAGGTATTCTATTTCACTCGCTCACTACCATTGTCATGATATTTTTATTTCTCTAACTGAACTCACCATTCTTTGTGATAAGCTTCATACCATGGGCTGGTCCTTCCAGCCCTCATCTCTATTGTTTCTAAGTATTAATTTAATAATGTCATTTATTTTTTTTAAATGACATATATTAGTGAGACTATTCTGTGTCTTTCTCCTTTTGATTTATTTCACACTTAGCATAATAGTTTTCATGTCCATCCATGTATAGAAAATTTCATGACTTCATTTTTCCCGATGACTGCAAAGTATTCTGTTGTATATGTACCACAGTTTCTTTAGTCACTCATCTGTTATTGGGCATTTAGGTTGTCTCCAGATTCTGACTATTGTAAATAGTTCTGCAATGAATATAGATGTGCAGAAGGTATTTTTGTATTGTGTTTTTCTGTTTCTAGGGTATATCCCTTGTCATGTTATGGCTGGATCAAAGGGAGCTCAATTTCCAGTTCTTTGAGGAATCTCCATATTGTTTCCCAGAAAGACTGGACTAGATGACATTCCCACTAGCAGTGAGTGAGAGTTCTTTTCTCCCCACATCACCAGCCCTGACCGTTCTTATTCTTTGTGATGTGTGCCAGTATCCTTGGTGTGAGATGCTACCTTATTGTTGTTTTGATTTGCATCTCCCTGATGATTAGTGTGACTCCTTTTCTTAGAAAGTTTCTAGGATTTACAAACTCAGAGGTGGACATAAGAGACTAGAAAGAAGAGAATTGGCAAGAGTTTAATTTCATGACAAAATAAAGACCAATGCTAGTTCTCTAATTATGTTGTTTACTCCTTCCATTTTCTTGAGTCAGTACCTAATAGCCCAAATTTTAGGCATGGAAGTCACCTCTCATCTCATAGCATGTAGATGGTTGAATCTGTTCCCCTGCACCCAACCATGGCAATAAGTAAAAGCAATACTTTTTTTTAATTATGAGAACAAAGATGCAAAGAAAGAGGACAAGGTAAAGTTACAGTGGAAGGACAATCACCCATAAACAGAATTCTCAGAAGTCCCCTTGCTGATATCTTAACTTTGAACTTTCAGCCAAAGAACATTAAGAAAAATAAAACAGAACCCATGTACAATTACTTTGTCCCTCAAGTCCCCAGATTGTAATACATAATATTTCTTAGTAGTACACAAAGCAATCTAAAGCCATAAAACTTATGTAACTCCTTAAACATTGAAGGCATAGTACATTTTACATTTCCATGCACATGCATATTAGCTTAAGTTAACCTCAAAAGTTTAAGTGGGTTGTTTTTCTTAAGGATTATAGTCAAAGGAACACAGTAAAAACGGTGTTAGAGTGGCAATTATTGTTTGCATAGGCCCACCAAAATATGAGGGACATGGAAAGAAAAAGCCTTGGCCTAAATACAAGGAG
The DNA here is from genome assembly GCF_024139225.1 of Suncus etruscus. Taxonomy (NCBI): domain Eukaryota; kingdom Metazoa; phylum Chordata; class Mammalia; order Eulipotyphla; family Soricidae; genus Suncus; species Suncus etruscus. The sequence goes on from NC_064849.1 coordinate 11,708,959, forward strand.
ACCCTAACCCTGAAGTTCCCTGGCATAAGACCAACTCAAGGCTCCTGGAAAACTAGTTAGTCCAATCCAAGTCATTGTCTGTAGGAAAGCAAGACTTTTAAGAAGAGACACACATAAGATAGGATCCAAGGGAGGAGATGGGAGATTTCCATAAAAGAGGGGAGAGACAGAAAAAGTAAGAGAAGGTGAAAAGAAAGAGATTAAAATTCATCAAATGCACAGGGCAGGTACTGGAGCAATGGCAAAGTGGGAAGGGTATTTGCCTTGCAGAAGGCTGACCTGGGTTGGATCCCCAGAATCTCCTAAGGTCCCCAGAGCCTTCCAGGAGTAATTTCTGAGCACAGAGCCAGGAGTAATCTTTGAGTACTGCTCGGTGTGGCTCTCAAACAAAACAAAACAAAGTACAGGTCAACATTTCACAATTATCTATGTTATTTCAGGCCTCAGTTTTCCACTGGGGGGCAAGTGAGCAAAAGGGAAGATCCAGACAGTGAGAAGTTGGCTCCTTGGCTATAAAATAAAAATTCATGAGTTATGAGATCACCCTATGCACCATGTTTCTAACCCTTTAGGAAGATGGGTCTGAAGAATCAGGATAGCCGTGAAGAAATAATAAGGCAAGACAGTCAGGAAAGAGCCATGAAGCAGTCTGTTCTTGACCTTGATGTCTCTCTTATGTCCGCCAAAAGCTAGAACAGATTTTTTTTTATTATCCTAAAACCAAGATCCACCAGGCTGAGGCAGGGCACAGTGATCCAGATGAGATTTTACATCTCAAAGGAGAGATTTGTGGAGAAATAGGAAGATGGGGAAATGCCTTTGTTTTGGGTTAATAGCTAGATGTCATCTTACACCTGGCAACTGAAATGTTTTGCAAAAGAAAACAGAGCACAAGGCATTGCAAAGTGAATGCAGAGAAACACAGAAGTATTTCATTTGAAAGCAGCAAACAGCAGTCCCGATCAACTCAAGCCACGCATCTGCAATCAAAATGCATCATGGCAGTGTCGCAGATGGCTGGGCTCAGGGAGAGTTCCCGGCTGGTGGTGCTCAGCTTGGCTGCACATTGTCATTCCCCAGGAGCATGACAACAGAACACTCTTGGTGTCCAGCATGCGTCCTCAGATTACTTAAATGGGAAGATATCTGCATATGAGCACATGTGCGGAGTCAAGGATGAAAGCTGAACATCTGGTGTGACCTGGTGGACCCAGTCACGGCAGTTTTGAATTCTGTGAGCTGCCTACAGAATTGACCCTTGCACCTGTGAGGTAATTAAGACAACTTGGGGGGCTGTCAGAGGACTTGGAAAAGTCCATCTGTTTGGGATCTAACATTGTTGCCTCAGACGATGTTCCTTAAGAGCATCATTCCTAGACATTTGTTTTGCTCTGAATGTTGGACAGTCTGGAACCAGAGTGTCTGTTGGTGGACATCTGCTATCTGTGATGGAGTGGGCAAGAGCTGGAAATGAGCAATGTAGAGTTGAACCAGGTATCTGGATGGACATTACCTCCCTGCTAGTCTCCTGGGAAATATGGAGGCCAGGCCAGTGCCTGAATATGCACCTCAGGACTGACAGTTGGTATATGATGATATCTGACCTCTGTTTCTCTGCTGAAAACCCTACCACCATATGCCCTCTGTAGGTGACTTTATTGGAACACAGAGGTGTGGCAGATGTTAGTAAATAAATTGGGGTCTGATTGGAGTAGGCTGGGCCCCTAATCTAATCCAACTGTGATCGTTAATGATGTAGAATCTGAGGACACAGAGACAGGTTTAGAGGGAGGGGGAAGATCAGATTTTTTTTTCTATGCTACCTTGCCACATGGAAATGGAAGACTTTTGAGGAAGACATTTTTGATTTTAACTGGTTCCATTTGAGGACCACACCCAGAGTTCATGGTGCTATTTCTACTCAAGGCTGAAGGTTATAGGAACAACCCTATAGGCAAGGTGTGCCAGCCCTTGTGCCATCTCCCCAACCCTGCAGTTCTAACCTTTTCCTCAACTCTAACTCCCCTTCTTGCTATTTCTCCTCCTCATTTACCAATGGCATTATTGATGTTTTCTTGAATAGTTTTGTTTCTGTTGTGAGCAGAATTTGGGGCAGGAGGGGTGGCAGAAGGGTGCTATGTTGACCATCATGGTCAGATATTCCAACCTGAATGGGACCCTGTAGTTGAGGAGGTTGTTAGTTCTATGAAGGAACTTGACTGAAGGAAAGACTTCATGGGTGTTCATAGAAGATGATATGGTAATATGGGAAAAAGACAACTGGGCCCATGTGATCAAGTGTGATGGACAATCATGGAAGGACTCTAAAAAATGGCGGAGACTCACATTAGCACTATGGTTTACAGTTCTGAGCTTTTAGACATGACTCTCCTGAGAGCCCTTGCATGGGTCTTTATTAGCCCTATGATGCAAGGACAAGTTGATTTTTAGGTCCCACATTTTTCCTCACTCTCTGAACTAGAAATGGGACATTCATCCCCTTTGCCACGAAAAGCTTGGTATCCCACTGTGATCAACTTGCCCTGCCCCATCCATGCTGGATGTGACCATGACCTTCCCTGCCCTAGCCATGCTAGGTCAACCACGTGATGTGCGTTGGCCAATGGAGCTTGAGTGGAACTGTCTGTATGCCAACTTCCCGCAGAGGTCTTAAGAAACATTACACATTCCCTCGCTCCTTCTTGCATATCAGCCATCTGCTGCAAGAGAGCCTGCCCTAGGAAGCTGCTGTCCAAAGAAAAGAAAACCCAACATCCAGTCTATATCCAACTTTTCTGACCTTAACTAAGCCAGAGATCGGACAATCTCTTTCAAAAACTAAAAGAAAATAATTAATGCTTATTCTTATAGCTCTGAGGGTAGGGTGGCCCTCAGCAAACTGATGACTGATGCAGAAACTATGGCCTAGCTTTGTTTATTTTTCCTGATGGTCTTCTCCATTCAGTCTTTTTGATCACTGTTTATTATTGAGATAACGTATTTTTACAATAGTGTGACTATTTCTGCTTTGATGTACAATATTACTACACCATACATAAAACCACTAATACCCAGTAAGATACTAAATTTTCCTCTAATCTTCCTACATCCCTTCTCAACAACTCTCCTCCCCCATTACTCCCAGTTCTGTTGTTGGGGTCTAGAGGTTTGTTTCTATTGGATATCCCTGGTTTTGTGTCTTTCTATCCCACCTATGAATGAGATCATCTGTCATCTATCATTTGTAGTTATCCTTACTTACAGACTCACTCTGGCTTCATATACTTCAAATCTGATTTCCCTGGTTGCCTATGTTTCTTCTCTTCCCTTTCAAACCCAACATCAAAATTTGATAGTAGACAAAGGGAGCCAATGACCAAGGGGGCCTGCACAGTGGAGGCATGAATAATCCTAGAAGCAATCCTGATGTCCACAACTTAGAGAATTTAACCATGCCTAGAAATGAGAATCATTCTGGCAAAACCCACTGAACTCCTTTTTAAAGCATTGCCATAGCGAAACCTTAAACTCCCAAATGCACTCAGCTTCTTTAGTACTAACCAACATGAAGGATGGTTTACAAATGGAAAGAATTTTACAGCCTTAAGCTTTGGCAATGAAAGCATTTTAGCTTTTGCAAATTTTCAACAACAATGATAAGAAAAAAAAAAAAAAAAAGGAACCGGATGAATAGCACCAGGGGCTTAGAAAGGCCTCTGCAAGTGAGAGGCACTCTGACTTATCCTGTGTTTGCCTACATTAAATAGATCCTCTTTTCATCACAGGTGTGTTTGCAGAATTGACTGATCTCATAGCCTAGAGAAGTGCCTGGCACAATAAATGGCGTGTGATGAGCTTTGAAGTAAGGACATTCAAAACCACGGTACATTTATTATTTAAAGTGGTACCTCCCTCTCACTTCTTTTCCCTTTTGAATGTATTTTCATGGATGCAATCAAAGGACTAAAACAAGCCTTTATTTAAAAAAAAAACAAGCCTTTATTTAATTTTAAATTGTTGGCTTATTTTTTAAATTTTAGGTACCATGCTTTATAATACAATAATAGGATTTTATGCATCCAGTGTTCCAATATCATATTCTCCACTTGTGATTGTTTTCCTCCTCCATTGTCTTAGTGACCCCTCCCTTCTCTCTCTCTCTCTCTCTCTCTCTCTCTCTCTCTCTCTCTCTCTCTCTCTCTCTCTCTCTCTCTCATGTACACACACATACACACTCCACTTCATCCTCATCCCCTTTGATCAGTTCAGTTCTATAGTTCTTTCTTAGGTTCTGTTGTTTTTGACTATCCTTCCTACCTTCCTTCCTTCCTTCCTTCCTTCCTTCCTTCCTTCCTTCCTTCCTTCCTTCCTTCCTTCCTTCCTTCCTTCCTTCCTCCCTCCCTCCCTTCTTCCTTCCTTCCTTCCTTCCTCCCTCCCTCCCTCCCTTCTTCCTTCCTTCCTTCCTTCCATCCTTCCTTCCTTCCTTCCTTCCTTTCTTTCTTACTTTCTTTCATTCTTTCTCCCTTCCTTCCTCCCTCCCTCCCTTCTTCCTTCCTTCCTTCCTCCCTTCCTTCCTTCCTTCCTTCCTTCCTTCCTTCCTCCCTCCCTCCCTTCTTCCTTCCTTCCTTCCTTCCTCCCTTCCTTCCTTCCTTCCTTCCTTCCTTCCTTCCTTCCTTCCTTCCTTCCTTCCTTCCTTCCTTCCCTCCCTCCTCCCTCCGTCCTTCCTTCCTTCCTTCCTTCCTTCCTTCCTTCCTTCCTTCCTTCCTTCCTTCCTTCCTTCCTTCCTTCCTTCCTTCCTTCCTTCCTTCCTTCCTTCCTTCCTTCCTTCCTTCCTCCCCTCCCTCCCTTCCCCTCTCTTTCCCTCCCCTCCCTTCCTCTCCTCTTCTCTTGCAGCACTCAGGGACTACTTCTGGCTCTGAACTCAGAAATCACTCCTGGTGGTGCTGGGGACACCAATTGGGATGCTGGGGATTGAATTCAGGTTGGCTGCATGCAAGGCAAACTCCATGCCTGCTGTGCAATCACTCCAGCCCTTTTATGTTTCTTTCTATCCCACACATCAGAGATCAGTCTGTGTCTGTCCCTCTCCTTCTAACTTCACTCAGCATGATATTCTCCAGATACATTCATGCCACAGCAAATAAAATTAGTTTTTTTTTCCTGTAGCCCAGTAGTATTCCACTGTGTGCATACACCATAGTTTTCTTATCCAATCATCTGTTATTGAACATGGGTAGTTTTCAGATGTTGACTATTATGAATAATGTTGCAAGGAGCAGAGGAGTGTGAAAATTACTTCCAATAAGTGATCTGGGGGCCCTTCAGTAGAAGCCAAGAAGTGAAATTGTTGGGTCATATGGAAGTTTGTAGTTTTTTGAGAAGTGTCCATATTGTAAGAGCCTTTGACCCATACTTTCTTTTCTTTTCTTCTCTTCTTTTTTCTGTTTCTTCCTTCTTTTCTTTCCTTTCTTTCTTCCTTCCTCCTTTATATTTAAATTTTAGGCCACACCAGGTGATGCTCAAGAGTTACTCCTGGCTATGCACTCAGAAATTGCTTCTGGCTTGGGGGACCATATGAGATGCTGAGGATCAAACCGAGATCTGTCCTGGGTCAGCCGTGTGCAAGCCAAATGCTCTATTGTTGCATTATTGCTCTGGCCCCTCTTTCTTCCTTTCTTTCGCCCTTCCTCCTTCCTGTTTCTTCCTCTTCTTCCTTTCCCTCCCTCTTTTTCTTTTTCTTTCTTTTTTCTGTTTTTTTGTTTGTTTGTTTGTTTTGGAAACCACACCTAATGGTTCCAGGGGTCACTTTTGAATCAGGTATTCAGGAATCCATATGATGTTATGAAGGAATTCAGCCTCAAGCATACAGAGCACATATTACAGCTCTTCAAGTCATCTTCTCTTTCATAAAGTACAGTGCAAGTTTATTTGTTTTTTATACATTTTTAATATATAAAATATTTATTTAAGCACCATGATTACAAGATTAATTGTATTTGGGTTTTAGTCATAAACATAACACTCCCCTTCACCAGTGAAACATTCCCACCACCAATGTCCCCCCTTCCTCTTTCCCATCCCTTGCCTGTATTTGAGACAGGCATTCTACTTCTCGCTCTCATTACATTGTCATGCTGTTAGTGTGGTTATTTCTCTGCACCACTACTCTTTGTGGTGAGCTTCATATTGTGAGCCGGTCCTTCCGGTCCTCATCTTTATTGTCTCTGAGGATTATTACAATACTGTCCTTAATTTTTCTTAAAATCCATAGAGAGTGAGACTATTCTATGTCTCTCTCCCTCTGACTTATTTCACTCAGCATGCTAAGTCATCTTTTTTGTTTGTTTGTTTGTTTGTTTGTTTAAGTGGCACTCAGAAGTTTCTTCTGGTTCTGTGCTCAGAAATCACTCTTGGCTTGGAGGACAAAGCTGGGGTCAAACTCATGTCCATCCCGGTCAGCCACATACATGAAATATGCCCTACCACTGTGCTACCACCTACCACTCTAGCTCCCCTTTAAGTCATCTTCAGAGACCTTGTCCCACACTGTTCTACCTCTGGGTGAACATGCTGTTCATGTTGGTTTTCCAATAAAAGTGTGTGTGTGTGTGTGTGTGTGTGTGTGTGTGTGTGTGTGTGTGAGAGAGAGAGAGAGAGAGAGAGAGAGAAAGAGAGAAGAGAGAGTGAGAGAGTGAGAGAGATAGTATTTTAGCTTTCCATAGTTTTCATACTGTCACACTTAAAAAGAGTGACACTCTTCATCATCAGAGTGGCCAGGAAATTAAATTGCCATCTTTCCAATCGATAGTTTTATGATTACTTTCCAAAAGTACATCTATGCCCTACTAAAATCAGTGGGCTATATTTAGTCCCCATAACTGAGACATCTGCCCACTGAGGCAGCAGTGCTCTCATCAGCGACACGTCATCTATTTATTTCAGCAGCTAAACACCTTCTGACACAACAAACAGCCACCTTTGGAAACAAAGATGGAATTTTGGGTGCCTTAACAGATAGGGGTTGTCTAAAATTACAGACGGTGCTAATTAACTGGAACACAGAATTAGAACCTGCAGTTCGGAAAAGATGCAAGAAAAATAGAGCATTTGTCAGAAACTTTAGCACTGGGGAGCGAAGCTGGCTGTTTCAAGGATGCTAAATTGATGAGAAGAATTATGTAACATCGTTAAATCTCAATAAACAAAGCCTGTCAGGTTGTGCCTTGAATTACAGTATTTGTTTGCTCAAAGAGCTGGTTGGTGTTGAAAGTAAATTCCCCCTTTCACTGATAAAAAAAAATTATGAATAAACCTAGTGAAAAAGATACTATCTGTGGGAGGGGAGATCAAAATTGACCATAACTTCACTTACGTTTGACTTACAAGTTTTTTCTTCTGTCAAGGATATACAAATTCAATAAAAGCAACTGTTACTGTATTCTTGAAGCTTAGAACCTGCAGGCGTTGCTGAGAGGGCCTACAATTAAAAAAATTAGTAGAGTCTGATAGAGTTACCTAGTACTCATGCTATTTGGTCACCAATGTTCTTGGAGAGGTAGGTTGATGCAGACAAGGGAAAAGAACCAAATTCCAAAGTCTGAGAACTCTACACCCCCGCCCAACCAATCTATTTAGTCCCTGTATTGAGATATTTATTGATCCACACAAAATGATCTTGGAAATAAGAACCAAAATGATTTGGGCCAGAAAGAAAGTAGAGCAAGAAGGGTGCTTGCCTCACATGTGGCTGACCTGAGTTTAATCCCTAGCATCCCAGATAGTCTTTCAGGCCCCGCCAAGAGTAATCCCTGAGTGCAGAGCCAGAAGTAAACCCAGAGTTTTACCTGGTGTGGGCCCAAAACAAAACAAAAAAAACGATTCCTGCCTCCTTTTCTGAGATTAAAAATAACAAGTATGGAACGTTCGAAGGCAGTGCTGATTGAGAAAAGTGGGACTGACTGAATAACTTGGTGATTAAAAACACAAGTTAACGGTAAATCCACTCAGATGGAATTACTCAACCACTAATCAGGTTGGCCAATAGGAAAACATTGGGCCTGTTTTCAGAAACAGGCAAGGGCCTAAGAGAGTCACAGGGTTGCCCTGCATACAGCTATCCCCAATGCTACTATGGGCCCTCCACAAACTTCCAGAAGTGACCACTGAGCTCAGAGATAGGAGTAACACTGTGGGGCATGGCTCAAAGTCCTCAACTCCTCATACCCCCTCAATAAAACAGAAGCAAATACTATCAGTAATCATATGGTGAGTGAGTTAGTTCATTGGTGTATGTCAGTAACTTAGAGCAATGAGGACTCTGACCTACTTTTGACCTCACTAAGCACCTCCTCTCCATATGGGACTTGGGAATCCTCATACCTCTGCCTCCTTCTCACTACAGCAGCACTCATGGGCATCAGCAAAGACTGGCTGAATAGCATGCCTGACTTCTAAGCAGCAAGAGAGGTGACAACAAGGTGAATGCAAGAGGGGTCATTCAACCTGGGAGTTTCACAGGACACAGTGAATGAAACTTTAAAAGGTGCTTATTCATATCCATATCAAAATGGATCCCGAAGGTTCTTTTCTTTTCTTTCTCCTCTTTTCTTTACTTTTCTTAGGGTAGGTCACACCTAGTGGTTTACAGGAGCTACTCCCAGATCTGTCTTCAGGGGCACTTTTGGCAGTATTTGGGTAACCTCACAGTGCCAGAGGTCCAAACTGGTTCTGTTGCATTCAAGGCAAATGCTTTAGCCCCTATATTATCTCTCTGACTCTACAGATGTAATTATAGGGGAGGCTGCAAGCCTGGCTAAAATGAAGAAGAAAGTATGCCCAGGAGCTGACTCAGCAACATGCCCATATGCATAGTCTATACGTGCAGTTGTTACTATCATCCGAGAGAAAGTGGTGAAGTGTGAAGAGTGTCCTCTCCACCTCTATCTGGGCTGGTGTACCCAATTCTGGATCTTTCTGAGTAGATTTTAACTCTACATACACAGGGTCTTTTCTCTTCCCTATGGGCTGAAAGGAGGCCCTTTGTTTAGAGACTTATAGGTAGAAGACAGACAGACTTCTGGGTAGTTCATCATCAAGTCCCTTATCCTATGCTCAAGGATAAATGATACTCTGGGAAACCTTTAAGACAGTTTACACACCCATGCTCAACTATTAGATCCCTGATATCCTACCATCTATTGATATTTCCACTGGTGATCAATCTATCAATCAATGGATTCATGGATCAGATATAGAAAAACCCATAAAAATGTCTCCTAAGCCCCTTTTGATGCCTAATTGCTGATATAAAACATGAAGAGATTTGCTCATGGTTATTCCATTGCTAGGCCTACAAATAGGCAACATGATTTGCAGAGAACATACCTTGACCACCAGCCTGTTCCAGCATAGTCTTGCCTTCATGCCCTCCAGGAAAGTCCATTCTCTCATTCTATTGATGTTATGTACTTGAAATATCCAGGAGGAGAAAGAAACTACCAGTGGTAAAAGTTTTTTTTTCTTTTCCTTTCTTCTCTCTCTTAGAAACTTGACAGTAATTGGAGCTCTGTTCATTAAGATGAAAGATGCTCGATTCAAACTGACTTCAGGAAGAAACAGGAAACAGATTAGCTCATGGAACCAGATTTATAAATATGACCGCTTCAGGCACAGCTGTACACATGGGCTCAAATCATAGCATCAGGAATAGGCTGATCTCTAGATCTGCTTCTTCTTGAAGTAACTTCATCCCTCATGGTAATAAAATTGCTGCTAGCAGACTCAGACCTACTCAGAGAGACTAATTAGACAGCAAACTAGTGAATGGAATATGCTTGGGGAATGTATTCAGACACACACATACATACATAAGTAGATGATGTCTGAATGAATAAATAAATAAAAATATATGGAGAAATATAGAAATATTTTAACCATACAAGTAAAGGAGAATGAATTTCATCTGGATCAAGTGAAAACTGGGCATATAATTCCAATGCAGATAGTCTGACTCTAAGAGATAACCTTTCAGTCAGTATAAATAGTCACAGTATGAAAACAATCTAACTGTCCAAATGTAAAAGAATAGATGGAGATGTTGTGGTATTCCATTTATATAGTGGAGTATTATGCAGCTCTGATAAGGAAAGCATTAACTTTGCAACAACGTGTATGGAACTAGAGGATATAAAGCTAAATGAAGTCAGTTAGAAGGAAAGGCAAGGATAAATACAGAATTATCTCTCATATGTCAAACAAGATATACAGCAAGGTAATAACAAAGATGCAAGGACAACATAATGGGAGAATTGATACACACAATTGAGTTGGTGGTTGTGGTGTGTTTGAAAGGAAAGAGCCTAGGGCTCTTGGGGGGTAGATATGGGTGTGGTGTTAGGATTATGTGTATGAGAAATCATTATTAATAGTATCATAAGTCACAGAAGTTCAATCAATAATATTTTAAAGAAACATTAAAAATTATATACTTTTACTTGTATGCCTATCTCTGGATTTACTCATGGGATTTGAAAAAAATTCCATGGTCCAAAAATCAGAACTTTTGGACAATTACAGTCTGTCACTAGATTTAACCTGATACAAGTCATTTTTCTTTCTCATCATCAGATTTATCAAGTATAACAAAAGCAGATGTCTGAGGCTCTCTGCTGTTCTAAAAACAATGAATTTTATCTCTTGGAAAAAAAAACCTGCAGATATTTGGCATTTGGAGTAACTAGAACATTCTTTGATGCAAATTTTAGATAAATGTTTACTTTCACTTTGAAGTAGGGGTTTCTGAGAGTGTATATAGAAAAGTGTGTGTATGGTGTGAAGATACTGGTTTACCAGATGTCTGAACAACTGATGGATGGATACCAAAGATTCTCTTAGTCAATTCTGGATCCATTTATCTCTTGGTCTAAACTTGGCCAGTACTGAGGTCTATTGTAGAACCATCAGGCATATCTATGTCCAGGCAAATCTGTTTTGAGTCCCATGATTTAAGAATCATCTTGGTAAACTTTTGTCTATGATTTCTCCCACCCCATGCCTTAAATTTTGCTTTCTCGGAGCTGAGAGATCACAGTGGGCTAATAAATGAGATCGTTAGATGTCCTAAAATATGTGTACACTTTTAAATTATCCCCAGGTTCTGTTTTCACTTCTTCATTTAGTAAATAAGGGGAAAACAAACCATACAACACCTCTCTGTGCTGTAATTTTGCATTCAAGGGTCCCGTGGAGAGAGTAACATCACCCATTAAGGCCTGACTTTCCAACTGCTGAAATTACTACCCAGCCCTAATGATGACAATTTGTAACTGGTGTGCAGCCCCAGCAAATGAGTAAGTTCTCACACGCAGGGAGAAAATGGACTTGAAAACAGGATGGAGTAGGAGTTCACAAATGCCCACACAGCATTCCTTAAAACAAGGGCTGTGAATTCCCCCAGGGCAAGAGTGGCCTCCTTTTAAATACAAGAAAAGAGCCTCCCAGAAGTAAAATGACTCGTTCTGTCACACGTCTTGGAAGACGAGTGGGACTGTGAATGAAAGAGTGCAGGACTCAAGATTTTTTTAAAAAATGGATTGAACACAACACTGTCAGATTCTTTTTATTGGGCTGTCAGGCTGAATTTTCAGAAGCAAGACCTGCCTGCTGAGCAAAATGGTTCAAGTGATAAAAAGTAGAAACTACCAATGGAAAGAATAAGGACCTCTTCTATAAAATTGGGTGGGAAGGGAGAGAAAGGTCTGTGGGAAAGGCACTTGCCTTGCATGTGGCTGATACTGATTGGATCCCTGGCACCTAATATTGTCTCCTGAGCAGCACCAGGAGTGATCCCTGAATACAAAGCCAAAAGTAAGCTCTGATCACTGCTGAATGTGGCTTCCCAAACAATAGTAACCATAGAAGTAAAATAAAATTGAGCTAGGGGGAGTGTAAAGTGGCTGAATGGTTTTGAAAAATTGTTTTGCATTATCTACAAAAATCATACAGACATCCTCATCAATGATCTAAAACACTGCCAACAGCAAAAGGTTCACATAGCCACCTAGAAGAAGGTGCCGGAATGTGTGTAACACCATTATATCACCCTTAAGCTGGAAATTACCCAAACTTCCATTAGCAATATAGCAAATAAACTGGTACATTCCAATGGTAGGACAATACTAGTCATGTAGTTTTCATACAACATTATAATAAGCAAAATAAGCCAGACAGAATACAGTACATGGAACACAGAATACAGTGCCTTTTTAAAAAAAAAAAAAGGTTTTTGGGTCACACCTGGCGGTGCTCAGGGGTTACTCCTGACTCTGCACTCAGAAATCTACCCTGGCAGGCTCAGGGGACCATATGGCATGCAGATATTCGAACCACTGTCTGCCCTGGGTTAGCTGTGTGCAAGGCAAATGCCCTACCACTGTGCTATTGCTCCAGCCCCTACTCTGAGTTTTTTGTTGTTGTTTCTGAAACACACCTGGCTCTGTGCTCAGGAATCATGCCTGGCCGAGTTTGGGAGAAACATATTGGGTGTTAAATATTAAGTCATGGTGGGCCATGTGCAAAGCAAGTGCCTTATCCACTATCCCATCACTCTTTCCCAATATTCTGCTTCTGGTTCTGGAGCTGTAAGCCATTTGTGAAAATTCATCAAGCTGTTCTCTTGAGACCGGGCACTCTTTGGCAGGTATATTTTTCAGGCATCAACTCTCAAAAAGTTTTTTTAAAAAAGCGCACACAAATTCACAGCTAAATAAGCTTCCTGAAGGCGATCAAAGAGATTTATAAAGGATAATGCTAGGAGCTGGCACTCTCTCTGAAGCTTGCTCATTTTCATGCATTCGTCTATTTAATTCCTTCAACATCACAAAGTGAATGCAATTGACAGCCTCCTTTGAGGAGGGAAAATAAGTCTTGAAAGCTTCATTATCTTCCTCTGGTCCACCCCAGCCCACATGAAGGCCAAAGATCTCCTCTTTGGGCCACACATCTTGCTCATCATGTAACTTGTGGAGGCATGGGGAACCCAGAAAGATTTTGATGTACTGAAAAGTACTTGGGGGGAGGGGGCTGGGAAGATAGTACAGCAAGTATAGTGCTTGCCTTGCATGTGGCCAACCTGCGTTTTATCTCCTGTCACCCAATATGATACACTGAACACAGAGCCAGCAGTAAGCCTTGAAAACTGCCAAGTGTGGTTCAAAAATGAGGGGGAGTGATAGCACGGCAGTAGGGCATTTGCCTTACATGCGGCTGCCCAAGACGGACCTCAATTTGATCAATGCGATCTTCTGGCATCCCTTATGGTCCCCCCAGCCAGGAGCGATTTCTGAGCACATAGCCAGGAGTAACCCCTGTCACTGGGTGTGGCCCAAAACAAAAACAAAGATGAAAGAAGGAAGAAGGAAGGAAGGAAGGAAGGAAGGAAGGAAGGAAGGAAGGAAGGAAGGAGGAAAGAAGAGAGGGAGAGAGGGAAGGACAGAAGGAGAGAAAGGAGGAAAAGGGAGGGAGGGAAGAAAAGGGAGGGAAAGGGAGGGAGGGGGAAGGGAATGGAAGAAAGGTACTTGGAGCTTAAAAATTGGGGGCAATTTTCTTTACATTGCCTCTGGAAGAAAAGAAAATGTTTAAATCACAATCCCATGATAACTGGAATGGAGAAAGGCTGTTTATCTCAAGTTCTAGGGCAGTCACAGAGATCATCACAAGAGCCATAACTCTCTGCTTGCCGAAGGCTTCTTTTGAATAAATCACCATTGAGATGACTTCATGGTGACTGGGGAAGACATGGATAGATGCGGTCATTTTGGGTGAGCTAGAGGATGTTTAACTTCAGTGCAGAATGCGTGACAATGTGTTGAAGAATGGTTGACACCCGGAAAAAGGGACTGGTATGTTTCATGTTTTAGGATCTGTCTTGTCAGTTGGATGAATTCAGAGGTGAAAGCAGTTACTAAGTGAAAATGGAAGCCAATCTTCTCATTCTGTCACTTGCGTTATTTGGAAAGTTTTAAGTAGTATATATGTGTATATATATGTATATATATGTATATACAAATAACGCAAGTGACAGAATATATGTATGTATATATATACATATATATGTATGTATGTATATATATATATATATATATATATATATGTATGTATGTATATATATATATATATATAAAACCCTGAGTTTGATTCTATCCACAAAATGTCCAGGGATTCAATGGGTCTTTGGAACTGAATTGAAACTAGGAAGTAGTGAGCACCCACTGCTTGCTCAGTGTATTTGCTTTTCTCTCTCATTAAAAATTAGAGCGACTGCTTAGATAACAAATGCTAATAGAATGATGCATACTTGAGGGAATGTATTCATACGCATTCATACATGCGTAAGTAAATAATGACTGAGTGAATGAATGAAAACCTGTATTAGAGAACTATGCAAAATACTTCTAGCCATGCAGGAATAAGAGGAATTAATTCCATCTGTATCAAGCTTGCTGTGAGTCTCCACTGACAAATCTCTTTGAACCTGCTGGTCCCTCATTCCTGCATTAGAAGCAGCTTGAAAGATGCCCTGGGTAGTGGGCATGAGGAACAGTTACTCGGCAAGGCATTCCTCGGTAGAAACTACCTACACTGAGAGTTCCCATGCTTGGAAAAGGAGATGATGAGAACAATTCCTGCTCCAGGCAGACAATGGGCAGTCCATTTTGATGAGCAAAGCAGGAGAAAGTGGGTTTCCTGTGGACAAGGTCGCTATAACTTTCCTTATCAAACAGAACATGCTGGAAAATTTGGTGTGGTGAAACTGGTGGAATAGAGAAAAATTAGTCTGGAAGATTTATTTGCCAAAGAGGACCCTACATCAAACCTCATCTTTGACCTTACTTGCTGAAACTGTGAGCTTAAAATATTTATCCTCCCTGTATCACTTAGGTCTTTCCTTCCTATACTGCTTTATTCAACTATATCAGGTATGTTTTGGAATGGAAGCTCTCACTACCAATAACACTTTTGTAAACCATTAAAGTGCCCAAGGTAAACGTTTTTTAAAAAGTTGGGCAAAAGGGTTGAGGCAGTTGGGGCTGATAGCACACATCTCCTCCAACCAACTATCTGGACTCCCTCACAGCATGGCCATCTCAGATACTGATCTCATTACCAAAGAGCTGAGTCCCTCTAGAGAAAATTTAAAGAAATTGAAATGAAAGCTACAAGGCCTCTTAAGTACCTATTGTTAGAATCCTCTCAGCATTTATTCTGGTGAGTTCTATGTGTTGTGCAGGGACACCTGAGATATTATTGCTGCAAAAGAGAACTCAGTCCATGAATACCAGAAAGAAAGATATGGGGGAATGGGGTAGCTTTGGTTATTCATTATCACAGAAAAATTAAAGAGTCGAGTAAGGGGTCTGCTGACTCCTGCAACCAAGCCCAGAAATTCCTGCCTGGGTCCCATAAAGAAAAAAATATGCAGGAGTTCTGGTGAGAGACAAAAAGCAGAGATGCTTCATGGTTCACATGGCAAAGGAGTACTGAGTGGGGGTGAATCTATCCTTTGCTTGACTTCACGGCCATATTCTTTGGGGCTATCATTTAGGGTCTTTAGGTCACAATCGGATCATTTTTAACAGAGGTTTAAATTTATGGTTACATAGAGATAGCCTAAACCACCCAAAGATAGAGTAGCTAGTAAAGGAAAAGAAGAAAAAAACATCACAGGTCACTGATCACCACCTGATCAGGAGCATATTATGAGATGGCACTTGTGAGAATCTTAGACAGGAACTAGGAACTTCCTAAGGGACCCTAGAAGATCTTTGAGAAAAGTTGAAGCTAAAATAAACCAAAAATGCAGATCTGACATCTTATATAAGCTCATTTATACCAACTGGGTTTTGAAGATGTGAATTAACATTTGATAACATTTTTAGTGCCAGCTTTGTACTTAATGACCTTACCCCCAGGGGTGTAGCATCTAATTGGGAAAATAAAATTAATATACATTAAATAATGGCAGAAGACAACATAAGAGCTGTCACCAGGGAGTCACAAATAAATGGCTCACACATTAAGTTTTATAGGAATAAAACTTTGAGAGAGAAGATCCTGAGGCCTGCAATGAACAAAGGGGCCTCCCAGAAGAAAGAAATTTGATCAGTGTTTTGGACGATGCTAAAATTGAATGAGGCAGAGAAAACATCTAAAAAGTTGAAATTTAAAATTCCTTTTTAAAGGGTTTTGGCTCAAGCCACCGTCATTTTCTCTAAACACATTTTAATTTGTAAGCTTTAGCCATCAATTTAGGATACTAACATCACATATGGGCTTCAAAGATCTGAGAGAAAACTAAGTATGGGTAAATAAAAAATTAAAAGGAGGAGAGGAGGTATTGTGGAATGGTTATTTACTTATAGTTCTCTGGGGACTTAAAAGAAAGACCTTTCAGGGATAGGTCATAAACTTAGATTTATCTTGGTTTAGCTTGGTTTAACTTTAGGTCATAAGTACTTCTTTTTTGTTTGTTGGTTAGTTTTGAGGAGGGTCACACCCAGCTGTGCTCAGGGGTTACTCCTGGCTCTGTGCTCAGAAATTGCTCCTGGCAGGCTCAGAGGACCATATGGGATGCTGAGATTCAAACCATCGTCTGTGCTGGGTCGGCTGTGTGCAAGGCAAATGCCCTACTGCTGTGCTATCTCTCCAGTCCTAAGTATTTCTGATTTTGTGACCCATATAGTTTAGTCTACAGCTCCTCAACTCTGCTATTATAACCCCAAAATGGCCAATGTCCACCAATACATGAGCAGGGCTGTGGGCCCAGAAAACTAGTTCCCATCCGAAAGAATGGCAGAGTGGAATTGACCCATGAGTCAATTGTTGGGCATTCAACTTCATTCTGCGACAGTTTCCTGAAATCTCTCCAGAATCTCTGCAGATAAAAACTTTGTCCAAAAGTAGTTCATACTACAGATCTGAACTCTCATTCTACCTGGGCTTAGTCTCGAGCTGGTGACTGGGATATTATGCTGAGCAGATTTGAGCTCTCCCCACATCTACAGAGCTTCCCACCCCAGCCCAGAGGGAAGCAATGAGGGAAGCAAGGATGAGGCAATAGGCAGGCAGGGAAGAAAGTGGGTGGGAAGGAAACTGGGGACATTAGAGGCAGGAAATGAGCGCTGGTGAAGGACAATGCATGAAATTCAATCGTGAATAACTTTGAGGGGAGAAAAAGAGGGCAGAGGGGAGATGTCTGCCCCAAAGACTGGAACTCAATCATGAACAACATTGTAAACACGGTGTTTCAATAAAAAGAAAAATACAAAGAAAAGAATAACTTGCATTCTTGGCACAGATGTGTTGAGGAAGTTGTTTTTTTAAGTGAGGGGAGGAAGCTTTGATGTAGAAGAAACAGCAGCTTCCAAGGCAGAGGTGGGAGTGTGGTTGTTGCATGAGAAAGAAGTGAATAGAAGTACCACTTGATTGCCACAGAGAAAGGCTGAGAAATGGCAAAAGACACAAGTGAAGGTCTCAAACAACTGGAAGCCCTCCACATAGACTCAAGTGGTGGAATGTTCCTGATGCCCAACACAAACTCATTTCCCC
Organism: Suncus etruscus; assembly: GCF_024139225.1. Lineage (NCBI taxonomy): Eukaryota > Metazoa > Chordata > Mammalia > Eulipotyphla > Soricidae > Suncus > Suncus etruscus. The sequence goes on from NC_064849.1 coordinate 11,726,563, forward strand.
TCCAGTGACATGGCACAGTGCCATAGGGTTTGTTAGGAAACAGCAAGACACTACAAATGCCAAGTGAAAGGTGGATTTCATGCAGAAGATATTGCTAGGGCTGCCCAAGTCAATCAGCTCTATTTTGCATTGTGGGGAAAGCAGCGATCCAAAGTCTAGCCTTCCCATGGTCCAGACAAAGGGGCAGTAATTTCCACAGTAGTTTAACCTTGATTAAACTGGCACCCATGAAAGCAAACCCGGAGAGCACTTGGAAGGGAGCCTTCCTCATCATAAAAGAATTTGTAATAAACTGGAATGTTGCCTCAATCCTGGCCCCTGCCAGTTAAGCGAGACTCACTGGCTTCTCCTAGAGGTAATGCCACTGCATCTTTGTGTTATCATGGACTAGTTTTTTCTGCATTCCTTGGACTTCTGACACTCTGCCTTTGGGCGCCAATTAACCCAGATACTACTTCCTCCAATGGGACACAATAAATGCTCAATAAGTTTTCATTTATATCTTTTCTGCAGCATTTAAAAGGCTCATGTATCCGCCTGTGGGTAGCCACAAAGATATATTTCATCTTTCCTTCCTTCCAGGCCATTCTACCATGCATCCCTCACCACAAATGCCATGCTGCTGCCTTTCATAGATTCCCCTTTCACCAGATGCCAGAAGGGTCACATGTAGAAGCAAAACCTCTCTGCTTCCACTAAAAGGAACTACGTAGTCAACAGAGTACAGAGGGAAAGCTAAGTACAGAGCAAGAAGCATGACCAGGGTCGAGGGTGCTAAGGTAGGGATTATTTTATTTTCTTTTTCTTTTTTCCTTTTATTCAAATACTATGATTATGAAGTTGTTTATGATTGAGTTTCAGTCCCTGGAACAGGCATCCATCTTTTCCCTCTTCCATTTCTCTTCTCCCCTCTCCTCTTTCCCTCTTTCTCCTATTTTTTCCCTTTTAGCAGGGTAGAAATTCTTCCTCTGCATTCTTAAGTCTCAGATAGAGCTTTTGTAACATAAACTGCAGGCCAGGACTACTTAGTTTCCCTTCCCTTTGTAACCACAGAGGAAAAGGGGTGCCACAGAAAGAAGCACCCAAGCACTCATTCCCACTCAGTGCTAAAATGTGCTTCTCTGTGTTACGTGTTTATGTTGCAAGTATTTTCCCGAAATGCAGAGGGGTGTCCCTTCCCACCCAGGGGAAAGCACAAAATAAGTGGCAAGTATCTGTAGTTTCCCACTCAAGGGGATTGAGGTGTGCATGAGGTTATCTGAAATCTGACCCCTGTCATTTGTGCTCTGGGGGGTGCCTTCATGACTCTTTTTTCACAGACTCTGAGTCTCTGTCCTCAGCTTCCTGGGGAGGGCAGATAAAAATGAAGGTTCCTTCCAGCTCTGAAATTGCATGATTTAGTGTAACCCTTCCCCCAACTTCCTATTTCCTTAGCCTCTACTTTTGAGATGTTAATCCCACCTGGAGGATTAGACCCGCCCACAGCTGGGATGGGGCAGGCTATTTTAGATAAAGAAAGAGAGTCTCCCTGGGAGGAGGCAAGAGCAGCAAAAAGGCAGAGATCTTGGAGAGAAGCAGTGAGAAGCTGCCCCAAAAGAAAGATTAGTAGAGAAGCAGCAGAGAGCTAGCTCATCAGGAGAAGAGAGGAGTTAGATAAACATGGTGCAGACTCATGGGGGAGAAGAGCCATGAGGAAATAAAGTGAGCTGACTCTGATGAAACTTTAACTGATTGCTTGTGAATTGTTTCTCCACCACTACTATCCTTCATCAGACCTGTCCACCTGAGGGGTTAGAAATATGTACCTAGGGCAGCCTCACCCAACAAGTGGACTCTATACATTATATTTTATAATTTTAATCAACAGTTTGGTGACTTTTAGAAGGAACTAGGAAGTACTCTGGAGTCTAAGTTAGAAGAACTTGGATTTCTTTGTCCTTTCTCAAGTATGGCTTGAATCCAGAATCCATCTTCTCTCAGAACCAGGACTCTTCCCTGTAACAAGAAAGAATGGGCTAGTTGGGTTTTCTAAATTCTAGGATAATTCCAAAACAGTGCCCCTGAGTGCTTTAGAGGTCAGCTACCCGGATAATTTGAAAAGAACACAGAGTTTTGAAACTACAGTCTTCAGGATATCCTCTTGACTTGGACAAACTGGGTATATAGGAAAGATAATCATTATCTCACTCAATTTACAGGGACTGCTTTTCAGAAGGCACTGAGTGGACTAGACCTATTTTGTAGGCAAGAACACACACACACACACACACACACACACACACACACACACACACACACACACACACACACACGGTTCTGATATATTTTTTTCCTTCAGAGCAATAGCAGACTTTAAGACTATTACAAGTTATATTTTAGAGAACTAGTACAAGGATTAAAGTACTTGATTTTCAAGCAGATAATCCCAGTTGGATCCCAGCACTGCATATGGTACCCTAAGTATAGAGGCAGAAGTGAATCTGGAGCTCTTCTGGATGGGGTCCAGAATCAAAACTCCAAACCCAAACAAATAGATAACAACAGCAGCAACAACAGAACCCTTATGTTTTAGGAAGAAACGCAAGAAAAATTATGCAAGATGCATGATGATCATCAGGATGACCAGATGATTTCAAGGACTTCTTACTGTTTATCTCCAAACCAACTCAGTTTTTCAAGATATAAATAAGAGAGAGAGAAGAGAGAGGGAGAAGGGGGAGAGAGAGGTTTCCTGCCCCCTCCTTCTACCCAAATAAATATTCAAATAGAGATAAGCATTGCTCTATTGTTTTGCTCCAAGTTACAATAAGAGGTCTTTCCTTTTTTGCTAAATCTGGTTCAACAATACCTGACAGGGGCAGCGGGAATCTCTTTGAACAACAATGCCGAGACTGTGCTCTACTCACTTTGCAAAACGACTATCATGGTCATCTGGTGTCTGCCAGATTTTTTTTCTTTACTTTGTTATCCCTTTTATAGATGTGAGAGATGTTCAAAGGAAAAGCAAAATAGAGCAAAAGATCACTTCTTTCCAACGCCCTCCCAATCCAGGGACTGCGAAGATATTGTTTTATTGTCTTCAAACCTGTTTTTTAATGGCGCCAAAAGATATGCAGCATTTGCCCAAATTATTTTGAACTTTTTCAGTTTTCTGGGGTCACTGGTTCATTTATCATTCAAATAAAACAATCCATTTCCCCTGGATTAGAGCTGCATAACAATTCACCATAAATTTTGGAGAGAATAATAATGGCTTAGTCTAGTTCAGTCCTTTGCTCAGGGTGTTAGAAAGCTGAAATGAATGTGGGGCTGGGATTATGCTGCATTCTGGCAGCTCAGGAGATGAAGTCACTTCGAAGCTCCTTCAGATGGTCAACTGGATCCAGTTCTTTCCCACTATAGAACAGAGTGCTCCATTTCCTTCTTGCCTTTCTATGAAAAGCTGCTCCTGTTATAGAAATCCCCATAAAAATGTAGCAAAACACAAACAAACAAACAAATAACCAGCATGCCTTGAAAGACAGGAAAACACATATTCCACTAGCAGATTCAGTTAAGCTCCAGAACTGGTTTCAGAACTAAAGGCTCTATTTTATAGAATATCAGTTGGGATTGGGGCATTTGCAGGCTGCTGGCAGGAGAGGATAAAAACAGAAATTCCAAAGCATATTGTGTTGTAGAGCAGGGTCTGGACCACCTCAAGGATATGAGAACATTTAGAGCATGTTCCCAGAGGACACAGATTACAAAGCAAGACTCTGACCATCCTGAGTACACCCCAAATACACTCCAGTTATGTCTTGTCTCTGAGACTTAGCTGCCCCTCTATAGTTCCTGCTCTATGTGTTAACCTGCTTGAGGTGAGCTTATTTGGAATATGGGCAGGGGGCTCTTTTCCTCATAACTCTTAAGTTCTGAGGCCACCACCTCTGTTCCTGTTCATAAGCTCATGTCCCATTCTTTAAGGATACAGAGACTCTGCCTCATGTTCAGACACTCTCTAGGAAGATCTTCATAATTCTCAGACTTTGATTCATTAGGCCATGTTCACCAATCTCCATTTTTTCTTTTTTGATTAGCCTCAAGTCTATAAATGAGAATCAAAAGAGTATACTCAATCATTTATTCACTACTCTATGGTCCCATCTGCTCTAAGAGGGCAGAGATTATGTAAGATGTAGTACATGGGGATGGTGTTCAGAGAAATGCATGGTCAGGAGACAGACAGAACCAGCAACCAGCAGCAGTGGTAGTGGGAGGCTTTTGGAATCAGAGGATCCATTTTGAACTAAAGTTAGTGTGCCTTTCTTCTAGTCAAGGACCCCCCACCACAACACATAGAAAACACTTTCAAACTGAAAGGGTCACAATGGAAAAGCAACACAGAACCCCAAAACATTTAGTGAATAATGTTGATAGTTATGAAGATCCAACTAATAGCCACATATATTGCCTCTCTGATAAAGACTTTAGAGAGGAAATGTTGAGGATGTTCAAAGAACTCAAGGAAACCATGGAAAAGACAGGACATGGGGGATATAGAGACCAAATTATCTTAAATCTCCTTATAACACTCCCCATTCTGTGTAGCAATGGGCAATCAATTCCTTTTTTAGTCTCGATCACTAGAAGGTAATTGATCAAGTGCTGGCACTCAATCCCATATGCTAAGTGAATCTCTGTATTCCCAAATTCCATGCTTAAGCTATTATCACACCCTCCTCTTTAGCCCACCAGTGTTCCCATTTGCAATTAACTCTGGCCATATTTTCTCTGACTCTCCTGTCTCTTCTGAGTCAACCCTACAGAGGCTCACCCCTCTGAGACAGCAGTAAGTCAGTGGGAACAATCACCAAACAGGATCTAATAAAACTATGTGCCACAGGCTTGGAGTTATCACCACAACATTAGTCCAAGTAACGCTCCACAGCAATATCACTTACTGGTGGTCATCCTTAAAGCTAGAGATTGGTTACAATAAGACATATATTTTGCCTCTGTCCCTGGTTCCTGGAACTGGGCTTTTAAAACTAGAATTTGCTGAGTGATAGGGAAGTTAGGTGACTCAAAGTACTGTCATATACCTGGCATGCACAGGGCCTGGCTCAACTCCTGGGCCCACTTGGCATGGTCCCCTAGGCACAGCTGATTCCCAGAACTGCTTGAAGTATTGAGAACAAAATAAAACAAAAACAAAATAAGTTTCTTGAGGGATAATAATGTGTTTAGTCTCTCATAAAGGATATCCTTGGATCAGAGCAATAGAATAGCAAGAAGGGCACTTGCCTTGCATTTAGCCAACATAGGTTCAACTCCTGTCATTTCATAGGGTTCCCTGAGCACAGTCAGGAGTGATTCCTGAGCGTGGAGCCTGGAGTATCCCTTAAACTCCCAAAACAAAGCATACAGATTCCCTCCAAAACATAAAGAGCTCCCATTTGGACATACCTGAGTTTATGCAAAAGGGATGACTTGGTCCTCTTGGTGGCCTCAGATTGGACTGATTCGAGATAAACTATGTGATTTGAGGGAGGAACATTTGGTTCCATCTACCCACTTTTTGGACTCTAGAAACAGTCCAACCCAACTTTTCCTAGTCCTGATTTCCATTCACAATGAACATTTCCTTATAAAAAATCCCATTTGAGAATTGCCATAGTTGTTGTTTGTTTACTCATGTGTTTCCTCCCAGAGAATTCTTGAGCAACCCAAAGACCAGGAATAAGGCATGTGATTATAGAATTGCTGTCATCTCTTTCTCAGCCTCTGGATATATCTTGAGTTTCAAAGACACGGTCTGAGGTCTGGTCTCTAGGGGGTTCCTTCCCTATGTACAGATGCCCTGTAAAGGAACACACATAGGCACAAAGCAGATATCAAGAAAATTCTCTCTTCATTCCCCAGTCTCCACCAAAAGTGCATTTTTCTTTTTTCTTTTCTTCCCAGTTATAATAGGAGCTGCACAGTTCAATGGGTTTTGTGGAGTCCTTGGCAGAAAACATAGTCTGATGGCAACTTGCTATAATAATAATAGCTACCATTTATTTGGTGCTTACTCCATGCCAGGCTCTTTGCCAAGTGTTTTATATGTGTTATCTCATTTAATTCTCACAACAACCCAATGAGATGAGCAGGATAACTTCTTGCCTTTTCTGCAAGGGAAATGTGTGTCCCTAGGAGTTCATTGCAACATCCTTGAGTTGACAGAGGTAGAAAAATGGTGGAGCAAATTTTCTGATTCCCCACCACATCTCACCACCTCCACCCATGCACTGTCCTATCCCCTCAGGTGACAGGATGAAGTGGCCTTTTTCATAAAGGGCATCATCGAGTCTTGGAAATCTCTGAAAAACCAAGATTACTTAATAAAGTACTTCTATTGATGTTCTAGTAAATAAGTTCAAGACAGGCTAGAGGGCTTAATTTCAGACAAAACAATATATTAGGAAGGAGTAAGTGCCAGAACACTCACTTAATAAAGCCTTTTCACTAGGGGGAAATCTCTCAGACCACATCAAAATGTAACATGGAAATTGAATGGCGGTACATAGATACTTTAGAAATGACATCGACCCTGCTTCCTTCTAAGCTCTCTGAGAGGTGTTAACAATCTCTGAGCACTTCCTGTCTGCCAAGGATCTTCATCATCAAATTGAATCCTCAGAAAAACCCCTGCATGACTCCCAGATGGTCCTAGTGGGGCTAAACCTCCGGATCTCAGAGTCTTATAAAGGGTTCTTCCTTGCTTCCGTTGGGTACACAGCAACTCTGAGGGTTGTATGTAAAGAGCACTGCCTAGAAGAGTTTCTGTTGCAGATTTGGAATGTCATTCGTTGGCTTCCCAGAGATAGAAAATAAAACTAAAACTAATTCAATGCCCAATCCCAAAGGGTATGAATCCCTTTTGTGTACTTTGATCATCCAGAGTTATACTAAAGAGAAATAAAGTATCTTCTCAAAGGCAAGGGATCTTGCTAGCCTATGTTTAATCAAGAGAAGAAAATATTTTGATTTTCAACTCTTCAAAGTCAGGTTGGGTTCATTGTTGAGTCAAGACTTTGCCTCCCTGTGTGCCCAGAAAGAAGCCAATGAACTAGTGAATACAATATACAGCCAAATCAGTTAATATACACCATAAGTGTTGGAGATATAGCACAACAGGTAAGGCACTTACCTTGCATGCAGTTGACTCATATTCAGTTCTTGGCACCACTTATAGTGTTCCATATATCTCTAGGAGTGATCCTTGAGCATAGAGTCAAGAGTAAACCTTAAGCACTGCTGGGTGCGCCTCCTCCAACCTCTGCCCCCACTCCAAATACAGTATATGTGAGAATACAATGGCAACAAAAATAAAAGAAGAAATAGGGGGCCAGAGAGTTAGTACAGGGGTTAAGGCACGTGCATTGCATACAGTCAATCCTACTTTGATTTCCCAACACCACATATGGCACACGCATATGTTGGCATCACCAGGGGTCACTCCTGAGCATGGAGCCAGGAATAGCTCCAGCCTACTGCTATGGCCAACCATTTATTTATAAATCAATATAGTTGAAAAGAAGTTTGGGGTGAGGATGGATAAATAGTACAGGAGATACAGTTCTTGCCTTGCACTTGTACCCACATGCATCTTTTTCCCAAGCCACCAGGATTAATTCTTGAGTGCAGAGTCAGGGATAACTCCTAAAACATCACCAGGTACAGCTACTATCAAATAAAATCAAACCAACAAAATCAAACTAACAAAATAAAACAAAACAAAACAAACAAACCCTCACCCCCAAATCACCAAAACAAAAATAATTGTAGGAACTGAAAAATTGCAGTTGGGAGGTGGAGATAAATGAAAAGCTAAACAAAGACAACCTGAAGAGACTTGGCACAAGTGGAGTCTAGGAAGATTTGCAGTTTCCCTCCCAAACAAGAGGGGATGTTATTGCACAGAAATGGGAAAACATGGGGGTAACACTAGGGTGTGGCATTGAGTGTGAGGTCAGTGAGGGAGGATGGGTCTTAAGAACAGCAGAGAATCAGAGCTGCCACTAGCGACAAAGGTGGAAAGCAGATGGGTTGACAGATAAAAGGTTTTGTTCTCCTAGCCAGAAGGAGACACAAACAAGGTATTATTCTCAAATAACTCATACCCACCACCAGTGAAGGCACCAACCCACACACAATGAGTCAAAAAAAACCTCATCTTCAACAGAAGCACAGCATTTGTGGAGCTCAGTGGAGCTTGGCACATCCCCGTGGTAGGTGTTTAATAAATATTTATTGGACATTGAATGATTTCCAGGAGAAGGAGTACTTAATGTTCAAGAGGTTTAGAGTCCGCCCTGAGGACAAAACAGGAGGAACTCCTGGAAGCCTGGAGATAAAGGAAAACCTGGAAGGTATTTTCTCCATTGAGCTTGTCACTGAAGACATTGAACACCAAGGAGTTGGCCAACAGCCAAGGCAATAAGAAAGCTGAAATTCTAGCACAAACGGTATGGTCAAGGCTCAGCCAGTCATGCAGTGAAAGGGGGCTGCCATATGGAATTGTTTTTATTTGCTGTGGGTAATTTTCTGTGCAAGAGCATCTTCCTAACCCTGAATAATGAAGGCAATTATTTGAGCTTCAAAACTACCAGCAAGAAAATAACAGGGGTGGGAAGCAATACAGTCACAAAATCCTTCTACAAAGTCCAGCATTGACAGGAGTCCATGGATGGGGGACCCACCTAGATGTGACCATTGGAGGGTGGTAAGTGTTGTCTTGCCAAAAACACTGACCAAGGGTGCAAGATTATTAGATTTCTTAGTCTCAAATTCTTTCCAGGTGGAAAGAGACGTCTCCTTGGACAACCCTGATGATTTCCAAGGCCTCAAGACAGAGCCATTCCTGATGGAGAGTTTCCTAAAGATGACTCAGTGTCCTGAAAGTAGGTCATCCTTTCCATTTCACCTCTCCATTCCAGGCTCGAATGAATTCTGGCTCTAAAGAAGAAACTTTGGAGAACCGTGAATCAGATAGGGGAGGCACGAGCAAGAGCAATGAGTTTAGTCATGGAAAATCCTTGTAGATTCATCTTCTGGGCTGATGATCTTTGCTAGATTTTTGAGGACATTGATAAAGATTCCTTAGGAAAGGACATGTGAATTGTAGCTTGGCCACTTGGCAGTGGGTAGATGATCGATGGATCACTTTATTATGACCTCTTAATTTTTTATTTAAAAAAACTTTTTATTTATTTATTTTTATTTTTTACTTTATTTAAACACCATGGTTTACAAGGTTGTTCATAATACAGTTGTTTTTTTCAGTTGCAATGCAGTTCATGCATGATTGAGTTTCAATTATACAATGTACAACGTCCTTCACCAGTACACATTTCCTGCCATCAATGTATCCAGTTTCCTTCCCACCCACCCTCTGCCACCTCTGTGGCAGATATTTTTCTTCTCTTTCTTTCTCTCTCTCTTCCTTTTTTTCCTGTTAAATAATGAGATTTGCAATATTTTTTTTACTGATATCATGATATATGCCTATCACTTTTAGCACCAAGTTCTATTTCATAGTAACCAGTTCCAATTCTCATTGTCATCATGGCCTTTTCTCTGCCCTAACTGCACTCCCCCACTATTTTTGGTAAGCTCCCTAGAATGGACCAGTCTTCCTGGCCCATGTCTCTGTTGTCTCTGGATATTATTACTACACTATCTTTTTTTTTTTAATATCTCACAGTTGTGATCATTTATTTTCACTAAGCACATTTGCAAAGACCCAACTTCCACATAAAATCACATTCTGTTATCCTGGGATTCAACATGTGCAGGTAGGGATAACACAGGATCTCAATACATTCCAGGACTCAATTCAGCATTATTAGGATTTATTATTAAAATGAGTTGGTAGCTATTAAAATGTGTTCTTATTTTTCTGAATGAAGTTTATAGATGAAGGAATGTTAGCATCAAATGGGGTTATTTGTGAACTTGGAAAGAGATAAACTGTGATAGACTTGTAAGGGGTTAAACTAAATTCCTATGAGGACTTTCCCAGTGACCAGTTGTAGCTCCAAATGTGCCTCTTTTTGGAGATAAGGTTTTTAAAGAGGTGATGAAGGTTAAACAAGATCCTTACCTTGGGTCATATCCAATATAACTGTCAGCCATGTGAAACATCATTAATGTTTTCATCAGCTTCACTGCACTCATCATTCCATGAGACATATATCAAAACATCATGGTGTGAACCTTATATACATATGGTGTAATATGCATTTTTACATTACAGTTTTACATTACAACTTTAATTTGTCAGGTTGACTTCCATAAAGTTGAAAGCATTTAAAGCCAGAGAAAGTAAAAGGAAAAGTCAAAGTAAGAGAGAGAGAGAGAGAGAGAGAGGGGGGGGGGAGCGGGAGAGAAAGAGAGAAAGGGTGACAGGAGCAAGTACCAGAGAAGGACAAAGGAAGGATGCAGGTAGAAGAATGCATCTTTGCCAAAAAGAAAGGTCTTGGAAGAGATAACCCTGCAGAGACAAGAATTTTCCTGTAATAAAGCCCTGAGGTTGGAGTCACCGGGTTTGTGGGATTTGATTGGAGCAGCCTTGGTGTCCTAACAGAATCCTTAATCATCCGAGGATGAGCATATAAGGAACTGGACTCGATCAGTGCAGATGATAATGCTTAGAACTTTGAATCATACTAGGTACCAAGATTCTTGTCTATACGGAACAAGATAAATGGTGTATTTTAGTAATCTGATGGTTTGCAAATTCCAGCAGGCCTAAAGCTCAGAGGGAGAAAGATTTATATGGCACCTCTTCTTTGACAAGCCCAGCCACTATGTCCTTTGCAACTGATAGCTCTCAGCAAGCAGGATGTTAGATTGCACCCTGAGAATTAAGAGCTACTGCAGAGTTTCTCACCCCCAGCACCACTGATGACTCAGGCTGAAGCATTGCTGAGGAGCGACCCTGTGCCTATAGAATGCTTGGAAGCATCCTAAGCCTTTGAATAGTTTTAATATGCACCCACAGTTCTCAGTTACAATCCCCCAAAATATCTTTTGATCACAAGAGTTGTTAGATTATACCTATTTTATCTAAAACAAAGATCATCCCCGTTTGTTATTTTTTTTTTTATATTTTGTTTACAACTTGGATTTACTCGAAAACAGAGATTGTCTTATTTTAAACCTGGGTGGAATTGGCTCAGGATAGCCTGAGCTATCTGTCCTTATTGACCTTCCTTCCCGAGGTTGGTCTCTATACTCAATAAAAATGGCAATTCTGGAAGGCATCAGGTTGGAGATACGAGGTAGAAGATTGCCAGACTATACATTTTTCATTTTCAGCCTGGTTTGGATTATTTCATGTGTGTCCCTGATTCAGACTCGTTCACCTGGGGTTGGAGATATAGTGTGTGGGGGTGACTTTACAAAGGCTGACTTCTAGAGAGTAAAATCACCCTCCAAGATTTAGCCTAAGATTTCATCTCATGCAATAGGGAAAGGTACATAAATATTCAAAATCCCTTGGGGACAGAGTGATAACACAGCGGTAGGGCATTTGCCTTGCATGCTGCTGACCCAGGACAGACCTCAATTTGATCCTCTGGCATCCCATATGGTCTCCCAAGCCAGGAGTGATTTCTGAGCGCATAGCCAGGAGTAACCCCTGAGCGTCACTGGGTGTGGCCCAAAAACCAAACCAAACCAAACCAAACCAAAACAAAACCCAAAAAACCCAAAAACCTCAAAATCCCAAAAATATGAGAAATGGCAACAGTGCTCTGCAGAGTTCCATGTTTAGGGAGTGGGGTTAGGGTATATGGATGTGGTCAGATATTGGGCACAAGATGGGCTTTATTTATTGGACACTGACTTTTGCTTCCAAATGTAGAGACTGGGCTCTATGCACTTAGAAGTGCATAGAAAACCTTGTCCTCCTTCTGTAAGGCCAGGGAGAGCTAAGGTACAGGTCATTTTCAATGGGGCTTCCCCACTTTCTCCAGTGCCTCAGACTACTTTAATGATGGTGCTTTTCCAGGGCTAAAAGGCAGCTGAGGGTTTCTCACATCATTGTTTGTGGAAACGAAATCAAAGAGAATGTAGGAGGCAGTATTCTGACCTGCTCAAAAACTCTGGTATCTTTGGTAGTTTCCCTTTCTGAGTCTTGGTTTTCAATGGTCAATGGGGTAAAAATAATCTCTCAAAGGATACAGAGTGAAGATGGTGAAGACACATGAGAAGCACTTTAGAGAAATACTGGAAAGGACTTGGTGAATATTTTTTCCTATACTAACAAGCAGTGAAAAGTTGGAAGAAGAAAGTTGATGTTAAGCTCTCTAAGGAATGAGTGAAAGATATTTATTTTGCTCAGAGGGAGTTCAGGAAGCCTTGGGGTTCTCTTCAAAGGAAGTATCAGAGGAATAATGTTGACAGTCTCCAGGTGTCTCCCAACAAGTGTCCCATGATGAACTGCTGGACAAGAGTGTATTTTCCTCTGGAAAATGGTTGAACAGAGGCTACTTGGGAAGCCTCTTTACTAGATCATGGAAAACTCTTACATATTTGGGCAGCCTCCTCAGGCATATAATGTAAAACTCTTATATACATCAGCATTCATCTCAGTTGTCCCACCTAGAGGGAGTCCACCCGGATGATCGTCATAATCTGTTTTGAATATGTCATTTTGAACTTGACATCCCAGAGATTTTGCCATGTGTCCAAGAGTTAATGGATGGTTTCTTGGTTATGTTTTCTAATTCCTAACTTAGTTTTCCCCCAAAAGTTTTACCAAATTGAATTTACTAATTGTAAGACAACATCCTGAAGAAGCAAGATGGGGGATAGAAATGGCTAGAGTATTTGGTTCACTATTTTTAGTGTGTTTCTTATTTTCCAAATTCATGCCCAGTACCCCCCTTGTGGGGAGTATGCTTTCCCAAGGTTAAGTTGAGTGTCAACTGACTCCCACAGCTGGTGTTTGACCCACTTGGCTTCTAGATTTTGAACAGTAAGTTTATGATTAATGATCTGTTGGCAAATAAAGACTTGGAAGGAAATAGATAAGACTTGTTTGCTTATTTGCTTTTGGTTTTTGGTCACACCTGGCTCTATACTCTACTCAGGAATCACTCCTGGCAGTATCAGGGAACTATATGGAATGATAAGGATAACAACAAGAACAGTTGCATTCAAGGCAAGTGCTCTACACACTGTACTCTCTCTCTGGCCCCTTGATCAGATTGTGTCAGTGAACAATGTCTTTGGGTGTCACCCAGGCTTGTAAATATCCATCCTCGACCTCTAAAAGAGGAACAGTTACACAACCTCATGAGAAAGCTGTTGGCTCCACCTTCTTTCCTTTTACAGAATTTTCCTGTTTCTCAGGAGATAGAGGACATCTCTTCTCTCAACATGAAGGCATGGTCCCCTGGGATAGCGGGCAGGTGACAAGTTGTAAGCTTGCAAATAAATAGAATTGTGAATCTGGCATGGAAGGCGAGAATTATTTTCTAAGAATGGCTTATGATAAGGGGTGAAGAGAGGAAAAGAAATTAGGAGTGCATAAGCTGTGAAATGATGAAATGGGGGGTGACAGTGTAAAGTGTTCAAAACTTTGCATTTTGCACAAGTTTTGGGTCATAGGAATAACATTTATCAAAAAGCCCACTTGTCATCATACATACTTTGCTTTGCCTATTTTTAAATAAAAGAAATGGGAAGGGGGATAGGGTTATACCCAGCAGCCCTCAGGAGTTACTTCTGGGTAATCATTCCTGGTAGTTTCAGGGCACCATATGGGATGCTGGAGATCAAGCCTGGGTCAGTTCCTGGTTGGGTCAGTCTGCTGTGCTATCACTCTGGCCCCTCTTTTTTTTTAAAATTAAAGTATTATTATTCAGAATAATAGTCATCATATAGTTGCAAAGGTACTAAACCAAACCTCTCTGAATTGTTTCTTAGGAAAGGCATTTCAACTCCATTCAGGAAGTGTCATAGTCCTATAATGAAATGGGAAGATGAATGGATGAAGGGAATATAATTTGAGATCAAGATGTTATTTATATAGAAGTGGGGGAAAGGCAAGCAAAATTGTACCCTAAAGATAATTATATTCATCCTACCATGTTCTTTTAGAAAAAAGTCAGACTAACAGAGAGCACACTGAAGAAGGCATTCTGTCTCCATTCCAAATGCAAACCCACTACTGAACACGCTGAGAGGTGTCTAGGACAGTTACACTGTCTCTGCATCTTGGGTTTTTGCCTGAAATGACCAGAGTTTCTCATCCATGGAGTTCCTGTGAGAATCTCATGCCTAACATACTTAGAATACTTCAGTTAGCATTGCAAGTGTTAGCTAATGTTTTTTTCAACACAACATGCCTGAAACATGTTGTCTTTATTAGATCTTATGACATTTCTTTTATCAATCCTGGTTTATAGGAATCTAGGGGGGATTTGTGCCTATGTTGAAGACATAGAGCAAGTATAGGTCAAAGTAAGAATGTTGGTATCTATCTGACTGGAAGAGCCATGTTCAGATACCGACATTTTGTGACATCTAACAAATTGTAAGAGAAAACAAAAGGAAATAAGTGAACATGAAGGTACTGAAGGGAATGGGGTGGGCCAGGGAGAAGCAGATCAACGGGTTTGTCTACCTCCACATAACTCCTGTCCCCTGGAAAGACAGTTTCTGTGTTCTTAGTTCTATACCCTGTAGTAACTCATTTGTCCTTTGGGTTACATTTATGTGTGAGGCAAGCAGTGTAGTACATAGTAGGAACTCAACATTCCTCCTTAGAATGAATCATGAATGAATGAATGAATGAAAGAGGATTGATACTCCAGACTTTGGTCGAACTTCAACTCGTGTATTTAACAGCCTGATTCAAAAAGCCTTAATTTCTCCCCACCCCACCACCTCCTTCTTTTCTAGAAAGAGCTGGGTGCTTTTCAGGATATGTTGCAAACAAAAATGTCTTGAGGCTTAATTAATAATCCCTCTTTAAAATGAAAAAAATATGCTCTTCGTGCAAAGTGCTGTATGACAAGATTTCAGCCCTGTAGGTAATCTGTTCCTTTTCAGACATAATTTCTTCCCTATTTACTTCATCCATTATGCTAATTAATGAAAACACCAGCTTTCAGGGATGTTCCAAGGTTTTGTTTTTGTTTGGGGTAGAAAAGCTGCTATTATTTTAACAACCAAGCAGATAGATGCACCCATTCTTTAAGTCACTACTTCAGCAAATACAGTGAGATGGGGCTGTGTCCCAGGTACTCAGAAGTGGAAAAACAGCAGAGTGCTTCAATATGAGCTCTTGAAGCCTTGGGAATGGCTTGAGGGCAACACTGGCTGCTTTGAGTATGATCTCTGATACCACCCTCATGCACAGAATAAGGTCCCCTCAAAGCTGTGTTGCCTGGAAGCCCTAGTGTTACACAGGGCATACAATTTCAGCACACTACCGAAGTCTACAACTCCTAGAGAGCCCCACAATGAAAGTTGTGTCAGGAAAGCAATACCTGGTGAATGCATGTGTGCTTGGTTCCAGTGAACTCTTAGAAAGCAGCTCCATCAGAGCACATATGAGCACCCCAACAAAGAGCACCATCCCCGCAAGTATGTGTGTAAGCACAAGCAAAGTGAGTGATCCAAGCAAGCTCCTCAAATAAGAATGCAAGCACTTGGGCAGAAGCAATAGTGCAGCAGTAGGCATTTGCCGTTCACACAGCTAATCCAGGACGAACCTCAGTTTGATCCCTGGCATCCCATATGGTCCCCCAAGCCAGGAGCAATTTCTGAGTGCATAGCCAGGAGTAACCCCTGAGCATCACCTGCTGTGGCCCCAAAACCAAACCCCCCCCCAAAAGAGTACAAGCACTTTCCTCCAGATGTCACCCCTACTCCCCTCAAAGGGAAGAGAAATGTGTTTGTAGGAAAACTCTCCACTTGAGGAATCCGAATTGTGTTTGCATAGAGAAGATATAAAAAGGTAAGGAAGTTTGCAACACAGGACAGATTCATGCAAGAACAATGAAATCATGAGACCCAAACTTTAATAAACAAACTTAAAAATACAGCCTGTTGGACTGGAGAGATGGCACAGCGGTGGGCATTTGCCTTGCATGTGGCCGACCCAGGGGGGGACTGGTTCAATTCCCAGCACCCATGTGGTCCCCCAACCTGCCTGGGGCTATTTCTGAGTGCAGAGCCAGGAGCGACTCCTGGGCACTGCTAGGTGTGGCCCAACAACCAATCAATCAATTAGTCAATCAATAAATAAAGTTTAAAAAAATAGGGCCTGTTATGGTTGCAGGCTGAGACAAGGATGGTGGTATGGGATGGACTCTGGGAAAATTGGAGGAGGGAGATGGACACTGGTGGTGGGATTGATGCTGAAATATTGTATGTCTAAAATCCAACTATGAATAACAAACAATGTCTTGAATACACCAAACCAAGCTGCTAAGCTAATAGCACTAACCACTTGGGTCAACAAATTTGGGCCTCTGAGCCTCAGTTATTCCCTTCTAGAATGTACTGATGACGTCCCCCATTTGCAGGGCAATCAGAGACTGAGTATGAGCTGGACACAAAGCAGGCTTTCCCCAAATCTCAGCAGTGGTACATGCTCACTATGGAAATACTCATTCCAGACTCTCACTCTGGTACTCACCCCATCTCTTCTTGCAAGCTTGCCCCCCATGCATATCTTATCGCTATTGGGAAATCTGAAGCTGAGAGAAGCAGATGCATCTGGTGGGGAAAACCATTGCAGAAACACAGCTGAAACTAAGGCGTTGAATGGTATTAGCTACTTTTCCAAACCAGAAATCCCCTATTCGAGCAAAGGGAAAATAGTCATCGGTCCATTATGCCTGTTGAAAGCTTCCGCAAACTGTGAAGACTAAGTAACCTCAGAAGCTGGCCCAGAGGCAAATAATAAGGATTCATTAAAAGGTCAGTGAAAAGGGTCCATGTGAAAAGGTTAGAAATAATTGGGACTAGTTAGGACAGAAAGCAAAAGACTTTGCAGCAACTTAATTACTGTCTGCTTTCCTTCCCACGATGACGCACAGTCTCCCTTCCGGCGCTGCTAACAAGAAAACTGGAGGAGCTCACTGACCTTAAAAAGAAAGCAAAAGAAAGGGAGGCATCGTTCCTGGGACATTTCCTGGGATAAAGCCCTCACAACGCTTACCTACTTTGATTCTAGAATCTTCTAGCCAGGAAAGCCCCCTTTCAGATGTGAAGTATATGGCATGTGGTGCAAAGAGGTGGTCTTATAACCACCGAATAAAAGATCCTGTGATCTCCCAATAAAAGGTCCTGTGACCTCCTAATAAACGATCCTGTAACCTCCTAATAAAAACACAGATAGAAGCAAAGGCAAGAGACAGGGACAGAGGGTGGAAAGCATCCTCCTGAATGCTCAGATCTTAGATTCCTCCATGTTGAATCTATGCCTCAAACTCCCCTAAGACATGCCTTCATTGAGAAACCAAGTTTTCTTGCATGTTAGAGGAGAGACAGGGTGGAAGGTCAATCTCAAATGTTCTTTTAGAACCTAGGCATTTATTTGCCAGTGAATCCAGGGTGATATTTGCCAGGGTGGTGTGTGTATAGGGATTAGGGAGAAGTTTAGTTTGGATATTTAGGATTTTCCTTCCCTTTAAGGAAACCTGCCCCTTTCTATTGCTTCTATTTCCCATTTGTTTTTTGTTTGTGTTTTGTTTATTGGGTTATACCTGGCAGTACTCAGGGCTTACTCTTGACTCTAAGCTCAGGGATCACTCTTGGCAGGCTGGAGGGCAAATAGGAGGCTGGGGGGCATATGAGGTGCTGGGAGTTGAACCTTGGTCAGCCATATGCAAAGCAAGTGCCCTATTCCCATTCTTAATCCACGGAAGCCTTATCACTGCATCACTTTTTTTCTCTTTTCTTTAGGGCTCTAAGGTAGAGCTGTCAATCTACTTTATCTGGTTGGCTTACTGCCAGATTGGGGATCAGAAATAAATTTCCATCTTTTTGTTAATTATTTAATTTTAAAACAGAAATGTACGAGACATCCATTTTTGAAAATACCAAGCCAGGCTATCTGTTAGCATGCTTCTCAGTTATTCAATCAAATCTTTCTCTGCTTGAAATTTTCTTTCCCAAAGTCTGGCCCTAAACGCTGGGCTCTCTTTATTTAACGAAAGGGGCATGGGGGAGTTCCAAGTCCTGGAAGGGATAATTAAGAGGTAGAGTAAATGAAATCAAACTCCTCATAGAGATGATTGGATCAAGTGAGGGGAAAGGAGGAGAGAAGAGCTATAGAAGGCAGAGAAAACTCCAATTTTATTCCACAGTGACTGATGGAAAGAGAAAAGCAGTTGAAGGAAAAATCCATAGGAGGTGTGTTTGGAACAAGTCCATGTCTATCTTCAGGGATGGAGTGAGCTGGAGCAGAGAGGAAAAAAAGGAATGCAGCCATAAGGTTGAATCCAAAAACCATTTCTTTGACCCAGAAGTATATAAACCTCTGTGAATCAGAGGGGCACAAAACACCCCACATTTTAGGTATTCCTTAAATCACCAAATACCCCCCCCCCAAAAAAGGGAACTGTGTCCCTCTGACTCACAGCTTAAGGATCCTCCTTTGGGGAGATATTCTGACTTGCAACAACTCTATGTGGGGGCTGATATAATTCAATCCATGATTTGAGGGATCAGCCTGAGAGGTTACCCAAAGACCCTGAAAATTTCCCCTTTTAACTAATGCTGTCTGAGCTCAACTAGTTTTGGGGGCTGGAAGATAATACAGCAGGTAGAGTATTTGCCTTGTATGCAACCAACCTGGGTTTGATCCCTGGTATCCCATATAGTCCCTTGAGCACGGTTCTGAGTAATTCTTGAGCACAGAGTCAGGAGATCAACTTCTATTGCTCTGTTGCTACACACAGTGCTGGGTGTCCCCAAAACCAATAACAACAAATAAACAATAAAAATACAAAACTTAACTGTTCTTGGAAACCAAGCAGATACACCAAGTGAAAGGAAATTTTATGACCTGGAGGATGTTTGACTGTTGACAGAGATGAACTAAGACACTAGCAGTATACAAGCTAGATGATATTTCCAGAAAAATCAGATATTGTGACTTTCAGTTAGTCTCCTAGTTCTGTTGAGATTGTTTGCTTGATTTGCTTTTATTTGGGTAACTAGATTTTAAATTTAAAAAGGTACCACCATGCTTTTATACTACAGATGTGTTCAATTTTGCCTCTGGTGGTAGCTAGGAAAAGGTTACAATTAATTTTTTAATATTTTAAATTAAAAAAATTTTTTTTGGTTTGGGGGTCACACCTGATGATGCTCAGAGGTTACTCCTGGCTATGTGCTCAGAAATTGCTCCTGGCTCGGGGGACCATATGGGATGACGGGGGATAAACCACAGCCTGTCCTAGGTCAGCTGCATGCAAGGCAAATGCCCTACTGCTGTGCCACTGCTCCAGCACTAATTAAGTTTTTTTTTAATTTTTTATATTTTTTAGCAACTACTAGTAATTCAAAAAGTTGAAAAGTGAAAGCAAGAACTCAAAACACAACACCCTGCAAATACAGTAGAATGAACTGGGGAGCAGACTTCCTCTTGCTCTCCCCTACTTTAGAAAGGCTGCTTTGCTCCTGCAGAGCTCACCGAAGGCAAGAGCAGACAGGAGCTGAGACTTCTCAGGAGACTCAAGAGATATTTCATGTTCTCTCTCTCTCTGCTTTGTTGAAACAACAAATCATTTCCTCTGGGGCAAGTTACTGAAGAAAAGCAAAAAAACATGGTACTAGAATCCAATGCTTCCAAAGGTATAGGCTATATTTGCTTTGAGAAGATTTCATCAAAACTCAAGACTCAATGGGATATTGAGACAACTGTGGGATGGAGGGTAGAAAAACTCAACCTTTTCAAAGATTGTTGGGTGGCAAGGAGACATTAGGGTCTGGGTGTTATACAGAGAAAATAATTTCAATTGTCAATACATCTCAGTTTTTATTTCAACTTGGCTCCCTCCTGGCTGAAAGCTCATCCATCTCCTGCACCAATTATCTGTAAAATGGGGATGATTTTATTTCCACTCCCCAAGGCTGAGATAAACTTACACAGAATAATACCAAGTAAAACCAGGAAAGACACAAAACAACAAATGGTGTGGTTGTTTTTGTTGGTCTATCGTAAGACTCAATCTTGGCGATCCATTTCATGCCCTGATAATCAACTCTTCATATTTCAAGTATTTTAATTTCATTCATAGGGACTCATTGTTTCCAACCAGAAAATAAAATTTCCACCCATTGTCTCATTCTGCAGCTGATATGACCCACCTGGGAAAATTTAACATTAACCAAATGCCATGCATCATAAACCATTCCGATACCCCTTCATTATTCTTCTCAGACCTGTCTTTATTCATTTTTCTTCCCTTGATATTATTTTCTGTCTCTTAGGGATAATCCAAACATCAATCTTCTATAAGGGCAAATTTCCTTCTTGTATGAAGTGAAAGCCTAGCTGGAAGTCCAGAAGCTTATTTCCCAAATACTTGTTGTCCTGAAGAAGCAATAATTGTTGATGTCGGAGCCGTCTCCCACAATCTACACACCTGTCTTCTGAGGAAAGAAAGATGCAGCACAGTGCCCCTTCTTTCTCCTTCACCAAGTTTGTATTTTGGGGGAAATATGATGATTTATCTGGTGCTATTTTTTTTATTTCTTTAGAAGACTCTGTTGCCCAGATTAATTAATGCTTAATCTCCTGACCCTACTTACCTCTTACAAGGCTCTGACCACATTCAACTACTTGAGGATGGACGGACATACAAAGTCCTTTCTCTTTTCCGTGTCCTCTCTGGGGCTCTTTTAAGTTTGCCTGGTTGACAAGTATGGATGCCCTGAGATTGAGAGGCTACCAGGGGGCCTTCCCATGGAGCTATGTCCTTCCTATAGCTTTTGGCTTAGAATAATCCTCCCTCTCCATTTTAACAATTGCTCTGATGGTTCTCTGCCTTCTCACACATGAGTTCTGCAAGCAGCCCAGTTCGTGCCACATTCATGTTTGTATCTGCAGAATCTCACAGTTCTTGGAGTAAAAGTGTGTTCTGATATGCCTGCTGGAAGAGAGTTCAACAGAAATAAACTTACCTCTAAGCTTCCTAGAGAGAACAGCTTTGTTCTTTACTGTTACTGAAAATCAGTCTCCAAAACAACCATGGGAAGATGGTGCGTTAATCAAGAAATATTTATGAGGCAAGAGTGGTAGCCCAGCAGTAGGGCATTTGCCTTGCATGTGGCTGAGCTAGGAGGTACCAAGGTTTGATCCCCCAGTGTCCCATATGGTCCTCCAAGCCAGGAGCGATTTCTGAGCACATGTCCAGGAGTAACCCCTGAGCATCACTGAGTGTGGCCCAAAAACAAACAAAAAAGAAATATTTATGGAATAAGTGAAAGAACGGAGAGATGAATAACTAGATAGGGACATAATTATAAGTATGTATTATTATTCAGAGGACAATAGAAAATAGTAGTAAGTGAAATATAAGGATCATATATTAGTCCTAAGAACTTGAAGTCAAACTCCCTCCTTTCACCCTTTTTTCAGAAGAGAGCTTAGCATTGTGAATTTTTAGCACAAGGAACTTCGTCTTCAGAAACTGAGGACACCTTCTATTCTTGTCAAATGCTCTACTGCTCAAAAGATCATTAAAAGTGGTAAGTCTGGGGCCGGAGAGTGGCGCTAGAGGTAAGGTGTCTGCCTTGCAAGCGCTACGTAGGACGGGACCGTGATTCGATCCCCCAGTGTCTCATATGGTCCCCCCAAGCCAGGAGCGATTTCTGAGTGCATAATCAGGAGTAACTCCTGAGCGTCAAATAGGTGTGGCCCCCCCCCCCAAAAAAAAGTGGTAAGTCTGTCCATATATGGAAGACAGAAAAGCAAAACTAAAAACAACCCAACTCCATCCTTTGGCACATGGTAGGTATCCTGGGATTATGGAAGACCTTGGCAGAGGAAGTGCAGGTGTGGAGATGGGCACTTTGTAGTTCAATTGACTTTATAACTTGGCAGGAAGTTGAGGCAATTGACTCAAAGTATAGCATGGGACTGAGAGATAGGAAGAGACAGTAACTCTGAAACAGATGCAAGAGATAGATACTATTTGCTATTAGAGATAGAGATATAGGCTATTTCCTGTTTTTTTTTTTCCTCAATAGGAAATATTATGGTCACAGGAACTCATCAACTATGGTTAGCAAATGATTATGAGAACAGCTGATCATGTCTGGGCAAACACACTCAGAGATATCCCCATGTGCCCCAAGTGCCCTGAACACTGATGACCATGGTAGAATCCTGAATGGCAGGACATGAAAGCCAAGCTCAGCAAGCAGAGGCCCAGATGAGAAACTAGTACTTTCAGAGTGGATGTTGAAAGAGAGCCCCATGAGTTGGGGCTTCTCACATACTGGCATGTCCACCATCCACCATTGCCTGCACTAAGCCTAGGGCAGTGACTTCTTCAAACTTCAGTGAAGACTTTTTGCTGCAGTGGTTTCCCTGGAAGCAAGTTGGGATAGGTCCTTAACACACACACACACACACACACACACACACACACACACACACACACACACACACACGCACGCACGCATGCACACGCACACACGCGTGCGCCTTTCATTCACGAACAGAGGGCCAGATTTCCTGGAGATGGGAGGGTATTTTTAAACATCGGAACATGCCTTCAAAGGCCACTGTGGAATCTGACCTAAATGCTAGCCTGGCCCTGCTCATTATGTCTCTCCACTGGGCCCGGCACTGTAATTACCAGCGGGCATGCTGCTCCCATCCATACAAAGGCTCCCTCTGAAGCTGCCCCTTCACCAACAGGCTGTGCCAGCTTCTTCCCTCTCTGTGGCCAGAAGTCAACAAATGCACTTCTGCAAGCGTTATATAAGCAGGGGTGGGGCTTGGGAGGGGACCATCTGTGCCCCTGCTCCCAGGGAGCCCACACATGTCCTCGTCTGTCCTCCCTACTCTTCATTCCCTAATGACTCCAGATGTTGAATACCGGCTACTTCTGAGGTCATGATTCAGAACGTTTCAGCATTCTGGGGAGAATTCATTTCATGTTGCTCTTGAAAGTGAATACATACAAGGGGATTTGAGTTCCAGAGCTACCCAGAGGGTACTTCAAGTTTCAAAAGAGCAACACTGACTGATTCTTCAAGCCAGTGTTCTCCCTTGAATATATATCTTGCTTGGTTGTATATCTTGCTTGGTTGTCTCTCTTGTTTCATTGCTTGTCTAGTTCTGTTCTGGAGAAACCCATGTTCTCTCTTGCACATGTTCTTCTCTCTTTCTCTCCACCTTACATCTTTCTAAATGAATTTCAGTAAAGACTACCTTGCTTCAACAAAACAAAACAACAGCCAAACCTTGGTGCTCTCTTGGAGATGGATCCAAAAGAAGGGGTCTTTCACTTTAATAGCAAAGAGTCCTCTCGATTAGAAACTCTATCATCAAATCGAGAAGTAGTTGCCCTAGGTGCATAAGAACCTTTACTGGAATACTGTGTGTGGGTGGTGATAGAGTGGGTGGTAAAGTGAGTGGTAGAGGGGGTGGTAGAGTGGGTGGAGTGTTGGGTGGAGAGCTGGGTAGAGAGTTAGGTCGAGAGTTACATGTGGAGAGAGTTATTTCTTGGAGGGATATTGGCTGGGCTTTCTGAATGACATTGCTGTAAGACCCTGGCCCCCTTCCTATCTGTTTTGTCCTATTAAAGCCTTTATAGAAAAATCCTTGTTTAGCTGGAGTCATTCCTGAATGACAACTGAGGAAGGTGAGATTGTTACAGTGCTTGGGTACTATAATATGGAGGTAGCCATATTATAATATGGAGGTAGCCCCGATTCCAGAGGGTAGAACATGTCCTGGAAGGTTATCTGTTGACCAGTCTCAAGGACTAGAAGAAGATGAATTACTTTCATGCCCTAAATTCACCATGAATCTAGTTATAAAATCTGAAATCCAGGGGCCGGAAAGATAGCACAGCTGTAGGGCATTTGCCTTGCATGGAAACAACCTGGCATGGACCCAGGTTTGATTCCCAGCATCCCATATGGTCCCCCAAGCCTGCCAGGAGTGATTTCTGAGCACATAAACAGGAGTAACCCTTGATACCGCTGGGTATAGCACAAAAACAAACAAACAAACAAAGAAAACAATATGAAATCCAAGAAGACTTTATGGAAGGGTTTTATTTGGGTTTTTTTTTTTGGTTTTGTTTTGGTTTAGGTTTACAGAAAAATAAAGAACCAGTGAAAATGGGCAGTATGCAAGAAATTGGTAAGTAATTTTTGCTCAGTTCCTCACTGGAACAACATACCATGTAAAACAAAGTTTTCATAGCAATTGACCTGGAAAAATGTTCTGACTTAAGGTTTTCCTTTGAAAAGACTAGACAAAATTGAATCTGTATTTAATATATTGAATTCAATTTTTTAAAAGGTATAATAAAGAAAGCAGTGAACAGAATGCTCAAGGTGAGTTGTTTCCAGGTTTCAGGATTTTGGGCAATTGAACTTATTCTCTATGATCTTCTTGTCATTGTCTAAATTTTCCACAAGAGACAAGTATTTATTTTTTAATGTTATTTTAAAATGTTCATCTTCGGGGATGAAAAACAGAAGGGTTATTTCTTGCAGTGTTGCGAGGACAGTGAAGTTATGATGGGCGGATTCTCTCTCTTGAGCTGGGTGGAGTTATTGGATATATGCAGAGGTACAATTTTCTCCTGCTGTATCATGTTCGTGGACATAACTAAAGATTAGACATTTCCCAGTCCCTGGAAAATGCCTTCATTGACCAGTAAGAAGAGCTTGTATAACTAGCATCACTTCTCAGGAGAGCTATTGCTGAGCAGATATTCTACTGAGTACTAGATTTTCCATGAAAATTATACTTCCACTACTTAGGAAACTAAATTGAGAACACATCGACTGTAGACCAAATGCTGATTCCTAAATTCATATGCTAAAATCTGGCCTTCACCCATAACCCACAGGTGCCACTATGTCTGCCCACTGGTTAGTGCCATACACTCATTGAACTCACAAAAGAAAAGCAAGACATGTCAGAAAACTCATGGATATGCAGGTCCAGAAGCTGATAACTCTGGGACCCCTTGGAGGAGGGTGGGACAAGTTGAAGCCCCAGCAACTGCTCATACACTCCACAGCCAGTTTCTTGCCAGTGGCTCGACTTCATCACACTGATATCTACAGATACCTAACCACCCCAAACTATAGGTATGCCAGTTTGGGTGCTGAAAGCTCTAGGGTTTTCTTGGAGTCATGGCAGGCAGCTTCTCCCCAAGCCTCTGTACTTTCAGAAGCTCTGGCAATGATAGCCACAACCTCCAGCTGCCACTATGTCAGCTCATTGTACCAGCTCTACAGATCTTAGAATTCCTGGAAGCTTGCAACTGCATACATGGCAGTGTGACACCTTCATATTTGTCAATACTGACATCCAGATGGAACACACCAAATTAGACATGAAATTATCATAGAAGACACCTAATTTCAACAAACAAAACCAATAACAGAATGCTCAACTAGCAACAAAGAGTTTAGTAATCCTTCAGACAATGACTTAGTGACCCTATTGTGAGAGATGACAATTCTTACAAATTTTTCTTTAATGAAGGGCTCCCCCAATAATTTTATTAGCATTTAGTAATAAATGAGAACATTTTAATGGGGATATGGAGACAATGGTAGAGGAAATGTTACTGTGGTGGGGGGGGATTGGTGTTGGAACATTGATTGCCAGAAACAACTATTTTAAGAGCAACCTTGTAAATCATGATGTTTTAATAAAAATTTTAATTTAAATTTCCAGCTTCAAAGTATAGGGTAGTTGGGGTCTTTAGGTTACCAGAGCAGAGCTTACACAAATAGGATTAATGTTCTTATCATAGACCTTAGGGAATTTCCTTTCTCTCTTCTACCACATGTACCTCAGAAATGTCTTATTATTATATTTCTATTTTGTTTTTTAAATTGCAATACATTAGACACATGCTTCATAAAATTTAGCTGTAAGACATGCTGCTTTGATTCACAGATGTAGCATGGTTTGATCACCAGTGTAGCCATAATTAGCACCCACCACATCATTATCATGCCTTTTGAGCATAAGGAAGGCTCTCGTTTGCCTCAAACTTCTTACTAAAACTTCCACATTATGAGAAATGGACATCTACTGTTTAGAAGAGCCCCTATCTAGGGTGACTGTTTACTCTAGCTTTCATTGTACTTTGTCCCTTTCTTTCACACTCCCTGCTGCATTCTCTTTCATCCTAGATAGCCAGATCAACTCTCGATGTTTGGATCCTTGCCTCAGCATCTGTTTGAGAGCAAACCAAGCAAAGACAAGTACATGCTTGGTTTGGGCACCTGCCTTCATGCAGCTGGCATCGTCATGGGGGAGACCAGCCATAAATAAGCAAACAGTAAATAAAAGATAATTATAGTGTGTGAAAATTACCAGGCAAGAGCCAAGATGATGCGAATAACTGGGTGTAGGAACCATTTGGGATAGAATCACTGGGTGGAAAGCGACCTTCCATGAGACCTGCCATACCAAAAAGAACCAACCATTACTATGGCCAAGAAACCCTTGGTGGGAAAAGGTTGCCTCTTCACCAACTGAAAGACAGCAAGAGGTTGCTGCAAAGTGATAGAATTGGAGAAAGAAGCTCTCTAGGCATGTAGGCAGGGTGAGAAGTTTGGATCACAGTAAATCATGAGATAAGGCAGGTGTTGACTTTGCTCATGAATTTGAGCATGACACTGAAGGAATGACTTCTTCATTCTTCTTCCCAAGGTCTGGGGTTTCAGATCCATTCACCTGGCTCCAAGGAGGGCTGACAGAGGCAGAAGGAGCAAGGGGAGGCTGTTTTTTGCAAAGAAGGATGTCAGGAGAAGTGAAGGGACCCTTTGTTTCATCAGGCTAGTTTTCTCTTTGATTCCTCAATACCTCTAATTCTGCATGTCACTAAGAAGTAGGTGTTCTGCGGTTCTGTGACAGCCTTCTCCAGTGTCTATGGCAACCTGGGGCTGGGGCCATTTTTCCTTCATCAAAAGAATGGGCTGGCTTCCTAAAGATAAGTAAAATCTCATTGTTGCTCTCAACTGGTACAGAGGTAGAATACGCCGAAGTAATAAAGATACGACTGAATACTGCTAACGATCTTGCAGGAAATAACATGAATTAAATAAATCATTTCTCCCAGGTCTAATAATAGATGCTTTAGAAAGGAAATGCAAGAAAGAGTCTTAACCTGGGGCCTGACTTCTTATTTCAGCCATATTCCTGCCATTGTGTGTGTCTGTGTGCGTACATACATACACACACGCACAATCATGGTCAGGGTCCTAATATATTATTGTCTGACGACTTAGAGCTGACTTTCAGGTTGTGAATTAGAAGCACTTAGCTGTGTTCCCCAGAGAGGAACAAAAGAACCAAACAAAGCGAGGTGGTTGCAGGAAGAAGCATTATTTAGCAACAAAGGTCTCCTGGCTTCACAGCTCGGGTGGGCGTAAGATTTTTGCCTCCTCTCCCTTCCCCCTTAGACAGGGTTTCAGGGTTATCTTTCAGAAGGAAGCTCAGCACACTTGTCTGCACTATGAAGAAAACCTTCCTTGGGTTTCAGCAGAGCCTCTGATAAATCCTAAGCTAGATAGCTCAAGCTCTTCAACTTTAGCTCTCCTGGTGCATGTTTATACCAATTCAGTTGAGCAACTGCGAGTTCCTTCCTGGGCCAAGAGAGTCAAGCTTCAGAATTTCCTTGGTGTTCTCTTCCTGACTTGCCTGCCCTCCATCTTTTCAAGAACACATGGTTACCTGCTAATGTTTGGCTCTGAGATGTTCCATCATAAAATCTGTCCTCTTAGCCTCAAGGTGAGGCTTTCTACTCTTATAACATACCTCCATCCTCACCCCATGTTGCAGACTTAGGCAATAGGTAAACTCATGTAGTGATGCTGCTCATGGCCAGTCAATGTCTATATCCTTGGACTGTTTCTACTGTTTCCTACCACAAATGTGTGACTTGTTTATCAGATATTACAGCAAATTTCCTACCCTGGGAGATTTCCAAGAGGCCCTTTTTATCTTCATAGACAACTGGATTTACTCACTTTTAGATTCCTGTCCTGGCCCTTTGCCTCCCGCACATACATATCGGAACAAGCCTGGAGTGGCCTATTGGCAGGACTGAAAACAAATGGAGTGGACCAAGGCCATCTTAAGCCAGCTAGTACTTAGGTTATAATCCGCTCATGTCACAAAGCAGATAAAGGACTCTTCCTTCTCCAAGGTGTACTCCTGGCAGCTGCTGAGATGGTAAACCCATCTGTTTGATCCTTGTGAGAAGCTCTTTCTCAGGGGAGTTGGAAGATGCCAGAGGGAAAGGGAATGGCTCCCCCTACAGGATGAATTTCACCAACTATGCCCAGTGATAGAAGTTTGACTTGCTCAGAACCATCATCCACTCTCTTTTCTCCTAAGTGTTTCTTTGATGTCTGAAAGTCAGAGAGAAACCTTGTTGCTGTAAAAGACTAGGGAGGGACGGATGGAGGGAGTAGAAGTGAAAAGGGCTGAGAAATGTTAGCCAGAACAAGAGACACAATGGGATGAGATTGGTTTTCACTACCATCTGTCCCATCCTATTGAAGCTCAGACTCAGGGAACCTCTCTCTTCATCCTATTGAATATCATCATTGCAAAGGCTTGAGGAAGGCTTGCAATATTCCTGCATCACACCAGATCATTGATATGTGTTCCCATCAGTGAGTAGCAATTCACACACACACACACACACACACACACACACACACACACACACGTGGGCAGGAAGTGATGAGTTGGGATTCAAAAATCCAAGCAGACCTGCTCTGAAGTCTTCGTACAGAACCTCAAGAGCAGAAGCCATACTGGGTCAGAGAGCTCATGATAGGATATGAGACACTGGATGTGAATCAAACACGATGGGTAGAAGAAAGGAAAACAACTTCTTGAAGAGTTCACCTTTGACCGTCTTCTAAAATAGAGTTGCTGAAGCATCAGCCACTGATGACTGTAGGGTCATCATAACACAGGGTTTGCTTCATTACAGAGGTCTGATCCAGAGGAAACAGACTCTCTTAGCCAGGCAATAGAAAAGGTGATTCTCAGTGTTTATCCTCAGTAAGACACTGCTTGGATGAATTTTATCCAATCGTCCCCGGCACACCTCATTATTATAGTCACAGAAAAGTAATCAGTCACATTTTAAAAAAAAAATATGAATGCCTATCTCATTTTAGCTCTACTATTTTAGTCCACTCAATTTCTCTACCAGAATATTTCCAAAACTATATAACCACATAATTATACCTCTATCCAAATTCATCTTCTCTACGTAACTGCACAGCCCATGTTCCCAAGCCACAACAAAGGATTATTCCTTCTATTCAATATTTTGCATCTATCCCCATCCCAGCCTTTGTCTGAATTTCTGATCATCTAGTAAAGTTGTCAAAACCCACTTCTGTCTTATCACTGGGCCAATTCTCCATCCAGTCACACCAGTTTCCCTCCCCCTACACATTGGTATGTGCCTCTAATTGCTTCAACACAAAGCAAAGTCAAATTCCGTTTTGTTCCCACCCCTTGGTTAGATTGATTTCAGGAGCTGCTTCCATGCATTATCCTTATCAGATCTTTGTGTGGAAACTGATAAAATGGAACCCAAACAAAGTGAGGCAGATCTGCACATGGTGAGTGGGAGAAGGGAAGAGAAATATTCATTGCCTTTGTCAGCCCCCCTGTGTTCCAGGGCATTGGCCTGGCCCCAGCTGGATCTTCTTAACCAGGTAGAAATTGATCATTATGTTCATTCAGCCTGTTCCAAAATGCCTTTATGTATTAAGATGCAAGATCAGGACATTAACAATTCAATAGTTTATTAACTCCGGATGGAGTTTTATACAGTTAAAAGCAGCAAGTTGGCATCTACAATTATCCTCCCTTTCAAGTGGATTTAAATGGGCTGGACCAGCAGCTGCCTCCTGGTCCTCTGCTATAGAAAGTTTTTTTTTTTTTGTTTTCAGCCAGAAGAAACTAATAGGGGATGATCGGGAACTAGATAGATACTTGGCTGGTGGCTGCGAGTTTCTCTTTGATTCAGCTGGAGAAAAACTGAGAAAATTCACAGATCCATCCTGGGGTGCGGAGTTGGAAAACAATCCAGTCAGTACATGAATAATGAGTGTCTTCTTTGGGCAAGGAAGCGAATGGTACTACAACAGACTAACATTCATGCGACTAGGAGGGACAAATGTTACATACACTGGCAGGTGCACCAGGGAATTTCACTAAGCTCTGAAAAAGAATGCTACAGGCTAAATATTTGGCTCTTGATTTCATCTATTTCCTAATGCATTTGAAAGATTTGTCCCCATGCCTGGGCCAGATAACTTGATTTTCTCATTCTCACCTTTTGAAAAAGAAACTGGGAGTTTTGTCCCCTTGGATCATGCACTTGAATGTGGTTTATTTTTTTCATCCAGTGCAATTCTCTCTCGATAACTAGATTGTTTTTCCATCCTCGACCACCTCTTCCCTGTCTCCAATTGATCACATCTTATGTGACTCAAGAATTATATCTTCTTTATGCTATTTTCCCTCCAAAGTGTCTAGCCTCATATTTTGCAGAGAAATGAATGAAAGAGTGATTCATGGGAAATTTGGAATGTCAATATCTATTCTTTCAGGCCACCATGCAGTGAGAAGTAATCTTATATAAGTAACCTTATATAATGAAAGGCCTAAGACTTTGCCCTTTGAATGTCTTTTGTTTTGTTTTGCTTTGTTTGGGGTGGGGGCACATCTGGCTGTGCTTAGGGGTTTCTCCTGGCTCTGTATTTAACTCCCATAAATTACTCCTGGCAATGCACAGGGGACCATATACGATGCCAGTAATCAAACCCAGGTTGCTCACATGAAAGGCAAGTAAGCACCTGCTGTACTATTGCTCCAGCCAAGGGTCTTTTTTTTTTTTTTTTTTTTTTTAAAGTGAGTCTGTAATAAAAGCTTTGGGCCACGCTATATCAGTTATACTTATAAAGGAGTAAGTCTTGTGCTGCTTGTCATAAGCTTAATTCCATTTTGGAGTTTTGTTTTGAGGAGACACACTGGCTTTAGAAACCGGAATCGGGGACCATAGGGAATGCTGGGGTTTGAACTCTGGTTATTGTGCAAGGCAAGTGCCCTACCCATTGTACTAGATTTCCAATTCCTGTTGTTTCTTTTTTTAAATTTTATTTTATCAAAGCATCAAGATTTACAAAGTTATTCATTGCTAAGCTTTAGAAATACTATGCTCTAGCATCAATCCCACCATGTGTCAACTTCCTTCCACCAGTATTACCAAGTTCCCTCCCCTACCCATCCACCTCCAGAGACCTAGATCATCATGTTATTTTTTTTTAACATTTCCCTCTCTTTTCCTCCATTTTATTCTTCCTCCCTTCCTTCTTCCCTTTCCTTCTTTTATATCAAATGCAGTGTCAGACTTTCCCCTGGAAGCTCATAAATATTTTAATACTTGTTCAGTGTAGGAATTAAGTGACCTAGACACAGCCCTTACTTATATTTTATATCCTAGAGGAACAGTGGTAGATTTTATAAAAATAAAATAAAATAAACTCTTTGACTAGAAGGTTCTTAGATATTTTCAGGATCTTTTCAAGACTTATGAGTGAAGGACTGTCCTGGTCTAGGCATGCTGTAGGGAGACAGAATTTTACCCGGCTTTAGAAAAACAAATCCAGGCTCTCTCTCTTTTCCTTAATTCTACCACCTTCCTTTGACTCTATGTGTACTAAAAGGGGAGTAGGACACAAAATCAGTTTTACCAGGAAAACAAGATAGTATATAACCTTCCCCCCTTTCCCGAAAATGTTCTAGCCTATTGATTTTCTACTCTTCCCTCACTCCCCCTCCCAGAAACCCAGGGTGCCTTATTTTTTTGTTATCCCAAGTAAGTTTTAACCATATCCAATTAGTGGAGTTTTCTTATCAAGGAGGGAGTGTTTCTATATCATAGGGAAGAGAAATTCACATTTTTTCAGCCCAGCATTTGCTAATTATGGACTGTACTTGAACCTCATATACTATGCCTGAAGACCATAATTGGGGTGTTTTAACATAATTAATAAAGAAATAAAAGAGGGGGGAAGGTATTGTGCTGATATCTGGCAGGTACAAACTACCTTTACATAAGGAGTATGGGGTAGAACAAACTCAAGTGACATGACTATATTCCATAAACAGGCATTTGCACACTGATCAGCAGTGATGGAAAATGTACTATACATGCAGCAGCACTGGATTCACAGAAGAGGGAAAAGGAGAGTGAGTGTGTCCCTGGCTTCTTGGAGATGGACTCTGTAGGGATATAAACAGAACGACACAAACAACCTCAAAATGAGGGAGTTCTGAGGCTGCGTAGGAGAGGATTGAAGTCATTATTGATGCAGGAGTCTCTCTCTGTTCATCCACAACTCTCAGGTCCCTCAGTCTTTGCAAGAATAAAAATACCAAGTAATAAAGATGCTTATACTCAGAGTTAGAAGGTAGAAAAGAGTATTGGAAAGTATGGAAGAAAAGATAAGGAACTCCCCGTGTGAGAATGAACTTAGCATGGGACAATTGTTGTTTGGTTTATGGGGTGGGTTCTAGAGAAACTGGGTCTTTGTGTTAAAGAGAATATTGGGGAGTTAAAGATAAAATTTTGAATAGGCTATTTAAAAGTTAGGCTCTTTGGACCCCAAACTACAGTAAGCTATACACAAAAGGGACCTGTTATGCTGGCAGTCCAGGGGGCTAAGGGTGGAGGTAAGGGAAGCATACTGGGAACAGAGGCAGAGGAAAGTCAACACTGGTGGTGGGAATTGCCCTAATTTACTATCACTATGTACCTTAAATATAACTGTGAAAGACTTGTTGATCTCAATAAATACTTAAAAAAAAGTTAGGTTCTTTGTTTGTCTAAAAGGTTACAAAGAATGCAAGGATCAGAGTGGCATGGCCATTTCCCTGAAGTAACTTCTCATTTATCAGAAAAAGTCCACAAATTCACAAGAATGTTAAAAATGTAGGGTGGGGTAGTTAAAGATGGGACTGTATTTACAGATGACAAAGGAAGTCATCTTTCATGATTATACAGTAATAATAGAGGCATCACACATGTTTAGCTGCTTAACAATAAGCAAAACTTGAAAACTTATTCTCACTTCTTTAGTCCTCAATTTAGTCCTCTACACACAGATGCATCATTTTAGTCTCAATTTGCTGATGAGAAAGTTCTAGTGTAGAAGTCATGTCCCTTGCCCAGTGTCACACAGACACTTAAGATCATTGAAACCTTTTATCTTGGGTACCAATGCCTCCATATTTGCTGTAGCAAATTACTTTGTTGAAAGGATATATGGGGAAGAATGAACATTGGTAGAATGAAAGAGTCAGGACCACTTAGAGACCAACTGCTTAAAGGTTGTGACACTGAGAGTGGAATCCAAAGGTTCTTTTGCCCATGATGGCTGAAGAGCTTAAAGAGCTCTCTGAAGACCAGCCTTATGCTCCATTGTCTTCTCCACCTGCAGAGATGAGGGGATTTCACATCAACTGTGTGGAGAGTGATGATCTGATGCTTGGCGTGATGTACTGGATTGACAGCCAAGCTCAACATGTAAGGAAAACTCTATGGAGGCCCAGGGCTCTGCTTCCTATGTCGATTCTGTATTTAAGCAGCTCTTGTCTACAAAGCCTTATGTTTCTGGCTGCCATGGGACTGTTGGCCATACAGAATATATTGAACAAATAATCCGCCAGCAACGAATCGATTTCTGTGTCACCCACCTTCCCCTAGGCTACAAGTTTACAAAATGTCTGAGTGGCAGAGGCTTCTGAATCCTTGCCTTTGGGTCACTGAAATCACAGAAGCTTGTTAATATTGACTTGTACCTAATTACTTCACTCTTTCTTTGACAAGGGGGTTCTTTTCTTATTTTTGTTTTTCTAGTTACCTCCTCTCCTAAGGGAAGTCTAATTAATAGAAAGAAAGGTCCAGGAACTCTCACATTTAAAGTACATATTCCCCATTGCTCTTTCCACAATAGATGAGAATAGCATAGCAGGTCCATTATTTCAAATTTTTATGCCTCAATTCTGATATCTATAAATTAGACCTTCTATTGGCGTTGGCTGCTTTTAGAGAATAATTGGGGGGATATAAGAGAAAAGATGAGGGTGCTGCCTGGCTTTTCAGAAAAGAATCATGAAAGAAAGCTCTATATATAAATCAAGGCCTAGTTGGTCTCTTAGATTAGTTCCAGTTATTTTTTTTTACCTTTTTTTTTTTTTTTTTGGTTTTTGGGTCACACCCAGCGGTGGTCAGAGGTTACTCCTGGCTGTCTGCTCAGAAATAGCTCCTGGCAGGCACGGGGGACCATGTGGGACACCAGGATTTGAACCAATCACCTTTGGTCCTGGATTGGCTGCTTGCAAGGCAAACGCCGCTGTGCTATCTCTCCAGGCCCTAGTTATTTTTTTTTTTTATAGTTGCTCTTGGGACATGACATTGTGCCAGCATGGATCTTTCTCACAGATGCATGCTAAGTTTCTTCCAAAGTTAGACAAGACTCACAACTCCACTACCCCCTTTATGGGTTATTCTATCCATCCCAGACTTAGTGTTCAGATGTTTAGAATAGATCATATGGTTCAACTTTGTAATGGGTATCAGGAGCAGATTCCCTTATCTCAAGCCAGAGGCTCCTTATTAAGACATCACATCTATTTTGTATTGTCCCAAGTTGAAATCACTTCATTCCCCAAACCAAAATTTCAGGCTCTGAGATTTATGTAGGGATCCAATAAAAGAGCTCCTTTAGCAGAACTGCCTGGGATAAAAGTGATGGGGTATGAGGTAAATAGAGGCCTTTGAAATAGTTCCCCTCTGTATCTGTGTTCCCACTGCCTTTCTTCTGGCTTCCCCCTTCAGGGAGAAGGGGTTTGGGTTTTGGAGCTGAATAAAGGGGAGACAGAAAGGCTGGTGAACTAAGCTATCATCTAGGCTTGTAGTTTCACGTGGTGGGGCGACTGGCTTGTGGGTAAACAGCTTGCTGTGTGAGTTTTTTTTTGTGTTTTTTTTTTTTGCCTGCTAAAGCCTTCATATCTGTGTGGATTACTTATTGTGGGAAATACAATTGGACCAGTGTCTCCTATCCTCCCTGGATAGGAGGTATGAGATTCTCCTTTCCTAATTGGGGTCTGTGGAACAATCAATCTGTACCCCCTGAGAGGTATAAGCCTCCCCTCCAAGAACTTGCTTTCTTGTTATCTAAAGAAAAAAAGAGAGTTAAGCTTAGGATTTAAAAAAAAAAAAAAAAAAAAAAAGGTTGAGGGTTTTTTAGGCAAATACAAGAAAAGTCTTATCTCTGAACCAAAGGAAGATGGGTGGTTAATGAACCTATGTCTATAAAGGAGAGAGATGAGTTCAAGGCCACACATGATTCCACCTTTTGGGCAAGAAAGACCCACTGATCTGAGTTAAGTTGAAGGAGTCTAATACAAGTTCACAAGGTAAATGTGGCCTCCTGATCTGTTTTACTAAGTGACTTCACTAATAGAGTCAAGCTATTTCTGTATGCCTGTGCTATCAATATTTCCCTGCACCCAACTGTAGGTTTTGTCCCACAGTGAAAAACACATGACTAGAAAGGCCTAACTCATCTGTAACTGATTCTTTGTTTGGTTTTGGGCCACATATGGCTATGTTCTGGAGTTACTCCTGACTCTACATGCCTAGATTATTCCTGGTGATGCTCACGATGTGGTATGGGATGCTAGAGATTGAGCTCAAGTGAGCTGTGTGCAAAGCAAGCACCCTTCCTGCTGTGCTAACTTTCCAGCCCAAATCCCTGATTCTTTACTAAAAACAATTTCCACCTCTGCTTCTAGGAAAGGATTCCTGCAGCTGTTTGCCAGGCCTGGATAGAGCCAAGTGGGCAACAAGATGTTGGACTGGTCTTATTCCATTCTTCTTCCACTCCCTTATGAAATATGAGCATTCCAAGCCTTTTTTCTTTCTTGCCTTCTTCCCTAGTCACCTAAAAGTAGGTTCATTTGTCTGCACAAGAAGTAGCCTGCCATTGGAAAGTGCAAACAATTCAGGAAGGAGCGCTGGCAACACAAATTGCATGTGTGAATGTTCCTGAAACTCGCCGGTTATACACTTCGCTATTCTTGAGAGTGTTTTATCTCCCTTCAAAAGAACTGAGAAACTTAACGGCAACTAATATCACAACAAAAAGCTTCTCATCCTGCCAGTTACTTGAGAAGGTTTTATTCTCCCTCATTCCTCTGTCAGATTTCAAATGGATGTGGCTTCATTCCCCTTTCTCATCTCATGTTGGAGCACATCCATCAGCGAGATCTTATTTGAAAATGATGAGCTTGTATTTCAAGGAACCTTTTCAATGGGGGAAATAGCTTCACTCTACAAAAAGCTCCTCCTGGCTGGAAAGTTCTCTCCAGTGATTTGGTTTCCTGTGGAGATGAGACGTTAAGAGAGAGAGAGAGAGAGAGAGAGAGAGAGAGAGAGAGAGAGAGAGAGAGAGAGAGAGAGAGAGAGAGAGAGAGAGAGAGAGAGAGAGAGAGAGAGGGAGAGAGAGAGAGAGAGAGAGAGAGAGAGAGAGAGCATGCATCTTTCTCAGAGTCACACAACCAGCTCTGTTAGTTTTTCTTGGTTCTTCATTCTTTTAAGTTGAGGCATGGAAGAATTTTTATTCTAGGTTTTGCTGATCTATAGCCGAGCAAATCAAAATAACTTTTCTGATATTTTATCATTACCTACTTTTCCAAGAAGAAATTATCACTGGTTGTTTCTGACTGCAGGACAACACAGAACCTAAGTCTTAGGAATCTGTTTGTTCTCTTGGTGGCCTCTTAGCTAGAGACACACTATTGCTTGTACTGTCCACAGAACCTGCCATCACAGAATGGAGGCAACTATGTATTCTGTGCAGTCTTCCTACACCATCTTACCAGCACATTCATTCATTCATTTACTCATTCATTCAAAGGAATTTTCCCAAGTGAGCTCCTAGACCAAACCTGTGTCCCTTATTAAAGATGCAGAATTGAGGGGCTGGAGAGATAGCACAGTGGTAGGGCATTTGCTTTATATGTGGCTGACCCGGGAGGGACCCAGTTCAATTTCTGGTATTCCATATAGTCCCCCAGTCTGCCAGGGGCAATTTTTGAGTGCAGAGCTGGGAGTAACCCCTGAGCACTGCTGGGTGTGGCCCCTAAACCAATCAATCATTCAATCAAACAATAAAGTTTTTGGAGGAAAAAGGGATGCAGAACTGAAATCATTCTTGGTAAAATTCATCAATCTGCATTTTAAGGGATTATTATGCAACTCTATGTTGAGAGACCCAATGGGTAAAATAGGTGATTGTGATGCTTAAAGAAGAAGCAGTTTTGGAATCATGTTACCATAGCACTGGGCAGCTGGTCAAAAGCCACACACTAGTCAATCTTCCCATCGATTAAGCCATTTATCTACTTAACCTTGGTAACTCCCCATCTTTTGCTATCTAGTATTTTAATTGTCTCCTATAATACCATCTGAATCTCATTTTCTGCCTTTTACCATCTTATCCTAAATAACTTCCTCTATTCCAAACCAACAAGAGCTCCATGCTTGCCCCCAAGAAATGAAAGAATTCTAGTACCTATGGAAGACAAAGATCAGGTCCTTGGAGAGCTTCTAACACAGAGAGAAGACCTGAGACACCAAGATAACTAAAAGGCATGTGGATTCCTCTCAGCCATGGGCCTTGACCTCAGAAAGCTTTCTCAATACACTGCACCAACTTATTTTGACTCTGCTTCTTAAACATTCACCAAACTGTGCCTTCCTGGTTACTTGGAGATAGGCAAGTCACTCACTCGCCACATCCCACCTGTGCATTCAGAACTTCTTCCTCCTCAGGGTAATCACAGGGTAAGATTAATTATGCTAATCATCCTCCACAGGCTGACACAATTAACCAGAGCATGAGATAGCTCCAGAATTCTGTATAGGAGCAGCCTACCTGCTGGGTTTAATTTCACCATCCAGCACAGTAATTAAGGAGGGGGGTGAGTTTGTTATTTTCAACTAAAGAGCACAACTTTCAATGGAACTTGTATTAAGTTTTCAAGGGAATATCTGGTCTTTTAACAGCCATTCTTGAGACCTACCTTGGGCTACCTTATTCTTAAAGTTAGACAACAGTATGGCACATCTAGTAGTTATTGTTGCTGGTAAAAAAAATAGGACACTTATATTTTAATATATTAAAATGTCCTATCCCTTTCTAATCTTCTTTTATTTAAAAATGGTTTTCTTCATTCAAAAATAAGGAGAAAAATAAAACATTTTTGTCAGGTTTATTAATTCTGCAAGTTGTCTTAGGAGTACAAATTTACAATCTAAGTTTGGAAAGTTCTAGCTTCATTTTCAATCCTCAGTTTTATTGACAGCTCACATGGTACAAGTTGAAAGTGTACCATAGAATGCTTTGATTTAGGCATATTTTGTATGGTGATTGTCACAATAAGTTTTGTGACGGGAACTCTAATTTCTTTATCTTGTAGTTTAAAACAGTAATAAATATTAACACACTGAAGGCTGAAATTTAGTTATCATAAAACTAATGGCTTCCTTATTCATTGGGCCATATATATTATTTTTATTTCCTGTAAAGGCTAAAGGAGGTCCTCCTAAATGGAGTGAGACTAAAAGTAGAGAATAGAGACCAGATGGCCATGCTCATCTGCAGAGTATCAGGAAACAAGAAAAGGAATTAAACAAATCTTGAGATGAGCTGAATAGAACTTTGAACTAAAAAGATGATAGGGGAAGGGAAAGGGATGGTGGAATAAAGATGGAGGGATCTTGAAACACTGGTGGAAATGTTGGTAGAGTATCTCTATACAAAATAATGCCTTCAATTCTATTGTAAGCCATTATACTCCAATAAACACACACATATAAAAACATGCACACATACACACATATAAAGTCAATTCTATCACAATGTTCTGAATAGAGTTAGTGTACTGAGACCTCAGAAAATAAAAGTGATGACATAGGAAAAGTGAGACTGAATGTGTGCTAATGAACTAGTTACAATAGGAAATCGCTGGAATGCCCTAAGGATTAGGATTCATTGCAGAATTGTCCTGCTAGAGGATAGAAAAACATAAGCATGTATCCAATGACTCATGACCATTATTGAACTCAAACCTTTACATTTTTCTAAGTTGATAAGCATTCCTCAGCTTAGGAAAAAGAATGGATATCAGAGACTCTGATAATGGGGGTGTGGAGCTAAAACTAGGGGGTTTTAAGAGAAAAGTGATGTCCAAGATTCTGCTATTCCACAGGAAATAGGACAGAGATAAGGTGCTCTCCTTAAACATGGTTGACCCAGGTTTAATTGCAGCACTAATTACAGCCCCCCCCCCAGCACTTTCAGGAGTAAGCTCTGAACATTGAGCCAGTAGAGAAGG
Source organism: Suncus etruscus (assembly GCF_024139225.1). Taxonomy (NCBI): domain Eukaryota; kingdom Metazoa; phylum Chordata; class Mammalia; order Eulipotyphla; family Soricidae; genus Suncus; species Suncus etruscus. The sequence continues at coordinate 11,766,281 of NC_064849.1, forward strand.
AAAGAAGAAGGAGAAGGAAAGGAAAACAAGAACAAAAATAAAATTTCAGGCTGGAGAAACAGTGAAACATTAAGGTTCTTACCTTGCATATGGCCAACCTCAGTTCAAACCCAGCACAACATACAGTCCCTAGAGCACATCCCAGGCTCACTTCTGAGCAGAGTCAAAGAAGAGCCCTGAGCACTCCTGAGCATGGCCCCAAAACAAAAGAGAGTTTTAAGTTATCAATATCCAAAGACCTATATTATATGTACACAAAGTTGGAAACACTGCTCTGTTTGAAATGATTTGGTACTCTATGTAATCGCACCTATTTGTCCCTTCTCCAAACATTAAAGATGCACATCTGTCCCTCTTCCAGTAATTAAAGTGTAGGTAGATTGATTAAGGTGTGTATGGCAGGCATATGTCAGCCTCCTGCAGTAAAAAGGGACATCTGTCTCTGTCAAACTCTCCATTGCTCTCCCTTCTCCTTAGGGGCATCCCCAAGCACCTCCATTGAGTTGGCCACAGCAAGAAGCAGGATGGCTCTCACATGATTTGGAATGGGTGGTCTGAGAGAGTGAACTGACCCGTTATGGACTTTTAGAGAACAACAAATCAGGCTTTACATGTCAGTCCACTGGCATTTAAGGTTCTGTTTTTAATCTCCATTTAGTTTAGCCTATCCTGAATGCTGTGACAACCTTACTGACTAGAATCACAGAAAAGCAAAATGTCATTACAATTTTCTGACTATACCTTATATTGGCTATCCAATATGGGTCAACCAGTGTTAAAGAAAGAAGCAGGAAGATAAAGAAATCTCTAATCATTGTCTATGCCTCTTATTGTACCAACAGTGGCTCCCAAAAAGAAGAGAAAGAAGAATCAGAGGAATGACCTGAACACCACACAGAAATGTCCTATTTCTGCAGAATCAGAGGTTCAAAAGAAGGGTGTTAAATTTGGTGGGAACATATATAGATCAAACTCCTCCAAAAAAAGTGAAAGAGATCTAAGTGCCATGCTTCTCTGTCCTGTTCTTGATTCTTTAAATGAGAGCATTGATCTATAAAACACATACCTGTTATCCTCTTGTCATAAGTTATTGAAGCTATGCTTCCTATCCTCGCTGACTTCAATTTCCCTTCAGGACATCTGTGTAAAGTAGTTTTGAAGTCTTGACTCTGTGGGCCTTGTTAAAATCATTTCTGCCCTCCTCCTTTGGGAAATACAATTACACATGTAATTGATTGTGTTCATTCCAAAGCTCATTAATGCTCTGTTGATATTTAAAATTCCCTCTCCATTATTTAATTTTGGATACTTTCTATTGCTATGTTGTCGAGTTCACTAATCTTTTCTTCTGGCATATCTAATCTTTTCTTAATCCCATCTAGCTTGGTGAATGTCAAACATTGAAATTTATCTCAAGCATGTCAATGTGAGTCTCTTTCTAATCATCCATATGTTTTGTCTAAATTTTGAACATTTTGAGGATTTATTATGACTGGAATATCCCTAACTATTATTTCTAATAATCCATATACCCATTCCCTATCAAGTTTTTGGATCATCATTTTCCATCTATATATTATTGACTGGATGCCAGACCTGGTAAATTATGCTCTGTTGAGAGGGGGGACTGAATATCTTTGAAGGATTTTAAACAAAGGAGTGCAATAATTTGATGTATATTTTACAAAATGTAAAATATAAAATTTTGCTTCTCTTTGATGAACTGTTATAGGAATAACAATGGAAATTAAAAAACTAATTAGGAAGTTCTGCAGTTTTCCAGAGGAAAGAAAATTCACTCGATTATATATGCCATATATGTGTAATATATATTGCATATACCTATACTCCTATCAAGCACAATAATCCATAGAACTTGATAATTACATATATGTATATCCATCAAACACAATCTCCAGGGCCCAAACCTGGTAAGAGCCCCATCCAATAAGGTGGAGCTAGAGGAGTGTGGTTGCTCTGTGGCCACATGCATCTTCCAACCAAGAACCCCAGCACAGCACATAGTAAAAACCACTATAGAGATGTTGCAATGGGGAAGACGAAAAAGAAAAAAGGAAGAAGAAAAAGAGGAGGAGGAGGAAGTAGAAGAGGAAAAAGAAAAAGAGGAGGAAGAAGATAAAGAAGAAAAAAGAGGAAGACTAGGAGAAATAGGAAGAAGAATAAGAAGAGAAGAAAAAGAAGACGAGAAAAGAGGAAGAAGGGGAAGAAGATAAGGAAAAAGAAAAAGAGGAAGAAGTAGAAGAGGAGAAAGAAAAAGAAGAATACAGAGAAAAGGAAGAAGAATAAAAAAAGAGAAAGAGTAAGAAGAAAAAGAAGAGAAGAAAAAAGGAATATGGATTGAAGATTCATTAAAATTTTTTTTTCTTATAATAATGTCTTTGTTTAAACACCATGATTATAAACATGTTTGTAGTTGGGTTTCAGTTAAAAATTTTTTTTTAAAAAATGGGGACAATGAGGGAAGACTTGGCCACACAAACAGAAGAGAAAGAGAATTACCAAGCAGTCCAATGAAAATCATAATCTTGGCATAGCACACACATCTAGGGGACTCTATATGGTTGGATCAGGAGGTGAAAGAAATGGATAGAGGAAATGAGATTCCAGGCTGAGCCCACCAGAATTTCCCCCCTCTGCCCCCATACTTAGAATCTTTGTCTCCTTCCTCCTTTCTTTATTCCAAATCACAAAAGGGCGGATTTTGATCAGGGGTCCTCTTTGGTTTCAGGAGAGCATTTCAATGTTTACATCTAAAATTCTTTCTGTCTCCCTTCCTTCTAACCAGCCATTTCTTTAAGAAGGGGGAGGCTATCAAGGGCAACAAGTCTGAATCATGAAAGAAGCTACAACTTATGGATGTTTGGAAGCACTTGAAAGGGGTCCCCAGCCACTTCAGGGAATCCTGGTTCTTCTGCATTGGTTTTAAGGCTGGTGCTCAAATTCACCTCTCATAATTGAGAATAAAAATAGTTTTCTATTTTGTTTTTCTTTTTTCTTTTGGTTTTTGGGCCACACCTGGCAGTGCTCAGGGGTTACTCCTGGCTGTCTGCTCAGAAATAGCTCCTGGCAGGCGCGGGGGACCATATGGGACACCGGGATTCGAACCAACCACCTTTGGTCCTGGATCGGCTGCTTGCAAGGCAAACGCCGCTGTGCTATCTCTCCAGGCCCCTATTTTGTTTTTCTTACATAGTGATATGAACTCAGAGAAAACCCTTCAGCATGGGTGCTCCATTGGGGGGGGGGGGCATTTTAACTGGTCTCCCTAGGCCTTGCTGAGAATATTTTCTATCAGGAATGCAAAAATATCATTCTTTTTTGGCTATGCTATAAAATCAGAACTACTTCCTTCAGGGGGATCCATGATCCAGATGAAACTACATTAGCCTTCTGCCTGGGTCACTTATTAGTTGTCTGTTAGCTTTGTTGCTTCTCAGTTTCAGCATCTGCAAAACAGCTACTATGGCTACTAACCAACAGTGATGGCCAGAATCCTACACACAGTGTCAGACTCCTGGATCCACACTGTGTGTGACTGAGGGGAAATGAGGCAAAAAAGAAAACACTTTGTCGACATAAGCCTTATTTTTCTTTATTGAACCTCTCAGTTCCACCTTACAGTGAACACTAACTCTGGCGTTCATTTCTCTTTCTCAAGGGGTTGGGACTTCTAGAGAGGCATTATTTTGAGAGATGCTTTCTAGTTTTCAGTCCTTGTATCTGACTAAGCTGGTACCCCTGAGGCACTGTACCATTCCCCCAGTAGTCACTGCCAGGACTACTATGAGCTTTGGTACTATGAGCTTTGGTCACTCTGGGTCTCTGAAGAGCAGAGGAATCAACTGATAGCTCAACCCATGACAAGGAACACAAGGATGTTTGTTGCCCAAGTCTCTCTCTTTCCTCTGAGTCTTGGGAGCCTCCCCCAGCTCTCTGCACCAACCCCAACACCCAGAATCTTGGCCTTCTCCAGGAATCTATGTCAGAACAATCAGCCACTTGCCACTTCATCCTCTGCTACTCCCAAATGACTGGGGAGGGGACTTTTAGCTTCTAATAGTGACTGATAGCACAGGAATGGAGAAAAACTAGACCAATCAGAAGGGTAGTTGTAAGCTTCACCTACAGAGTCCTGAGGGTCCTGTATTTGTTTGTGAAACAAGGCGGATCTGTGTGTCCGATCAACATGGAACACACTGGGCTCTAGGTTCTTGCTGGAATTGAGCTGGGCTCTTGCTGTCACTTGTTACTGTACCCCTTCTGAGTCAGGGACTTTCTCCAGTTCCAAGGCTGGGAACAGAGGCTGAGAGTGCTGCAAAGAACTGTCAGAACCAAAGCTCCAAGGCAACTTCGGATCCTACTGCTAACAAAGCAGCTCCAGAGTGTCCTGTCTTCCAGAAACGCCCAAGGCGGAAGAAGGGCTATAGACAGAATTAAAAAAAAGAAAAAGCCTGTTTAATTGCTAGGGGAGGGTCAGTAACAACTTTCTGTTCAGCTTGGCAGAGCTAATTAGTTGGGGAAAATGTGCTCAGCACATAAACAGAAGATTTGCCCCCCCCCAGCAATTAGAAACCATACTTATCTTACTCATTTAACACACACATCAGCGCCATGTCGGAAAAGCATCCCGAGTTGGAAAGACACCAAAGTTGGGGCTGCCGAGCACTCTACACCCCCTCCAACCTTTGCATTGCAAGATGCTCTTCCTTCCTGAAAAGCGTCGCCTCTTGGCTCATCCCTGTGGATTCGTTTCCAAAGGTTGAGCAGTGACGGTGGTGGTGGCGGCGGTGGCAGACAGAAACCTTGCTTGCAGCAAGTCATAGAGCTTCTCCACGCTTCTTTAGCTGCTCCTCCTTCTCCTATTGCCTCTCACAATTGTTGCTTTGGAATTGACAACACATATGTGTCCCCAGAGACCACATTGCGTCCACCACCATGGACTCTATCTTATACAGGCCTGAAGTTGTCAAGGAAATCATTGCCAAGGGAGTCAACTTCTGAATGATCTTCCCTGAAACAAGCAAGAAAGGACCAGTGCTCATGGCTGGGGAGAGGAGAAACTGCAAATCTAGCAAAGCAGTTAGACTAAAAAAGGGATTGTCTGTCGCATTGAACAGGGAAGACAGAGCAGGACAGAATCACACAATGGTGACTCATAGTCTTCTGGCTTTGTCCATGTAAGCAGGGTCACTGATGATTACACACAGAACATACTATGGGAATGTATGTCTGTATCCCTTTCTCCTTTTGGAGCTTGGCTTGAATGGTCCTTCTAAATTCTCTTTCTACCATTCCCCATTCTCTCTCTACCATTCCCCATTCTGCTCTGCATGTTGATCTGCTAACCAGGGGAGAAAGCATGCTGACTCTTGCCTCCAGCTTCTGGATGGTTAACTAAGGGACAAGAGATCACTCCTAACACCTCTGTGGTGCTTGGGATCAAAACATACAAAGCATGCAGAGGCACGGCTGGGCTCAGACCACTCCACATGCCAGGATTTCTGGGTGTTTGACTGGTATGTGGGGGGATCTGGGCAGGACAGCTAGCCACAGGTCCCCTGGGCTGAACTCCTAGTCCAGGGGGCCAAGATCCCCCCAAACCTGGTGGGTCTTCAGGGCCACGCCTGGTTAATCGGGCCCTGGGGGGAGGCGGGGGAGAAATCCCGCCCTTTGCATCCCAAAACTGCAGAGGCACGGCTGGGCTCAGACCACTCCACATGCCAGGATTTCTGGGTGTTTGACTGGTATGTGGGGGGCTCTGGGCAGGACAGCTAGCCACAGGTCCCCTGGGCTGAACTCCTAGTCCAGGGGGCCAAGATCCCCCCAAACCTGGTGGGTCTTCAGGGCCACGCCTGGTTAATCGGGCCCTGGGGGGAGGCGGGGGAGAAATCCCGCCCTTTCCATCCCAAAACTGCAGAGGCACGGCTGGGCTCAGACCACTCCACATGCCAGGATTTCTGGGTGTTTGACTGGTATGTGGGGGGCTCTGGGCAGGACAGCTAGCCACAGGTCCCCTGGGCTGAACTCCTAGTCCAGGGGGCCAAGATCCCCCCAAACCTGGTGGGTCTTCAGGGGCACGCCTGGTTAATCGGGCCCTGGGGGGAGGCGGGGGAGAAATCCCGCCCTTTGCATCCCAAAACTGCAGAGGCACGGCTGGGCTCAGACCACTCCACATGCCAGGATTTCTGGGTGTTTGACTGGTATGTGGGGGGCTCTGGTCAGGACAGCTAGCCACAGGTCCCCTGGGCTGAACTCCTAGTCCAGGGGGCCAAGATCCCCCCAAACCTGGTGGGTCTTCAGGGCCACGCCTGGTTAATCGGGCCCTGGGGGGAGGCGGGGGAGAAATCCCGCCCTTTGCATCCCAAAACTGCAGAGGCACGGCTGGGCTCAGACCACTCCACATGCCAGGATTTCTGGGTGTTTGACTGGTATGTGGGGGGCTCTGGGCAGGACAGCTAGCCACAGGTCCCCTGGGCTGAACTCCTAGTCCAGGGGGCCAAGATCCCCCCAAACCTGGTGGGTCTTCAGGGCCACGCCTGGTTAATCGGGCCCTGGGGGGAGGCGGGGGAGAAATCCCGCCCTTTGCATCCCAAAACTGCAGAGGCACGGCTGGGCTCAGACCACTCCACATGCCAGGATTTCTGGGTGTTTGACTGGTATGTGGGGGGCTCTGGGCAGGACAGCTAGCCACAGGTCCCCTGGGCTGAACTCCTAGTCCAGGGGGCCAAGATCCCCCCAAACCTGGTGGGTCTTCAGGGCCACGCCTGGTTAATCGGGCCCTGGGGGGAGGCGGGGGAGAAATCCCGCCCTTTGCATCCCAAAACTGCAGAGGCACGGCTGGGCTCAGACCACTCCACATGCCAGGATTTCTGGGAGTTTGACTGGTATGTGGGGGGCTCTGGGCAGGACAGCTAGCCACAGGTCCCCTGGGCTGAACTCCTAGTCCAGGGGGCCAAGATCCCCCCAAACCTGGTGGGTCTTCAGGGCCACGCCTGGTTAATCGGGCCCTGGGGGGAGGCGGGGGAGAAATCCCGCCCTTTGCATCCCAAAACTGCAGAGGCACGGCTGGGCTCAGACCACTCCACATGCCAGGATTTCTGGGAGTTTGACTGGTATGTGGGGGGCTCTGGGCAGGACAGCTAGCCACAGGTCCCCTGGGCTGAACTCCTAGTCCAGGGGGCCAAGATCCCCCCAAACCTGGTGGGTCTTCAGGGCCACGCCTGGTTAATCGGGCCCTGGGGGGAGGCGGGGGAGAAATCCCGCCCTTTGCATCCCAAAACTGCAGAGGCACGGCTGGGCTCAGACCACTCCACATGCCAGGATTTCTGGGAGTTTGACTGGTATGTGGGGGGCTCTGGGCAGGACAGCTAGCCACAGGTCCCCTGGGCTGAACTCCTAGTCCAGGGGGCCAAGATCCCCCCAAACGTGGTGGGTCTTCAGGGCCACGCCTGGTTAATCGGGCCCTGGGGGGAGGCGGGGGAGAAATCCCGCCCTTTGCATCCCAAAACTGCAGAGGCACGGCTGGGCTCAGACCACTCCACATGCCAGGATTTCTGGGAGTTTGACTGGTATGTGGGGGGCTCTGGGCAGGACAGCTAGCCACAGGTCCCCTGGGCTGAACTCCTAGTCCAGGGGGCCAAGATCCCCCCAAACCTGGTGGGTCTTCAGGGCCACGCCTGGTTAATCGGGCCCTGGGGGGAGGCGGGGGAGAAATCCCGCCCTTTGCATCCCAAAACTGCAGAGGCACGGCTGGGCTCAGACCACTCCACATGCCAGGATTTCTGGGAGTTTGACGGGTATGTGGGGGGCTCTGGGCAGGACAGCTAGCCACAGGTCCCCTGGGCTGAACTCCTAGTCCAGGGGGCCAAGATCCCCCCAAACCTGGTGGGTCTTCAGGGCCACGCCTGGTTAATCGGGCCCTGGGGGGAGGCGGGGGAGAAATCCCGCCCTTTGCATCCCAAAACTGCAGAGGCACGGCTGGGCTCAGACCACTCCACATGCCAGGATTTCTGGGTGTTTGACTGGTATGTGGGGGGCTCTGGGCAGGACAGCTAGCCACAGGTCCCCTGGGCTGAACTCCTAGTCCAGGGGGCCAAGATCCCCCCAAACCTGGTGGGTCTTCAGGGCCACGCCTGGTTAATCGGGCCCTGGGGGGAGGCGGGGGAGAAATCCCGCCCTTTGCATCCCAAGGCTGCAGAGGCACGGCTGGGCTCAGACCACTCCACATGCCAGGATTTCTGGGTGTTTGACTGGTATGTGGGGGGCTCTGGGCAGGATAGCTAGCCACAGGTCCCCTGGGCTGAACTCCTAGTCCAGGGGGCCAAGATCCCCCCAAACCTGGTGGGTCTTCAGGGCCACGCCTGGTTAATCGGGCCCTGGGGGGAGGCGGGGGAGAAATCCCGCCCTTTGCATCCCAAAACTGCAGAGGCACGGCTGGGCTCAGACCACTCCACATGCCAGGATTTCTGGGTGTTTGACTGGTATGTGGGGGGCTCTGGGCAGGACAGCTAGCCACAGGTCCCCTGGGCTGAACTCCTAGTCCAGGGGGCCAAGATCCCCCCAAACCTGGTGGGTCTTCTGGGCCACGCCTGCTTAATCGGGCCCTGGGGGGAGGCGGGGGAGAAATCCCGCCCTTTGCATCCCAAAACTGCAGAGGCTCGGCTGGGCTCAGACCACTCCACATGCCAGGATTTCTGGGTGTTTGACTGGTATGTGGGGGGCTCTGGGCAGGACAGCTAGCCACAGGTCCCCTGGGCTGAACTCCTGGTCCAGGGGGCCTAGATCCCCCCAAACCTGGTGGGTCTTCAGGGCCACGCCTGGTTAATCGGGCCCTGGGGGGAGGCGGGGGAGAAATCCCGCCCTTTGCATCCCAAAACTGCAGAGGCACGGCTGGGCTCAGACCACTCCACATGCCAGGATTTCTGGGTGTTTGACTGGTATGTGGGGGGCTCTGGGCAGGACAGCTAGCCACAGGTCCCCTGGGCTGAACTCCTAGTCCAGGGGGCCAAGATCCCCCCAAACCTGGTGGGTTTCAGGGCCACGCCTGGTTAATCAGGCCCTGGGAGAGGCGGGGGAGAAATCCCGCCCTTTGCATCCCATAACTGCAGAGGCACGGCTGGGCTCAGACCACTCCACATGCCAGGATTTCTGGGTGTTTGACTGGTATGTGGGGGGCTCTGGGCAGGACAGCTAGCCACAGGTCCCCTGGGCTGAACTCCTAGTCCAGGGGGCCAAGATCCCCCCAAACCTGGTGGGTCTTCAGGGGCACGCCTGGTTAATCGGGCCCTGGGGAGAGGCGGGGGAGAAATCCCGCCCTTTGCATCCCAAAACTGCAGAGGCACGGCTGGGCTCAGACCACTCCACATGCCAGGATTTCTGGGTGTTTGACTGGTATGTGGGGGGCTCTGGGCAGGACAGCTAGCCACTGGTCCCCTGGGCTGAACTCCTTGTCCAGGGGGCCAAGATCCCCCCAAACCTGGTGGGTCTTCAGGGCCACGCCTGGTTAATCGGGCCCTGGGGGGAGGCGGGGGAGAAATCCCGCCCTTTGCATCCCAAGGCTGCAGAGGCACGGCTGGGCTCAGACCACTCCACATGCCAGGATTTCTGGGTGTTTGACTGGTATGTGGGGGGCTCTGGGCAGGACAGCTAGCCACAGGTCCCCTGGGCTGAACTCCTAGTCCAGGGGGCCAAGATCCCCCCAAACCTGGTGGGTCTTCAGGGCCACGCCTGGTTAATCGGGCCCTGGGGGGAGGCGGGGGAGAAATCCCGCCCTTTGCATCCCAAAACTGCAGAGGCACGGCTGGGCTCAGACCACTCCACATGCCAGGATTTCTGGGTGTTTGACTGGTATGTGGGGGGCTCTGGGCAGGACAGCTAGCCACAGGTCCCCTGGGCTGAACTCCTAGTCCAGGGGGCCAAGATCCCCCCAAACCTGGTGGGTCTTCAGGGCCACGCCTGGTTAATCGGGCCCTGGGGGAGGCGGGGGAGAAATCCCGCCCTTTGCATCCCAAAACTGCAGAGGCACGGCTGGGCTCAGACCACACCACATGCCAGGATTTCTGGGTGTTTGACTGGTATGTGGGGGCCTCTGGGCAGGAGAGCTAGCCACAGGTCCCCTGGGCTGAACTCCTAGTCCAGGGGGCCAAGATCCCCCCAAACCTGGTGGGTCTTCAGGGCCACGCCTGGTTAATCGGGCCCTGGGGGGAGGCGGGGGAGAAATCCCGCCCTTTGCATCCCAAGGCTGCAGAGGCACGGCTGGGCTCAGACCACTCCACATGCCAGGATTTCTGGGTGTTTGACTGGTATGTGGGGGGCACTGGGCAGGACAGCTAGCCACAGGTCCCCTGGGCTGAAATCCTAGTCCAGGGGGCCAAGATCCCCCCAAACCTGGTGGGTCTTCAGGGCCACGCCTGGTTAATCGGGCCCTGGGGGGAGGCGGGGGAGAAATCCCGCCCTTTGCATCCCAAAACTGCAGAGGCACGGCTGGGCTCAGACCACTCCACATGCCAGGATTTCTGGGTGTTTGACTGGTATGTGGGGGGCTCTGGGCAGGACAGCTAGCCACAGGTCCCCTGGGCTGAACTCCTAGTCCAGGGGGCCAAGATCCCCCCAAACCTGGTGGGTCTTCAGGGCCACGCCTGGTTAATCGGGCCCTGGGGGGAGGCGGGGGAGAAATCCCGCCCTTTCCATCCCAAAACTGCAGAGGCACGGCTGGGCTCAGACCACTCCACATGCCAGGATTTCTGGGTGTTTGACTGGTATGTGGGGGGCTCTGGGCAGGACAGCTAGCCACAGGTCCCCTGGGCTGAACTCCTAGTCAAGGGGGCCAAGATCCCCCCAAACCTGGTGGGTCTTCAGGGCCACGCCTGGTTAATCGGGCCCTGGGGGGAGGCGGGGGAGAAATCCCGCCCTTTGCATCCCAAAACTGCAGAGGCACGGCTGGGCTCAGACCACTCCACATGCCAGGATTTCTGGGTGTTTGACTGGTATGTGGGGGGCTCTGGGCAGGACAGCTAGCCACAGGTCCCCTGGGCTGAACTCCTAGTCCAGGGGGCCAAGATCCCCCCAAACCTGGTGGGTCTTCAGGGCCACGCCTGGTTAATCGGGCCCTGGGGGGAGGCGGGGGAGAAATTCCGCCCTTTGCATCCCAAAACTGCAGAGGCACGGCTGGGCTCAGACCACTCCACATGCCAGGATTTCTGGGTGTTTGACTGGTATGTGGGGGTCTCTGGGCAGGACAGCTAGCCACAGGTCCCCTGGACTGAACTCCTAGTCCAGGGGGCCAAGATCCCCCCAAACCTGGTGGGTCTTCAGGGCCACGCCTGGTTAATCGGGCCCTGGGGGGAGGCGGGGGAGAAATCCCGCCCTTTGCATCCCAAAACTGCAGAGGCACGGCTGGGCTCAGACCACTCCACATGCCAGGATTTCTGGGTGTTTGACTGGTATGTGGGGGGCTCTGGGCAGGACAGCTAGCCACAGGTACCCTGGGCTGAACTCCTAGTCCAGGGGGCCAAGATCCCCCCAAACCTGGTGGGTCTTCAGGGCCACGCCTGGTTAATCGGGCCCTGGGGGGAGGCGCGGGAGAAATCCCGCCCTTTGCATCCCAAAACTGCAGAGGCACGGCTGGGCTCAGACCACTCCACATGCCAGGATTTCTGGGTGTTTGACTGGTATGTGGGGGGCTCTGGGCAGAACAGCTAGCCACAGGTCCCCTGGGCTGAACTCCTAGTCCAGGGGGCCAAGATCCCCCCAAACCTGGTGGGTCTTCAGGGCCACGCCTGGTTAATCGGGCCCTGGGGGGAGGCGGGGGAGAAATCCCGCCCTTTGCATCCCAAAACTGCAGAGGCACGGCTGGGCTCAGACCACTCCACATGCCAGGATTTCTGGGTGTTTGACTGGTATGTGGGGGGCTCTGGGCAGGACAGCTAGCCACAGGTCCCCTGGGCTGAACTCCTAGTCCAGGGGGCCAAGATCCCCCCAAACCTGGTGGGTCTTCAGGGGCACGCCTGGTTAATCGGGCCCTGGGGGGAGGCGGGGGAGAAATCCCGCCCTTTGCATCCCAAAGCTGCAGAGGCACGGCTGGGCTCAGACCACTCCACATGCCAGGATTTCTGGGTGTTTGACTGGTATGTGGGGGGCTCTGGGCAGGACAGCTAGCCACAGGTCCCCTGGGCTGAACTCCTAGTCCAGGGGGCCAAGATCCCCCCAAACTTGGTGGGTCTTCAGGGCCACGCCTGGTTAATCGGGCCCTGGGTGGAGGCGGGTGAGAAATCCCGCCCTTTGCATCCCAAGGCTGCAGAGGCACGGCTGGGCTCAGACCACTCCACATGCCAGGATTTCTGGGTGTTTGACTGGTATGTGGGGGGCTCTGGGCAGGACAGCTAGCCACAGGTCCCCTGGGCTGAACTCCTAGTCCAGGGGGCCAAGATCCCCCCAAACCTGGTGGGTCTTCAGGGCCACGCCTGGTTAATCGGGCCCTGGGGGGAGGCGGGGGAGAAATCCCGCCCTTTGCATCCCAAGGCTGCAGAGGCACGGCTGGGCTCAGACCACTCCACATGCCAGGATTTCTGGGTGTTTGACTTGTATGTGGGAGACTCTGGGCTGGACAGCTAGCCACAGGTACCCTGGGCTGAACTCCTAGTCCAGGGGGCCAAGATCCCCCCAAACCTGGTGGGTCTTCAGGGCCACGCCTGGTTAATCGGGCCCTGGGGGGAGGCGGGGGAGAAATCCCGCCCTTTGCATCCCAAAACTGCAGAGGCACGGCTGGGCTCAGACCACTCCACATGCCAGGATTTCTGGGTGTTTGACTGGTATGTGGGGGGCTCTGGGCAGGACAGCTAGCCACAGGTACCCTGGGCTGAACTCCTAGTCCAGGGGGCCAAGATCCCCCCCAATCCTGGTGGGTCCTCAGGGCCACGCCTGGTTAATTGGGCCCTGGGGGGAGGCGGGGGAGAAATCCCGCCCTTTGCATCCCAAAGCTGCAGAGGCACGGCTGGGCTCAGACCACTCCACATGCCAGGATTTCTGGGTGTTTGACTGGTATGTGGTGGGCTCTGGGCAGGACAGCTAGCCACAGGTCCCCTGGGCTGAACTCCTAGTCCAGGGGGCCAAGATCCCCCCAAACTTGGTGGGTCTTCAGGGCCACGCCTGGTTAATCGGGCCCTGGGTGGAGGCGGGTGAGAAATCCCGCCCTTTGCATCCCAAGGCTGCAGAGGCACGGCTGGGCTCAGACCACTCCACATGCCAGGATTTCTGGGTGTTTGACTGGTATGTGGGGGGCTCTGGGCAGGACAGCTAGCCACAGGTCCCCTGGGCTGAACTCCTAGTCCAGGGGGCCAAGATCCCCCCAAACCTGGTGGGTCTTCAGGGCCACGCCTGGTTAATCGGGCCCTGGGGGGAGGCGGGGGAGAAATCCCGCCCTTTGCATCCCAAGGCTGCAGAGGCACGGCTGGGCTCAGACCACTCCACATGCCAGGATTTCTGGGTGTTTGACTTGTATGTGGGAGACTCTGGGCTGGACAGCTAGCCACAGGTACCCTGGGCTGAACTCCTAGTCCAGGGGGCCAAGATCCCCCCAAACCTGGTGGGTCTTCAGGGCCACGCCTGGTTAATCGGGCCCTGGGGGGAGGCGGGGGAGAAATCCCACCCTTTGCATCCCAAAACTGCAGAGGCACGGCTGGGCTCAGACCACTCCACATGCCAGGATTTCTGGGTGTTTGACTGGTATGTGGGGGGCTCTGGGCAGGACAGCTAGCCACAGGTCCCCTGGGCTGAACTCCTAGTCCAGGGGGCCAAGATCCCCCCAATCCTGGTGGGTCCTCAGGGCCACGCCTGGTTAATTGGGCCCTGGGGGGAGGCGGGGGAGAAATCCCGCCCTTTGCATCCCAAAACTGCAGAACTGCGCGGGGGCTAGCACCCCCGCGCGTACTTCATATATTAAGTGTATTCCTACTGTTATGTTACTTTTTACGTATCCAGAATCTTTATTATGTATCGTGCCCTTTCCCACATCCCTACAAAGCTCTTTTTTATTCCTTTACTCTCTATCCCCCCCAAACATCTCTAATCTACATTACTCTTTTTAATCAGTAGTGTACAAGCGTTATCACAGACCAAAGCCGTGATTGTGTGTAACAACCCCAAACTGTTTCAAGATACACAAAATGGACACGTATTTCTTTAGAATATTTTGGTTTTTTTTCTCTGACAGCTATAATTCTTACTAAATGTTGTCTTATATAGTGACGATTCTAACCGCTTTTCTTCTTCTCTTTTTGAGCTGTTTAACAAGGAATCTTAGAGAAAGAGTCCCCCAGATTAATGCTTATGATTGAACCATAATTGTTCTTATCACCCCCTTATGGGCCAAGAACACCACGTGGCATTGCTCCTTTTTTGCATAGGCACATTAAAATGGGAAAATACTATACATATAAATAAGATCCTATCTAATAGAGATTGGTACAGACTAATCTTATAGTGCAAAGGGACCTTACACCCTGAACATTGACATAACGACCTGGCACAGACCTCAGAAGAAAGGGCATTCCCCTGAACCAGGGAAGCCATCCACAAAACATCCAGGCTGGTCTATAGCATCACCTGGAAGCAATCCTCTACCAAGGAAGACTCTACACTGCTCAGACATTGTCCTGCTCAAAAGAGACTTCCATTAACACTGAGAAGACTTAACAACAACAACGATTTGCTTACAGGACAGGGCTCCCTGCATTGCCCTTTGATTGTAAGGTGAAACCAGAGGACGCTCCACATCCTGACTTCAATGTTGGATATACAGATTCCAGGATCTTAAATACAGAAGCTTGATACCAACAACAGAGACTGTGTGAAAAATATAAGTGTGTTGGCACTACAGACAATGTCTTGGATTGGACGATCTAGCTTGCCTGGTGCCTAGAGTTGGTCTTGTGCCAGGAACCTTCAGGGGTCGGGTCTTTTTGTATTTAGGCCAAGGTTATTTCTTTCCATGTCCCTCATATTTTGGTGGGCCTATGCAAACAACAATTGCCACTCTAACACCATTTTTGCTGTGCTCCTTTGACTCTAATCCTTAAAAAGAACCCAGTTAAGATTTGAGGTCAACTTAAGCTAATATGCATGAATATGGAAATGTAAAAAAAATGCTATGCCTGTAATGTTTAAGGAGTTATGTAAGTTTTATGGCTTTAGATTGCCTTGTGTGCTGTTAAGAAATATTATAGTGTGTTACAATCTTAATGTTCTTTGGATGAAATTTCAAAGTTGGGATATCAGCAAGGGGACTTCTGAGAATTATGTTATGTATTGTCCTTCCACTGTAACTTTACCTTGTCCTCTTTCTTTGCATCCTTGTTCTCATAATTACAAATAAAAAATTAAAAAAAAACAAACAAAAAAAAAACAAAGCATATGTCTTCACCTCTATACTGTCTCTCTGATTCTCATAAAGCTTTTTCCTCAGTTCAAGATTCCAATTCTTTTGGGAGCCAAAATTGTGTTCCAAGTACACTCATGGACCAACTAGCATCCCCTCTACCTAGGAGTTGGATATCACTGGAAGCCTCTGAAATCACTCTCTTGAAGGAACAAAGAAAGTGCAAAAGACTTTCAGCATAGGGGTGAGGAGGTTACAAGGAAAAGGAGTTCAATGTTATAACCAAAACACAATTTCGCTAAAACACATGCTATGCCATGATTATGTCATCACATGATTATGCTGATTTCTACACCTGGCTGCAGTGTGTGGGACTCTCAGATGTGACTAAAGAGGTGCACAAAGGGAATGGGATGGAGTCCTGCGGTGACACATCTCATTGACCACTTACTCCATTTTGATTATGGAGAGAGAAGGCTCAGAGGATTGAACAATGCTTTGTCTTGCAGGATGCCCAGATTTTCCACCCCCCTGTTACTGCACAGTTATGCCCTGACTAGGAGCAAACCTCAAGGGTAGAGTCTGGAGTAGCCTCCCAAAACAGACGAAAATGGATGTGTTGGACCAGAAAGAAGATAGAGGAGATAAGATGCTTGCTTTTCAGGTGGTCACTTTAATCAACCCTGGTTTGATCTCTGGCACAGAATATGGTCCCCTGAGCCTTGCCAGAGGTCACTTCCAATTCTAGAGTCAGGAATATTCCCTGAACACCTCCAGGTTTGGTCCCCATGAACCTCCTCCAAAAAGAAGACAGACAACAACTGAGTCTTGGAAAAGTGAGGGGATTTGCTCCACATCACAATGATAATTATGACAATCTAAAAGCTCTTGGTATCATGCAAAACTAAAGCTCACAGGGTTGCTTTTCTCTCTTCTCTCATATTATTTTTCAACTTTCAAAAAAGTCCTCAGAATCCAGTTCGACAGCCAAAGATTTGTGTTCCTCCCATTGCTGTGAAACCTTTGGTTTCACTCTTGGCCTCAGGGGTGATTGCCAACTTCTGAGTCAGCTACACCAGCCCTAAAAAAAAAAAAAGGCCCCAATGCATCACTCTGGCTCTAAATGATTCATGGACCCCCACCTGCATATTTATAGGCCATCTCCAAGAGCACGATCCTCTCCAGACACTCTTGTTCACACCCCCATGCATCTGCGTGCCCGTGGCAGGCATTTGGGAACACCATGGACCCTGCTCTGACTCATATCACACGTGCCTGAGAAGGGGCTGAACTCTCGGTGACCTGCTCCCCATTCTCCCCTTCCACAGAGCCAAGCTCCTAAGTGCCCATCTGTAGAAGCAGAGTTCAGAATGGAGAATTCTGGTCTTGGCTCCCACTAGACTCACTTCTCGTCAGTTTTCCTGTGAGTTACAACTTAGTGTGTCTATCCCCCTTATAGTTAGTAGAGGTGGGACATATGCCTTCATCTAGGTTGGAAAAGTAAAATCCACAAAATCTTAAATCAACCTCATCATCTATGTAATATTTAATGTCCCCTTTGGGGACAGAGTGATAGTACTGTGAGGAAGGCTTTTGCCTTGCATGTGGCCAACTCAAGCTCAATCCTGGTATCCCATATGGTCCCCTGAGCACTGCCAGCAGGTATAGAGCCAGGAGTAACCCTGGAGCACCATTGGGTGTATTTCCCAAAACAAAAAAAGACTTAACATTTTCTGTTTAACATAGATGCATGGGGGCCAGAATGATAGCACAATGAGTTGAACATATGCTTTGCACGTGGGAGTCCTAGGTTTAAATTCCATCACCACTTGGATCTACCAGCATCACCAGAGATAATTCTTGTGCACAGAGCCTGAGTAGCCTCTGAGTGCCACTAGGTATGCCCCCTCCCCATTCCCACTCCCCCAACCCTCTCACTATTCCCAAAAATAACTCCCCCCAAAATAACCAGCAACAACAAAATAACTAGATCAACTCATGACCCCCATGATGAAATTATTGTGGGAAAAGTGTGACAGGAGAGGATACCATGAGTGCCCATGGAGTATGACCCAAAAGCCTAGAGTCTGAGAGGCAAGAAGAAGATGTGAAACCTCTTATGCCAAAGAAGTAAGTGGGGTTTCAATAGAACATTTCAGTAGGCTCAGACTTGATGATCTAGAAGGGAAGGAAACAGAGGAGGAAATCCCTTGACCATACCAGAAGTCAGCATGGGGCACCACTGTAACACAGAAACAGTTACCACTTCCCATTGCCCTCCAAATCTTCAGGTGCATAATGATGTAAACTTGAAAGATGTTGGAAGGAAGTGAAGAAAATATGAGGTAGAGAGGGGAAGAAAATAAAATAGCCACTCAAAGAGAGAAATAGGACTAGAAATATTGCTCGCTTTAAGAATAACCAAGTTTTGCCTCCAATTTGACTTGAGGCCCTGACACACTGCCATCTTGGTTTCCATGGGTCACCCAGGTTCCTTTCCCTCTAAAACTCAGTCAGACTCTGTTTCACACAACCAATACTCATCACTAAGGCAACCAATGAACACAATTATCTTCATGCATTTCAAAAAAAAAAGATAGACTTGTTGCCAACTCATTTTTACTCTACATCATTTCTTTGACTTTGCCCTTTTATAAAATGCAAAAAAATTATTTTCTGGCATAATCTAGTTTTTAGCCAGATATATGTAAATTATCTACTCTAATGTCTGGCACTTAAGAGACATGCAGTGGGAACTTACAATAATTCTCTCTGTTCTCCTTTTCTCCTGAGATGTTTCTGTCTTGTTTTTGTACCAGACAAAAATGTTCTCTGCCCACCTTCCTGATTTCTCTTCTAAATAAGGGGTTTCAATCTCTTCCTCCATCTGAGCTGAAACACTTTGGGGATAGGACAATGAATATATTCTGAGAGGGTAGAATGCTGATGGTCATTTGGAAGAAGGAAGGAGAATCCCTATTTAAAGCAATTGATCTCATTCGATGAAGCTAAAGAGCCGTTTTAATCAGGTCTCTACTTAAACTTGCCTCACATTCATAGTAATACACCATAATGTCAGTTCCAACCCTTTCAACTGATGCTTCTGGAATATGAGAGGCCACTGTGGAAGCAAGAGTGAGCCAGTAAACTTAATTGTCCCCATTACCATGACCGCACCTTCCTAGGAAAGCTTCTAACAACCCTTTCCCCACCTTTTCCCCTTCAGCATTAAATTTACATGGTCTAAGGATATCAAAATTCTTCTGCCTGTAAGGAAAAATTACTTCTAATTTCATGTCAAAGAGTGTGAAATAGGTATTTGAGGACAATTTATAAAAATCTAATTATGGACCGTTATTGACCAACTGTCAGACCTCGGGTCTTAGAATCTGAATAAATGTTCCATTTTCTCTTTATCTGGGAAGCTTTCCTATTAAGACATCTTTGTTCTCATGTTCAATGGCTGAGTTTTTTTTTCTGCGATTAGGATTTTATAGCTGACAAGGCATTTTACCTCCAAAAATGTTTTGGCAATATGCACACTTCCTGGCCTGAGAAAAGTATTTGTACAACGAAGGAATGCATAAATGACTGAATGCCATTTGGTAACTGCAGACATGTTAGAGAAAAAAGGGGACATTTTAAAATTGTCAGTCTCAATTTAAAGATTTTTTAAAAGCAATTCAGAAAAGCAGAGTGCCTTGCCAAACATCATGTCTATAGTGAACTAAAAACCTAGGTCTTTAGTCAACAAATATTGACTAGTTGTTCTCTTGTGCTTTTCTTGACAATGGGGTAAGAAGCTTAAAAAATATTTAGTATATGGTCTCACTGCATTTATAGTCTACAAGTAAGTCACCAGTAAATTTATTTTTAATAATTAAAATATAAGTTAATACCATGTATTAGAACTTACTGTTATTTCATATGTGCCTGAGATTCTGTTACATTATCTATAAAACCGATGTAAATTTGATATATTATATATGACCTCACTTGATTTTTTCTCCAGGTTTTAACTTACATACTGGGAAAACAGAGGCAAAGAAGGGTTAAGGAACTTTTCTGAAGAGCAAGTAAGTGGTGGCTGGGGGGATAAGGGAAGATACAGAATCAGAATTATATATAGAATGCCATGGGGGTTGGTCTAACCAAATGACAAGTTCATATGGCCCCATTCAACAGAAAACACAAATATGATAGACACCTAGGATGGGAGAGCCAAGAGGACATCTTGGACATCCAAGGATGAGGGCAAAAATGAAGGCAGAAAAAACTGAGGATGGGAATATAGGCAGAAGTTTCAGAAGAGCAAAAGTCTTCACAAAAGCAAAACTCCTAGGACCTAGGGCATGAAGAGACAAAACACAATTCTAACACATCACACACAGAAACTGGGGTTAGCTGGTAGTTGTGACCCATGGGAGGAAATAAATCATGGTAAACACGGATAGGTCAGACCTTCAGCAATGCTGGGGAAAACTGAACCTAAACCTTTCATCTGAGAACTCAGGATTTTCTGATTTCCTGCTTAATTTCTTCCTAGTGCAGGCTAGGTGTTGGCTTACCTGGGCTTTGGAGGGCTTTTGTGTCTTCTTTTCCTCTGCAGAGTGCAAAGCATAGCACTTAGAATATGCTCACACTTGCTGTGGTTCAGTCAGTTGACTGCCCAATTGTATGAATTTACTGACAGCATTTGATGGTAAAAGAATTAAACAAAGGGCTAACAGATCTTTCACACAGATTCTAGGCAGCTCTTGTTTTTCATTATTTGGGAGAATTATTTCATTCTTAAAATATTTCCTAAATCCTCCTTGAGATTCAGCAGGAAGAGACATCCTCGGATATATATATATATATATTTATGGGAGATCTATATAGAAATTCAGGCTCAACGCCCTTGTGTTAAGTGCCTAGATGTGCCAGACATGTTCTCTTTACTAAGTTCATTGAGTCTTTATAGCAACTTGGAAAATAGATTTTATCATCTCTATTTGATCAACCAAGAAATTGTTATAGATTCATTATTCGACTTGAAGAGAATGAATTTAATCAAGATTTCAATATGGTTCTCTTGCTTCTCTGCCATAGCTCTTTTCTATATGAAGATGCCTCTGGAGATCTATTGGTAATGGTGATGATACTGGTGGGGGTAGCATTCATAGAAGTGATCATCGCAAGCTTTGGTTTCTAAAAAATAAATGAAGCACCCCTTTAATAAGTCTAGAACTTAGCCAGCATATTTTTAGAGAATGTGTAGAACAAAATTCTTAATCATCCTCCATTTGCTGATAAAGAAACTGAGGCAAACAGGAAATAAACTGTCATCTGGGATTAAAGAGTTTGTCCCTGACAGGGCTGGGATTTAAATCAGAGGTAGCGACTTAGAAAGTGAGTTATCTATTTGCTTCCAGTGGTTTTTCTCCACCTCAAGCTTCCTTCCTTCACCAGGAAGGAAGAACAAAGAAAACTTCCTTTTGGAGCAAGGAGCTCAGCATCCCCTGTCGCCATGACGACAAGCTCCCATCAATTTGCTCACAATGAGAAAAAAAGAAAAAAGGCAAGTCAAACTGAGCTTCCCCTGAAATATTCTGTGGGTAAACACCAGGACCTCCATGGTGGGGGCTCTGAGTTCTCAGTCAGACAGGGTGAATCACTCCTGAAACTGGGTCTGGGAGCTGGGCCAGGCTCCTATATGGGGAAGGTTAATGGTGCTTTTGGAGAGCTTTGGGGTCACAATGCAAATTAATCGTTTTTCTTTCAGAACCTGAGCTCATAAATGAGCAGATTAGCAAACAAAGGGGAGAAATAATGAGAGTTCCTGGCAAGGGCTTATAGAGCATAGCTACTTCCTCCTTAGGTTGACATCATCTGTCTCACCTCTCCTGCCCAAATTTTGCCAAGGTCTGCTTGAAGATTGTCAAGTACCCAAAGAAGGTGAACTCCAAAGAGACCATCAACTACTGTATGCAGTGTCCAAAGAGCACCAGAATATTAGTGGACAATTATTAATTACCAATTAATCCATATATTGATTGATTGAAAATAATGGAAATGATGGTTTGGAAAAAGCAGAATGCTTTGTTTTCCAGTAACTGATCATGCAAGGCAGGACATGGGCCTTTATAGGTGATTGACATCTAATTTGACATCCAAAGAAAGACGTAGTAAGCTCTCTCACCCAGAGAACTGGGCCAAAAGAATAACAGATTCTGTGGTGGGAAGGAATGTGTTTGAAAAATATCCAGAGGCCTCTGTATTTAGAGCAAAGTGGAAATGAACAGATGAAAAGGAAGTGAGATGTGTGCGTGAAGAAGGAAGGGAGAGAGAGAGAGAGAGACAGAGACAGAGACAGACAGAGAAACAGAGACAGAGAGAAAGAGAGAGAGACAGAGACAGAGAAAGAGAAAGACAAAGAGAGAAAGAGAAAGGGCCAGTGCTTGTACAAGGGGAATGGAACTGATATTTGCCACAAAATGTTATATGGAGTTATTGGAGGGTTTTAAGCTAAATAAATAAAAATAAAAAGGAGGAATAAACACCCAGGATGTCACTTGTCATTCACTTTGTGTTACCAATGCTTGGCATATAATAGGTGCTCAAAAACTGGATGAATGAGCTGAGATAATGCATATAAAGTGCTTTTTAAACAATAAAGTGTTTCAGAATTGACAGTTCTCATCATCTAGAGGAGAATGAGACACTGCCCCCAATCCCATTCTCACAGATCACGAAGCTATTACAGACTTCTGGGTAATGAGGGTGGAAATGTAGAGAGACCTGAGTTTTACAATATCTCTTTGCTATTCAAATAATTTCCAACTATGCGAACATGCAGGGGTGCAACTGTACCGACAGACTCAGGAAGATATTCCCATAAAGGTTTCACTCTTGACCTCCTGAGGCAGAACAGTGACATTTTCCTGTCCCTCTTGAGAGCTGAACTCTATTGGGCTCTGTCTTATATGTAGAAGGAACAGACTGATGAGGCCAAGATCCCTTCATGAGCTCCATCCCCCAATAGGGCTCATCTTATTAGAGTCACTGGTACATCAGATGACCAGAATTGATATGTAGTGGTGGGAGAGGAGACTACAAAGAAAATTAGGATGAGAGCAGCCATTTTATAATTCTCAGCTGGAATGTAAGATATTGGAAAAGAAGTAGAGAAACTGGGAACAGAGATAAGTATGCAGCATCATATTCTTGGGGTAATGTTTAGCATGATGCTTTGGGCCATGGAAAGACTCAACACCCTTTGTATCCTCTAGCAATAAATTTCCAGGAGAAATCTCTCCATCTCACACTCCATATATAGCTTTTAAGTTTTAGAAATATGACCAGCAGCAAGGTACATTAATCATCTGTACATCAGCGATCTGAGAAAGGAGATATAACAATTAAGGACAATTAAGGACAAAGTGGAATATTGTGTATCAGCATATACTACCTTTGCTGAAATCTCATTTTTTGAGAAATAAAAGAACAAAAGAACCAATAATTTGGGCTAGAAAGAGTACAGGGGCTAAAACACTGCAGGTGATCCCCTGAGCACATAAAAATGACCACTGAGCACAGAGCCAAAAGTAAGTTCAAAGCACCACCAGGTGTGCTCCAAAAATCCCAAGTCCAAACAAAACAAAAAGCCAAGAATTTGGGGCCTATGAAAAATAATCTTAATTTTTAGTAGAAAATTGTGGAGCTAGAGAGATAGTATAGCTGGTAGGGCACTTGTCTTTCATGTGACTGACTTAGATTTTTATCCCTGACATGGCAAAGCCTGCCAGGAGTGACCCCTGAATATAGCCCTGGGTATGACCCACTCATCCAAATATAGAATATTGTACCCCAAGTGCATTAAACTTCATAATTACCAAGAGAAGGAACTTCTCAAGATGCATTGGGCAGACTCAATAAAATTTGGAGAAATGTGAATTTATAGGGAAATAGTTTAATAAATCAAGGTACATCCATATGGTAGATAATGGTGTAGCTGTTATAAGCCATGGCGTCCAAGATTCATTACAGACATGTGTCATTTAACAGAATGTTAAATTCTATGTTCAAGGAATTTCTCAGTACCTGATCTTCTTGACATACAAATGACATGCTAAGTGTCATAATGTCAACATAAACCTACTGCATACCCAAGTTCTATTGCAGCACCTATAAAGACCCCCATGGATGACACAATCTGCCACTGAAAAGTTAAGTGACGTTAAGTGATGTAGGGCTGTAATGATATAGAAAAATTGCTTACAACAGAATGCTTTCCTTTAAAAATGAAATTTAAGAACCATGCAAGGCAAAGAATTCCAGCCTGTGAATGAACATTTGTGGGAGTTTCATTCACAAGAGCAAAACACTAGAAACCATACAAACATTCTTCCATGGACAAACAGGACAGAAACTCCACCACATGTTAGCACAGGCAATATTTCAAATGGATTTACGGACTTTACAGGCAATAAAAGAACTCAACCCCTCCAGGCTATGTATGATCTGAGCCCATTCATTCGAAGTTTTTGAAATGACAAAGCGTAGAGATGGAAAATAGATAAGTAACTGCCAAAATATAAGGATAGACAGGTGAGACTTAGATACCTAACCAGTCAGGTAGTTTAGTTTTAATATTGTATTTAATATTCTGCAGTTTAGTTTTAATATTGGTTCCATTAATCTCTACAATAGATAACACTGTATAGAACTGCAGTAAACATGCATACACAAGTAATTTGCATGTACAAATAATGAAAACAGAGTAAGATCTGTATCAAAAAAACAGTATTTTAAAATCCACTCACAGAATAGAAGAAGCTATTCACCCAATACCAATCAGATAAGGGGCTGATATCTAAGATATATCAGGTATTGACAGAACTTAACAAGAAAAAAAAATCTAACCCCATCAAAAAATAGGGAGAAGAAATGAACAGACACTTCCTCAAAGAAGAAATACAAATGGCCAAAAGGTACATAAAAATGTTCCCCATCTAATCATCAGGGAGATGCAAATCAAAACAACAATGAGGTATTATCTCATGGCACAGAGATTGGCACACATCAGAAAGAACAAGAACAACCAGTGTTGGTGGGGATGTGGGGAGAAAGGAACTCTCATTCAGTGCTGGTGGGAATGCTGTCTAGTCCAGACTTTATTGAAAACAGTATGGAGATTCCTCAACAAACAAGAAATTGAGCTCCCATATGATCCAGCTATACCACTCCTAGGGATATACCCTAGAAACTCAGAAATGCAATACAAAAACCCCTTCCTCACACCTATATTCATTGCACTGCTATTTACAATAGCCAGACTCTGGAAACAACCAAGATGCCCTTCAACAGATGAATGGCTAAAGAAACCGTGGTACATATACACAATGGAATATTATGCAAATGTCAGAAGATGAAGTCATGAAGTTTTCTATACATGGATGTACATGGAATCTATTATGCTGAGTGAAATAAGTCAGAGGGAGTAAGATAGACACAGAATAGTTTCATTCATATATAAACTAAAAGACTTTTTTTTGGGGGGGGGGTTTGGTTTTTGGTTTTTGGGTCACACCCGGAGTTGCTCAGGGGTTACTCCTGGCTGCCTGCTCAGGAATAGCTCCTGGCAGGCACGGGGGACCATATGGGACACCGGGATTCAAACCAACCATCTTTGGTCCTGGATCGGCTGCTTGCAAGGCAAACACCGCTGTGCTATCTCTCTGGACCCCAAACTAAAAGACTTTATTGAAATAATTCCCAGAGATGAGGACCAGACGGACCAGCTCACCATATGAAGCTCACCACAAGGAGTGGTGAGTACAGTTGTAGAAATAACTGCACTGCAGACTCTCATAAACAATGTCAATATGTGAGAGAAGTAGAAAGACTGTCTCGAATACAGGCGGCGTGGGGGAGGGAGATGAAGGCATTGGTTATGGGAATGTTGCACTAGTGATTGGGGGGTGCTCTTATTTTTGACTGAAACCCAACTACAACACAGTTTTTAAATAAAGATATTAAAAAAGAAAATGGGGGTGATAAAAAAGATAAGAAAATAAAACGGTATTTTACAATACTTCCTGGCTTTGAGATTATACAAAAACTATGAAGTAGTGCCACTGAGAGAACCAGGGGGGAAATTCAAGGGTCTCTATTGGACTGCTTTCACAACAATCTATGAGTCTATATTTCAATATAGTAATTGTAGGAAAATATATGCGGAATAAATCTCCATTTTTGTCTAAAATAAATAATTCCATTAGTTTAGCAGTGATTTTTTTTTCCTGGTTAATGGGATAATGGTCATTTTTATAGTCCTCTAGGTACTTTTCTGTATTTTTTAAATTTTTCTATAGTAAACAGATCTCTTTTACAATTAGAAAAAATATTAGTCATGTGAAGTTTGGGGATTAAAATAAAATATTGGGGAGCAGGAAATGGCTTAAAGAGTTAAGAGCGAGTTTCTTAGAATCTCAGGTTTCATCCAAGCACCACATGGTCTCCCCCTGTTCCATGGTCTCCCCCTGCACCACCGGTTGTTGCCCCAAAACAATAACAACAAGGAGATCACAAATGAAGAATATTTTAGTGAAAAATATATAATAGTGTTGCAAGAGTGGGTGAAAGATGGAGGACAGAATGTCCTGGGAAGATCTGAATATTCCAAGGCAATACAAATTGGGGCAGAAAAACGCAACCACCAACAAAAGCAGAGAGGACAGTATAGAATCCCAACCCCAGTCATGGATGAAGACAACAAATTTTACCCACTGAAAAAGGCATGAACTCATCAAGATTCGAATGGCTCCCAGATCGAACCCAGCACCGATATTCAACCACTAACTGGTATTCCTCAAAGACCATGACAAAGTCGGGGAAAGCCATCAGAGAACAGTGCAAAAGCACAATCCCAATTTATGGGCAATGTTTTTATTTTTGCTTGGTTTTAAGACATATTGATTTGTTTTTGTTCTGTTTGGGAGTCACACCCAGCAGTGCACAGGGCAACTCTTGGCTCTGTGTTCAGGGGTCACTCCTGATTGTGCTCAAGGGGACCCCAGATGGTACTCAGTAGCAAACCCAGATTGATCATAAGCAAGTGCCTTAACTCCCCTATTGTCTCTCTGGCACTCTCAGATTGTACTTTAAATAGATCCACTGTATGCGACCCTTTACATATGATGTGACCTCATATAAACTGAGCGGCTCAAGGGTGAATTTGTTTGACTCCTACTTGCATCCAGGAAGAAAATTACTTACAAATGGCTTACCTGGCAAGGTGAAAACATTTGATCATTGTAAGCTTTTCTTCCATTTAATCAAGACTGGAGGGGGAAAAATTCTGTTTCACTAACCTCAACCCAGACCCTCATTTGTGGTGTGCATGAGTCAATGATGACATCATCTTAGTAAATGACAAGAAGTATTTGATAAAGTCAAGACTCACTGCTATGCCAACAAAAAGCTTAATGTGGCCTGCATGAAAGTAACTCAGCACCACTTTCCATTTATTTTTAATGAATTTTTATTTTAGGGGCATCACCCAGCCAGTATTCAGGGCTTACTCCTGGTTCTGCACACAGGGGTCATTCCTGGTAGAGCCTGGGGGAAAAGAGTGTATGCCACGAATTGAACCCAGGTGAGCCACAAGCAAAACAAGTATTCTATCTGCTGTCCACTGGCTCCAGCCCATCAACACTATTTCTCAATGAACAGAAATCAATGGCAAATGTCACCTAAGATGGCATTTCTATAAATGCCAAAAATAAGACAGAGAAGTTCGCTGCTGTCTCTAAAATTCAACAGGAATAAAGTAGGAATAAAGGAATGAGGCAATTTCTTAGTACTTTCATATGCTATAATTGCCCACTGAGGAGAAAAATAATCACTGGAAAACCAAGGGAATGAACTGTTCTATTTTGATAGAGACAAACTGCAAAATCAATACACCTTTATTTATCCCATTTGATAACTTTCAGGTGGAAATACAGGAGATAGTATAGTGGGTAGGACACCTGCCTTGCACACAGCCAGCCCAGGTTCAATCTCTGGCATCCCATATGGTCCCCTGAACACTGCCAAAAGTGACCCTGAACTCAGAGCCAGTAGTTACCCTTAGCATTACCAGGCTAGGCCCCAAATAGAATTAAAAAGAGGGACCAGAGCAATAGCCCAGCAGGTAGGGCATTTGCCTTGCAGTCAGCTGACCCTGGTTTGATCCCAGGCATCCCATATGGTCTCCTGAGCCTGCCAGGAGTAATTTCTGAGTGGAGAGCCTAACTACTGCTGTGTGGCCCAAAATTCAAAAATGAATAAATAAATAAATAAATAAAAGTCAAAGGAAATGCAGACTTCAGATACATGACAAAATATACAGACGTGCATTAACTTTCTCTCTGAAGAGGAAGAAATTAATTAACAAAAACTGCAAAGTAAACACTCAACGAATTAGGTCACCTAGAAACTAAACCACAAAAAAGAATCATAAAGCCACAAATGAAAGCCTATCAGAAAATTAAAATGATTAGGCCCATGATTCTATTAAAAATGGAATAAAATTCTGTTGAATAATGGCCATGAGATGTGAATAGACAATTCAAAAGGAAAAAAAACTCAAGTGACAAACTGATGTTAGAAGCATGATTGGTTTGGCTACAGTGGAGATCAACACAATGGAATCAAGCTGCCTTTCCTCAGCAGACAGACACAAGAATTAAGTGACTCTGGGCTCTGTCAACGAGGAACTGGGAGCACAGTGCAGTTCACTGCTGCCTGGCCAAGGAAGCCATGCACAAGGGAGATAGGCAGAAAGCTGTTGGGAAGAAGTTTCAATCATTATTAAAATAATAAAGTCTGTTATTCCATCTCAAGAGCCAGAAAGATAGTATAGGAGTGGGGCACTTAACCTGGCACACAGCCAACTTTAATGTGAACCAAGCACTGTTATATATATGGTTCCTGAATCATGGTCAGGAGTGACCAATGAGCACAGAGCCAGGAGGAGCTCTTGAGCACTGCCAGGTGTGAACCAACCTTGACTCCCCCAAGTATCCCTGGGCCCAAGGTTTATTTTTAGAGATGCTCTGGTAGGGCTGGAGCAATAGTATGGAGGGGAGGGCATGTGCTTTTGCATGGCTGACCTGGGTTTAATTCCCAGCATCCCAGACTGCCCCCTAAACCCTGCAAGGAGTGACTTCTGAGCACAGAGACAGGAGTTAACCCTATTGAAAGGTCTCAGGCACAAGCACACATTCACACACACAAACACACATGATTATGTAGTATGATAGATTTGGTATCATTGGCATCATGTCATGCCAATATACAGGTGTATCAGACCATCCAGTTTTGCCCTAAAGCACATACAATATACATGGCAACTTTTATCTCAGTAAAATGGGGTATGAAAGTCTCAGAGACAGAGACAGTGACCACTCCCTTCTCATGAATCACCCATAGGCCCGGCCAACCTTTGCCCCCCCCACTCCCCACCTGATTAACTCTGGGTACATCTAACCCTGAGCAACTCTGATGTGGAGAGATCAGAAAAAGGCTGTTTCTGGGCACCTTGAGGCCCTCCCTCTGTGTCCTTTCTAACCTACATCCCAGATGGTATGA
Source organism: Suncus etruscus (assembly GCF_024139225.1). NCBI lineage: Eukaryota > Metazoa > Chordata > Mammalia > Eulipotyphla > Soricidae > Suncus > Suncus etruscus. The sequence continues at coordinate 11,795,292 of NC_064849.1, forward strand.
GCATAAGTGGCACTTGCTGAGTACATAATGGGGAGCAGGCTGCTGTCTTAAAAATAATGCACCTGGAACGCTTCATGGCCAGAGATACAGGAGGACCAGCCTAGAAGCATTTCTGGGGATGCTTTGTAGGGAATGCTCTTATTTTCTCTTTTTTGCCTTTGTCTGTTATATAAACACCTCCCACCCCATCCCCCACACACCCTCCGCTCATGCTTTGATTCTGCTTTGATCATCAAAGAACTCCCCGTTATTTTCTGGGAAAGCAGGTCTCAGAGGTCACCCTGACCTCAGCACTTATCCCCCTGCTCATCTTTGCATGGAGCCTGGGGCACTTTGAACCTCTGAGGATAAAGTCACAAAAGGTTTGTTCAGAGTCAATTTAAGCCCATTGCTCTTAATCATGCAGTTTGACGATGCTAGAATCTTCTGTCCCAGCCTGGGGTCAGGGTGTTCATTTTCTGGCCTCAGGCTAAGAGTTGGGCTGAGCAGAGGCCCTGTGCTACACACCATATTCAAACCTCTCCCCAAAGCTGTGCCCCATGGCTGGAAGGGGCTGGCACAAGTGTCTGTAGCCAGACTCAGTGGGTCAGCAGCAGTTTTCACTCCTAGGATAGTCAAGAAATGCACCACCCAGTCAGGACCGAAGGGGAATAAAGCATATGGGTGAACAAGTGTGATATTGTTCCCATCACATAAAGGGGGGGGGAGTAGAGCAAAATGGGAGGAGATTGTGGAGAAAAAGATGGAGACCAAGACAGAGACAGGAGAGAGGGATAGGGATTGAGACCAAGAGAGACACACGGAGAGAAATGGAGTCAGAACTAGAGAAATGGAGAAACATGGAAACAGAAATGGAGAGAGGTAGGGAGAGAGGAGAGGAAGATCTAGAGACATTTGTGCAGGAAGAGAGAACAGAGAAAGGGAGGGCCAGGGAGGCAAAGGGGGCACAGAGACAGTAAGAGATGATGTGGGTAATGAATCCTGAAAATAGCCCAATGGGTAAGAAGATGTGACATCAGTGTACATGGCATGTAGGTTCCAGAAATATATTGACCTTGCAAGAAAGGGAGATCATAATGGGGAGGGGGGATTCTCCTCAATACAGTAGGTCCAGGAAGATTAACTGATCAGTGAGTCATGATAGAAACCCCAGTTGACTATCATTTCAATCATGACTCCATAAGATTCAGAGAACCCCAGGGAAAGGTGGGTCACAAGTCACCAGTCCCCTCCAGCTGTCACTGTGATAGGGCATTGCTGTACCACTCCAGCGACCATAGGCCCCTTTTCCTGGCATCAGCCTGGCAGTTGTGGGGAGGTTCATACAGTATGTCAAGTCTATGGACCCTCAGCTGAAATGATCACAAGTAACCACTTCTCTTCTTGAAGAGCCCACCACCACCACCACCATCCCTGCCTAGTTCTGGACAGAAAGTGGTCTCCCAGCAAAAACTCAGACCAACCTCACTCTCCAAACTGCTGGAAACACTGCTCGAAGCCAAATCCAAAAATAATCCCATTAGTCACATTCGAAGCGCTAAGCAGAAACAAAAAGAAATCAAAATTAATTTCAATACTTACAGTGACAGCAGCAATTAAGGTGACAAGATTATGGAAATCACCACCACCAGGAGAGCTTTGCCTAAGGGGAAAAAGAACCAGCCGGGGATGCAGAAAGCAGGAGAGTAAACACCCCATAGTCTACAGACAACCTCAGGGTTGGATGCTTTGGGGACAGTCCAAATGGGCACTTCTCTGCCCAAGATGGATGTCCTGGCTACCTAGTAAGAGTCAATATCTTTAGTTCCAAACTATAGTCAACAATCAAATCATGAGACCAAAACATTAACAACCAAAATTAAGCAATGAATCTGATATAATGGTAGGCTGTTGTGAGAGTGGTGACATGGGATGAATTGAGCACGTTGATAGAAAGAGGAGACAGTTGTGGTGGAATTGGTGCTGAATTGTTGTATGTCTAAAACCCAAGTATGAGTAACTTTGTAAATCACAATGCTTTGAATAAAAAATTTAAAGAGGAAAGAAAAAAGGAGAGACAAAAGGAGGAAAGAAAGATAAAGAAAAAAGAAAAGAAAAGAAAAGGGAAGGATGGAAGGAAGGAAAGAAGGATGGATGGAAGGAAGGAAAGAAGGATGGATGGAAGGAAGGAAAGAAGGATAGATGGAAGGAAGGAAGGAAGGAGGAAGAAAAGAAGGAAGGAAGAAAGGAAGGAAGGAAGGAAGGAAGGAAGGAAGGAAGGAAGGAAGGAAGGAAGGAAGGAAGGAAGGAAGGAAGGAAGGAAGGAAGAAAAATTGGAGCATATGCTTTGCATGCAGAATGCTTGGATTTGATTCCTGGCACTGAAAAGCCACCAAGAATGGCCCATCTATGATTTTTGAGAGCTTTTCACTGAAAATCATTTTTTAAATAATAAAAATTTAAGAATCTGGGTTTTTTTTTTGTTTTTTTTTTTTTTTGTTTTTTGGGCCACACTGGTTTGACGCTCAGGGGCTACTCCTGGCTATGCGCTCAGAAATCGCCCCTGGCTTGGGGGGACCATATGGGACGCCGGGGGATCAAACCTCGGTCCATCCTACGCTAGCGCTTGCAAGGCAGACACCTTACCTCTAGCGCCACCTTCCTGGCCCCAGAATCTGGGCTTGAAAAAAAAGATTTTAAGTTCCTCGTCATTTATTCTCACAGTCAACATATAGAGAAATCAAGTCACAGAAAGCTGTAATCAATGATGAAGGTTCATGGGCACAGAAACAAATGGGACAGAATAGGATTTAAGGCCTTTCTCCATGTTGATTCCCCCAGAGAGTACTCCACTGCTATGAAACCACCCCAGGTAGATGGATCTGAAGTGGAGTCATGCACAAATTAATAAACCAAGTCAGTAAGGAGAGAATCATGGAAGTCAGTTGCTTCTTGCCTTATGGTCTCTTGGCAGGTCTCTTCACATATCCAAGGGATAAGTTAAAAGGAACGAGGAAGTTGGGGGACTGCCTTTGTTTGGGGTAAAAGCAGGGTGTAAAAGAACACACTGCCCTGTGCTATGCGGGATCTATCAGCTTCTCAAGAGTTCACATACTGAAACCTAGACACATGCAGCTTCAGGGAGTTGGAAGGGTCCTCAATGTGGCCCTGTTTTTCTCTCTGCTTTGTGGGGGGTCCCTAAAGTCAGGGGTTGCTAAAGCAAGGCTCTAGGCTGCAAGAAGAGCTCTATCTGAATCTCTGCAAAGACAGCTGGCATCTTGCTGTGTGAGCAGAAGGTCAGAAACAATCATTCGGGTCAAGTGGCCCTGCCAGAGGGAGTCCAGGCAGCGCCAAGCAGCTCTTTTGTGACTCTGTCCCCTGGTCCCCTCTCTTGGGAACCATGCCCTTCTGGAGCTTTATATATCCTCACTGATCATTTTTGTGCAGGCCCCAGATGAAGACAAAAGCAGTCTGGCTTGGAGCAAACTTGCTTTTATCAAGATAACAATGAGTGCTGTTCTGGGCTAATTACATCACTCAGTCCAATTGGGGACAAATTTGAAGGCTAAGAGCATGAGGGAAGCAGCAGAAGGAGTTACCCAGAATCTTCCTGCCATTACACAGAATATTCTGGCTGATGGCGGAAAACAAATGCCTCCCAACGATGACAATAACAACGTTGAGAATACCTCTTCTCTTCTCGCCACCACTACCTGAGGTGTGCTACAGTCTGTGAGGCCTCTCCACATGCCACACTTTTATTTCTGGGCCAAGAGTCCTCTTTTTTGAGGGCCTTAAGAGGAAGCTAGAAAAGGCAATCCAAATTGGCTATCATGATTGGCAGAGAGATATTCGAATCAGGGTGTCAAGAGGCTCCTTGGATGGGTGAAGTCCTTGGGAGTGCTGTTGCTTGTTAATGGGGTACACTGTGAGGTGGCTGCATCCATGATAGAAAGTCTTATTTCCCATATCTGGGATCTTGTCTTTTTATTTTTATTTATTTATTTTTTATTTTTTTGGGTCACATCCAACAGTGCTCAGGGGTTACTCCTGGCTCTACACTCAGAAATCGCTCCTGGCAGGCTTGGGGGGACCATATGGGATGCTGGGATTTGAACCACAATCCTTCTGCATGCAAGGCAAATGCCCTACCTCCATGCTATCTCTCCGGCCCCATGGATCTTGTTTTTTCTGAGTCATTTGTTGTTGGTGTTGGAATAACACCAACAGCAAAGTTCCATCTCTAATAGACAGTTGGGTAGTTCCATTGATCTGTGTGTAGTTCTTGGTCCCTCCCACAGATACCCAAAACTTGGGAATAAGAAGGCCAGGGCAGATTTAAAAGGGGCTTCCAAAGACTCAGCTCCAATGCCAATAAAGCCAGGGTAAGTCAATCAAAACTCAGAGCATGTCAACTCTCCTCCCTTAAGAGTGTCTCAATCCCCTAGTAGTGAAGCAGAGAATACACATGATCAATTTCCTTCTAAAACTCTCTGCAATTCCCTCAGGCATTCATTTACTTAGTAATGACCTAGGCACCACCTAATGTAGGCCAAACTTTTTTTTCAAGGAGCTTGGGAGTATCAATGAACAACAAAGAGCCCCTGGATGGACCCCTAAAATTTGCATATTATTGCAGAATAAGTGTGGAGAGATTGAGAGTATAAACAAGAAGATAGGGTCAAACTTTAATTAGGAGGGTCTCAGAGAAAAGGTAACTTGGAGCAGAAAGTTCAGTGGAGTCAGATTGGTAGATAATTGGACAGAGCAAGGAGCCAACTCATTGACCTACTGTTTGATGATCTAATCATCTATTTTCTTTATTGCACCAGAGGAGTGGTACCATACCTGGAAGAACTCACAGACTTTGCTTGGCTCTGGGCTCATAAAAGTTCCCTGGAAGTCCTCAAGGGACCATATGTGGTTCCAGGGATCACAGCAGGTTCAGTCACATACAAGATAACTACATTAACCCCTGTCCTAGCTCTTCCACCCTCTAGTCATCACAGCAAATTTCTGTTTCAGGCCACAATAATCCTTCTACAGTCTTTCAGAGCTGTGTATCCCCTAAGTGTTGTTGTCATCCTTTTCTTGGAGTTGGAAACCACAAGGCCCAGCATGGGTCATAAACCCAAGGTCGTCCAAGGAGAAGGAACAGAGTCAAAATCCTGAGAGAAAGTTGCTGAGTAAATGTGATCAAAAAGAACTTGTGGCCCCAGTGAGTTTGGGGAGGGTTTTGCACTGGATCCACATGGCGCTCTCTCCTTCTCCTCCTTCATCATCCCTTCCTCCCTCCTCATTACCCCATTTATCCCCCACAGACCAGAATCATTTTGTGTTTTCCTTGCAGCCACAGATTCTTACTGCTTGATGCAAAGTCAGGAAACCTAGAAAACCCAGGAAGAGTCTTAATTAAGCTTCATTAAGGCTTTTTAAGTCAGGCACCCCGGGACCAGAACTAAAAGCTGGTAAATAGTACCCAGTGACCCCCTGGCCATCACCTGATTTCAAAATTTCTGCTCCTGGAAACCAGTGCAGGGTCAAATGCAAAATTCCGGAAATCAGAGGAATAATCCTTTCCAACTTTCTGATGGCACCCCCCCCCCCAGGGATCCTGAGTGTGGGTGAGTTTTATCAGCTCTTGTTGCATTCTAGGGGATCTAGCTGACCCTGAAGACTGAGTTGGACAGTCTTCCAGCTGTGTCTCAGGGATGGATCCTGAGTGTGAACAGATTAATACAGAGCACAAAAACAATGCTGCATTCCTTTCTGAGTGTCTAAAGATGAGAGCTGAGGTGTTTTTCCTGCTCCACTGTTTCCTGTCTTCAGACAAAATCCTCAACCGAGGCTGTCTCAGGTGCCCCAACTATTTTAATGATATTTATTCTTCACTGATGGCAAACTGAATGCCTGCTTATGGTGGGAATTAGCTTCATGCATAAAGATGAAGCGATTGCTTTTAACTCCCACCCTTGAGGGCAACCACCAATAAATCATGTGTCTTTCCATTTCACCTTTCATAATTGTCCCCGCCTGTTCTCTCTCCTAACCTCTCCCAGCCTTTGTTTCCTCTTCTGTAATATGGGGCTAAAAATACCTCCCTTTAAGGATATAATGGATGCTTAATAAATTAGATTACACCTACCATTATTCAACTCGGATTGTGTTTATTTTCCACTTGACATTCTATAATGAACATTTTTCCACGTGTCATTAACGACTCTTCAAAACATGACTTTTAATGGCTGCATAATACACCATCCTTTAATGAACTGTAATTTATTTAACTCTTCTCCTATTATTAAGCTTTGAAGTATTTTCTAATATTTTTCTATTTGAAATCACCTGGCACGCTGAAAGCTCTTCCTACTAGGCTTTCTATGGGATAGACTTCCAAGAGGAAAAAAATGACAAGAGCAGAGAGTATAAACATTTTCAAGCTGGTTCTCCATGCTGCTGAAGGATGATTCTAGGGAAGGCAAAATGAAGGCCTCCGATACCATTACCAGCATTCAAAAACACCCAAATTTCATGCTGCAAACATAGATGTCTACCATTCAGCATAGCAATTGGCAGCAATGACAAAGAAAAACACCGATAGATTTCAAAACTATCAAGACCCTTGAGTATAGATAGTGCACAAGGGAAGAGTCTCAGGATGACCAAACTCTTCTAACCAGGCTCGCTTGCTCAAAAGCTCTCATCAAAGGGAAAGGCATTTTTCTCATGGGCACGTTTCTAATATTAGTCCATACCTGGAAAAATCTTCCCCTCTTCTGGTCCTACTTGCTAAAACCCCAATCATCCTGAAGGGGATTGATAATTGTGGCAATTGCATGAAATGATTGCTACCTGCAGAGGCAATCACTTCCCACACTGGCAGAACTGATGAGCAATTCATTATCGAGGAGTTAATTGCTGTAAACCTGGAGGAAACCAGGATTGTTCCTCTGATTTCCAGGATTTCATGCATTCGACCCTCCCTGGGCTCCAAATTGGCTTTTGGGAGCAGGAATTTTGAAATCAGGCTGGTGGCAGAGAGTGGGGATAGGAGGGATAATTATGCAATGGAAAGTGCAATAGCAATATTTGCATAACCTGCCTTGAACTTGGGTGTTCACTTCAAATGGGACTGAGCCTACAGGAGGGGGAGCAGAATCTTCTTGAAAGATGCCAGCAATCCTGGCAGCTCACTCACAGCTGGTTTCAGGCAGCCATTATGAGATGCTGGTGAACACAGACATCTGAGATGTGAGGAAGAAGCGTCAGTGGGTAGAGTCAGGACTCAGCACTCGATTGCCTACGTTCAAAGATCGCCTCTTTGCCCCAGTCCTGATAAGTGAGTCTGAATCATGTAAACCTGCCCTCCATGATTCTCAAAGAAATGAGGCCAACAGTGCAAGTCTTCAGTCATGACCAGAGATTTTCCAGGTAAAGTGACACATCTGGGTTTCACAAAAAAGTAAATCAAAATTATGCCTAAGATATCTCACAAGCAACCCTATTTTGAATTGGTCCATTAATCTCAAATAGTCTCAACTACCAAGAGATGTTTTTGTTAAATATATTATTATTATTATTATTATTATTATTATTATTATTATTATTATTATTATGAGTCAGGGGTGTGCTTTAGAAGAACACTTGCCTTACATATTTAAAGCCTTTGGTTCCATTTCTAACACAGTAAATAATAATAAATTATTAGATTTCCTTCTGAGGAGAAAATTATGATGAAGAAAAGGACTAATATTTCTTATAGATTGGTCACCATGTTTTCAGAAATGCTCACCACCAACGCTCACCACCTCACTTCATACTTTTCAAGATTGATGCCATTTTGCCCACTCTTGCATATTCCATTATGAGTAAGGGTTCAAACTGGGGTTTCTATTTATTCCAGCTATACATGATTATTTAGGGCAAGAAACCTCTCCACATCTCATATCCCTCCCTGGTAAAATGAAACTATAAACTATGGCCACTGTATCACCCTATGGTGACTGGAACACAGCTAATACTCAAAGAATGCAGTTTATTAGAATTTCTGGATCAAGAATCTGGGGTTCATTTGGTGATATAAAGTGGCCAGATCACAAAAAATCTTGATAGTTGCTAGGTGCAACACTTTGCTCTACCTGATTCCAAAGGCCATATCCATCTTACTGTACTGTGTTGACAAACTATACCATGACTGATTTGTTCTCATGATCTTGTCAGTCACATAAAGTTTGAGTTGCCAGGGAGACTTCCTGATCTGTTTGTGATAGTCAGACATGCACTCTCTATTAGAAGTGGTGTCTTTCCTGGCAAACTTGTTTTGAGCTCATAGATGATGATTGGAACACATTATTGGCTTACCCAAGAGTCATTATTATTTTTGCATTTTATCATTTCAGTCCCCCAGTGCAACCATGATAAATAACATATATTTTACTCTGTATGAATGATTGTTGAAATTTTTTTCTTTTTTTTTTTGTAATAAAAAGAAAAATAAATAGCCTAGGGGCTACCATCCCTGCAATCAAGGACTGTAGTCATCAAATGGAGAACCTGTCATACAGAGTCGAATTATGCTTGCTATTTGTGTGGTAGGCCCTACCGAGATGGAAGAGAGTGAGAGAAAAGGAGAGAAAGACCGAGAAGTTCTCAATTGAACAATGAGCAGCACACTTGGGGGAGGGAACTACTAAAATCTAAGGAGAATCACCAGAACATAGTAGCAGTAGCCTGAGAAAACAGCACGTGCCTGCTGGCTAGAGTGTGAATAAATAACACCACTTTCTGGGTAGTAGAACTAGTAGGTACCCATCTCAGTGCCTTGTGAGTGGGCCAAAGACACACCACCAGACGGAAGACTGCACTTCCCTCCCCTCAAGTTACAGCCCTCAGAGGTTCATCAGTAAACACATACACACACACACACACACACACACACACACACACACACACACACACACACACTTTACCTCCCCCTCCCCTTCCTTATTCCTTCCCCTCTCTTCAGACATAGCAACATCTAAGACCTGTCTCCCAGACAGATTCAGCCAACATCTGGGTTCCCTAAGAAATTTATAAACTTATAAACAACAGCAGCAGCAGAAGTAGCAATAAAACCCCAAATCCTGGCTCTTTAGTGTCCTTCAGAGTGAAATGATACTTCAGTGCCCTCAACTTAATTCTAAGATCATCACATTATGTAATTGTGGGCCACTTCACTTCCGGGGGTGGTGCTTTGTTTTGGGCCTCACCCTGGCAACGCTCAAGGACACTTCCTGATTTTGTGCTCAGGAGTGACCACTGATAGAGCTTCAGGCACCATCGGTAATGCTGGATTAGCCACATGCCCGGCCAGTGCCTTAACCCTTGAACTATCTCTTGGGCCCCAGTGGCCTATTTTATATGTTCTTCTCTCAGACTTCAACACAGGAAGCAGGAAAAATTAATTCCACTGTCACTGTCACATCCATTTTCTCACTCATGGATTCCAGCTGGTGTTCCTCTCAGAACTGCTGCCCACAAAGGCAGAAAAGACACCAGTGTTTTGTTCTTGCTCTCTTAGCCATTAATCTACTCACTCTTGGACTCTTGAGCCAGTAGTAACAGGCCTTCAGATACTAATTGTTCTCCCACGCTCACTTTCCCACTGCCTGCTGCCATCTTTTCCAAGGAGGCATCTTTCTGACCTGCTATTCTAAATGTGTTTATGGGGGAAATGGGAATCTCACATACACATCTCTTTAAAAATCTTCAGAATATTAGCCATGTTATGAGCAAGCCAAGATACAAGTTAAGGTAGTTGGTGAGTCTGAAGAATGAATGAACTAAAATGTAGGTGGCAAAAAGGAATAAAACATTTCTTAAAATATTAACGCATATTAGGGCTGGAGCAATAGAGCAGTGGTAGAGCATTTGCCTTGCACATGGCTGACCCAGGATGGACTTTGATTTGATTCCCAGTGTCCCATATGGTCCCCAAAGCCAGGAGCGATTTCTGAACTTATAGCCAGGAGTAACTAACCCCTGAGAGTTACCTGGTGTGGCCCAAAAAGTCAAAACAAAACAAAACCTAACACACATAATTAGATAGTTTCTAGGTCGTTGTCGCTGTAGCTCTACTTAAAGCAGCGTGATGACCAATTCTGCTATTCACTCTGCTCATGTGTGAGGTTTCAGCTGATTGATAGGCCTGTTGGCAACTCAACTGGTAATAGGTCTATGGCTGATTGGTAAGGCCACAGGCATATTCTCAGAGATAAATGCCACTTCCCAAATAAATATGCCTTCAGGATCCACACCAAGTAACATATCTTCATAAATTGCATGTCTATACTTGTTAAGTATATAGAGACTTTTTATAATATTTCTCTTTGGTATATGTGTCCCTGCCTGTTTTCCCCTCTACAACCTTTCAGGTAGGAAGCGCTGTACAGACCTGAATAAATAGGAGTTAAGCTGGGAGGATAGGATCCTTTTGCAGCTGGCTAGCGAGCTCTAGAGTTTTGAGCAGTTGGCGGGTTGGCAAAGGATTTTATGTCCGACCTTCTTGCTTCTTTTTACCCTCTTGTCTGTGTGGATTATTTACTGTGGATCTATACAACCAGAATTGCTTCCCCTGTCCTGGTTGGACAAGGGAATGTAAATTGCCTTCCCTTCCTGGGAGCTCTGTGGTAATTAAACCTCAACCAATCTCCTAGAAAATGTGACCCTACATATATCCACAGATGTCCCCGACTAGCTACAGCAAACACAGATAAAATTACAGTTGTGGGGATGGTTCGACCCCCAGCATCCCATATAGGTCCCGAGCACTGCCAGGAGTAAGTCCTGAGCATTACCAGATGTGGTCTCAAAACTAAAGTACCACACAAACTACTCCAACTGGGGATCAAACCTGTGTCAGGCACATGTAATGCCCCAAACTGGGCTCCAAGGCCATCTGTCTCTGACTCACTTAGCCTCCGCTGAGAAGGGGGTGAAGGAAGAGAGTCTCTTCTTCCCGTGGCTCCTACAAGAAAGACTATCTAAAAGTCAACCAGTAGTGAAGCATCATGGAAGCAGCTGGTTAAAAAGCCATTCTCATGACAGCCCCTTCTGCCGGCAGGATTAAGAAGCTCACCATGACAGGCTGGGTACCAGAGCACAGTGGGAAATGAGGCTTTAATAGCAAACAGCCGAAGTTGTGATTCTCAAACTTCCCTTCCAGCATCTAGTGCAGAAAATTGCTCAGGGCTTCAAAATAGATCTTCACTTCCAAAGCATAGCTATTGGTGCTTTGCGGAAAGCAATCTTGAAAAAAAACACAAAAACAAACAAACAAAAAAAAAACCCAAAAAAAACGTTGGCCTGCCATCTTCAAAAGTGTTGGCCTTTTTAGAAGCTTCCAAGTTATGTGCTGACTGTGGCAAATGTGTAACAAATGACATTCAGCTAGCATGCCACATGTGTGGAGAACATTCTTAAGAATCTACCAGGATAGGAAACATTTCAGTCTCAAAATATCTCCTCCTCTTTTTTGGGGAGGCAACACCCAGCCATGCTTGGATGTTAGTCCTGGTTCTGCACTCAGAAATTACTCGTGGCAGCGTCTGGGGACCATATGGGATGCTGGGGATCAAATCCGTATCAGCCACATGCAAGGCAAATGCCCTACCCTCTGTGCTTTTTCACTCTGGCCCCAGACCTCCGCTTTCTTCCTGTTACCCATAGTTCTTTACATTAGATTTATTTTCGAATAAAAAGAACAAAAAAGTATGGCTGTAAGTGGAACAACTGGGATCAAAAATAAGTTTTGGGTAATTGCTCTATTTTCATTGTGTATGAAATTTTAATGTAAATGCAAGGACATGAGGCATTCATTCATGCAAGTCAAAATGCTTTAGTGAATGAATTTTAGCAGTTCAATTTTATAACAATTATAAATAAACCTGTTAAACTTTTCTGGAAGAAAAATATACTGCAACTGGCAAACTAATATGGTTTCTCTGGTCTCAGTCACCAGCACATCAAGTAGACTGAGGGAGATCCAGAAACTTCAGCAGCCACAGCAGGGTCCAGTGGTACCTGGGGTCTGGGTAATGCTGGTGGCAGGGAATAACCATCAAAATGACAGAGCTGGAGAGAGGACAAAGGTTAAAGCATTTGCCTTACATGTCACTGACTCTGCTTGGACTCCTGGCACCTCAGATACTTAACTCCAAGCCTTACCTGAAGTGATCCCCAAGAGTATGCCCAGGAGTCAGCCCTGAGCACTGCCAAGTATGGCTCCCAAACAAACAAGACTTTGATAAATATCACGGTCACAGCAACAAGGGTCTTAGGAGACATCATTCTTCAAGGAGAAGCTAGAACCTCTGCTACCAAACTTTATAAATGATGGACTTGGGTCAGTGAGCAGACACAGGTCAATGGCAATGACTAACATGGCCGTGCCTCATTATTTACTGGTATATAGAAAGACGGGGTTACTAAAACTTTCAGGAGAAGAGTAACCTCTGAAAGCCTCCTACTAGGACTAAGATGGCCAAATCCTTAATCAGAAAAGGCAAGGAGAAGAATAAGGGCATGAGGTGCATCATGTGGGTTGGTAGCTTGAAGTCACTCCTTGTATGGAATGCTTTGCACTTGCTAACCAAAGCTTTAAAAGTAAGACAAGTGCAGAGGCTGTACTCATTCAGTGCCCTCTAGGTATGGGAAGGGCACTGGGGCCTTCAGCTCTTAGTATAGACTCTGAGCAACATCCAAAAGCAGCCCTTAATTTCTGATCATATCAAGAGTAGCCTGCAGGTTGGGATTGATCATGCAGCAACAGTTGTTTCCTACCTAATAGATACAGTGGGAAATTTCTGTCATCTGCTTGTTTTGCTTTTTTTCATGTACTTAACATCCTTCTCCCTACTGTCTCCTTCCCTCTCTGCCAACTTGGCAAAGTCCTTTATCATTCTTAAATTTATTCTCACATTTTCTCTTCCATAAAGTAATCCCAGGTCTTCCACAGCAGAATTTGTCTTCCCTTTCTCTCCTAACCCCTAATGCCTTGTACACATTAGTAGCAGTGCTACTGCTAGTATTAGCAGTATAGCCACTGCTATCCCATGTCACACATATTTATGTCTTTGCCTCCATTAACTTTTCTTGTTGCATTTAAAATTTGTCATTAGCATCATTTTGGTCACCTGGTTACAATACTATGAATGTTTATCATTTTGATGTACATGGTTATAATGTTAGCTCCAAATCTATGATCCATCCGACAAAGACCACAGGAGACAAATAGCACTGCAATAAAGCATAGAAGTTTATTATTACCAGCATGCTGGGGTTGCCCTTGCTATGCAGTGACCCCTTACTGATCTCTCAGGCTCCATTTAATAGGGTTACAGAGGCTTCAAACTATCACAGTTAACCTTTAAGTTGATTGGCTATAGTCTTGGGTGTTTCCTTTTATGACTAGATATTTAGAGTGGAATATTGTGGTTTATAGGGCTTTGGGATCTGTGTCAGCTGAAGTAGTAGAGGATGGGCTTACATGCCCACTGGGTGCCTGTGACCTTGTCCGCCCACAGGTCCCCAGGTGTTGCTAGTTTATCTAACTGTTTTGGTACATGCTCTCGGAGTTCCTGAAACTGGCTGTTCTGGCCTCGTTCCCTCTGCCACATATCTGAGGCCTGTCATGGCAGTCTTTATGTCTAAAGCAAAGCCAGGGTTACAGAAGCAAACAGTGATTAGTTGCAAGCTTATATTCTCTTTTAGTTTTTTGGGGGGGTTAGAAATGGTTTTTATTTGCCATTAATAATACCTTTATTTAAGCACCATAACTACAAACAGGTTTGTAGTTGAGTTTTTAGTCATAAAAAGTAACACCCCCTTCATCGATGCAACCTTCCCACTACCAATGCCTCCATCTTTCTCCTCTCCAGCCTCTGCAGGCATTTTATTTCTCTCACTCACTACCATTATTATGATAGTTGTTCGTGTAGTTATTTCTCTAACTGTATTCCCCAAGCCCAGCCACTCTGCCTCACTCTGCGGCCACGCACATTTCCTATTCAATGAGCCCCAGCATAACACGCATAAAACATCACACTACAAGCATGACAATGGGGAAGCAACACAGGTCAACACCATGCATAGAGAATGAAGATGGCAGCTCTGATAACCTGAAAAGGGCCAGCCACCTATTTAGCCTCTCAAATAAGTTTAGAGAAGAAATATGGAGGATCCTCATAGGACCATTCTAGCTTTAAACAATAGCACCTTATTATCAATAAAATGCCCAATGCTCTCCACCACTGTCCTGTTCCTTGGGGAGTAAGGAGTGTCCTGGTTAACTCTGTATTTATGTCATTAGGTGCACATTGAAATCACCTGGAAAGCAGGTGCCTAGTCTCAGTGATAACCTTCCCAAACCACAGGTTCTGGGCCGGCATGGTAGCATAGTGGTAGGGTGTTTGCCTTGCATGTGGCTGACCGAGAATAGACTTAGGTTTGATCCCTGGAATCCCAGATGGTCCCCCGAGCCAGGAGCGATTTCTAAGTGCAGAGCCAGGAGTAACCCCTGAGCACTGTCGAGTGTGCCCCCCCCCCAAAAAAAAACAAAAACCAACCAAACAAACAAAAAAACAAACCACAGGTTCTGGTTTCAGTAGTGGGGCAAAGGGTCGGGTCGGGCATTCTATTGCACGTTCTCTTTCTTGGCTGTTTTTGTTTCTCCTGGATCATCACAGCTACAGTCCAGCATCACAACCCTGATGCATAACATAGGTCTTGGTAGTGTAAATGCTTTAGTCTTGTGTTTCTTATATGGACTGCTTTAAACTTGTAACAAATTTCCTCTTCAATGATTGTTGTGTTGAGCCACCAGAATATAATTTCTCCTTGAAATACCAGAGAAACTACTGAAGGAGGGAGGTTGGTTGTTAACTATTTGTGCATGAAGCTCATACCCTGTAGCTCAGAAATACCCACCACAAACAATCCAACAGATACCCCCTTCGTGTTTGAATCTTTTAGCTTTTCCTTCCCGCCAGCACCAGAGCTGAAAGCGGCTCCAATTTCTTTGCAGTAATTTCATGTAAAATGGGACATGGTGATCAGGGAGCCCACATAGGTAATGGTAGAAAATTACTACCTCTCCCTGCAACACACACACACATACACACACACACACACACATACACACACATACACACACACACATTCTTGTTTTGATTGGAATATTTCCCATTGTGTTGCTCAGTTACAAAGACAGAAGATTTTTGTCTGAGGTAGCTGATGGTGTGGCTTGGAGAACTTTAACTCTTTCCTGAAGAGACAGAGAAAGGAAAGAAGCTTAAACTATTCTCATTACAATACAGGGTTCAAGCCACCCATTGGCCCATCTCTGCAGAGTCTGATTAGCTGAAGACAAATTGGGGGTGCTGTTATTAATGATATTGACCCCATTTGCTTCCTGGAGTGAGTCACATTCCCTCCCTTGTATTTTGCTTAACCTGAAGGTCAGCTGTCCTTCTTCATTGTGCTGATTTATCCCTATTCTCATCTGAAGGCAAGAGTTGGACTTAATGAAAGCAGACAGATCTTGAAATCCATATTAACCTGTATAGCTAAACACACAGAGGATACACCCTACTTTCCCCTAAACAGAGACATTGCCCAAGTTTCCTCTTCCCTTCTCACACCCTTTTAAGATGTAAAGGTTTGATGACTATTACATAGGTACTTTGGTCTGTTAACAATGTATACCCTTATTCACATGTGGATAAAGATTATATGGGCAGGACATGAGGCTGGAAGACCCCTGACCTCATGCTTTTCTCTCTTATGTCTGTCTTGTTCCCCACGCCCTTTTTTTTTTTTGTCTTTTGTCTTTTAGGTCATACCCGGCGGCACTCAGGGTTTACTCGTGGCTCTGTGCTCAGAAATCGCTCCTAGCAGGCACAGGGAACCATGTGGGATGCTGGGATTCGAACCACCATCTGTCCTGGATCAGCTGTATGCAAGGTAAATGCCCTATATCTGTGCTATCTCTCTGGCCCCCTCTGTCTTGTTTCCTTAATCCTCGCAGCACCCTGCTTCAGACCCTTCACCCAGGGATGGATTCTGGCAAGTGGCATCACTGCAGATCTGGTCAAGGCTGTCTATAAAAGCCTCAGTGAGAATCTGCCTGGGCAGAATGAGACCAACACTTGCATGAAATATTCTTCCCTAATAATGATAATCTATCATTCAAGAGAAGACAAATAGACAGCTCACCCTCTCCTGTCCTCTTTTCTCTGGGAACTGCACCAACCTTCCAAAGCCAGGGTGAAGTTTGAGGGATATGGGTACACAATGCAGTTTATTAGCACTAGGTATATCAGAGGTGAAGAGTACAGATGGGTTTGAAAAAGCAGCAAACATCTGAGGTGGAATGAGATGATCAGAAAGAATGAGTCTAAAGAGGTGGGTATCAAAGATTCTTCTTAAGCTGCAAGGGACATGCCTATACTACTTATCCTCAAGATTACATAGAAAGACTTTCAATAGAAAGCCTGTCTAGAGTACAGGCAAGGGTGAGGTGGGGAGGACAAAGATTCGGGACACTGGGGTTGGGAATGTTGCACTGGTGATGGGGGGTGTTCTTTACATGACTGAAACCCAACCACAATCATGTTTGTAATCAAGGTATTTTAATATAATACAAAAAAATAAATAAAATAAATAAAATAAAAACACATTGATGGAAAAAAAAGATTACATAGAAAGAGTGATGCTGCTGCTGAGATATTCTTTCTTGTCCTCTAGAAAGAAAAGATAAAAGCCTATGGCATAGATAGTGGCTCTTGGTAGAAGAATTTGGTAAATAAAGCTAGCCTGGTGGTAGACCCAGAAGATGTGAATTTAATCTAATAAAGGAACTGACTAGCTTATTTTGACTTCCAAACCTTTGATTTCCTAACTCATAAAATGAAGCTAAAAGAAACAAGCAACAACCTACTGACTCAGGATTGTTGGCTATCCAGAGAAATGACATGGTGTTCCCCTAACTCTGATCCTCTTCAAAACACAGCATGATTTATTACTGTACCAACCCACCACTTAAAATTCCTATGTCTCTTTCAATCCACTCACTCAAAAAAAGGGAGGAAAGGCCACCAAAATCTACTTTATTCCAATAAATAATAATCAGTGAAATCATGATGTTTACTTGCTAATGATATGCCCCCTACCCATCCAATCTCAGTAAGGTAACGAGTAAAAAAAAACCTCCATGAACCACTGAAAAACATTCTCTGTACCCCCTACAGCTCATGTGATCATGCTTTGGGAGAACACTGAGATATTTGTGAAGGAGGTTTCTAGGTTACAGAGTGCTAGGTGGATTTGAGGTGGTGTTTTGAACGCTGCAGGATAGAGATGGTAACTGTCTAGAAAGTGAGCCAATGATGAAATGGGTGGTGTTCCCTAGGGGGGAGTTAATGCCCAAAGTGCATGTTCTTCTGTCCTTGGCTGTTTCTCAGAAACAGCCTCTCCAATCTTTATCCCATTGCCTCTGGCATTGAAGAGCTCTTCCTAATGTCCTCTAACATCATTGCAAATGGAAGATGATGAATTGAAAGGACAGAGCAAATTGGAGCCAGTAGGAGTGTGCTTGTTATGAACAGGATCCATCTGAGTTTCAGGTCTCTTATAATGACCCCAGACCAGGTCTTAACCCAGAAAAGATACCATCAGTGCTTTCACCACAACCCCTCTTGGAGAGGAAATTTCTTCAGACCTTTTCTAGCACTTGCCCCTGGCAAACCCCCACCTTCTAGGGTCACCCTCTTGGGAATTGATCTCTTCTGAGAAGAGGTTCAGGCCCTCGAGCCACAGCTTTCTATTAGAAATTAGTGGCTCTTTCTTTTATGTGTATGGGACTCAGCTCAGAAGAGTTTAGTCAAACTGACACACACGTCCCACTCCAGACTAATTGAATCAGCACCATGGGAGGTGGGACTGAACCATAAGGATTTTAAAAACATTTCTGCTTGAAAAACCCAAATAGGCCTCCATGGGATAAGAACATGGTTTTAAATGAGGATAGAAAAAAATATCCCCCATATTTTGAGTCTCCCTGGAACCAGCAGTGCTCTCTGCCTTAGAGATAAGAATGCACCAATTTCAGCTCTGAAGAGAACCTGTGGCCTTTTATCTGTACCCCATACATAAATATAAAGCTCCTGTACTGACTTTTCCTCCTTTCCAAATGGCAAGTACCTCTGCTTTTTGCCTCCAGATTCAAAGGAGGGAATAAACAAACCTTGTTGCATGACCAGCACTCTAACCTGCTGCATTTATTATGTGCTGACTTCAAAGCCAGTCTACGTGTTTTACATGCAATGTATTGGGTCTTCCTCTTATAATGGGACAATTATTGGAGAGTCTATGCAGTTACAACTTCTGGAATCTTCCCCTCACAGTTTTCTGTGATCTTGACCCCACCCAACACCCCTTCCAGGAAGTCCTGAAGGGATCCGCCATTTTGATGTTATATTACTCCCAGCCTGTACACACAGATGAGGGAGGGCCTAGGGTTAGCGACAGACCAGGTCTATTAGTCTATTAGTCGCCTCCCTGCCAAAAACGAATTTGAACAAGGTCCAGATATAAAAAGAAAAACACGAGGCAGAGTCGGCTGTGTGAGTTATCTAGTCACGTGTAAACCAGAAGTGCCAGCCGTCATTTCTGATTTCATTGTGTCGGAAGCAAAGAAGGTTAGTGGAGAGTGAACAAGAAGGTGAAGCCAACACAGAGAGAAACTCAATAATGGAAGAAAAATCTAGATGGTACTCAAGTCCCTGATTACTCCCATTTTCTCCTGAGCCTCCAACACGCTCTCTAGCTCTGTGAGTCATCAGTATTTCGATTTAAAAAAATTTTTTTTCTCTCTTTGCTTAAGGTGGTCTTGGTACATTTCTGTTATTCACAAAAAGACAGATAAATCCATATGACTATGCATGGGACATATGCAAAACTTTTAGCAGATGCCAAAATAGCAATCCTCCTATCTAGGAAAAAGGTGGGAAATTCAGAGAACTGGAGTTGGACGCAGGTCAGCTGGAACCCCTCATTCACCAGCTGCATTAGTTTCATTGCTATTTTACCACAAACCACAGTCTTTTCATATCTACTAAGGAGACCAATATTTCCTTTGGAGGTTGGGAAAACGAATTGCTCTCTGAAATGTAATTTTTGGAATGAAATATTTGGTGAAATGAAATACTATTCCCGCCCCCAACTAATCAGTATGTCTTTCCCTGACTTTGAACAAGAAGGGGACGTAGGGAATAAAGAGAAACAACTAAGGGCTGCCCCCCGCCAAGACCAGTGCCTGACCTGTGTTTTCTGGGATCACCCTCTTCTCTTTCTTTGCTCATGGCTAAGAGAAAAGGAGGTCAAACACCCAGAAACTATCTCCACCCTCCAGGTTCCCTACAACCTCAATGGCATTTGAACAATCCATTAAAATTTTTATTTCTAAAAGTTCTCATTGGAGACAGATGAAAAGAAGAGGTCATAAAACTAGGATTGTTTCAAAACACAAAAACAAAAGAGAAATGAAGACAAAGATGGAGTTCACAGGGCATGTGCTTTTCAAGTCCCTTCTTCCAAATTAAAAATAAGACAGTAAATAAATCAATCTAGGTCATGGGATGAAAATTCAGCTGAATCCTTGTTAAAAGCAATTTTTTTTCCTTTAAATTCCAAAGAATTAAGGGATGAGAAAATGATGTTTTGTTGTAGAGCCATAGAGCAAGTTTGGGCTTTGAGGCCAGACAGAACAGGATTTAAAACTTGATTCTGTTGATCATGGGTTTGCTAGAGCTAGGTGAAGTATACAGTCTCATGTATTTTCATCTCAATTTTTTCTCCTATGGCATGGAATTAAAATGCCGATTCATTGAAATGAGAAAAACAATTAAGTAAAATTCTTATACAGTATCTCTACAGTGCCCAGCATATAGATGCTCAACAAAACCATTTTCTTTCTATGTTTTCTAAAATTTTAGTGTGGCTAGAAAGAACATACATTTTAGGATTCTATAGTTGGGCTAAGTTCCACTTCTAATTTGATCATCCATATGGAAGCTCTGAAGCTTTAAGACCCCAATTTCCTCCTTGATTAAAATTTTACCCAACCAAATACATAGCATTTTCTGTCTTCCTTACCTAAACATGATTTTTTTCAGATACAGTGACTTCTCCATGCTTGTAAAAGAAGTCATTTACCCACAGTGCCAAGACTGGTCTGATTGGTCTGAAAGAAATCTTCCCTTGATTGACTCAAATAATGCAACTGTACTGAATAACACAAGAGCAGAAGTTTCCTGAATCTTCTAAGAAAAGTTTTCTTCTTCCAAGAGTTTGGGGAAAATGAATACTGACTTTTAGAAAAGAAAGCAGAAGAGGGACCTAAAGAGATTGTTGCAGGAGTTAAGGCACTAGTGTTGCACAAGGACAACCTAGATTCAATTCTCCAGCACCTCATATGGTCCATCAAGCTAAACCAGGAGTGAGCCCTGAACACAGAGCCTAGAACAAAACACAAGCACTGCTGAGTGTAGCCCTCAAACCATAAAGAAAGAAAATGGAAAGATTGACGCCGGCCCAGTGGGGCCTGATTCTGAGAAACTGTGAGTGCTGCCTGTGTGTGTTTGTCTCCTGTCCTGTCTCCTAAACCTCTTGGGAGTGGGCCTAAAAGGGCCCAGAGGCTCTAGAAGAGCACTTAGCTCTACTTCGCTACATGGCCATGCACTCTTTCTAAGGAAAGAATGTCACTGCAACAAGAAGAAAAATCACACTAAGAACTGAGCTGGATCACTAAAGCCCAGCATCTCTCCCTAGACTGTCTTCTCTGCTGCATGCTCGTGCCTAAGATTTGATCTTGTGTGAGGCTTTATCCACGGAGGGCTCCTCCTCCTTGAAGGCAAGTCAACCCACCCAGAATGGGCGGTGCCAGAGGAGCATGGCCATGCACATCATTTAGCCAATGAATACCAACACACCACATAGAAAAACCCACAATACAAGTGTGACAATGGGGAAACAATGCAGGCCAGCATCAGACATAGAAAATGAAGATGACAATACTGATGACCAGAAAATGGCCAACCAACTAATCAATCTCTCAGATAAGGAGTTTAGACAAGAAATATGGAAGATGCTCAAAGAACTCGAAGAACCATAGATCAAGTTGAACAGAACACTAATAAGAAACAAGAAAAAATGAAGACAGAAATCACAAAACTTTAAACTGAAATAACAGCTCAAATAACAGGCCTGAAAAACTCAGTAAACAAATTGAATGGCAAAATGGATATGCTCTCCAACAGGCTAGCAGAAGCTGAGAATAGAATTGGTGCTTTGGAAGATGAGATAAATAACAACTCCATACAGCGGGAGAGAATGGAAAAAAAACTTAAAGCAAATGAACAGACAATGGAAAAATTAGTCAAAGAATGGGAACAGATGAAAATAGAAGTCTGTGATAAGCTCAACAAAAACAACTTAAGAATCATTGGAGTCCCAGAGACCCAGGAAGAAAATTTCCAGGAAGAATCAATGGTCAAGAACATCATTAAAGAGAAACTTCCAGAGCTAAAGAATATATGCGATCAAATCCTGCATACCCGAAGAGTACCAACCAAAAGAGACCCCAGAAAAAATACCCCAAGACACATCCTAGTCACAATGACAAATCCCACAGATACAGACAGAATTCTGAAAGCAGCAAGATCAAAAAGGGAAATTACATTCAACGGAACATCCTTGAGATTTACAGCAGACCTATCACCAGAAACACTCAAGGCCAGAAAGCAGTGGTAGGACATAGTGACAAAACTCAATGAAATAAATGCTTCGCCTAGAATACTGCACCCAGCAGAACTCACTTTCAGGTAAGAAGGAAAAATGCATGGTTTCACAAACAAACAACAGCTCAGAAACTTTACAGACTTAAAACCAGTCCTAAGAGAAAAACTGAAAGACCTACTTTAAGACAAGACCGACCAAAAGACACACCAAACTTCGATATAAAGATGGCATTAAATCCCAGGACAATTCTTTCTCTCAATGTCAATGGACTAAATGCACCAGTTAAGAGACACAGAGTGGCTAAATAGATCAAAAAACTCAATCCAACCTTCTGCTGCCAACAAGAAACACACCTGAATAGTCAGAACAAACATAGACTCAAAATAAAAGGCTGGAGGAAAATTACTCAAGCAAACAACACCCATAAAAAAGCTGGAGTGGCCATACTAATATCAGATAATGCAAGTTTTATACTCAGGAAAGTTGTAAGGGACAAAGATGGACATTTTATATTAATCAAGGGATATGTACAGCAGGAAGAAATCACTCTCCTAAACATATATGCACCGAATGAGGGGCCATCAAAATATTTAATACAATTGTTGACAAATCTGAAAAATAATATCAATAACAACACAATAATTGTGGTGGACCTCAACACAGCTTTGTCAACACTGGATAAGTCAACAAGACTGAAACTCAACAAGAATATACTAGACCTGAGAAGAGAAATGGAAGAAAGAGGCCTAGTAGATATATATAGTACACTCCATCCCCAGAAACCTGATACACATTTTTCTCCAATGTACGTGGGACATTCTCCAGAATAGACTACATGCTGGCACATAAAACATACCTCCATAATATCAAGAAGATAGAAATTTTGCAGGCTACCTTCCCTGACCACAAGGCTCTGAAATTATATGTGAATTCCAAAGGGACACAGAAGAAATACTTTAATACCTGGAAGTAAAACAGCCTCATACTGAATAACCAGTGGGTCTGAGATAAAATCAAAGAGGAAATAAAAACTTTCCTGGAAACAAATGATAATAAAGACACAAACTATCAGAACTTATGGGACACAGCAAAAGCAGGACTAAGAGGAAAATTTATAGCTTTGCCAGCACACATCAGGAAGGAAGAAGGGGCATACCTGAATAGCTTAATGACGCAGCTCAAAGAATTAGGAAGTGCTCAAACCATAGGACCCAAAAATATGGAGACAGAAGGAAATAACAAAGCTGAGAGCAGAAATCAACAAAGTGGAAACTCGAAAAACAATCCGAAAGATCAACGAAAGCAGAAGTTGGTTCTTCAAAAAAAAAATAAATAAATAAACAAGATAGACCACTGGCAAAACTAACAAAGAGAGAGGAACTTGATAACTCGTATTAGGAATGAAAAAGGAGAGATCACTACTGATATGGCAGAGACTCAAAGGGTAATCAGAAACTACTTTGAGAAGCTCTATGCCACTAAAAATGAGAACCTGGAAGAAATGGATAAATTCTTGGACCCTTATAGTCTTCCACGGTTGAATGAAGAGGATGTAGCATATCTAAACACCCCCATCACTATTGATGAAATTAAAATGGTAATCAGATGTCTGCCCCCCCCCCCCAAATAAAGCCCAGGCCCAGATGGATTCACTAAAGAATTCTTTCAAACTTTACAAGAGGAACTATTATCAATCCTGGCAAGACTCTTCATGAAATCAAAAAAACAGGAACACATCCAAATAGCTTTTATGAAGCCAACATCACCTTGATACCTAAACCAGACAGAGACGCTACCAAAAAAGAAAATTACATGAATTCACATGCAAAGATCCTCAACAAAATCTTGGCAAATAGGATTCAGTGCCTCATTAAGAAGATCATCCACTATGATCAAGTAGGTTTCATCCCAGGAATGCAAGGATGGTTTAACATCCATAAATCTATCAACATCATACACAATATCAACAACAAGGAAAATAAAAATCACATGATCATATCAGTAGATGCAGAGAAAGCATTTGATAAGGTCCAACACCCATTCTTGATCAAAACTCTCAGCAAGATGAGAATGAAAGGAACCTTTCTCAATATAGTTAAGGCCATCTATCACAAGCCAGTGGCAAATATTATCCCCAACGGAGAAAAACTAAGAGCCTTTCCTCTAAATTCTGACACAAGACAAGACTGGCCTCTCTCACCACTCCTATTCAACATAGCACTGGAAGTACTTGCTATAGCGATTAGGCAAGAAAAAGATATCAAGGGAATCCAGATAGGAAAGGAAGAAGTCAAGCTTTCATTGCTTGCAGATGACATGATATTCTACATAGAAAACCCTAAAGTCTCTACGGAAAAGCTTCTAGAAACAATAGACTCATATAGCAAGGTGGCAGGCTACAAAATTAACACACAAAAATCAATGGCCTTTCTATACACCAGTAGTAATAAGGAAGAAATGGACATTAAGAAAACAACCCCATTCACAATAGAGCCACACAAACTCAAATAACTTAGAATCAACTTGACTAAAAGTGTGAAGGATCTATACAAAGAAAACTATAAAACTCTGGTCCGAGAAATAAGAGAGGACACACGGAAATGGAAACATATACCCTGCTCATGGATTGGCAGGATTAACATAATCAAAATGGCAATACTCCCCAAAGCATTGTACAGATTTAATGCAATTCCTCTAAAGATACCCATGACATTCTTCAAAGAAGTGGATCAGGCACTTTTGAAATTTGTATGGAATAATAAACACCCTCAAATAGCTAAAGCACTCTTAGGGAAAAGGAGTATGGAAGGCATTACTTTCCCCAACTTTAAACTGTACTACAAAGCAATAGTTATCAAAACAGCATGGTATTGGAATAAAGACAGGTCCTTAGATCGGTGGAATAGACTTGAATACTCAGAGAATGTTCCCCAGACATACAATCACCTAAGTTTTGATAAAGGAGCAAGAAATCCTACATGGAGCAAAGAAAGCCTCTTCAACAAGTGATGTTGGCACAACTGGCTAGCCACTTGAAAAAATTGAACTTAGACCCCCAGTTAACATCATGTATGAAGGTAAAATCCAAATGGATTAAAGACCTCGATATCAGATCCAAAACCATAAGATATATAGAACAACATGTAAGCAAAACACTTCAGGACATTGAGACTACAGGCATATTCAAGGAGGAAATTGCACTCTCCAAGCAAATGAAAGCAGAAATTAACAGATGGGAATATATTAAACTGAGAAGCTTCTGCGTCTCAAAGGAAATAGTGCCCAGAATACAAGAGCCCCCACTTAGTGGGAGAAACTATTCACCCAATACCCATAAGATAAGGGGCTAATCTCCAAAATATACAAGGCACTGACAAACTTTACAAGAAAAAAACATCTAATCCCATCAAAAAATGGGGAAAAGAAATGGACAGACACTTTGACAAAGAAGAAATACAAATGGCCAAAAGACACATGAAAAAATGCTCCACATCATTAATCATCAGGGAGATGCAAATAAAAACAAATATGAGGTACCACCTCACACCACAGAGACTGACACACATCACAAAGAATGAGAACAAACAGTGTTGGTGGGGATGTGGAGTGAAAGGAACTCTTATCCACTGCTGGTGGGAATGCTGTCTAGTTCAACCTTTATGGAAAGCGATATAGAGATTCCTCCAAAAACTGGAAATCGAGCTCCCATACGATCCAGCTATACCACTCCTAGGAATATACCCTAGGAACACAAAAATACAATATAAAAACCCCTTCCTTACACCTATATTCATTGCAGCACTATTTACCATAGCAAGACTCTGGAAACAACCAAGATGCCCTTCAACAGACGAATAGCTAAAGAAACTGTGGTACATATACACAATGGAATATTACGCAGCTGTCAGGAGAGATGAACTCATGAAATTTTCCTACACATGGATGTACACGAAATCTATTATGCTGAGTGAAATAAGTCAGAGAGAGAGAGAGAGAGAAATGCAGAATCGTCTCACTCATCTATGGGTTTTAAGAAAAATGAAAGACATTCTTGCAATAATAATTTTCAGACACAAAGGAGAGAAGGGCTGGAAGTTACAGCTTACCTCATGAAGCTCACCACAAACAGGGATGCGTTTAGTTAGAGAAATAACTACATTTTGAACTATCCTAATAATGAGAATGTATGAGGGTTATAGACAGCCTGTCTAGAGTACAGGCGGGGCTGGGTGGGGAGGAGGGAGATTTGGGACATTGGTGATGGGAATGTTGCACTGGTGATGGGTGGTGTTCTTTACATGACTGAAACCCAAACACAATCATGTATGTAATCAAGGTGTTTAAATAAAAATTAAAAAAAAAAGGAAAGAAAAAAGAAAATGGAAAGATTTATAAAGGCCCAGAGGGCCAGGGAGATAGTACAGGCAAATATGCCCAACCTGTGGCCTCCTTACCTTCATGGCATATGGCCTTGAAGTCCTCCAACCTCACCCTCAGCATCACCAGGGTTGTTCTTGTGTTTTCTGGCAAAGAACTATTGCCTCAACCTGAGGCCCTAGCACAGAACGACCAGCTGGGTTGGCCAAGTATTGCCAAGACTGCTTGGGAGGATCCCCGTACCCTGTAAAACCAAACAAAACAAAAAACAAAAACAAAAAAACAATAGCCACAAACCAAAACTGAAGAGCCTGGACACAGGCCTAGCATTGACTCCAGTTCAATTGCGCTCACACCATATGGCCTCCTGACTTTAGGGTCCCCTGCAACACATCTTACAGATCCTTGAAACTTACTGATCCTCTGAATCACTGAAAACACTTAATCACTAACCTGTAGTTTTTCTACTGCAGAGTGAGAAATGACCTATCTTTTAAGCCCAGCTTTCTGTTATTTGCATCTCAAAAGTATCCTGAGGAGAATCAATTAAATCACAGGCAAGCCTGGTATGCCCAGTGCATCACCCTCCCCCTAAAAATACCCCAAATAATCAGCTCTTATCACTTGCCAACAATAACCAAAAGAACAGGCACTACTAGAAATAATAGTTAACCCTCTGTATGTGCCAGGCACCGTTTAAGTGCTTAACATACTTAAACTATTTCATCGACACGGCTACCCAGTAGAGAGATGTCCTCATTTCCCACTGTGACAGATAAAGACGATGAAGATCAGAAAGATTAAGTTGTGTCCCAAAGGTCACATATTTGTAGGCAATATGTAAATGTGGGCCTCCTTGCCCCAGAATGATGATGCAGAGGATTAAAAAGGTGGCTGAGAAATGTGATTAGTCTTGAAGTGGCTTCTTTTCTTTTCTTTTGCAGCCTCTAAGCAAAACAGATTTCCCTGGGGGAAGGATCACCTTGAGCTGGACTGAGGTACAGGGGCTCTCCATGATGGATATGTAAGCTTCAGGAAGATCACACTCAGATGCCACTCAGTTGTCCACCTGTCATAGTAGTCAGCCTGTGAGGACTGCTGTTTCATGTTTTTGCATGGGACACTTTGCTCAAAAGCTAAAGGAGAATTAATAAAGGGAACCAACTTTGAGAGGGAGCATTTTCCTACTTTTCTCCCATTTATCAGTTGCCTGCTCTGTGTCACTTAATGATGACAGGAAGAAAGACTTAGGGAGACCGTCTGAATCCCAACCTAGGAGACTGTTGCCACTTTCATTCCACTCCTCAGCTCTGCTTCCTGCACTGCAGAGTTGGCTGACAATTCCCTCCCAGGCCTTCATTTCATAACCAAGGCCAATTGGACTCATTATCTCCATGTCAGCAGAGAGCGTGTGAAAACCAGCTGTCATGATCGACTCGTCTCTGCTCTTGGTTGGATCAGGGAATGAGGAGGAGAAGTCAAGGGTGAATTCCCTGGGCAGGTCATTAACCCTGAGGATAGCGAGCAAGGATATTCAGTTCAGTAATGTGACTAGGGCAGAAGAGGTCACAGATGACAGCACAGAATAGGTAAAGAGTGGTGGGTATATTCATTCAACCCCATGAATTGGACCCAACCAGATCACAAATTGCAGAATCAGGCAGATGTGGGCTTGAATCCTAGCTGCCCCAATAACCTTCCTAGTGATGGGCTCTCTACTGATGAGCCCATGGTATTTTGGCCTGGAGAATGGAGTGCCTGGATAAGAAATACAGGCAAACTCAGGCCAGACAAAGCCTTCTATTTTTTCTCACATGCCCAAAGATAAGAAAGAATGTGTCTTCAGGATGCCCTGTGGCAGTTTCCTAGCCATTTCTTTTCCTGCTCCTCCGCCCTTTTCTTCCTGTTTCCA
This sequence comes from Suncus etruscus, assembly GCF_024139225.1. Lineage (NCBI taxonomy): Eukaryota > Metazoa > Chordata > Mammalia > Eulipotyphla > Soricidae > Suncus > Suncus etruscus. The sequence continues at coordinate 11,823,397 of NC_064849.1, forward strand.
ACACTTAATTCTCCTTTGAAGACCATGAGATCCTTTACCTCTCACAGCCCCATTTCACAGCCTCCTGCTGCCTTTGTAGCCATTTGTTCTCATTAAAGGAGGTTTTAAGTCTCTTCCTGGCCACTATTACTCATGTTATCATTCCTTATGACTCCAAAATTGACAAAAAATTCTCTACCCAACAATGGGCCCAAAGACCTAGCTTCTTAGATTCTTTGCCAACCTACCTCCACAGATTTGTTCTGACTCATCTCAGCTGTCTATTGAAAGGTTGAATCTTGAAAATCTAGGTGCTCTAAGATCTCAGACTTAAGTGTTCACTTCTCTAACTATATACCCATTTTATCCTTTTAACGCACCCCTGGTGGGACCTACTGCTATCATTCTTCCCTACTACTGAGACCTTGACCCCTGATGACTTTTTCAAATCATTTATTCTATTTACACTCACCTTTGTACTGGAACCACTCATGGCCAAGCACTAGATGGTACATGTCTTGGGATGTCCTTAACTCTTTTTTTGAAAGTTAAAGTAGATTTTATTTGGAGGTACTGAGGAAGAGGAGGAAAGAGGATAAGAAAGAGAGAGTAATGACACTCAAGAGCACACAAGCTTCTCCAAAGGTAGAATGGTCACAATTCAGCATGAAAACAGGAATGTCCACACCTCAAGAGGGGAAATGCAGGAGATATGTGCATGTGGGTACCATGTGCATAGGCCCAAGGAGCACGTGTGCCTGTCCTTATATCTTTGACTTCTCTTTATCTTGTTTTCCTAATAGCTAAGCTCACATTTTCACTGTCTGTATGCCTGCTGTTCAGGAGGATATATATGCCAGCTGAGTTGACTCCTAGGAGCACGAAGCAACTTGAAACACTTGCTGCATTTTCTGAAAGGTTCGTTCACCTTTCTGCTCTGCCATTAAGACTCTTTATCACCAATACCCCATCTCCTCTTTTCCCATCCTTGACAAACGATGGCCTCTCTCACTTCACTGAGAAAGTAGCAGAGCTCCACCTCACCACCATACTGAAAAATGCCAGTTCAGACTAATCCTGTCTTCCCTGTGATGTGATGTGGACTATTCATAATAGGCCAACCACCCTTTCCCTATGTCTCCTTTCTCTCTGATGACTTCACTGTGTATCTTCTTTACCTAGCATTTATTTTCTTTCTTCTTCATTCCCATGTATCAACCAACATACTGGAGTATAATTCACATTGTGTAGGGGCCCTTCTGTGGATACCACACTTCCTTCTAGCCACCTCCACATTTCTCTTCCCTACCTACCATAACAGACCTCACAGCCCAAGCTTTTGCCACCTCACTACAACTCTGATCTGCAATGTGTAACTGAATTGACTTCTGTCAAGGTTGTTAATAAACTGCATGTCACCAAGATTAATAGTCAATTCTCAGTCCACTACTTTCAAGTATTCTCAGCACACTCAGGCACATTTGGCCATTCTTCCTTCTTAAAACAACCTCTTTGCCTGAATTTTGAAACATTAGAGTCTCTAAAAACTTTTGCTGGATTTTCCTCTTACACAATGCTGTTACTTCAAGTTACTTCAGTCCTTATCCATATTTATCCCTTCCTCTCCTCTCCTCTTCCTTTCTTTTCTTTTCCATCTTCTTTTTCTCCTCTAGCTAAAGTCTTTTCTTAGATGGCCACATCCATGAGTAAGATATTAAAAGTTATTTCTGGAGTGGAGAGGTAGTGAATAAGACCACGAATAAGGTTTTTCCTGCATTGCAGCCAACATGGCTTCTATTCCTTGTACCTCATACGTTCTCCAGAGTTGCACCAAGAACAATCCTGGAGCACAGAGATTCACCCTGAGAACATCAAGGTGTGACCAAAGGAAAATTTAAAAAAGAAAAAATTGAATCCTAAAAAAATCATCTTTACATATCGATAATCCCACAACTAACATTTGAATTTTTTGAAAGTACTCTCCACTCAGTTCTCCACTTGTGTATCCAAAATCTGTGCAAGATCTTCCTACCAAAACCTAAATTTCCTTAGATCAAAACCAGGACTTTTGATTTCTCTGGTAAGATCGACTTCATGTCCATTATCTCGTCACTTACCTTACACTCTGCCAAACTCTGAGTCTAAGGGAAAGGGAAACCATGATGGCCCTAGAGAAAATTGGATCCAGCTACTGCTTTTTCAGTCTCACTAGGAAACAGCCACCTTCCTTAAAAGCAAGTTGCCTGTGGCCACTTTCATACTGTAGAGACAGAGTGGATAGTTGTGACAAAAGCTATTTGGGCCCACAAAGTCTAAGATGTTCATCCACTACAGAAAATTTTTGCTGATTCCTGGTTTGAACCTCTGTTCTTTCTCATCTCTGGACAAGCTCTACTTGGCAATCCACCTTCTATTATTTTCCAGAAATCAGAATGATGTTCTCTCTTGTCATTCTGCTCATTAGAACCTCTAATTATTCCATCTAAATGCTGTAAGAGCCATGCACTTGATTAGTACCTACAAGGCCTTCATGGGTCCTACTTCCTTCCTCTCCATCTTTATTTCCAATACCTTTTGCTTTAATCACTAGCCTGAGGCAACATAGCCTTGCTTCCATTTCTCAAATAGGCCCATACTTTCTCATCTGGCACCAGACTGGCCTCCGCCGAAAGCACTTCTTATTCACCTTTCCCTATGACAGCTTCTTTTCATCATTCAGGTCTTGCTTCACTACCTTCTCTTCTCCTCCAAGAATGTCATTTTTTATTTGACAGGTATTTTTGTCTCTCTTATTTGCTGCTCTGCCCTTAGCACCCAGCATCATGTAGATTCTCAATATGTGACCATTGAACAAGTGAACAAATGAGACCTAACTAAGCGATAAATTAAAAGAGTTGAACAGAGTACATAGCAAGGGCACTGATCCATCCTAACAGAGGAAGAGTTTAGAAAGCTGGGAAAGAGGAAGACAATGTAGAACTGGGAGAACTTTTATAAAGAGGAGCAGACATACACAAAGATGGGGATCATCAGTGAAGATGGCACATTCAGGAGTATGCAATTGCGGACACACAGAAAGTTCCTAATAAAAGTAGATCTAGATTGAAGTGGATGGAAAGAGGCATAGAGCAGATGTCAAGAGACCTTGAGTATCTAGTTAAGATACTTGACATTTTCTGAGATCACTGAAAAGAGTTGTCCAAGATCAAGTAAAATAATGCATGATCAGAAATATTGGGATCCAGGGCCAAAGCAATAGTGCAGAGGGTTGAGCATTAGCTTTGCATTTAGCTGACCTGGGTTCAATCCCCTGCATCTCATCTGGTTCCTGAGCCTGTCAGGAGTTATTTCTGAGCCAGGAATAACCCCTGAGTGCTGCTGGGTGTGGCCCAAAAAACAAAAAGAAATATTGGGATCCAACATAACTACTGGAGTATCTCAATTCTTATCTAGTGGAGGACTCTTTTGTATTTTCTGTATCAAGGGCACTAATTAGGTGTCTATTTCTACAGCCACTCTTAAAGATTTTCAGAATCTCTAATGCAACTACCCATTTCTGGAATGCCATCATAAAGATAGTCAAGAACTAATAAAAATTAAAAAAAAAGAAAGAAAAATAGGAGAAATATCTATGTCCCAGAGACAGGAAAGTTAAAGAGAATTGGGGAGGATGAGAGGAAAACTGGAGACATTCATGATGGGAAATGTCCACTGGTAAAGTTTGTTGTATGTTGTATGCCTGTAATTCAATGATGAACAAATTTATCTGTGGAAAGAAATAACTGTATTATGAAAAAATAGTCAAGAAAATCCTAGAAGCATTATAGGTACCAAGATATTCATCACAATACTAATTCCAATAGGAAGAAACTGGACTAACCTAATGTTTGATAAAGCAAAGGTATTGCATCTATTCATTGAAATATTGTGAAGCTATTAAAATTGTGGAAGGGGGGAGGTTTCCAGAGGAGAAAGAAAAAGAATCAAGAACCAAGAGTGAATCTGATTTGAAAGATTTATGAAGAAATGTTTGATGGCTGTGACCTTAGTCTAGAGTAGGCTCTGATTATGATGGTAGTAAACATTTGTAACATTCAGTACATTAAACTGGGTAAGTTTTCTATGTGTAAATTATATCTCAAAAATGCTGAAGAAGGGGCCGGAGAGATAATATGGAAGTAAGGCATTTGCCCTGTATGCAGAAGGATGGTGGTTCGAATCCCGGCATCCCATGTGGTCCCCCAAGTCTACCAGGAGCGATTTCTGAGCATAGAGCCAGGAGTAACCCCTGAGCGCTGCTGGTCTGACCCCAAAAAATGCTGAAGAAAAGTAGATAGATTTTAATCCTCCTGGAATAATGACATACTTTTAAATAATGACATATTCTTAAAAGGTTTTTAATTCCCCTATAATAATGACATATGGGATATGCAGTAATACCCAATAATATAAAAAATGTACAGAGAAGAAAATACTAGAAGAAACTGCATCAAAATGCCAATACTGTTGATTAGCTTTGTGCAATTAGAGAGCAAAGTTTTTAAAGTTCTTTTCTGAATTTTCTCCCGATAGAGTCCACTTGGCTTGAAAATGTACTCTTATGGAAGTTTTTTCAAAGTTTCTTCCCATTTTCTTTGCATTAGAGGCCCTTCAAATCTCACTCTTTTCATTGCTATTATCTATAATCTGCTGCAGGGGAAATGATGGTGAGTCTCGTGGTCATCTCCTGGATATTTGCTCAGTGATTTCTACATGAATTTAGTGTGAGACTTGACTAGGAGCCCAGCTGTAACTCCTCAGGTCAGGAGACACAGCGACATTCATGAAGACTCTGTGATTGAAAATTCTCTGCTTGCAAAACACACATCCTATTCTCCATCTCCTTCCCCACCCCCAGGCTTTTGTGAGCCAATGTGACTACTTAGGGGAGAGAAAAATGGTGTGATTATCCAGACACTTGAGGTAGACAATCTCTTCAAAACCATTTCATAAATCATATCTTAGAGCCTGTCAGAAAATACACAGTGCAAATAACAATACCAATTGTCTCCTTCAGAAAAATGTATTTTAAATTTCCCACAGAACGTTCTAAACCCCCTTTCCTTCCAATAGGGTGTGTCTTTGTCTTCTCAGCTAAATGGGGGTGAGGGATTCAAGAGGTTGTGAGGGAACAACATTCTAATAAGGACAAGTCCGGAGAGGAAGAAACAAGATGGGAAAACGACAATAAATTATAGATTTTGATAAATTACCCCACACTCTTGAGTTTCAATTACAGAAACACACAGTTTACACAAGTAATTACAGAAGGAATTACCACAGAAGCGCATCCATTCATTGAATTATAAGGCCTCCATTCTCTCCTCTGATTACATCTGCAGTTCCAAGGATGACAATCACAGCTCCACACAAAACTTGAATAACACAATCTCAGTATATTCTCTATTTAAAAAAGAAAAACAACCCCGGGCCGGAGAGATAGCATGGAGATAAGGCATTTGCCTTTCATGCAGAAGGTCATCGGTTCGAATCCCAGCATCCCATATGGTCCCCCATGCCTGCCAGGAGCAATTTCTGAGCATGGAGCCAGGAGTAACCCCTGAGCACTGCCGGGTGTGACCCAAAAACCACAAAAAAAATAAATAAATAAAAATAAAAACAACCCTTGGGTGAAAAACTGTGCAAAGGGGTGATAGAAAAGGCCGTGGTTTTGTATTCATCAAGACATTAGTCATAAATAGGAGTTTCTGAGTGAATCTATTCACTTAGAAACCATTCAGAAAGAAGGAAACACAAGAAAAGATCCAATATTAAGAGTAAAACTCTCCAGTGGAAGACTAGTGTGTTGAAAAGGTCCCCTTTAGCCCTCTTTAATGCTATGTCTGCCCAGAACTCTAGAACATGACTTTCTTTGGAAAGAGAGTTTGGTAGATGTCATAGTAAAGATTGAGATGAAATAATCTTGGATGATGGCAGATCCTAAATTCAAGCAGTGTTTTTATCTAATAGTTAGAAAGGAACAAAAAGAAGAGGTGCAAAGGACAGGTGAAGATGGTGGTAGAGATCATCTGGAGCAGACCAGAGAATACCTGCCACTGCTAGAAGCTATAGGACTTAAGAAAGAATGGTTTCCTAGAGCTCTTGGAGGAAAATGATGCCATTAACCTTAGTGTTAGACTGTTGGCTTCAACATATGTGTTTGTAGCAACCAGGCTGGTGGTAATTCCTTATAGCTGGCCTAAGAGATGGTTACAGAAATGGTTGCCCAAAAACAGAAGATAAACTTTTGCAATCTGCCATTTAGTCATAAAAAAGCTCCACAGGACAGATACCAGTATTCCCATTGATCTTTGAGGAAACCAAGTCTTGGAAAGGGTCTGTTACTCACCCAGCATCACCTAGCTACTAGTTGTCAAAGAAGTGATGTGGTCTCTGTCTTTTCACTACTACTACCTCTGGGTCCAAGCCAAGATAAACTGAAGTTGTGAAACTCATAAAGAATGACTAAGTCTCCCCTTCCCCACAATAAAAAAAATACTCAAGTGTATCTGTCAGACTTTGTTGAGCTGAAAGTAGTATCAGCTAAGAGGAAAGGAAAGAAGTGACTGAATTCTGAAGGATGATCCATTGATTGACATGATGAAAGCTCAAAGAACCCAACCCTAATTAGGCCCTGGGAATTTGGGACTCAGTAGCTACCAGAAACATTTCTATCTCCTCAGCCATGTTTCCCCTGCATTAGTTTGGTGTCAAGCAGATTCAATCAACATTGGAGAGTTTGCCTCTGACCATCTCAGCAATTCCAGTAAAAAGTTGAGCCTAGGTTTGTCTTATTCCAAAGCTTTTTTTTTTCCTTGAATCTATGGCTTCAGCATTAAGACATCAACATTTTTCTCCATTTAGTCTACAAATATTTATCAAGTGCCTCTTATTTGTCAGGAGTTTTGAGCATTGCTGGAGCTACAGCAGTTAATAAGACTGATGAGATCTTTCTCCTTAGGAAGAACATTCTTTCCTCGGGGAGATTAGGATGGTGGTATTCAGACTCAAGCAGTTTATCGGAGACAATACAGCATGGTGGTATGTTAGATGATAAAGACTAGAATGATCAGAATATCAGCATCATTATTTTAAAAAATTTAGAAGAACAGGAGAGTATTTATTTTCAATATGCCAGCTCCAACAGGAAAGAAGAAATAGCCTAGGAATTTGGTCTCCACTAGCTCTAGGTAAAAAAGATGAATTCAAGGGGTAGAAAATAAGGAAATGTGGAGATAATCCAAGATTGAGAAATATCAAGAATAGAAGCTGAAAAACAAAATAAATGGAACCAGAGTCAAGAGTCATGATGAGCAAGTGTCTGTGAAAAAGCAGAAGTTGGAAATGAATGAGAAGGTCTGTGAATTTGACACAGTCAGGTTGTTGAAGCTTTTCCTTTGTGAGATATAGTATGTAGGTATCATACTGACTCCACACTATGCACTGAGTCGCTAACTAGCCACAAACATGGCTTTCAGCTTTCGAGGCCATTCCCAGACCCCAAGAGCACCAACAACATAGTGATGTTCTGTGTTAGCATAATTGTCTTGAGGGAAAGACTATTGTCAGAAAAACAGAGGTGGGTGATTTCAGTAATAAAAAGACAAGGTAAGATTTGGGGAGAGTGACAAGCCCTACAAAGTAGAAACCAGCTAAGCATTGTGCCTTACCCAGGAGGAATAGAGAAATGAATGGAAGTGACCCTGAGGTCCAAGACTTCTTTGTGCCCAGAAAACGATGGATGATGCCAGAAAAAAAAAATGAGGCTGAGAATTGAAGTTCTCTGTTGAGGGATGGCCTTATTTTCCTCCCTTAGGTAAGGACTACATTATTACTAAATCAGAGCATCTAGAAGCATGAAGGAATGTTTGTAGGATGTATTTAGGACATCTTTACGCTAGATAACAGTATTTTACTGTCACTAGTGAAATCCAGTGGAAGACCGAGGCCCTGAATCCAAAGCTTCAGTCATTGACTTATTCCTCCTCCACTACATATCACTGTGTCCCATTTTGCAGGGAGCAAAATTGAGAATCACAAAGATCGAGAAGTTCTGTTCCACTTGGCTTTTCCATGCAATGATAATTTCAGAGTAATCCAATCAATGTCATCTTCAAGTGACATATGATTACTGAGATCACATATCAGACTTGTTGAATAATCATTTCCAAACATGTTTATTCCTCAGTCAATAATTTGGGGAAAAGATCTTGATTTTTTCTATTTATATGGATCTGTGAAGCACATGTGATACATACACATATACACAAAGGACCATCAACATGAGTGTCAACAAAATCATACCAGAAGAAACAGAATTGGAATCTCTTTCCTAGACTTGTTTGCTCTTTAAATGATGTCAACCTCACTCATAGGTTCATTGTGTTGGTTAGACTGGTTAGTACAGTAAAGCAAAGACTAAACTTTTAATAGTTGTTGATTATTTGGAGCTTACTGTCACATTCCTAAGCCCTCTACATCTATTGGGTAAGTTAATCATTATTATATTTATGATAAATGTACTCAATTCTTGGGATTGGTAAGTGGGTGCATGGGTTTGCAATAGAATACACTGAGAATGACCAAAAATAGAAGTTTGCTAGAAACATAGACACTTACAAAGAAGGAGCAAGTGAGTCTTTTCTCCAGACTAACAAACCTGGCATCTTCCTTGATCTGAATTTATTTAAAGTTTCTAAGATGTAAGCTTCCCACAATGGAGTCAGGTCCCATGACTCAGGCTGGAGATCATCACTACTTCTCTTAGAGGCCAACTGCATCCCACTGAGATGTGTTTTATTGGGTGACTATAAGTTAATATTTGGGCCTTATTAATTATTAATATTACTATTATTATAACTACTTTGGGTTTTGGGCCACATTGGGAAAAATCGGGGGTCACTTCTGGTTGTGCTCAGAGGACCATATGGGTTATGGGGGATCTAATTCAGGTTGGTCACATGCAAATTAAGTGCCCTTCTCTGTATTAGCACTCTGGCTCACATCTGGGCCTTTTCCCCTGGGAACTAAAACCTGCTGAGCCCTCCTGGTGGGGATCCCAGGGTCTTTTTCTCACAGTGGGTGCCAGAAGGAAATTGGAGAGACACAGAGAGCCAGGGCACGTGTTTCCCTCTCTCCTCCTTTCCCTTCACACATTGGCCACATCCATTTTTTTGCTCAACTTGAATTTTCAGCCTCCCTCTATCACTAGGGCCTCAAATTCCTCTCCCTGAAACAGGAAAGTGAAACTCAAGAATGAGGTGCTACACCTTGCCAGCTCAGACCTTCCCTAATGTGAACTTTCTATCAGTAGAGTTAAAATTCACCAGCTTCCCTCTTTCAGTGCCAGCAAAATGTCCTTCTCATCATTTTCAAAACTGCCCAATTGGCAGGTCTTCAACATGGATCAGCAAACTGCGACTCAGCCAGCATGTTCTCTTGTCTGTGCAGTTAGTTCATTGGAACATAAATGAAGGGAGATTCTGGGGGTGCTTCTGGCCTTTCCCACCCCCAATCTTTTCTGGGAAAAGTCAGATAATGATGAAGAAGCTTCCAAATTGCTTTTGCCAACATTTTTTTTTTAAAACATCAATAAGTATTACCTGGGAAGACGGACAGAAGAGAACCACTCTGGTCTCTACATTCATGGTCTCTGCCCCTGTTACCTCCTCAGATGACAGAGTGAGTCATTCAGCCTCTACGGTGTCACAAACCCATGGGGGACTTAGAGGTACTTTGCATGGGGGAGCTTGAGTTTGATTCCCCCATACTACATGTCCCCAAGGTACCAGTGGGAGTGTCCCCAAAATTTTTTTAAACACACACACACACACACACACACACACACACCACACACACACACACACACACACACACACACTCTGGTTCAGGAGATGGTTCAGCAGTTAGAATGAATGCCTCTACTGCACCCCACCCATGTTTGATTCCTGGCACCACATGGTCCCCTGAGCATTGTTGGCTCCAGGCTTGGAGCACCCTCTAAGCATGGCCAGAGTATCTGGGTAATTTTCCGTTCCTTAGACCCTAACCAGCATCTCACTCTCAAGCCCTGGTATTGAGACTCCACCCAGTTCACTGGGAATCACTGGAGATGTCCAGGGCTTCCTGAGCACCACTGGCAGCTCTCCAAATAATGAAGCAATTCCCCAAACCCATCGAAAATCTTTTGTTATGACTTTTGTGCCAAACCTGTGGCTATCAGGGGTTACTCCTGACTTTGCACACAAGAATCACTCCTGGCAGGTTCTGGGGATCCTATGGAATGATGGATATCAAACTCAGGTCAGCTGCTTGCAAGGCAAACACTCTCCCTGTTGTGCTATTGCTCCAGCTCCAGAATATCTTTGCTTCTGTTTCTCTCTTTCACACATAAAAATGGCTCCAAACATCCATCCAGGGAATAGATGCACAACAAATGAGTCACTAAAGACACACAAACATAAACAGGGACTAGGACATGCAGCCTTTGGCCCAGGCTCACCTGCAAGCATTTCTTCATCTAGGGATAGTCCAGCATCTTTACACTCCTGTCTGAGAAAGAAGCATAACCACTGACTATGGATTCATAAATAGCAACACAGAACCAGTCTGTGCTGGCACTCAACAAGTCCAAAACTCTCACAGGGCCTACCTGAGTACCGTCTCCAGCATCCCAGATGGTCTCCTGAGCCCTCCAGAGTGATTCCTGATCACAGAGCCAGGAGTAATCCCTAAGTACTGCTGCAAGTAGCCCAAGAAGCAAGAGAGAGATATACTGTCACAGTCTCATAGGTAGACACACGATGCCCATGTGACTTGCATGCCAATACAATGCCCAGACACACACACAGCTACATGGGCCACCAGGGGGCACAAATGAGTGCTTAGAGCTAGTCACATGCCACGTGTGTGTGTGATTACTTTCCCCCTCCCCAGCAAGCTATACATACAGAGACACAGACACAGACACACACAGACACACACAGACACACACACACACTTCAGACTCTTCTCGAACCCATCAGGTTAAAGAAATAAAAATTGAGAAAGGAGAGAAGATACATTTTGCCTCTGCTCAGTGTGTGTGTGTGTGTGTGTGTGTGTGTGTGTGTGTGTGTGTGTGTGTGTGTGTGTGTGTTTCTGCAATAAAATGGAAAATCAATTGTAGCAGAAGAAGGAAAGGAGTCAGAAAATAGGACACGGATTCCTGGGGCCTAAGAACTGGTATTCATCTCATCGAAGACACGGAGGCTAGGAAGGTTGTGGGCTCCACGGGAAGTTGGGACTGCTGTCTTAAAATGCATAAAATCCTCACGGAGGGAGTCTCCCCGACTGCCTCACCCTCACATGAATTACTGTTTACAACAGTCCAGTGTATGATTCCTTCTTACTTACAAAGGGAGTGGGGACAGCTACATGAGTCACCAAGTTCTCTTTTTTAAGTCTTAAACCACAACAAAAGAAGGGTACAGGTGCCATGCTGTCTTCTAGAAGCCACTCAGGACCACCAACAGCGTGCAGAGGGCCCCCTTTTCTGGGGTTAGGGATCATGCTGACTTCTTCCTCCGGAAGCTGTGTGACACTCCTCAAACATAAAACTAGTATGTTGCAGTGAGTAAAGGGAATATAAAGAAGGAATCATTTGCTCCAGGTCACAACTGATAAGGCTGGTCTTTATTTGGAGTGGGATAAAGGGGAGTCACACCACTACCAGTGGTGCTCAGGGGCTATTTCAGACTCTGTGCCCAAGGGACCAGGCAATGTCAGATCAAAAAATAATGGACACATGCAAGGTTAAACTATTTGTCTTATTTTCTTTCCAGCTTGTAGCTGGTCTTGAAGCCTAGTTCGGGTTTGGGAAACAGAAATAAGAAGTGGGAAAATCTGGGGTATTTGAAAATAATAAGATTTGAAAAAAAATTAAGATGTTTCAAATGTCCCCTGACTTCAGGCCTTCCCTGGGTGCCAGCTCAGATGGCCAGAAGTGGGTTCAGGTGAACTCTTAGTGGTCCTCAGGCTTCCCCCCTTCCTCCATACTCCAGCAGGGAGGTGCATGGGAAAGAGGGTGGGCAAACATCTGGCTTCCAGTATCCTCCTTGATTCTGAAGACCAGTTCTTGCCAGGTATAGGGTTTTTCTCCCCTGGACTTCAGGCCTTCCCTGGGTGCCGGTCTAGGTGGACTCTATAGGGGTCAACAGGCTTTCCCCCTATCTCTCCCTACACTAATGGGAATGCACTCTGGGAGGAGGGTGGGCCATTCTAGCACTGGTTTATGTTGTGACAGTCAGTGGAAAATTTTTCTCCTTTTCATATTGATAGTATTGTATGCATATATTCTATATATCCATAATATCCATCTTGTATTGGGACCTTGATACTGCCCTACAAAGCTCATTTCTAATATTTTACTGCCTCAGTCCCAACCCTTACTTCCTCCCATCTTCCCATGTAGGTACAGCTAATGACATGAAGTTCACCACATAGAGTGATAAGTGCAGTTAGAGAAATAACTACACTAAAAACTATCATAACAATGTGAATGAATGAGGGAAAAAGAAAGCCTGTCTCGAGTACAGGTGTGGGTGGGGTGGGGAGTAGGTAGATCTGGGAAATTGGTGGTGGGAATCCTGCACTGGTGAAGGGGGGTGTTCTTTACATGACTGTAATCATACAACTACAATTATATTTGTAATCATTGTGTTTCAATAAAGATAATTAAAAAAATAAATAAAAAAGATGTTTCAAATGAGAACAACCAAAAAAAATAGAAACCAACTTCACAAAATGAATCTTTTGAGAGTTAGTCCTCATCCTTTGGAAGCAGAGATCATAAAAGCCACAAAGGCTTCAAAAAAAAGAAAAAAATAAATAATGATCGTGCCCAGACCTTTGACTCTAGCAGTGTTCCTCAGCCTCAGGCACTGTGGATTTTTGGAGCCAAAAGATTTATAATGTGAGGAGAATGAGAATATAGTATAGAATATCTGGATGCCAGGATCATTCCTCCCCTCCATCAGATATAACTACCATAAAATCTAGCAGGGGAGTACACAAGATCCCCAAGGGACAAATTTACCAACCCCTTTCTCCATTTGAGTCCCTAGACTTGGTCTTTCCTGGACATTCACTATGTGTCAAATATTGATTAATATCTTTTTAATTCACTGCTTTCCTGCTATTTACCAGATCCAAGCTCTGGGAAAACAACCCAAGTGCTCAGAGACAGATGAATGGATAAAGAAGTTGGGGGTTCTAGAGACACAACGAACTCAGGAAAAGATGAATTCTTGCCTTTGGCCACAGGACAGATGAAACTGGAATGGCTCGTGCTAAGGTGGAATGCATAGGGACAAAGACAAATCCCAGACTATTTCACATACCTTATAAGAGGAATCAAAGGCAATACAAACAAGGAACAAAGTTCAGGTACACAAACTCTGAGACTGCTAACACAACAGAGGTGATCAACAGTTGATGTTCAAAGTTCAAAGGGGCCCGGAGAATCCAATGGATGGTGCCAGATGGGACTAGATATTGGGAAGAGAGATGATGTTGTACTCCTAAGCATACAGAGTCTCAAACATGGTTATAGCAAGAAAAAGTCAATTTAACCTTTTATAATCTAGAAAAAATTAATTTGCTTGTTCATCCGAACAATTCTAAAAGGTTGGATTAGTGTTGCTTCCTCCCCACTTTATAGGTGGGGACATAAAGCAGGAGGAAGCAAATGAAAATTGAATAGGGGTCTGGCAGTGCTCAGTGAAGTGGGCAGTACTAAGCAGTGACCCCAGGACTCCTGTGTGCCGAGGGCAGAGGTGTCCACTAGCCATTAGAGCTGTCTCCTCGGCCCTGGGTAGGAGTTTCTTTACTCAATAAACTTACCAAGTGTAAGGAATCGGGTAAATATTGATTTAATTAACATGAAAATAAATGGTTAGGATTACAGTGATTGCTCTATATGCCGACAAGAGTTATTACCACCAAACGCTCCCTTGGTGACAGGATTGTGCTTTGCTTTATCTGGTTCATATTTCATGGAACACTTGGCAGTAGATACCACTAATATAGCCATTTATATAGGTGAGGGAAAAATGGACTTCCACCTTAATGACAGGTGAAGCATCATGGGCTTTGTAGTCCAGGGCTCAGCTAGCTACTTCTCATCAAAAGGGAACAAGGGGGAAGCACTTCCCCGCCATCATTTCTTGCCCTGATACTGGCCTTAACCAGTTGAGTCTCTGAGTCACTATTTCCCTCAAAATAAAATATTGTGCAACTGAATTCGGAAGCAAACTTCTTGAGGCTACGTTGATGATCCTAACTATCATGTTTCTCAAGTCACCAGCAAATTACTGCAATGCCCTTTAGTTAGTACCAATTAACTCCCGTCCAAGGAGCCTAATTTCCTCTATTATAAGGGCTGAATAAAATCTTAAAGCTCAAAGACCTGGAGACCTCAGAGGCAGACACAGAGGATGATCCTCATCTTTTTGTGACACAAAATAAATGAGCCAAGACTGAAAGATTAAAAATAGCATCGGTGGGTCTGAAAGATAATACAGCTGGAAAAGCACTTGCCTTGTATGTAGCTGACCTGAATTGATCTGGGCATCACATCTGGTTCCCTAGAGCCCTGCCAGAAGTGACCCTGAGCACAAAGTTGAGAGTAATCCTGATCAGAGATGGGTGTGGGCCCCAAACCAAAACTAATAACAAGAAAATTATTCTATTTTATTTTTTTATTTTGGGGGATATTTTATTATTTTTGGTGGTGATACTCAGGGGTTACTCCTGAATAGCGCTCATAAATCACTCCTGGCTTGGAGGATCGTGTGGACGATGGGGATTGAACCCAGGTCCATTCTGGATCAGCAGCGAGAAAGGCAAATGCTCTACCATCGCACTATCACTCCCCAAATTATTCTATTTTAAATTCTGGCTTTCTATGAGGCACAAGACCAGAGTTGGGAGGGTTTAAGGAAATGTACTTGCTCAACTCTGGAGAGGGACAGAGACACTTACTTTCCTTTTCTCTGATGTCTGGAACTATCTTTTGGGACTTGTCCACTGCTTAGTCACACCTTTGCCTCTAAAGGCAAATTCTGATTGGTGCAAAACAGTATCCGTATTCCAAGAAGACTACTATAATTGGTACATCTGATCCAAAGAGAAGTTAAAGGAAATAAAGTCTCTTACCTTCTCAAATTTTCACTTTGCACAAGTTTATCCAAAACTACATGTAATCAGGAATCAGGCATGATCCATAATGAATTTAAATCACTAGTCCCAAAAGCAATCTCTTTGGCACCATGCATTGGATTCGTGAAAGACATTGGGCTGGAAATTCCAGAAAACCCAATGATTTTATTTTTTTTAAGGCCTCTAAGGGAAAGTGCAGGCTGGTGAATACCGTGATGGTTGAGGACCTGGATTAAACGATTAGAAGATTCTTGCAGCAAAGCTGTCTCATAACAAGATTAATTGGGGGGCAAGGAAAGGGTGTTATTAATGCACCAGGAAGGCGACTCTGGGTCCCGTTTCCCTGATGAGAGCTGAATCTCAGGTTATTTATAGCCATCTTCTCAGGAGGAACATGCACAGGGCGTCTGAGGAGAGAACCATGCCAAAGTATACTAATAGAACTTTGAGGATAATTTACTGCTCAAGTTCAAGGACTTTTGTAACAGGAAAGCAGCTCTCAAACTTCCAGCAACCCCTGATCAATTAGCAAGCTAACAGGGGCAGAGTGGAGATTTTGATTCAAATTCGCCACCAACTTCTTGTCCAAGTTATTGCCACAGACTCCTGGTGGAGGGGTGTCCACCCCTCTGCCTTGTCCTGCTTCAGTCTGATCTCAAGGCACAGCCCATTAAAATTAACTCTGGGACCCTAGTGATAGCGCAGCCATAGGGCCTTGCACAAGCCTGACCTGGGATGTACCTGGGTTTGCTCTCCAGCATCCCACATGGTCCTGCAAGCCAGAAGCAATTTCTGAGTGCATAGCCAGGAGTAACCCCTGAGCAGGTGTGACCCCAAAACAAATCAACAAAAAAAAATTAACTCTGCTCAGATCTCTCCTCGAACAAAACTTCCATCCTATTTTCATTTGGCTCAAGGTGAAGTCAAAGAATTTACAGGGGCCATAAAGCATAGTGTCTGCTTTTCTCAACCACAACTCCTCTTTACTTTTTTTTCCTTCTTTCTTCCTGCCCACCCAGTCTGCCTTCTCCTCCTCTAACAGGCCAAGCACTCTCCATCTTGCCCTAACACACTATGAATGAACTCCCTTTCCTCCTAGCCTTGCTCTAAAGCACTTAACATAATATGATTCCACCCAGTTGCTTCTTAAGCAGTTTATTTCTATCAAATTGGAGCAAATTCTTCTATCGCAAATACTGGACCATGTGTTCTTAGAGGGAAATGCAAGATTGAGTTCTTCCAAGCCTCTGGGTACAACAATTTTGCTAACCAAGTAATACACCAGTCTCAAGGATGTGATTTGTATTAGGAAGGCACCTTATTTAACAGATATGGATTCTATAGTAGTACACTGGCCAACACCAGCACTATCATGAATTCCTGAGGGAAGCTTTGTAGGCTGTATAATATAATTTTTATCAGTAGAACACATCCCAGCCTTTTTTGCATTTCAGAACACCAGACAAGATTTCTGAACTATGCTTGGGGGCCATTTGAGACAGGATATCACTAACAAAAGGCATAAAAATGTGAAAAGCTTTGAACTAGATTTCTTAGAAGGACACTATTAGAAGTGTCAGAGGCTGAAATAAGAAGAAAGAATGTCAGTTTCTTGGTATGAGTTCAGCTGGGAATGTGTGTTTTATGTAACTTAAATTTTTCACCATCTTGGACTTCTCAGCCAAAGACTGTGAAAATGTTTGGGAAATTTAGGATGCTTCTACCCATAAATCTTGCATCATCAGTGCCAATATGTTTTCTCCCCATGCCCGAACTTTGAGCTACATTATTTCCACCTAATCTGACCAACCTTTTACTGAGCATGACCTTTAGCCATTTGCTGGTGCCCAGTGGTCTGACACACCATCTTTTTTGCAGACTCTGTTCCTGGAATCTGGGGCTGACATCACCCAGATTTCTGAAGCTAGTACTCAAGTCAACCCAAATGAGTCTGTCTGTCTAGATGATGTTAAAGAAGCTTATCAAGAAGTCCTGGACCTCTTAGTCTACAACCTTCATGCCCCTAATAGTCCCTGTGTCTTACACTCAGAGATTTTTTTCCTGTTTTATCTGGAGCTATGGGTTCTATAGTTCTTCTAGGTTGGTGCCTTTGAAAGTTTTTTCTTTGAAAATCTTCTCATGGTCTCTGTTTAGTTCTCTGTGTAACACTGGATAAACCTAATTTTGCCACAAAAATGTGCCTGGGGTTATTTATAAGGGAATTCTACCATTGGAAATGTGCAATTACAGAATCCACAAGTAAAAGGAATCAACTGCATATCATACTTAGACACTATCTTTGGTTTGACCTTCCCATCATAAGGGAAACTACAGGAGTGTGCACATATTTGTTGGCCATATAAGCCCAGCACCTTGAACATAGAAATATTGTGTGCAAGAGTCAAGAGACAGTACAGTGTGCAAGGCACTTGCCTTGCATGCAGTCGACTCAGGTTTGATCCTAAGCACTCATTATAGTCCAATGAGCCTGCCAGGAGTGATCCCTGAGTGTAGAGCTAGGAGTAAGCACTGCTGAGATTGGACCTTAAAATTAAAACTCTTTAAAAGAAAGACCAGTGTATGCCAAGATATAGGGTTGTGAGAACATAGACCCTACCCAAAGAATTGCTGGGAATTTACAATGACTAGCTCATGGGTTCAATGCACAAAAGGAGAATGAGGTCTCTACAATAGCCCATGTAATGACCCAAACTTCCTTTTATTCTGTATGAACAGATTATGTATCCATGGAATAGAAATAGACAATTCCAGATCTTTGGTGGTTATTGATCTTTGGATATCAGAAGAGTTTGGTTCAACTCCAATAAATGGTTTGAGGAGAATAAGCAGCTTCTGAGACTCTTACATAATTGGCAATGGCAGGAGGAGAAGGATCTAATGTCGCATCCTCAGAACACATTGGAGAGATTCTCAGACCCTTGTTCTTGCTCAGGAAGAATACATGTTACCAGGCATTCAAAGGGAGAATGCTATTGTGAGCCAGAACCTCTTCTGGCCCCACTGACTGCCATCAGCAGGCAGAAAGGTGGCAGAAAAATGGCATCAGATATGGCATCATTTGCTTAGGTTTTCCCCTACAGGATGCTGATCCTTCCTACCAAATCCAGACATCAGTAACTTGCAAATGGTCATATGTGGAAGGATGAGCAGGGAGGAAATTTCTTAAAGAAAGTGCTGGTTCCAAGAATTAAGCTGGGTGGTAGAGGTCAAGGCAGTAGTCTCAAATGTCAGGCAATGGACAAAAAGAAATGTTCTAGCACCAACTCTGGAATATAGACATTGCTATATGGGACTTAATCCCTAAGATAAGGATGGCAGAAAAGAAAGCCAGGTATGTTTCTGGAGCATGAGTGTGGTTCTGATTAGCCTAAGAAGAGGGAAGAAAGAGAAAGATGATGAATTAGCTCCTGCAGCTGACAGTTGAACAAGAGATAGCTTTAGGCACGACTGGGTCATTTGGGGACTTCAAGGAGTGATTAGAGCACTAGCCCCTCCATCTCTCACTTTATATCTCTGTAAGTGGTACTTTGGCCTTACCTCCCATGCACAATTCTTCTCCATGTGGAGGGCAAGTGGTTGTCTCCCCTCATCACCATCCTTTCAGCTTTGGAGCATAAAAGGCAAAACTCTTTTCTTCCAGAATCTATTTAGGAATTGGCAGGAGAAGTTTTCTGGGGAACTTAACTTGGGTATGATCCAACTTATGGGATTAGAATTATGAGCTAAAGGGAAAAGCTACAGGCTTAGGCAGCTTTTTTTTGGGGGGTGGGGGGAGGATGCACAGCCACTCCAAAGGCAAGATTCTCTGATTTAACAAAATAGTCACATAGAAGGGCAGGGATGTGGCTCAGCAGTTGAGCCTTACATGTGTAAGACCGTGAGTTTTATCCTTGGTACAGCAACAACAATAACTCTGATAATGATTATGATAATAATAGAAATAAGGATTGAATCATGCATTTGTTGCCCATCTGAAATTCCCCCACAGTCACCTGTTCTAGTGGAGGGGCAAGGATAAATCCTCCAAATGCGTGGACAGAACCAAAATGTTTCTTTATGACTCAGTGTCTCATTAAAATACTCACACAAGGATTTAAAAATCCACAGAGAAACTTCTGGGGCCCCATGCTTCTTAAAACATGCTCCATGAGAAAGAGAATAGTTTTATATGGTAAAGGAATTCAGAGGCCAAATAGATTTAGAAGAGACGAGGTAAGCTCAGTTAATCAAGTTTCTCTGCTGTAAAATTCTTCTTGCCTGAATATCAATTTCCATCATGAATCTCCCAGGGTAGAAAGAGAGGCTGCGGTTTCCCTTGGAGGCATTAGACCAGAGAAATCTTTTAGAGATGAACAGCTCCTGGGGCATGCATTTGTGAAAAGCAAAATGTCTTGGGGTGATAGGGGGTAGAGATCATGGGGAGACATTCTGTTAGCTATAGCTCCATATTCAACATTATGTATTCCACAAACTCCATCTTCTGGATTATAACAAGGAATCTCAAAAGAACAGAATCAAAGGAAATATTGATCCAACTTTCATCTTTGCAATCCATAAAAAGCTAGACATGGGGAATGTATGTGCTCCCCAAATCAATGCGTACCCACACATAGTAAAGCTATCCAGACAAGCTCTGGGACATCTGTCCTTCATGCCTGTCAACTTTTTGTTCTATAAACTTGTTTGCTCATGATTCTGTTAGCATGCATGCAAGAGCACATAGAGCGAGAAGGGTGGAGAATTCTTGTCTCTGAACCCCCCTGGTATACCAGGTCCACCTGTCTCATCACAAACTTGGAAATAGAGAGCACTTTAAAGGTTAAATATGAGAATGCTCCCTTGACCTCTAGGCATTCCATTCCCCATGCTCATACTGGCTCATGCATGGTCTTCTAACTCTTTCCTCACCCCATCCCATGACAACCCTATATTCTACATGTGTGCTGACTCAGTTGAATAGCAAGAGTCAACTTCTGTCCTCCTGATATGTTTGGGATCTAGGATATTCCCCCAGTTGATGACTGGGTAATAATGAGTCCCTGATTGATGATTAGAGACACTTTATTCTAACAATGCTCACATAGGAGAAGAGGAACTGGAATATGTGCAGGACGGTAGAACAGAGTAGAAGCATAGCCAGGTGCAAATGAGATGCCAGGAAGAAGATAAACATAAACATTGGGACCTAAGAATGCCTAGGGAGAAACACAGTGTTGATAGATAATCTCTGGAAGGGAGGAAGGATAGCCCAGAGCCATGCCCGAAAGTAACCATTAGTCATAGGGAAGTAGTGAGACTTTTTGTGCTGTCCTTCCCCATCTCTGGAGCAATGTCTCTGAAGCTTTCCCCTCAAGGGGAATTCCCAGAACAGTTGCTCTACAGGGTTCTGTCTGCCAGGTGGTTTGGGAACAGAGTTACAGGGTGAATACAATATATATGGAATAAGTTCTATGATCAAATGAGTTTCATTCAACCCCTCAGGATTACCCAACAGATGTAGAACCTGAGCTCAGAAGCATAATCTCCTGCAGCTATTTTCCCTCCCTGAGAAGGGGTTGGGAAAAAGAGATTTCTTTCTCCCTGCACTGTTGCTTTTTTATATTTCGCTCAGTCCATGTCCTTAAGAAACACCCCGCTTCTCATTTGAATGCCTGTCAACCTCTGCCCCCCTGCCAAATTTCTTCTAATGAGGAACATCCAGGAAGCGCCCACTTCTTTTGTGTGCCCCCACGATTCCCGGCATTATGTTTGATCTCAACATCCCATTGAAAATTGGATATTGGTAGTTGCCTGCTACGATAATGAACCATTCATGTCTCAATTTGAAAAGGCATTGAAGACACCTGTTTTCATTAGTAATTATAGATAATTGCTATGGTGGAGGGTTTTTTTTTTATTATTGCACAGTAAAGATCTTTGAAACATGGAACAATTAATTTCCTGTTACCTTACCAAGAACAAAGTATGTGGTTAGCCTTCACTTGGGAAGTATTTGTAGGTAATTAGGCAAACTGCTTATAGAGGGGCTAAGTGTCAAGTTCCTGACATCACCCAGCCATGGGTAGTTAAAATGTTTTATTCAGTGTTTCTCTGTTCATTCATTCGAGGAATACTTGAATTAATCCTCTAGGCCAGGTGCCTTGCTAAATTCTGGCAACACTATGACTCACTTCCTTCATTCACTCATTCATCCAACAATGAGATGGTTACTATGAAGAAGGTACTAGAGTTTTCAATATTAATTACAGTGGCCAGAGCTCAGTGGCTCAGCAGTAGGGTGTTTACTTTGGATGTGGCCAACTCAGGATGGTCCCTAGTTCAATCCCTGGCATCCCATATGGTCCCCTGAGTCTGCCAGGAGTGATTTCTTATTATTTTTTTAATTTTCTTTTTTTTTCTCTTTTTTTTTTTAATTTTTATTGTGGCCAAGTGAATTACAAATCTTACACAGTGATATTTAAGGTACACAGTGACAATAAATGAGGGCCTTTCCTCTCATTTTTATTTTGAAAATATATGGTACCCCCACCCGAACTGGTCTCTTCCCAAACTGAGTCAATCCTCCTATTTATATTTTAAATATATAAGGTACCCCTGCGTGGTTTTTTAAATGGAGACCAATGAGAAGAAGAAGAAAAAACACCAGTGAATGTCACGACATAATGTCCCAACATACACCAGTGCTGTATCGGCCCATCATCCACCCCATGTGTCTCTCCCCCCCTCACTTAGTGTAGGGAGAGAAAAAGAAAGAAAGAAAGGAAGAAAGAAAGAAAGAAAGGAAGGAAGGAAGGAAGGAAGGAAGGAAGGAAGGAAGGAAGGAAGGAAGGAAGGAAGGAAGGAAGGAAGGAAGGAAGGAAGGAAGGAAGGAAGGAAGGAAGGAAGGAAGAAAGGAAGAAAGGAAGGAAGGAAGAAAGGAAGGAAGAAAGGAAGGAAGAAAGGAAGGAAGAAAGGAAGGAAGGAAGAAAGGAGCTGGAAGTTCCAGCTCACCTCAGGAAGCTCACCACAAAGAGTGATGAGTTTAGTTAGAGAAATAACTACATTTTGAACTGTCCTAATAATGAGAATGTATGAGGGAAATGGAGAGCCTGTTTAGAGTACAGGCGGGGGTCGGGTGGGGAGGAGGGATACTTGGGACATTGGTGATGGGAATGTTGCACTGGTGATGGGTGGTGTTCTTTACATGACTGAAACCCAAACACAATCATGTATGTAATCAAGGTGTTTAAATAAAAAAAGAAGAAAGAAAGAAAGAAAAGAAAGAAAGAAAGAAAGAAAGAAAGAAAGAAAGAAAGAAAGAAAGAAAGAAAGAAAGAAAGAAAGAAAGAAAGAAAGAAAGAAAGAAAGAAAGAAAGAAAGAAAGAAAGAAAGAAAGAAAACTAGAGCAAGATAAACCCAAATGATCTAGCAATGCCCTCACTGGATATTTAGCCAAAAGAATTGGAAATAAGCTCTCTGGGGGATATTATTAGCACTCCATATTCATTGGATCATTATTCACTGTAGCCAAGATGCAGAAACAACAAAAATGTCCATCACATTATGAATGAATAAAGACAGCGAGGTGTCTACATGCAATGGAATATTGTCAGCCCTAAAAGCAAAAAATTCTGAAACACGCCACTGTAAGTTAGATCCACAGACCCTAATGACACTAGTCTAAGGTAAATAAACCAATTACCTAAAAACAAACATGGCAGGAACCCACTGCTCTGAAGAATGTAAACGGTCAAACTCAGAAAAATCAAAGAGGTTGGACTGAGGTCTTTGGTGGTGTCCAAGAGAAAGAGAAGGGGGATCAGAGGGGAGTGATCTATCATAGGTTTCTATTAAACCAAATGAGTAAGTTCCACACAATCGCTAGTGTCAACCATACATCTCACCATACAAGTCTTCACCACAAGAAAGTAATAGAAGCACTAGACAGAGGGATCAGGGCTACAGTACAGAAGGTAGGGGGTTTGCCTTGCATGCGGCCGACCTGGATTCAGTCCTGAATCTTCCGCATCCCATATGGTTCCTCAAGACTTCCAGGAGTGATTCCTGAGTGCAGAGCCTGGAGTAAAGCCTGAGTGCTGCCCAAAACAACAACAAAAAAGAAGTACTAGATGGAAACAAAACTTGTTATATTCCGGGTGCCACTGAAACAACAATGGCACCCAATGTTTCTGTAGGGCCTCTTTGCTCATGGATACTGACTTGTACTACAGATTTTTTCCAGAATGAGCATGCATTATGTGGGAGATCATAACCTGAACAGGGAGCAACAGAAAAGGCACAGAAGTGAAGGTGAATGTAGGAAATTCTGCCAATAACCATTCTTGGAGGTAATTAGCAAGATCTTCAGGTTGGAGAGAAACTCTCGGGTCCTACCTCTCTGTATTTTGAAGTTCTGCAATGCTGAGATCCACCCCCACAACACACACCCCTCTAGAGAGTGAGGTTGGGTACAGTGAGGCCCCTCCACCAGGAATTCTCTACTTTGGTGGCACCTGGGTATTGCCTAGGAAGTCTTAACAAAAATGCTGCTTCCTGGGCGAGAGTACTGATGGCGTCAGACATGGTAGGAAAGGACTATGCCTTCCTGTACTTGGTTACTTGTAGCTCTGTTTTCAGTGCATCTTGTACTACCAGAGTTGGAAACCATGCCTCCTGAGTGCACAGACTACTCCAAGCCCCTTCCTGGTATTTCCAAGCTTTCCAAGAAGTTCTCTCGGGCAACAACAGATCTCTCTGCCTTGCTCCTTAAAACAGAACCCATGTACCCCATCAAGAGCTCAGAGCAAATGCAGAATTTTTGTCCTCACCCAGAGCTGCTAAAATTGAATCTACTAACTAAAGATTCAGGAAGTAGAATGGGAGAGACCATACAGCTGATATGGTTCTTGCCATGCATGCAGCTGGCCAACCTGGGTACAATCCTCAGCATTACTTATGGACCCCCTAAGTACTGCCAAAACTAATTTCTGATTGCAGAGTTTGGAGTAAGCTCTGAGCATCTCTAGGTGTGGCCCAAAAGCCAAAACAAAATGAGATTTGAGGATCACGGTCCTAGATGCCATATATCCACACACATTCTCTCATCTTCCCTCTCACCTTCCCCTCCTTCTGAAAGAGGGAAAATCTAACTGAGGGCTGCAACAAGGATCCTAAGGCTCTGTACTTCCCAACCTTCAGGCAAAGCTCACTTTTTTGCATAGCTTCTTATTGCCCTCCCAAGATATGGGGCTTTGTCCAAACAAAAGTTTCATTGCTACGCTGTATTGAGCAAATCCATGGCACCTCTTCTTTCCACAAGCTACAACCAGGGCTGGTGTTTCTTAGCATTACTAGATAGTACCATGGAATCATAATTTTTAATTCACCCCTCTGAATTCAGAGGCCTCATTTGACTGTAGTCTTTGTGATGGTACACTGGAATAGAACCCACAAAATCTCCAAGGTAAACCTTTTGATCCAACCTTTCCATTCCCATCCACTGCCCCAGCTTCAGAGTGAACATCTGCCCCTGGATTCTGAAAGATGCAGATTTATTTTTTTTTAAATGATTCAAAGGATCACACGAAGCTAGAACAAAACAGCCCTCCCACCCCCCCAAAGAGGCCATTTCCCCACCTCTCTGCTTCAAGAGGCCTCCCTGGAGTCCTCCAATACCTCACAACAAAGCGAGCGGCCTTTAATCAGCAGCTGCAGTTTCATCTGTGTTTGTGGAATATGAATATGCAAGTCGAATAATGGGGTCCAGAGGAGCAGGAGTAATTGGGCCCTGGCACTTGACATTCTGGGCCTCTGCTGTTGCTAGGAACTGTGCTTCTTCCCCTGCCATCTTGGGAAGGTCTGAGCATCTGCTGCTGGTGGTGCCTGTTCTTTTCTTCCCCTGCCATCTAGGAAAGGACTGGGCCTCTGCTGCCGCTTGGAGCTATACTTCTCTTCCCCCGCCATCTTGGGAAGGTCATGGCCTCTGCTGATGCTGGTGGCTGTGCTTCTCTTCCCCTGCTATCTTGGGGGGGGGGGTCTAGGGTCCTGCCAGCATACTGGGCACTCTACTAAACAGAGATCAAACAAGGAGAAGTAGTACCTTTTAGAGAGTCCAGTATGAGCTGGAACCATAATGTAGCAGGTGCTTGCCTTGCATGTGGCCCACCCAGATTGTGATTCCCCAATGCTTCTCTATGTACCCCCAAATCGGCCAGGAGTCACTCCCAAACCTCAGCAAATAATAAAATAAAGAACTTAGAGCATGGTTATTTCATGAAATTATTTGACTATTTCTGTGGGTTACACCTTCTCTGGGGCAGGTTTCACAAGTACCCCAATGTCTCACTAACTTTGGCCTAACTTCTCTCTGGGATTGCTGAAAAGCATAGACAGCAATTCATTCATTCAGTCAGTCATAGACAGCCATTCATTCATTGAGTCATATGACAACCATTTTTTCACTATTCATTCAGTAGCCACCATTGACTTCAAGCACAAAAATATACAAAAACTCTTTTTTTTTTTTTTTTTTGGTATTTAAGCCACACCCGGTGGCACTCAAGGGTTACTCCTGGGTCTGAGCTCAGAAATTACTCCTGAGAGGCTCAGGGTACCATATGAGATGCCAGTAATCGAATCCGGGTCTGTCCTGGGTTGGCTGCATGCAAGGCAGCCAACTACCACTGTGCTATCACTCCCATACAAGAACTCTTAATGGCTGGATTGGGCGGTGGGTTGTCTTGGAATCCAAATTATCTAGGTGTGACTAGAGAAGAAAAAGAAGAGAAACAGGTTTTGTCATCACATCACTGATTTGTTGGCTTGGTTGATTTGGTTTTGGGCCAGCCATTCCCAAAATAACCAATTAAACTCCTGAGGGCTCAGGACTTATTCCTGACTCTGGTCTCAGAAAATACTCCTTCTGGTGCTCAGGGAACCAATTGGTATACAGAAGATTGAACTCGGAATAGCTGTGTGCAAGGCAAAATCCCTTACTGCTATGCTATCACTCAGGTCCTGAATCATTTCTCTTAGTGCTCAAATTTTGCCCTCTTTCTGGTTCCTTTTGCAGAGAACTGATTTGTCTGGAGAGCTCCTCAACCAAGGATGAACATGTGAATTGGAATCAGATCATCTTGTGTTCCCAACTGTGAAAATGGATCAGGAAAGCACCAATAAAGGCTCAGAATCCCAGAGAACTTAGTTGAGTATGTAGAAATCAGGCAAGTCTATTGACCCCTATGGATGGCCAAGGGGCCCACATTTCTTGCTAAACAATATTGTTGCATGTTGCATATGGAAATCTCCTTCCTGCACCTATTTACTTCTGGGGTTTGGTTTTTAGACAATGCCTGGTAGGGCTCAGGGTTAATCTGTCTGCTTGTATAAAAGGCAGGAGCCCTATGTACTGTTCTAGCTCCTGGCCATAAATGTACCTTCTTTCAGCAAATGAACAGAAAATACCCCTTTATTACACCATGATTACTGCCATCCCCTGGATCAGTCTAGTGCTCTTCACCTGCAGGGGCATGCCACATTTTCTGGGAGACAGGCTGTACACTGTATCTGACCCCTAAAGGAGGGCTCTGACCTGATACTCAAGGTCAGAGGGAACATCTCTGGACATGTCAACCCCACTTCAAAGAATATCAAATGATTATTTACTATGGAGGATTGAAATCTTCCACATTTGGGGGGTCAGGAGTGCATAGCACTTTTCACAGCAAATGTAAAAAGTTTTCTTCATACTGTTACCACCTTTCCCCTCCCCACTGACAGGCAGCTCAGATTATTAGCACTTGTCTAAGCAATGCAGCTTTCCTGGGTGTCTCTGGGGAAGTGTTGCTAAAAACTTCCAGATGTTGTCATCCCTAAAAGCACAATTCCAATCTACACCCCCATACACACACATGCTTCTGTCACGAGCATTGGGCATTGTTTAGAAAACGCCTTAATCACTCCCAATGACCCCAGCCCCCCCACCATATGGATGAGAGTACAGATTGGAATCTAAGCTAAGAATTTCATTTCCAAGGGCTGAGGAGGAGGCTCTCAAAATCCCATATATTTCCTCTGTTCCAACATTCTCATCTGGGAAGTCTAGAAAGGCAGAGGAAGCTGATGTGTACCTCTGGAATCTCTCATGGACCTTTTGGTATCTATGTCATATCAACCTCTGTTATCTCCTAGTATGTTTACATACTAGTATGTTTACAGTTTTTTGTTTCTTCTAGGGTCACACCTAGTGATGCTCAGGGCTTACTCCTGGTTCTGCCCTGATGAATCACTCCTGGCAGTGCTCGGGGAACCATATGGGATTCCAGAAATCTAACCCAGGTCTGTGGTTTGCAAGGCAAGTGCCTTTCCCACTGTACTATCTCTCTGGCCCATACACATATATGTTCACATTGCCTGATGCTCTGACAGGCACAGGCTGAGTACATGGTGGCTCCAGTCAAGCAAATAAACACATCATCCCCTGGCTCTGTGCCCTGGTGTGTTTGTGACCACAACACCTGAAGTCATTTCTATGTAACACTCCAGTGATGGCCGGAAACAGCAGGGAGAATGAACAGTCACTATCTCAACCCTCAGGAGCATCTATAATATGTGCACTAAGCATGGATTCTTAGTGCCTGGCCTCTTCTGTTACAGGAGAGAACAACTTATATAGAGCCACAGTCTTGGAAACTACCAACAAACTGGATGTTAGATGAAAGATGAGGCATCTTGCTTCTGGAGGTTGAACCTATCAGGCTATTCTGTTTTCATGTATTTCCATCTTCTGCCCACATAAAGAGGACTTCCCTTGGTAACTTGCATAAGGGCAGAAACCTAATGCAAGGCATGATGATTCCTGAATTTGTGTTGAGGGATCATTCCTGGAGGTGCTCAGGGCACCATGTGCATTCCTGGGGAGGAAACTGGGGTTAGGTGTATACAAGATGAGTGTCTTAAACCTTGAACTATCCCATCATCTCTTACAAATTATCTTTTAAAATAGAAATTACTTAAGTGCTCTAAATTAGAAGCAAAGACTAACCATCTCTTTGTTCTGAGCAATGGGAGTATATTGAGTATTGAAATAAACAAGCAAAATTCCACTAAATCCTGACTAGTGAGTAGAAAAATTAAAACAAGATGAAAGTAAAAGACTGAAAAGCACAAATATGCCTAACATTTATAAAAGAAAAAGAGAGAAAAGTCTTAGGTAGCTACAATAATATTTAACAAAGAATACTGCCAGGGAAAAGAAGATAATTTCATAGTGATAAAAAGATTAATTAATCCAAAGTCATAAAAATCCTAAAGGTTCATCTCTTGATAAAAGAGTTCAGTTACATGAAACAAGCATGGGTAAAACAAAGGAAAAACACCATAATCAAATTGTAAGCTTTCAAAATCTCTCACTTAATAATTAGTCATGGAACAGGCAGACAGAAAATCTATAAGAATCAAGAATAGATGAACCAAAATAACACTTTAAACCAATGTGGCTAAATTGATATTTGTGGATACTTTTTATCAACAGTAGACACAAATTATTGTCAGGTACACAGAACTTGGTAGGTTAAAAAAATCTCAATAATTTTAATGCAAAGTATGCTCACTGAATATAGTAAAATTAAATTTGAAATCATTTATATCAAATCATCTGGAAAATCCTATATCTGAAAATGAAATAGCAAACTTCTGATTAACACATTGGTCAAGCAATTGGATACCATTTCAATTGACTATATGTAAAATCAAAATATATTATTTTGTGAGATGCCTGGAGAGCCCAGAAAAAATTTATAGCACTAAATACTGTATTTGCCGGCGTATAAGACGACTGGGCATATAAGACAACCCCCTAATTTTGCAGTTAAAACATAGGTTTAGGCCTATATTCACTGTATCAGACAGAATGTTCCTGTGCTGTAACTGTATGTACCACAGTGAGCCAATCACAACAAGCAAAGGTTCAAAGGTTATACTGTAATAGACTTCCTCTCTGACTCTGGCCAATCTGAGCAGGCTTTTTACAGTGTAGATTCGGGTCCAGAACATTGTCTAATTTGCATGAATAAAAAGCCTGCTTGGATTGGCTGAGTTAGAGAGGCGGTCCGAGCAGCCTTGCAGTGATTGGTGCAGGATCGAGTTGGAAAACTCGTTTTGTGGCAATATTCAGACAATTTTCGTTTAGCGGCATATTGAAACATTTTTTCAGGATGACCCCTGATTTTCGGTTGACTTTTTTTGTTTCAAAAGTCATCTTATATGCCGGAAAATACGGTACCTGTAGGAGAAGGAAAAAATACACAAATCAATTGAGCTCAGCTGTCACCAGGTTAAAGTAGAAAAGAAACACAAAACTACCCCCTCCCCCAAGACGCAGAAAAATACAGAGTAAGACAAGATGAAAGAGAAAACTATATTAAAACTAAAAGTTGGCTTTTTGAGAAGATAAATAAAACTTATAAACTTTTAGTCAAATTGTTTGGGAAAAAAAGAATATGGGCAATATCAGGAATTTAGAAGGGGAGAACAATATTACAAATTGTTAATATTACAAACATTCATGAGTTCAAAAAGTATAAACTCTTTTGCCTATCAATCAATAATTTAGATGAAATGGGAAAATTTCTTGAGAACTACAAACAGCCAAAAACTCAAATAAACAAACAAATAATTTGATCTTAGTAGGTCGATTTCTACTAGAGAAAGTAATTATGGCTTTTTATGCTCTGAAGAAACCAGTGTTTTCTCTTGAACATCTCTCTCTTCTTCTCTCTCTCTCTTTCTACCCTTATATCTCTCTAAATTTCTTTCAATAAAACTCCTTTGCCTCATTGAAAAAAGATAGTGAATTGTGTTTAGAAGCTTTACCACAAAGAAGCTCTTTGCACAGATACAATTACTGATGAACTCTTACAAAATATCTAAGGAAAGCTATAATACCAATTCTACAAAAGGCTTTCTAAAATAACTAAAGAGAAAAGAATGGTTCCACATTTGATTCACAGGGTGCAGGGTACCCTGATTCTAAAACCAGGAAAAAAATAGGAGATGAAAAAAAGTTCTAAATTAATATTCTTTGTGGACATCAATGCGCAGACATTGTCAGCCAAACTTGAGCAAAGCTAACACTTTTCAAGAGATAATAATCATACCAAAGTGGGGTTTAATCTCAAGAATACAAGTTCAGTTGAATATTCAAAAATGGATCTATTAATGTTCATCAAAGGAACCTACAAGAAAAAAAGGCAGTTCAGAGAGATAGTACTGGAGGTAGGGCACTTGCCTTGCACACAATCAATTTAGATTCAATACTCAGTATGCCTTGGTATCCCCCACCCTTCCTGAGCACAGCCAGGAGTAGTCCTTGAATGTAAAACCAGTAGTAGTCCCTGAGCACAGCTGTGTAGAGTCCAAAAGTCCAAATAAATAAATAGATGAAATAAATAATATTTAAAAGTTCCATCCCTTCAATAAAAGAAATTCCATATATACTTGAGTATAAGCCACTCAAGTATATGCCAACCCCCCTAATTTTACCCTAAAAACTTAATGACTCAAGTATAAGCTGAGGTAGAAAATGCAGCAGCCGGGCCCGGAGAGATAGCACAGCGGCGTTTGCCTTGCAAGCAGCCGATCCAGGACCAAAGGTGGTTGGTTCGAATCCCGGTGTCCCATATGGTCCTCCGTGCCTGCCAGGATCTATTTCTGAGCAGACAGCCAGGAGTAACCCCTGAGCACCGCCGGGTGTGGCCCAAAAACCAAAAACCAAAAAAAAAAAAAAAAAAAAATGCAGCAGCCACTGATAAATTTAAAAATAAAAATAAATACCCAAAACAATTACAATAATTGAGGAATTAGTAGGTTACATGTTTTTCAATATTTATTGCTAAAGAAAAACTGTAAACTAGCAACAATAACGTTAAAACTTTAAATAAAGTGCAGAAAACCCTAGCTTAACAAGTAATCAAACTAAGTCACAATGGTTAAAATCCTTCAAAACTGAATTCCTCCTCCTCCTCATCTATATGTCCAAACAGAACTTCAGCTGTATCTGATGTGAGGTATCAGTATAGACATTGTCATCATCCCTGAGTTCACAGATATAATCATCACTGCAGTCGGTCTCATACAAAGCACAGAATATTGTGGGTTAAATAGTTCAGTGGCATCCAGTTCAGTTCAGCTGCCTACCTCTTCAGCTCAGCCTCGACTTTGTGGACTGAGCTGAAAGACTGCCCCCTCTAGCAGAAGGCAGAAGACAACTGGAGACTACATGCATTTGATTTGGTGCACACACAAATAACCTGCATGACCCTAGTACAAGCTTAGTTCAGGTTTTTCGGCACAAATTTTGTGCCCCAAAACTCGGCTTTTACTTGAGTATATATGGTATATTTCCCCAAAATGCCTATTTATGCTAAAAAGCCCTGCTAAATTGCAGAAAATGGATCTTCAACATGATAAAAGGCATCCATGGAAAACCTGATGAACTGACAAAAAAAAAAAAAACTATGTTGAAAATAAATACATGAAGCTATCTTTACTTGCAAACACACACAAGCACTTATCAGAAAAATGTATAAGAATCTATTTTAAAAAATCTATTATCTTAGAACTAATAGGTGAGTTTAACAAGGTTTCTGGATGTTTAGATCATTATGTACTGGAAATCAATTTTGTATCTTTATAGTGGTAATGAGAAACCAGCAATTCAGACTTCTAAAATAACACTCTTTACACTAACATCCCCCCAAAAAAGAATTAGGGAGAAATGTGGCCAGACTTGTAAAAGACTTATACAGTAAAACTTATGAACCATTACTGAGAGAAATAAATGAAAATTCAAACAAACAAATATATGGTATTTATGGGTTGGAAGGCAATATTGGCTAAGCGCCAATTTCCAAATTGCTCCATAGAGGCAAAATAAACAGATTCCAAAATTCCAGCAGACTTTGTATAAAATTCAGCAGTCATTTCTGGAATGCATATGGAAATGCAAAGGGTCTAAATTACTAAAAATCTCTTGGGGGAAAAAAAAAGAAACATGGCTAGAAAGTCCCACTATGAAATTAAGACTTTTCATAATGCAATAGCAGCTTTATATGGGCATATAAAGCTACACAGTATGATATTGGCAAAGAGATGGATACAAAGAGTGAATGGAACAGACTGGAGAATACAGCCAACAACTCAGAAATACATGGTCACGTGACTTTTTCCCAGTTTAAAGGTACACAATGCTACACACACATTACAAAAATGATGAGTTCCAGAGTATTACTTAACATCTACATCACATCATCTTATTTCCATTTTCTTGTGGTAGGAACTTTAAAATATATTCTTCCAAAGTTAGAAAGATAGTACAGAAGAGAAGGTGTTTGCCTTGCTGTGGCCAATTTAGGTTCAATCCTTGAATCCCATATGGTCTTCTGGGCACTATCAGGAGTAATTCCTGTGCATATAGCCAGGAGTAGCCTGTGAGCATTGCCAAGTATGCCCTCCCTCTAAAAGAAACCCAAATATAATATGTATATTTATATATATTTTCTTTCAGCAGCTTTCACAGGTGAAATATTAGTATGACTTTAATCAATTTGCTGTATACAAGACTCACAAAACATACTTATCTAGGATTAAAATTTTGTGCTATTTGGGTGATCTCTCTCGCCCTTTCCCAGGGTCAATGACCCTTGCTTGACAAAAAAAAAAACAAACAAAAAACCCACTAAAGTAAGACTATAAAAAGTGGAAAGGTAGTCAGAAACTGGGAGAAAATATTTGACAGCATATTTTATCTTTATAGAGAGATACACAGAGTAATTCCAACAATAAAAAATAAACAGGGCCCTGGGAGAGTAGAGCAGTTTGGGCCCATGCCTGGCATGGCCTCACTTGGTTTCCATTCACAGAACAGTGGTCCTCTGGATGTGGCCCTGGTGACATCCAGCATTGTCAGGGTGGCTCAGGTCCTCACTGCACCACAGAACCTAGTAGCGTCACATTCTTCATCCCTGGCATGAACTCTGCTTTGAGGTCCTTGGACTCCTGGACACTGCTTGGGTCCCCCCCCCCATTCCCTGTCTTGAGCAATTTGATCTCTAGCATTGTATATGTCCCCCAAACACGGCCAAAAATGATCTCTAAATATAGAACCCAAGAGTAAGCCTTAACACTAAAGGAAGTAGTGTCTACTGAATTAGTAAATAAAGTTAAGATGTTTTTTAAATACCAATTAAGAGGGAAAATAAAAATTCAATAAGCTTAAAAAATATTCATAACCCTGAGGAAGATTTAGTGCACTTTTATCTTATCAGTAGGTGTCTGGAGGATTAAAAAGGTGTTGCTATTAAGTTGCACCTATTCACAGTGTTAATTAAACAAGGGGGTTGTGTGACTGGAGAGATGATGTACAGGGAATAGTGCTCTTCCCTTGCACTTGGTCAACATGGATTTATCCCCACCATCCAATATGGTTCCCCCAAGCACACCTGGGAGTAATTTCTGAGTGCAGAGCCAGTAGTAACCCATGAGTATTGCTGGGTGTGGCCAAACAACAAAAAGAGGCTGCTAGGCAGTTGTTAATGGGGGAAGGATTACACCTGGTGGTGCTAAGGGGCAATTTTTAGTCCTGTGCTCAGAAAAACATATATAGTACTGGGGAGCCTACTATCTTTCAGTCCAGAGAGAGGTAATTTGAATGCTTTCAAATCCTACAGGAGAAGCCTGACAATACAGGTGGGTTAAGTGCTTGCCTTGCATGCAGCCAATTTGGGTTTGCTCCCTGGTAACCCATATGTTCATCCAGGAGTAATCCCTGAGCACAGAGCCAGGAGTAATCCTGGACACAGGCCAATGTGGCTCCCAACAAAATTAAACCAACCCCTATAGGAATGAAGCAAACCTGAATCTATCATACTTCAAGATTGAGGAATAAAAACATCAGGGCAACCAATCAAAGCTAGCAGCTAGGGTTTCCCAAATGAGGAAATAGTATATGCTCTAGCCAGTGGGAAATTTCCTAATTTTGCTTTGGGCTACTCTTCTGAAAGTCTTTCTCCCAGTTACTAGGGTAGAGCCATGAGCCATGTCTGATATAAATGGTGTTTTACTCCAGTAAACTCTTTTGTTTGTTTCTTTTGTGGCAGAGCTTAGGGGTTGCTCCTGGCTCTGTGTTCAAATCATACTCCTGGCTCTGTACTAAGGACTTACTCCTAATTCTGCACTCAGGAATTATTTCTGGCTCAACTTATGGGTCCATATATGATGCTGGGGATCTAACCTGAGTTGGCCATGTGCAAGGCAAGTGCTCTACCCAAGGTATATTGTGGAAGCATTTTTCTTCACACTGTATCAAGTCATCACCCCTGTGCCCACTGTACTTCCCTCATTCTGCTTTGTCTTCTCGTTTCCATCTTTTCGCTGACCTCAATTGGGCTGACAGTTCTTCCAGGGCTTCTAGCTTTGCAGATTACTTGAACACCTGGGCACCTGCAGTGAAGACAAGTTGACAGCAAGACCTTTCCCAGAGGTCAGCCAGTACAGAGCATTTCTGAGAGGCCTAACATGATCTTCTCTGCCTAAGAATTTGAAACTCTCTGTTGGGATGTGGCATTGGCCTTGGAAAGTTCTGCATGCAGTCAATATTTCCTTTACATCACAATAATTATATATGTAATATATTGCATATACTAATTTTTACAGTGCTTTGGGCTCATCCCAGCAGTGCCAACTACAACTATTATGGGTACCCACAACTCTATGCTCAAAGAACAAAGCAACAGAGGGAGAACAGGGATTCCAAAGCATGAATGTGTAAGCTGAGAGCAAACCAAGCTTAGTCCTACCTTGGGACTGGCTGGGAAACAGCCTTGTTATTCCTGTCCTTTGACTACTATCCACCAATTGGCTAGCTTCTCAATCCATCCCATAATTGACCCTGTATCCAGCCAACTGGAAACCCTATAGCTATCACACTATCATGCAACTCTCTTCCAGCATTCCCAACAAAAGTTTTCTTGTGTTTCATTGATTCTTATGAAGATAACAAACCTGAACCAATCAGTATGGCGTGGCTGGTCCCATCCTCTCATTTGTCAAGATCCCATGTTACAGGCTAAACTTGGAGTTGGCAAAGGAGTGGACTCCCGGGTGATTATCAAAGCACATTCAAAGAACTAGTAAGTGCTACTGGTAACCAGTCTAGACCCTCTACACTTGTTCCTATATTGTGCTGACTAGGGACACTCACACTATATTCTTCCCCAGAGGGCTAGTTTGCTCTTGACAGGAATTTCTCACTGGATATCCTTGGTAATTAATATCCTTCTCCTAGGAGTCAGCCATAGCCAATAGCTGACTGATAAGGGTGTATAAAGCCCTGTTCCCTAATAATAGGTTAAGACAATCTGCTCTAGTCATGCTCTAGCATCCTGTGGGATGTGGCTAAGGCCAGACATTACACAAAACCTTATCTTGGGATTTTCTCCTCTCTCCCTCTTCAGCCTCCCCTATGCTATCACAGATTTGGCCTGAGAGTAGACCTACCTATACAAAACATTTGTACACAAACACACAAATCCTCTTATAAGTTCTGCTTCTCAGTAATACAACATAAAGCAGGTGGCAATGGGGAAACCTGTTTAAAAATGAAAAGCATCCATGACGATACTGATGATTGGAATTCTTCCCAGGGGTTGTGGATGTGAATTAGACATTGACTCATATGTTTCAGAAACATTTTGCCCCTCACTATAACCTCAGAAAATCATCCTTAGTATTCCGTCACCACCCTCTTATTTTTGCAGGGAGGAAGCTGGGTTTAGAAAGGGGGGATTGCCCAAGTTCCCATTGTTAGGAACTAGTAAGGCTTATTTGAATCTATGTCCTTGTCTGCCTGTTGGTGCTGCTCAGAGACCAATTAAGGTTTATTATTCTCCAACCTACCTGGAAATGTAAGACATATATGTTATCTGCTATATTACTTTTTAATGTGCAAATGTTCCTTTTTGCTAAGCCTGATAGGAATCCTTTCATCTAATCCTCACAACTCTAGTAGGCATGCTCCACAGGTCATCAGAAGTTCAGAAATTGACCCTTCATTATTAATGTATCATTTTACGCTGCATTGCTATTTACATGCACACACATATTAGGCTTTTATGTTGCATTGTGGGAATCAAACCAAGATGGCTACTCTGTGCATGCCTGGATACATTTCCTCTGAGAACCTTTCCTCTTACAAAGATGAGGGAAAGGAAAAGGAACAACAAGGACATTAATGACCTGTGAACGGTTGGACCCTCTTGAAAGCACAGACTCTTCTTCCCAAATAACCTACTCTTCCTCTTGGATATTGACTCTTTAGGAAACCTCCCTCACCTTCTACTTTATCCAGCACATTGTCTTTTGACTAAATTTTTAAAGACGACAAAGGATCAAGGGGGTAACAATCTCCTTTAGCAAACAGAGACACAAAAAAGTTAAAGACCAAGCCAGAACTATCTGATGGCTGAAAAGTGGTAGATTTGGACCAGAATAGGTGACTTCACCCCTCTGTCTTCAACTAGAACTTTATTACTAAAGTTCTTCCCAGATGTCCTCAGAAAGATGTCCTCATCTTTCTATGAGAAAATATAATCAAAGATGGCTTTTCCCCCCTTCCTGTGAACCCAGACTTCCTAGTTATAAAGAAAGATATAATAATTTTGGGTCACTAACTCATAATTTTATATTCTATCCATTTTAGTCTATTTCAATTAAAAATATGTGCCAGAGGTTAGTATGAAAGTATCTGTTGGCTTCTGTTAGGTTTCTTCTTAAAGAAGGAGAGGCTGAGCTTGTGTTTAAAATTGGGATCTGGACATGGCTGACTGTGGGGATTGCCAAGTGAAGTGCTGATTGCTTCACCTGTGGAGTCTCTGCCCTGCTATGTTTCTTCTGAGGAAACTGAGGACCTGAAGGGAGCCCTGTCCTGTGCTTCTCTGTATTTTCTGAATCCTTGAAGCTCTCCTCAGAGCCCTGGGAAGTGAACCCCCCAAAAACTGCATTCTGAAGCTACCCAGCGAGTGAGCGAGTAAGAAATGGCTGACTTTACAAGCCCAGAAAGGGGAAGCTGCTGAACTCTGCTGGAACTCAGATGCCAGCACCCCTATCTGCCTGTTTTCTGTGCTGTGCTCCATTTTCGGCCTGAATTCATCCTGTGTGTGGCTCACTGCGGACGGCTCGCCTTCCCTGGAGCCTTCCCTGGAGGTGAGTTAACAAGCCCAGAAAGGGTGGAGCCAGAGGAGCACGGCCACACCGCTTCGCTTCCCGGCCGTGCACATAATTTAGCCAATTAATACAACCACAACACGTAGAAAAACACACAATACAAGTGTGACAATGGGGAAACAATGCAGGCCAGCGCCAGACATAGAGAATGACGATGGCAACTCTGATGACTTGAACATGACCAACCAACTAGTCAGTCTCTCAGATAAGGAGTTTAGAGTCGCAATATGGAAGATGTTCGAAGAACTCAAAGAAAGTATAGAAGAGAAAACTAATAAGAATCAAGAGAATATGAAGTTAGAAATCAGAAAACTCCAAACTGAAATTTCAGGTCAAATAACAGGTCTGAAAAACTCAGTAGATGAATTGAAGAAAACATGGTTGAGCTTTCCCATGGGTTAACAGCAGCTGAGGATAGAATTAGTACACTGAAAGATGAGATGAATAACAATTTCATACAGCAGAAGAAATTGGAAAAAAGCCTTAAAGAAAATGATCAAACAATGGAAAAATTACTCAAAGAATGGGAACAGATGAAAATAGAAGTCTATGATAAGCTCAACAGAAACAACTTAAGAAACAATGGAGTCCCAGAGACCCAGGAAGAAAATCTCCAGGAAAAATCAAAGGTCAAGAACATCATTAAAGAGAAACTACCAGAGTTTCTGGTATACATGCGATCAAATTCTGCATGGCCAACTAAAAGAGACCCCAGAAAAAACACACCAAGACACATCCTAGTTGCAATGATGAATCCCACAGATAGAGACAAAATTCTGAAAGCAGCAAGATCGAAAAGAGAAATTACATTCAAGGGAACATCCTTGAGATTTACTGCAGACCTGTCACCAGAAATACTCAAGGCCAGAAGGCAGTGGTGGGACATAATGACAAACTCAATGAAATAAATGCTTCGCCTAGAATACTGCACCCAGCAAAGCTCACTTTAAGGTTTGAAGGAACAATACATGGTTTCACAGACAAACCACAGCTCAAAACTTTACAGACTCAAAACCATTCTTTTCTTGTTTTTGTTTTTATCTTTGTTTTTCAGGCCACACCCGTTTGATGCTCAGGGGTTACTTCTGGCTAAGCACTCAGAAAGTGCCCCTGGCTTGGGGGGACCATATGGGATGCTGGGGGATCGAACTGCAGTCACGATATTTCCTTGGCTAGCGCTTGCAAGGCAGACACCTTATCTCTAGTGCCACCTTGCCGGCCCCTCAAAACCATTTTTAAAAGAAAAACTGAACGGCCTACTTTAAGACAAGACTGACCAACAGACACACCAAACTTCGATATAAAGATGGCACTAACTCCCAGGTCAATTTCTTCTCTCAATGTCAATGGACTAAATGTACCAATTAAGAGACACAGAGTGGCTAAATGGATCAAAAAACTCAATCCAACCTTCTGCTGCCTACAAGAAACGTACCTGAATAGTCAGAACAAACATAGACTCAAAATAAAAGGCTGGAGGAAAATCATCCAAGCAAACAACACCCATAAAAAAGCTGAAGTGGCCATACTAATATCAGATGATGCAACTTTATACTTAGGAACGTTGTAAGGGACAAAGATGGACATTTTGTATTTATCAAGGGATATGTACAGCAGGAAGAAATCACTCCCCTAAACATATATGCACCGAATGAGGGGCCAGCAAAATATTTAATACAATTGTTGAGAAATCTGAAAAATAATATTAATAAAAACACAATAATTGTGGGGGACCTCAACACAGCATTGTTAACACTTGACAGGTCAACCAGACTGAAACCCAACAAGAATATACTACACCTGAAAAGAGAAATGGAAGAAAGAGGCCTAGTAGATACAGGACACTCCACCCCCAGAGGCCCGGATACACATTCTTCTCTAATGTACATGGGACATTCTCCAGGATAGACTACATGCTAGCTCATAAAACATACCTCCATAATATCAAGAGGATAGAAATTTTGCAGGCTACCTTCACTGACGACAAGGCCCTGAAATTATATGTGAACTACAAAGGGACACAGAAGAAATACTTTAATACCTGGAAGTTAAACAGCCTAATACTGAATAAGCAGTGGGTCCGAGATGAAATCAAAGAGGAAATCAAAACCTTCCTAGAAACAAATGACAATGGAGACACAAACTATCAGAACCTATGGGACACAGCAAAAGCGGTACTGAGAGGAAAATTTATAACTTTGCAAGCACACATCAGGAAAGAAGAAGAGGCATACCTGAATAGCTTAATGACGCAGCTCATAGAATTAGAAAGTACTCAACAAAAGGACCCCAAAATAGGGAGACAGAAGGAAATAACAATGCTGAGAGCAGAAATCAATGAAGTGGAAACCCGAAAAACAATCCAAAAGATCAACGAAAGCAGAAGTTGGTTCTTTGAAAAAATAAACAAGATTGATAGACCACTGGCAAAACTAACAAAGAAAGAGAGAGAGAGAAACTTGATAACTCATATTAGGAATGAAAAGGGAGAGATCGCTACTGATATGGTAGAGATCCAAAGGGTAATCAAAAACTACTTTGAGAAACTCTATGCCACTAAAAATGAAAACCTGGAAGAAATGGATAAATTTTTGGACTCTTATAATCTTCCACGGTTGAATGAAGAGGATGTAGCATATCTAAACACACCCATCACTATTGAGGAAATTAACACAGTAATCAAATGTCTGCCCAAAAACAAAAGTCCAGGCCCAGATGGATTTACTAATGAATTCTTTCAAACCTTTCAAGAGGAACTTCTACCAATTCTGGCAAGACTCTTTCATGAAATTGAAAAAACAGGAACATTTCCAAATAGCTTTTATGAAGCCAACATCACCTTGATACCTAAATTAGACAGAGATGCTACCAAAAAAGAAAATTACAGACCAATATCGCTGATGAATAGAGATGCAAAGATCCTCAATAAAATCCTGGCAAATAGGATTCAATGCCTCATTAAGAAGATTATCCACTACAATCAAGTAGGTTTCATCCCAGGAATGCAAGGCTGGTTTAACATCCATAAATCTATCAATGTAATACACAATATCAACAACAAGAAAAATACAAATCCCATGATCATATCAATAGACGCAGAGAAAGCATTTGTTAAGATCCAACACCCATTCTTGATCAAAACTCTCAGCAAGATGGGAATGGAAGGAACCTTTCTCAATATAGTTAAGGACATCTATCACAAGCCAGAGGCAAATTTTGTCCTCAATGGAGAAAAACTGAAAGCCTTTCCTCTAAATTCTGGCACAGGACAAGGCTGTCCTCTCTCACCACTCCTATTCTACATAGCACTGAAAGTACTTGCTATAGCGATTAGGCAAGAAAAAGATATCAAGGGAATCCAGATAAAAAAGGAAGAAGTCAAGCTCTCGCTGTTTGCAGATGACAGGATACTCTATCTAGAAAACCCTAAAGTCTCTACGAAAAAGCTTCTAGAAACAATAGACAATAGACTCATATAGCAAGGTGGCAGGCTACAAAGTTAACACACAAAAATCAATGGCCTTTCTATACACCAATAGTAATAAGGAAGAAATGGACATTAAGAAAACAACCCCATTCACAATAGTGCCACACAAACTCAAATATCTTGGAATCAACTTGACTAAAAATGTGAAGGACCTATACAAAGAAAACTATAAAACTCTGCTCCAAGAAATAAGAGAGGCCACGCGGAAATGGAAACACATA
Source organism: Suncus etruscus (assembly GCF_024139225.1). Lineage (NCBI taxonomy): Eukaryota > Metazoa > Chordata > Mammalia > Eulipotyphla > Soricidae > Suncus > Suncus etruscus. The sequence goes on from NC_064849.1 coordinate 11,864,599, forward strand.
CCCTGCTCATGGATTGGCAGGATTAACATCATCAGAATGGCAATACTCCCCAAAGCATTGTACAGATTTCATGCGATCCCTCTAAAGATACCTATGACATTCTTCAAAGAAGTGGATCAGGCACTTTTGAAATTCATTTGGAACAATAAACACCTAGAATAGCTAAAGAAATCATTGGGAAAAAGAATTTGGGAAGAATTACTTTCCCCAACTTTAAACTGTACTACAAAGCAATAGTTATCAAAACAGCATGGTATTGGAATAAAGACTGGCCCTCAGATCAGTGGAATAGGCTTGAATACTCAGAGAATGTTCCCCAGACATACAATCACCTAATTTTTGATAAAGGAGCAAGAAATCCTAAATGGATCAAAGAAAGCCTCTTCAACAAGTGGTGTTGGCACAACTGGCTAGCCACTTGCAAAAAATTGAACTTAGACCCCGAGCTAACCTCATGTACGAAGGTTAAATCCAAATGGATGAAAGACCTCGATATCAGACCCAAAACCATAAGATATATAGAACAACACGTAGGTAAAACACTTCAGGACATTGAGACTACAGGCATATTCAAGGAAGAAACTGCACTCTCCAAGCAAGTGAAAGCAGAGATTAACAGGTGGGAATATATTAAACTGAGAAGCTTCTGCACCCCAAAAGAAATAGCGCCCAGCATACAAGAGCCCCCCACTGAGTGGGAGAAACTATTCACCCAAAACCCATCAGACAAGGGGCTAATCTCCAAAATATATAAGGCACTGACAGAAATTTACAAGAAAAAACATCTAATCCCATCAAAAAATGGGGAGAAGAAATGGACAGACACTTTGACAAAGAAGAAATACAAATGGCCAAAAGACACATGAAAAAAAATGCTCCGCATCACTAATCATCAGGGAGATGCAAATCAAAACAACTATGAGGTACCACCTCACACCACAGAGACTGGCACACATCACAAAGAACGAGAACATGCAGTGTTGGCAGGAATGTGGAAAGAAAGGAACTCTTATCCACTGCTGGTGGGAATGCTGTCTAGTTCAACCCTTATGGAAAGCAATATGGAGATTCCTCCAAAAACTGGAAATTGAGCTCCCATACAACCCAGCTATACCACTCCTAGGAATATACCCTAGGAACATAAAAATACAATACAAAAATCCCTTCCTTACACCTATATTCATTGCAGCACTATTTACCATAGCAAGACTCTGGAAACAGCCAAGATACCCTTCAACAGATGAATGGCTAAAGAAACTGTGGTACATGTACACAATGGAATATTATGCAGCTGTCAGGAGAGTTGAAGTCATGAAATTTTCCAATTCATGAATGTACATGGAATCTATTATGCTGAGTGAAATAAGTAAGAGAGAAAGAGAGAGAGAGATGCAGAATGGTCTCATTCATTTATGGGTTTTAAGAAAAATGAAAGACATTCTTGCAATAATAACTTTCAGGCACAAAAGAGAAAAGCATTGGAAGTTACAGCTCACCTCATGAAGCTCACCACAAATAGGGCTGAGTTTAGTTAGAGAAATAACTACGTTTTGAACTATCCTAATAATGAGAATGTACGAGGGAAATAGAAAGCCTGTCTAGAGTACAGGTGGGGGTTGGGTGGGGAGGAGGGAAATTTGGGCCATTGGTGATGGGAACGTTGCACTGGTGATGGGTGGTGTTCTTTACATGACTGAAACCCAAACACAATCATGTATGTAATAAAGTTGTTTAAATAAAAAAAATAAAATTGGGATCTACTTCCTTTAGTTACATACAGAGATATTGAGTCATTTTTTTTAATATTAAATACCAGCTTTACTTAGCAGTTCTATCTTGTTGCCTGGATCTCCCAGAAGTAAACTTTTCAAAAACAGGGACTTGCTTATTCTTGTTCTCCCACTACCTGGCACTGTCGTGGGCACACATTTTGTCAGATGACCCTATCTTTGAATGAATCAACTTTGACAATGAAGAGAAATAACAAGGACATGAAGCTATGTGCTCCTCTGAAAAGCTTCCTTGCTTTTCAGAAAGAAAGACCTAACTAATATTATTTGTCTACCAATGCCTCATTCTACGGGTGATTAAAAGCTTGTAGTTCTATTATCTTGCACTATTGTGAGATTTCCGGAGCTAAATTCTGCCTTGTAAATTGAGGTGAGAAGACAGGGAGAGAAATTGAGATCCTCTGGGTTATTTCTTTGTTCCCCAGACTACTGTCTCCATCAACACTGTTTTAATGAATCCCCACTCTATTAAATAGTTCTTTGGTCCTGAAACAGGCCATTTGTTGCTCCTCTTTCTTCCAACAGAATGCAAACTGCAAAAAAGAACAGAAAAGCACAGAAGAGGCAGAAGAGGCTAACGAGGAACTCTCCAATTGCATCCTTATTTGCTTAGCTCTTCCAGAACAAAGTGTCCTAGAATGGCAGGGTCACACTATCAGGAAGATTTTAGGTGGTGGAACTGCATGAGACTGCTATCTGTAACATGGCCAGAAACCCACAAATGGTGTGTCTACTTGGAGAATTGTATGACCTGTTGCTGGAAGTCAACAGCATGAAAACTTCTCGAGTCAACTCATATGAGAACAAAGGCACCTGGTCTCAGTACTAGCTCCAATCTCCCTTATAATTAGCTGCTCTAAGCTCCTGTCTTCATTCTCAAGGATGTCTTTGAAATCTAAAAGTTACCATGATTCCAAGAGTTTCAATGATCTCCAGGAAGCTCTAAGCATATTACACAAATTAATTTGCTTGAGCCCCCCAAACAATGGGTCCAGTAGGATTTTCATCTTTGTTTTGCAGTAAGGAGGACATGGATTCTAAGAAATGGAAAAGATGTGCCCAATGTCCCACACACTAATCAATAGTGTACTAACAACTCATATATAATAGCCTGTTGTTAACAATGGTGCTATTCTCGGCTTTCATGCTCTAATACCCAGGGGTATCCTTCCAAATACCCTCTTGGACCTCCAATTGGCCTGCTGTGAGTATCTGCTGCCTAGCTAATAAAGCCTGGCACATTTCCAAATTGAGTTTAAATCTAGCTTCTACTTTGACTCCTTGGTACTCTCCAGTGCACCCATCTCTCCAGCCTTCTAAGATTCTCAGTCTATTGCAAACATGCTTTTCACCTGCACATCTTAGCATTTTTGCATCTGACTTTCCTTTGCTGGCAATGTCCTTCCCTTCTTCCCTGCTCTGGGGAATGGAGGTCTCATTGGAAATCACCAGTATGCAAATATCATAAAACCTCTCTTGACTGTCTAACAAGCAGTTCATCTTTCCTCCTTTAACTCCCTTGGAATTCTAGCCAAACCTTTGTCATGGACTTGAAGTGTGGTATGATCCTGGTTTACTACTGTGTCTATTCGTGCAGCTTAGCCCAAGACAGAAAGATGGACTGATTTTGTCTTGCTATTTAGAGCATTTATTCCAGTATTTCTCAGACAATAGTTTTGCCTCTCCACAAGGGAAAATTTGGCAATATCTGCAAACATTTCTGGTCATAGTTGGGGTGGCAGAGGGGTAAATGCAATTAGCAACTAGTGTGTAAAAGTCAATGACAATGTTAGAAGTACAATAAAGCATAGTCTCACCCAATGAAAATGTATATAGCTCAAATGCTCATATTGATTGAGAAACTGGCTTTTTTTCAGTTTCTCAAATTGCAGTAAACTATTTGATATGTGTATCTACAAGAGTAAATATATCTAGGAACTTCAGCTGTGCTGGGTGTTTGTGTTAGAGGGCCCAGGTTTTACCCTTGGGAAACTAGCTGAAAACTCAGATAGGATCAAAGATTTTTTAAGTCCCAGGGATCTATAGGAAAAGATCTGACATGCATGGGTTCTTCCATCTTTAGTTGCTCTGGGCTTTTGAAGATCAACATTTATTTGACAGAGAATATCTAGTACAGCAGAAAATACAAAGAACATTTAGAAAGGAGATTAATTTTTGTATTTTATATTTTAAAATTTAAAGTAAGGGGAAAATTAGAAAGTACAGAATGTAAGTTGCTTTCCTTACATGCAGCTAATTCTGGTTCAAACCCAGCATACATCTGGTTCCTGAGCATAGCCAGAAATGAGCAAAGAGTATTCCCTGAAAAACAAAAAGGTATATTCTCTAAATAAAACAAAACATTAAAATAAATAAAATCTATATTTTATATACAACAGTGTCTAAATTTAAGGTATACAGCATGTTCCCTTGAGGTTAATTTTTTTTTTAGGATTTAGTTAAGGGAGAAAATAGTAAATAATTATCAACAGATAAAAGTGACCGCAAGACGTGATCTTATATATCATAGACTTCTTGAATGGTTTTCAAAGTTTGGAGAGAGTGTGAGAGCAAAGACTATGTGGTGTTGGGATGTTTTGAGCAGGATATTAAGAAACCCCTGGCCCAGGGAAAAGAAGATCGTAGTGAATAATGAGTGATCATGGCTTAACAAGAATAATGCAGAAATATTTCTGGAATAAACAAATGAATTGATGATAATTATGTAAGAATTTTTCCTGGTTTGCTATATATAATTTATTATCCAAACTAGGACACTCTTGAAAATAAAGAGAGTGCTGTGCATAATTAATGAGGATTAATTGATCTATGACAGGCAGAGACTGAGGCTGTTTCAGGCAAATTATAATCAGGCAAATTAAAATTCATCATAATTCACTGAAAATATTCTATTCGACTTAGACCATGGGTAGCATACATATTCTTGTCTTCCTCCTAATCCCAAAGCAAATATTGCTAATCAATTCAAGCATTCTTTCTCTCTCTATGTGAGTTTAAAATCTTTCTCTATGGAGTATTCCAACTTTTACTACAAATTATTGACAAATGTTGGCAATAGGATATCAGATCTCTGCTACGTTTTTTTCACTTCACTGTTCAAAATTTCTATCTTTAGTCCCCTTCCACTTATTCCTTGACTCAACTTTTTATTCTCATAAATTTAAAGGTCTACCTTTTCAGGTTCCTATAAGAAAGCAAAAATCCTAGACATGGATACTCTTTCACACATACATTGAAGAGCTATTTAAATATCTTGTTGAATTTTATTTAATATGATTGGATGCTTTATCAGTATCTATAGTCCATTAGGCATGAATAGTACATGCTTTTCCAATTAATGGTGAATACAAGGAAAGCCTCTAATGAATTTATGCATGCTAGAAGTTGTATGGTTTGATTAATATGACCATGTTTGAAAAGGAGATTCCAGTTTCTATCTTGCAGATTTATATCTATCAGAAGATTTTTTATATGCTTGCCTCACATTTCCTAAACAAAATAGGATGAACCAAGAACAATGATTAATGGGATGGAAGCTATAAGCAGTTAAGAGTTTATCTCCTTGGTGAATATTAATGTTAACCACTGAGATTGCGGTGGAACAAGGTCAGGGGCTACAGCTTTTTGAAGGTGATGATCCATAATTTGAAGCAGTGTGGAGGGAGGACAAGGTTGTCTGAGGCTATCCATGTTGATGAGGAAAACACAACTCTAAGTTGCTAGACTCTAATTCTGTAATATATCTGTGAATTGTATTTAGGGAACCCTATGTGGCATATGGCCATTAAACTCTTTAACTTCATGCCTCTAAAATGAGGCCTTAACTGAAGCCTTACCAGTGTTAAAATTGTTGTTGTTTTTGTTGTTGTTCTACAATAAACTTTGTATTGATAGTAGCCATGGGTATCCACTGGAAATGTTCGCTGCCAACTAAATCCTCTTTCAACAGAGAAAAAAACATGCAAATCTCTTAGACTGACAGCCTGTGAGTTGAATAGGTTGCAGATGTATTTTTATTTGGTCCTAACATATCATTTAAATTGCTAGCTAAAAGTTTCCAAATTCTAAAAGAAATCTAAAAATAAGGAATTTTGATTTGTTCTAAAAAGTACATTTTAAAATTGCAGAAACAAAATCCAGCTCTAAAGAAATAGACTAGCTAGTACCACTGTTTGTCTATGCCTAGGAAAGTGCAAGGTATTTTTCCAGTTGTATCTCAGGATCCTTATTTATTATGGGTCCTTCCTGGACCATAGAGGTATTTCAGTTTGCAACTCCTGGGTAAGCTTAATAAGTCAATCACAAAGGAATCAACCATGAAATTGAAGATGTAGTCACCCAAGAGTGTATTTTAATTTAAATTTAGCATTAGCCAATGCTTCAGGCTAATGATAAACATTATCCAGCTGCTCTAACACAAACATACACAGCTGTGCGTAGACTTACACACACATGGAGAACTAATTCTATGCATTCATCCGAAACTTTACTGAGTACCTACTAGATGCCAGAAACAATGCCAGGTGTTTTTATACACTGTCAACATGATCTTTGCCCTTGAAAAATTCAGACACCAGCAAGACAAATACATGAGTTAATACAATACTCTAAATAAATTTGCCAAAACAATAAATAGCTAGGTTGAGGTACTACAGAATTTTGGTTATATATTGAAGAATTTCTGAAGGGAGCATGATCCCCAGATTGGCAAACATACTTTTAGGGCATAGTCATTTTAAGAAGCAGGAGGAGTTCAAATATGCCAGTGTGATTGTGTTAGATTTAGTTTTACAGACTTGAAAAGATCTAGGTTAGGGTAACAGTCAGAGAAAAGCTGCAACCTACTCATTTGGCTACATCATAGGCAGGACTAAAATGGTGGATGGGCATCTTGTTTCTTTATACTGGTTCTTCCCACTGTCAACCCCAACTGACTTAAAAAGAGGATCACTCCATTGTTGTTAGATTTGGAAAACAGTATCTGGAAAGGTCCCACTACTCCTAGGGAATTTCTCCTAATTTTAACATCTCTGAGGTCAGGAGAGCACCAAAATGGGGGATGAGTTTGCTCTTCAAACCCATTCTCTCCCTTGAACTCCTATCCTTTTGCTGGTCTCTGTTTCTTTACTTACTAATTTCCACTCTGGAGAAACCTGGTTTCTCTCCCTTTCCCTCTCCTTCCCTCCCTCTCCCTCCTTCTTTACCTTCCTTCCTCTCTCCCTCCCTCCCTTCTTCTCTCCCTCTTTCTCTCTTTCCCCTCTTCCCCTCTTCTTCCCCTCTTCCCCCCACCCATCCATCTAAATCAGTTTTAATAAATTCTACCTTGCTTCACCATTTTGCCTCCTCCTGAAATTTTCTTTTGTGTGAAGAAAAGGCAAGGAACCTACTGTGAGGTCTGCAAGAATTAATAGTATAGACCTTCATTGTAAGAGTTAGTTAGCCTTGAACAAAGACAACTCTTGGCTGAAGGCCAAAATTAAAGTCACCAGAACCTAAGTTGGACATAGTATATGCCAAAAGCTGTCAAGATATCCTAAACGCCATGTGTTGCTTATTTTGTGTGTTCAGGAGAGCATAACTCAGCACAGTGAAAAGTTTAGAGAGGGGAACAGGATGTGGCAACCAAGAGCTAACTTTAAAGGGACACTCCCCAGGAAGATTGTAAATAAGATAAAAAGAAAACACCCCAGGAGCAATTATCCATGAGAAAAGGGATCTTTCATTTGACTAATAGTACTCAAGTGCATGAGAATAAGGAAGGAAAAAACTTATAAATTGGGTGTGTCAAAAAGCTCACCAGGATGTCTTGGGTATTCTAACCTTGTTTTCTTTTTCTGTGACCCCACCATAAGTCAATGAGGTAGAAATATGGCTTTGTCTCCCCCTGCTCTGCATATGTGCAGGGGAAGTATAAATTGTGTGTTAAAAGACTACTCCGGGCCCTTGGTACCCCTTTGGCCCAAAGGTCCTCAGTACTGAGATCAATGAACTTTCTGTTCTTTAACTATCTTTCTCTGGTGTCTCTGTGTCTCTATAGGTCTGGTTACTAACACCTACCACAATGCCTGTGCTAAGGACAGAACTAACTTGATTAGGGCCAGGCATTTTCCTGAGCACTATAGGCCAAGGTGAGGTGAACAGAGAGGTAATACAAGCACTCTCTTCTCAAGTCAATTTCCCTTGCTCCCCACTTTATTGAACCATTGACAATAAATTTTACTACATAAATAGACATTCCAGAGCCTGGGAGATGGCACAGGAATTAAGACTCTTGCTTTACCTATGAGTGACCTTGGTTCAATCCCACCATCCCTGAGCAAAGGGACTAAAACAGACCCTGAGCACTGCTGGACGTAGCAAAAAACAAACAAGCAAAAACAGAATTAGTAAAAATGTCCTTTTTGCTCTGTGTCTTCTATTCTTTAAATTGAACACAAACTTGTCTTAGCCATAACTCAGCAATATAACCAATATAATAATATAATCAATATATAACATATATAATATAACCTATACAATTTGCTTATATTGCTACCAAATATCAGTTCTCCCTCTGTGCTCTTTCAGCTACAACTGTATAAGTCAATATGCCTATTAGGAGGGAGGTTTTTCCAACTTGAAGAAATTTTACAGCAGATTATAGCAGTTGCAAGCAGCAACCTGGACTTGATCCCTGCACTGCTTATTTTCCTCCATTCAAGTACCACCATGAGTGATTCCTGAGAGCATGAGCCAAAAGTAACATCACTGGGTGTGGCACAAAAGAAATTAAAATGTGATCTCTTAATATTTCACCCTTTGGGGCATTCATCTGACCTGGCCTTGCTAATATCATTCATGTGGCTTGGGGTTGGCTTGGAGGTCAGTCTTCATTGAAATGTAAGACATGGAGGAGGCTCACAGTGGGGCCCCATCCAATTTGTGTTCTACAAGATGCTGAATGGCTCAGCTAAGCCTCTGAAAGAAAGAATCAAATTGAGAAAGATCTTGCCAGGCTGGAACATTGGGCCCAAGCCAAAAGATGAGCATTAACAGGGATAAATATTGCTTTGAAAAATCAATTGCTCAAGCAGGGAATGGAGAAGAGCAGGACTGGCTGTTTCCCATGAGAAGGACCTAAAATGTCTTAGAGGCTTGTGCGAGGCGAGCCAAAAGTGAGTCAATGCCATGAAAAGCCGCTAATTAAGTCTGGTTAATAAATTGCAGAATTTCAACTCAATTGATTATCTCAACATGGGGAATGTATTGAATCATATACCTAAAAAATCCAAGGTTAAACCTTGAATTTTTGTCATTTGTTTTTTTCCTTTTGGCTTTTGGGTCACACCTGGTGGTGTTTAGGGCTTTCTCCTGGCTTTTTGCTCAGGGATTATTCCTGGTGGGCTTCAGGACCATATAGGATGCCAGAGATCAACTTCTAGTCAGCCACTAGAGCTGAGCCTAGGCAAGAGCCCTACCCACTGTGCTATGGCTCAGGCCTTTTACCTTTTAATATGAAACAACTTCAAAATCCCAGTGACTTTCAAGAAACAAGTATATCCTCCTAGGTTATACATAAACTACACTTGGGCTTCTAAAGGTTGGGTCTGAGTCAGTCTCGCTCCTGGCAGTGTGATTTATGCATCTTCATTGAAGGGCTCAGGCAAATAGGCATGAGCAACTTGGATGAGATCATTATTTCATGCTCCTCAGAGTTATTAAAAGGGGTAAGTGAATACTTTTTCTTTTTTTGTTTGTTTGTTTGTTTGTTTGTTTGTTTTGGGCCTTACCCAGATGACACTCAGGGGTTACTCCTGGCTGTGTGCTCAGAAATCACTTCTGGCTCAGGGGATCATTTGGGACGCTGGGGATCAAACCTAGGTCAGTCCTGAGCAGCCCCATGCAAGGCAAACACTTTACCGCTGTCTATCACTCCTGCCCAAAGCATGAATTCTTTAGGGTTACTAGAACTGACTCCAATTCTCCTACCCATGTTCTGTTTGCTAAAACAATCACGTTACTAGCCAAAGATAAACAGACTTGGGACATTTTATATACCCTTTGTTTTAGGAGGTATAGTGATTATGAGAGAAATGAAGCAAACAGGCAACTCTAGTGAGTCTCTTCTTTACCCTCCCTCCCTCCTTCTCTTCCTCCTTCCTTCCCTCTCTCCTTCTCTCCTTCCTTTCTTCCCTCCTTATATTCTTCCTTCATTCACTCCTTCCTTCCTTCTCTCCTTCCCCTTCCTTCCCTTCCTCTTTCCCTCCTTCCTTCCCTTCTTCCTTCCTTCGCTCATTCCCTTTTCCTTTCTTCCCTCCTTTCTTATCTCCTTTCCTTCCTTACCTCCTTCCTTCCCTTTCTTCCTTTCCTCCTTTCTTTCCTTCTTCCCTCCTTCCTTCTCTCCCTCATTTCCCTCCTTATCTCCTTCCTTTCTTCCCTCCTTATCTCCTTCCTTCCCTCCCTCCCTCCTTCCTTCCTTCCTTCCTTCCTTCCTTCCTTCCTTCCTTCCCTCCCTCCTTTCCTCCCTCATTTCTTCCTTCCTTTCCTCCTTCTGTCCCTCCTTCCCTCCCTCATTTTTTATTCCTTCTCTCCTTCCCTCCCTCCTTCCCTTCTTCCTTCCTTCTCTCCTCCTTCCCTCCTTTCTTCATTCCCTCCTTCCCTCCTTCTTTCTTTCCCTCCTTCCTTCCCTTCCCTCCTTCCTTCCTTCCTTCTTTCCCTCCTTTCTTCATTCCTTCCTTCATTCTCTCCCTCCCTCCTTCTTTCCCTCCTTATCTCCTTCCTTTCTTCCCTCCTTATCTCCTTCCTTTCTTCATTCCTTTTTCCCCTCCTTCCTTCCCTCCTTTCGTTCTTCCTTCCTTTCCTTATTTCCTCCTTTCTTCTGTCCCTCCTTCCTTTCTTTCTTCCTTCCTTCCCTCTTTTCTTTCCTTCTTCCTTCCCTCCTTCCTTTCCTTCTTCCTTCCCTCCTTCCTTTCCTCCTTCTTGCCTTCCTTCTTTCTTTCCCTCCTTCCTTCCCCTTCCCTCCTTCCTTCCCTCATTCCTTCCTTCTTTCCCTCCTTTCTTCATTCCTTCCTTCATTCTCTCCCTCCCTCCTTCTTTCCCTCCTTATCTCCTTCCTTTCTTCCCTCCTTATCTCCTTCCTTTCTTCATTCCTTTTCCCCTCCTTCCTTCCCTCCTTTTGTTCTTCCTTCCTTTCCTTATTTCCTCCTTTCTTCTGTCCCTCCTTCCTTTCTTTCTTCCTTCCTTCCCTCCTTTCTTTCCTTCTTCCTTCCCTCCTTCCTTTCCTCCTTCCTTTCTTTTCTCCTTCCCTCCTTCTCTCCTTCCTTTTCTCCTTCCCTCCTCTCCTTCCTTCCCTCCTCTCCTTCCTTCCCTCCTTCCTTTCTTCTTTCCCACCTTTCTTTCCCTTCCTTCCCTCCTTCTCTCCTTCCTTCCTTCCCTCCTTCTCTCCTTCCTTCTTTCCTTCTTTCTCTCCTTTCTTCCTTTCCTTCTCTCCTTCCTTCTTTCCTTCTTTCTCTCCTTTCTTCCTTTCCTTCTCTCCTTCCTTCTTTCCTTCTTTCTCTCCTTCCTTCCTTTCCTTCCTTCCTTCCTTCCTTCCTTCCTTCCTTCCTTCCTTCCTTCTTTCCTTCCTTCCTTCCTTCCTTCCTTCCTTCCTTCCTTCCTTCCTTCCTTCCTTCCTTCCTTCCTTCCTTCCTTCCTTCCTTCCTTCCTTCCTTCCTTCCTTCCTTCCCTCACACCCAGCTGCGCTCAGGATTTAACTTTTGACTCTACACTCAAGGGATCATATGTGATCCTGGGGGTGGAACCTAGGTCAGTGCAGTGCATGACAAGCACCTTACCTGCTATATTATTATTTCTCCAACCTTAATCCCCTGCTTTCTGGCCTCAGTATGTCTGGGTTCATGAATTCAAATGATGCAGGAGCAATAGTATAGCAGGTAGGGCTTTTGCCTTGCACTGAGCTGACCTGGGTTTTATCCCTAGTACCACATATGTTTCCTCAAATCTACCAGAAATGACCCTTGAGCGAAGAGCCAGAATTAAGTTCTGAGGACTACCAAGTGTGTGTGTGACCCAGGGAAAAAAGAAATTCAAATGATGCCACCAAGAATCATTTATTTTATCTCTCTGCCATGTTGACTTTGGATATTAAAATCATCCACACTCATAGCTTAATGTCTGCATCAAATTGGAGTTTTCTATTTCACTGACTTCATCAACATAATATTCTAGAAAATTTTTGCTTAGTGAGAGCAAAGTTGTAAATAACCTTATTGTGCATTCAAGGAATTTAAGAAGGAATAAATACCCACTAGTTCTTTCATTTAAAAAAATGCAGAATAATAATCCAAATCCAAGACCTTTTGAACCCTACCTCAAATTTCTCATCATGCTCTATTAATTTTAAAGTATTAGATACTAATTACTACTAAGTAAAACCAATTAGAGACCCACCTTACATCAGACTATAATCTCAAGCAACATCTAGATTTTATCCTTGTCCTGCTTTTCAGAAGGAGAATATCAGTATATTCAGATAGCAGTTGAAGAAATAATAGTAGATACCAAGACCCAAGGACACAAATAAAACAAGTGGGTAGTGGATAAGTAAAAGCCATTAGGAGTGTATTTTCACCCAAAGATCCCAACACTGTTTGTACCCTTTGGGGCTGTCTGAGCCCCCCCAAATGTAGACTGGAAAAGGAAATTCTATTCTACATCTCTGTGACTTTATTATAAATTGCCTGGTTTCCCCATCATCCTCTGCCCTCTTGTGTCATCTTTAGAAAGAGGCAAGAGACCCCTTTTCCCCAAGTATTGAACCTTCCAATGGAGATTTCAGCACTTTCCATAAACCCAGCAGAAATTAAATCCTGCTTCTAAAGAAAAGATTACTTCTTTTAGTCTCTGGCCTGGAATGTTCCCTCAGACCCCCAACCTCAGCCTTGCAGATGAGGGACTTTAGATAAAAAGCTCAAATCACTTCTCATTTAGATGCAAATTATACAAGACAAGGCAGGTGAGGAAGGAATGAAATGCCAAGATTTGTGTTGCCAGGATGTTAAGCCACTTTGCATCAAGCAAGAGATCTAGAATATGGTAGAAAAGAGATAGAGGGCTTTTCACTACAGCTGGCTGGGTTTCTACTTCCCAGGTCAGATGGATCTTTGGAGGAGTACAATTTGAAGTTGGAGGATCTGAATTTGATGGGCAGAGTACTTCGTTCAGTCTAAACTCAGTCCTGGCCTAGTAACCACATAAATGAGTCTCTGTTTATAGTTTTTACTCTGGTACAAAAAGACTAATGTAGATTTGAAACAAATTGTATGGACTTTAGAGACAGCCACCTTGGGTTTGAATCCTGGCTTTGTCATTTATTAGTAATTTATTAATTTAGTATTAGACATTTATTAATTTCTTCATCTAGATGAGGATCTAATAATAGTCCCATTTCCTGGGCTACTTTCAGCAGGAAGCAAAATTCAGGATCTGGCATGTAACGTTATCTGTCATTAGTATAACTGGAATAATGATCATTATGGTGAAGATCATCTTTGAGGTCTATAATTTCCCACTATTAGAAAATTTTTATTTCCAATTCTGAATTTTTTTTAATTTTAAGTTTTTATCTTGAACCACTTTTCATGAGTCTGGGAGTACCTTGAGGGAAACTCAAAGGGGGTTGGTGTCTACTAGTTGGGACCAAAGATAGCTGCCTTCAATGGTATCACAGAGTATGCTGATTATTTAGAACCAATTGAAAAAACATTTGTTTATTTATGAATCCTACTAATAACAGTTTGTAAACCTCAGTGCCCCACATTAAAAATATTTAAAAAAATTAAAAGTCTAGGCCAGAGGAGGTAGGGCACTTACCTTGCCTTGCCTTACCCTCTCTGGATTTCATCCTCAACATCCCATATAGTCCTCTGAACCAGTGGTAAGTCCTGAGCACAGCCAGATATGAACCCAAAAGAAAAGAAAACAAAAAAATATTTCTAAAGGGAAACAAAAAAAAAAGTTTTAGCTCCATGGTTGATATTTTGCTCCATTACCTACCCAGTTCCCTAAAAGTAAAAACTAAATCTTTCCCTGTTCCTAGGAGTATAATAGTTAACACCCCCAAACCTGGGCTAGAAAGGTTTACTTTTATACCTTACCAGAGTTTTTGGAAATGGTCCTCTGTTCTGTCTTTCCCTCCTTATTTTTTTCTCCCTTTCTCCAACCTGATCCCTACCTCAGCACTGACCTATGTCACAGTTGACAGGTTTCTCTGGGCACATACTAAATTATTATTTTCTCCTGTTAATCTCTCTGTGCCTGAGTAATTATTTATTTTCCAGACATCACATGCAAGAGGGTAGAGGAAGATTAACTTTATCCCCAACACCGCCCTGTCATTTTGAAGTGGGGAAGCAGTGACTCGAGGAAAGAAATTAGAGACAGGCCCCTAAATCATTTGGAGTCTATTTCAGTTAGATTAGAGACATTCCCAAATTTGGGGAACCATACAGTTCTGAGCAAACCAAAACAGTGAATGAGACTGATTCAAGATTGGATAGTGAGTTTTCCAGCCAGGACACAATTTGAGGTCCCAAACATTCATTCTGAAGAGTACACTTGAGAAAGATCAACCTCCCCACCCCCAAGTTATTTTGTCCTGGAAGTAGTAAAGAACACGCAGAATGCAATTTTCAAACTCAAGATGCATTGTTTTCTGAGAAATGGCTCTGTAAAGGCATGATCAGCTCAGAAGTTTTCTGCAGTTGGGGGCCGGTGAGATAGCATGGAGGTAAAGTGTTTGCCTTGCATGCAGAAGGATGGTGGTTCGAATTCTGGTATCCCATATGGTCCCCCGAGCCTGCCAGGAGTGATTTCTGAGTGTAGATCTAGGAGTAACCCCTGAGCATTGTCAGGTGTAACCCAAAAACAAACAAACAAACAAACAAACAAAAGAAGTTTTCTGCAGCTTCCAAGAATGTGTCAAAGTGAACCCAATAGGTACCAAATAAAAAGAAGGTAGATAGGAGTGTTGGACTAACTGGTTCTTATTCCAATCAGGATATTTCTTCTTTTCATGTATTTTTCTCACCTGGGCAGGAGAAACCTCTGGATTGGTTCCCTACCCTGTTCTCCACCCCTGAGGGTGGTCCTACTCTTCCCAATTAAGACCTCAGGTCAGAGACAGTTTTTCTGGTTTGAGCCCTACAGCTAGCCTGTTTACCTGCTTGTACCCTTTGCCTGCTTGCAGAAAGCTTGTGGTGGAAGTTCCTGAACTTGTGTTATCTCCCTAACCTGGTGTGGATTATTTCCGTCAGCATTGCTTTCAGACCCATGGTCCCTAGTCCCCTGGAATTCAGGCATGAGACTTCAACTACATAAGAGAAACTTAAAAAATGTCACCTCTCTTCATTTGCAAATGTTGGCATAGTTTCCCCCAAATCAATAAACTTGCATGACTAAAACAAAACACATGTTTAAGTCCAATGAAGTTCACCAGGCCTTCAGTTTATAAATACGCCCAGAACTATGTTTGTTTTCAATTCTACATCTTTCTTCCTACTGGTCCCTCTGCTTGGGAGCCTATTTCCTATTACCCACTATCTCTTCAGCCAGCAAATTTTTTTTGCTTTTAATGGCTTTGAGTCCTTAAAAATCACAAACTGCTGGAATTCTTGTTTCCTCATTAGAAATCTCTGAACTCTGGCCTGGAACTTTGATTTTCCATCTCTCTCTACTTTTCCTTATTTATTAATTATTTGAATATCAAGTCTTAGCTAATGATGCACACATTTTATTACCACCCAGAACTCTCTTTTGAAATTCAGACCCTTCTATTCAACCTGTTATTTGGAGAGAAAAAAAAATGAAACAAAACAAGAGGGGACCAGAGAGCAATAGTACAGCAAGTAAAGTTCTTGCCCTGTCCAAAGTAAACCTGATTTGATTCCTGGTATTATATAGGGTCCTCAGAGCACCACCAGATGTGATCCCTGAACACAGAGGCAAGACTAAACCCTGAGCACAGCTGTATTGCCCAATAAAAGCAATATATTGTTTGGGGGAAATTTATAAAAGTAGATATTATAATAACTCAGATATGTGATAGATGCCTGTTAAGCACTTCTCCACCCCCACCGTGCCCAGATATAGATGCCTGTTAAGCCTTTCTCCACCTCCCCTTCTTAATCCCCCTTGATCTGGAATTTCACCTTGAGGCATCAACAGCCCTCTGCCATCAGCCAATGCCCTTCCTAAGAGGAACTTGACATATTTGGGCCTTATTTGAAAAAGAACAAGCTTACCATTTGATTGGACATTGTATTTAAACCTGGAATAGGGATAGGCCTAAGATTCCTTAAACACATAAGAGACACCTTCCTAGATTACCCGGGGCTTCCGGTTTCAGTCTGCATGGCTGTCCCTGATGCCCCAGAGCTCTGGAATAAACCCTGCTTTGCTTTTACATTCTCTGAAGGTATGTTTCGTGGTCCTTATTGAGGCAATGGGCTTTTCCCGGACCTTGGGCCTTCCTCTAGACTTTCTCAGTCCCTTTTTCAATGTGAATAAAAATTAGGAATTTTTATTCATCACCTAAAACTTCTAGTATTGTTACTTTAGTTGGTTATGTTCTTCCCCAGGCCCTAGGCTTTCTTGGTCCCTTTAACAATATAAATAAAAATTAGGAAATTTTATTCATCACCTAAAACTTCTAGTATTGCTACGTTAGTTGGTTGTGTTTTGACTGTCTGACTTTTCTCACTAGCTTTTATAAGATAAAAACTAAAGACTATTCTCTCATATCTCTATTATCAGAACTGAAAATAATGTATGCCATACAGTAAGTCCTCAATAACTATTTGTGAGATAAATGAGTCAAAGAACTACAAGAGTTTGGAGAACAGAAAATTAAGGTATTAAGTAAAATGTTCTTAGAATGGATTTTATACATGTATTTTCTTCCAACTAGTCAAAATGAGCAAAATAAAAAGAAATCATAAATGAAGGGAAAACATTTTGGTAAAAAACCAATTGCAGTGAAAGGACTGATATCTTTCATTGAATGATTCGTTCTTTCAAAGAATTTTTTTTAATGGTAAATATTCCACTAGGGAAAAAAAGCAAAGGACACAAACAAGCAATTCACAGGAGGGAAAAAGGAATCAAATGGCTCATCAGCACATGAAAAGATGCCTAATCTCTCTCCTAATTAAAGAAATGCAAATTAAACCAACAATGAGATGCTAATTTTCAGGGCAACAGGCTGGAAAATATAAAGATACTAATAATATGCAATGTTAGTGAGCATTTGAAGAAATGATGAGTGTGCAAAACAGGGTGACTTATAGAAAGCAACTGAACCACAACTTTACAAGATTTAAGACACAAATTCTCTGGAAATGATCCTATCTCCATCCTTGGAGAAATGCATTGAGACATACACACGAGAAAGCTCACAAGAGCATTGTTTATAAAAGTTAAAGACCAGAAACAATCTAAATAGTCATCAGTAGATGCTTGCATATATCAGATTAAAACTGTTTGTTACAGACCAAGAACTGTCCAATTTTGTTTTATTTTTTGTTGTTTGTTTTCATGTTCCACACTGGGCAATGCTCAGGGTGTGAGGAAGGGATTTTTGTATTGGATTTTTGTGTTTCTAAGGTATATCCCTAGGAGTGGTATAGCTGGGTCAAATGGGAGTTCAATTTCCAGTTTTTTGAGGAATCTCCATATTGTTTTCCATAAGGGCTCATTCACAGCAGTGAATAAGAGTTCCTTTCTCCCCACATCCCCGCCAGCACTGATTGTTCTTGTTCTTTGTGATGTGCGACAGTTTTTGTTCTTTCTGGTGTCTTCGTATCTCCATGGGTCCAGCCTAACACAACAATCAAAGAATGTACACATGTAGCTGCATCAACTAGGAGGCAAAGCAAGTTTCCAAAAGTGCTAACTCACATCTAAAAAGTGAGTTACAATTATACATACATACATATACATGTATATATATATTGAGTTATAACTCAATTATAATACAACTCAATGTAATTTATTAGATGGAAGCCACAAAAATATAAGTATACAGTTCAAAGGGCAGGGAAGGTTTTAAGCTAAGACCTAAAATTACTAAGAAACAGACATATGAGCAGGTGTACCAAAATCTGGAAAGTTCTTGCAGTTCCTCCTGGGGAAGGGAGAAAGTCAATTCTCAGAGCAAAAGTTTCCAGAGTCTTTATCATTGAAGCTAGATATGGCTATATTCATGGCTATAAGTATGGTCCAGAAGGCATCAAAATGTCCCATTTGATGCCCAAATTTATACCTTATTTCAGAGCTCCAGGACCGCTTATGGATTTTATTTTATTTTGTATGTCTCTCTTGTTTTTTTAATTAGTTGATTTAAATCCTGTGGGTTATAAGGTTGTTCATTATACTGTTGTTCACGATTGAATTTTAGTCATACCATGTCCAACAGCACCTTGTTTTTCTCTTTAAACACTGTGGTTTTTGTAATATTATTACTGAGGGGTATTGAGCCCATCACTTTACCTCCTTTCAGTACCCAATTCTTGCCTAGAGTGATCATTTCCAACTTGCACTGTCATTTAGGTGGAGCCTTTCAGCTCAGGCAGCTTCCTAATGGATTCTTGCCTTTGCCTGTCTGTTTATCTTTTGTAAATAAGAGGCTGCTTTCTAATTGATAATGCTGCTCCATCTCAATTGCTTCTACTGCTCTTTCTCAATTGTGCCTGCCTCTTCAGTCCAGATCATTACAATATATATATATATATATATATATATACAGAAAAGTAGAAAACACATAAGAAACCATGAACGGGGCTTGTCCCTGGGAAGGGTAATGATGAGAGATCTGAGGTAGGAGGGAGACTTGGGTTTCAGTGCTGTGCCTTTTAAATATTTCAATGGTATTGTATTTGTATTTTTAATCATGAAAAAGACCTTGCTCTCAAATGACATCCTTTCTACAGAAGAAGTAAGTCATATTTAAGTCAGACATCTTAGAATCTGTATGTATGATATTTCTTTTTCATTTTTGCAACACATCCAGCAGTGCTCAGACTCTGTGTTCAAGGATCATTTCTGGTGGACTTAGGAAACCATATGGGATGCCAGAAGTTAAACCTGGGTTGGTGCATGCAAAGCAAGCACCTTATTCATTGTGCTATTGCTTTGGCCCCTGTAAGCTATTTCTTGCAGCAATTGGACTCCCTACTTCTATAAACTTCCTATTAGATCATAGACTCCCCACCACCAACAAATTCCCCTTTCAGAATTTATTGTCTCACTGTCTTAAGTACATGTATGAATCAGAGGGAGAATGTTCCTGTGACATCATGCAGTCTGGGGGAAGGGCCCCTTCTGACTGCCAACCACAGAGATAATTGCATGATAGACCAGAATTTTTTTTCTCCTTGAATGATAGACCAGCATTTCCTTCTCCTCAGGCTGTTCTCAGCAGAGAAGGAAGAACAGGAAAGTTTTTATCTCTGATTTGAAAATGCAGCTTACAAGCTCCATGATTACCTAGAAAAAGCAAAAAGGCAAAGGAAAGGCAGGCAGAAAATGTAGGGTTCTGGAAACCCTGCATTTTAGAGTAGGGGGTCTGTCTTTGTATAATGGTAGCTTTTCATTAAGATAGAATTGAGGTAAGCCCAAGAAACCATAAGTCAACATCCCTCCCCCAGAAAGAAAAGTTGTACTTGAACCTTGAAAGTTCAGAATTATAAGCTAAGATAAAGTCTTCAACTCAAGCTTCTTTGGGATGATTGATAAACAGGCATCCGGTTGGAAATGCCTTCTATGTCTCTTTCACACTTTTCACTAGATCTTTCACACAAAAGTTGGGTTTATATCATGACTCAAAGTTTAACACTTGCCTGAATTACAAAGAAGGGCACTTGACTGATAGGATTGTATTTTCTTTCACTGCTCCTAAACCCCATCTTCTGGGTCTGCATATACGTGTACACAGTTTATTTCCTCCTGTAGGATCTTGACCACAGAGACACATCTCCCCCATCCACAATGGCAGTTCTACTTTGCTATTCTGCTTTCAAATCAAATGCCTTCCTGGATCCCTGAGCTCAAACAAGACTTTCTCCTGTGCTCACCCTCACCCTAGCTCTTTTTTGTTTTTGGTAGCACAAATCATGATCCAGATTATCTTGATGCTGATATCAGCTTTCCCTAGGAGAACCTTATGCAATTGAATGATGAAGGGAGAAATGACAGCGAGAATAGGAGTTAGCATAGAATATGAGAAAAACAGAGCAGAGAGGAAGTTGGGGTGCCATAGATCTTCAAGCAGCCCTCTAGAAAGCTCTGGAACTTGAGTTGAACAGAATGTGCCTGGCCTGAGACTAGAGAGGGGACTGCACTAGGGGGCTAAACTCAAGGCACAAGGTGGAACCCAAGTGTCCTAGGGGAGCGCTTTGTACCAAGGTCCTAGAAGGTTCAACAGCAAATGGAGGTGCCCATCAGGAGACTCACAGGTATCTCCAACAAGCAATGCATTTATTTTCTTAATTTCTTCATGTCTGTCTATCCTGCTAGGTTGAAGCTTCCCAGGGGCCAATATCTTGTTTGCTTTATTCTGTAGATTGTTCCCTAAGACATAGGCACACAGGACATGGGTCTGATAGCCAAAGTATTAATAAGTTAAGACACTTGACTTAGCCCAGCTAATCCTCACAAGCACTGTGGGAGGCAAGACCTTGGAACTGAAGGTCTTTCTGGGCTCCTATCCAAGCTGGTCCATCTGAAGGCCAATTAACCAGCCCTTCAGGATGAAAATAAGCAATAAGGGTGAACTTGCCTGAATCTTCCTTCCTAAGGTTGGCAGCACTTCCCTTGCCATGTACATATGGAGGGGGCCCTCTGGCCTCCAGATGAGGTAGTCCCTGCCCCACTAATCACCAGGTCAAACACCTGCCAAGAATCAATAAGTACATCTGCCCAGCTTCCTTGGTGCCCTGGTCTGTTTGCATGCATATGGAGGATGTTTATAAAAATATCCTTAAATTTTTCATAGCTCAGCTGACAAAGGGGTGATCTGCAGGTGCTAACAGCACAGTTGTCTTGCATGAAGGTGATAGGGTGTTTGATACTGAAAACCACATGTGACCGGAGAGATGATATAGTGATGGAGCACTTGCTGGCATGTAGCTGACCCAGATGATCCTCTGAGCCCAGTCAAGAGAGATGTCTGCTCAGAACTAGAAGTCAGATCTAAGCACTGGCAAGTGTAGCCCCAAAATTAAAAGCAAAGAAAAAAAAATAAGAGAAAGAAAAAAAAAACACATGGAATGAGTGTTCTGGCCACCAGGAAGATTTAATGAGGATTAGTCCCTGGTAAGGACGAGCTGTTCTCTCTTACCTAGGAGATTTAAGGCAGAGGGTTTAAGGCCTCACTCCACTAAGAGTAACTTGTGTGTTTTTTAGAATCATGCAGTTAGAAATGCTGCTGATGAAGAATCCACATTTTGTAGTCGATCCATGCTCACCTTCAAGTTAGAGATGAATCGCCTTTGACTATTGCTTCTACCTTTTCTAGAGTCTTCCTTCGGGGAAGTAAATTGTTTTAGAACATCCCTATGGATCTGCCACAGCAAACCATCATAGGGTTTCCATAATCATCCTCTCCAAATCCCTCCTCCACCAACTCTTCCTCCTCCTTTTTTCCCCACTGTTCTATTAAAATTTTTAAATACTTAGATCTTCAAAAGTGAGTCTAGCCCAGAATAATAGTGTAAAGGTGCTTGCTTTACATTCAGTGTACAATTCAGGTTTGATCTCTGGCACCTTATATGGTCCCCTGAGCCCCACCAAGAGTGATCCCCTAAGTGCACCATCAAGTGTGGATAAACATACCCCCACCTAAATTATTTTTGGTAGAAGCTTTAAAATTTCACGGAACACAATCGTGAACAATTTTATAAGGGTGAAAAAAACTCGATGGTATTATAAACAACCTTGTAACTAAGTGTTTAAATAAAGTAATTATTTTTTCTTATACCTTTTCTCATTCATATTAAATATCTAATAGAAGGACTTTCCTTTCTCAAAGCAGCAGCACCACCCCATTCTTTTCTCCTTGGAGCTCCTTGGCAGCACTCCATGTGGGTTGAGTTTGGAATATTTCTTCCATCTGCCACACATAGTTGTCTTGTTGAATCCTCCATGCTCTGCTGGGAAGCAAGTACTCATGTCCCACTTTTCAGGAGAGGAATCTGAAATCCAGTATTATCAATGGACTCTGAAGGACAGAACTAGAAGCAAAGTTTCAGTTTAGCTGAGCCCAACACTGCCTACCCAATGGCAAAACATAATAGAACCAGACACTGCCCATCTCAGAATCAAGAGAGATAATCCAGTGTGTAGGGTGCTTGCCTTGCACATGGTTGGCCCAGGTTCAGTCACTGACATCTGGTACAGTTGCCAGAGCACCACCATCATTACTAGGAGTGATTCCTTAGTGCAGAGCCAAGAGTAAGTAAGCCCTGAGCATGTGGCCTAGCTGTGGCCTAACTCCCCCAAAAGTTAAGAGAAGAAATGTTGGCTTTAAGAATAATCAAAAGCACAGTCGAGGACAGGTTCTTTCCCCTCTCCTCCTCCTGTGCCTATATGAAATATTTATCCCTTTGTTTTTGGCAAATAAAGAAGTTGACTAAAACACACATCATAAAAAATGCAAGGTAAAGTTTTACTGATTCCAGCATGGGTATTGGCCATGCATGAGGATGACTTTGCTCCTGCATCAGAGGTTGAGAGCTTGATGTTCACCCTAGGTCAGGATTATGCAGAACAACATGGATTCAGGGCCCATTGAACAGAGGGCAAGGCTACAGGGCCCTCAGGAGCCTGCCAATTCCAGCCTCAGGCATAAACACTCCTTTCAATCTCTAACAAAGCCAGAGGCCCAGTCTCTCCTGACTTCTTGCTGCCTGGATTTAAAGAGAGGGGCCAGGAGAGACAGGTAGGGTTACAGCAGGCAGAGAAGTTACCAAAACTAACAAAGGCCACGAGTACCCTGGTGGTTTCAGGCCAAGGTTTCTTTATCTCAGATGGATTATAGCAAACAATCCCTTCTATTGTTATTTAGTTTTTTCCTCAAAGGATTCCTGGCAGGATATTTGGAAGATGTGGGCTTGCAAAAAGAAGATTAAAAAAAATGAACCGTAATCCAAGTAGTGCCTGAGAATGATAAACACTCAAGTGATGGCCGAGTTTACCCCTCTGGGGAAGGAATGGAGTATAGTGAGGGAGGAATTCACAGGGGAGGGTATAGATTTGCTTAACTTCTTGATTTGACTTCTCTGGCTAAATGGTGGATAGATGGTCATTAGTTCTCCTTTTTCTCAAATGCTTTTTTCATATGCCCCAAATATTTTAGAATAAAATATTTAAAGTCACCCACTAGGTCCATTATTCCAAAAACCTAGTTGGAGAGATACTACAGGAGGTAAGAGAGGGCTGACTTCACTTGAGATAATTTACTTGTTGTGGACTTTAGTTTTCCTCATCAACACAATAAGGTGTGCAATATCTAGCCCCCAGGTTCTCTTGGGAGGAAATGCTCTGGATTCTTTCCTATATCCAGTGAATGTCTCCAGTAAAATGTCTCACTGAGAGCTTAGCTAGGAACAGTGGATAGGAGAAATAATTCTTGCTGGCATGATGATTTTGCTTTCAAACACCCCCATTCTCAGTAGATGAGGCAAGATATCCATTGTCCTTCCTCTCCTACAAGCTTTCTTTGATTCCCCTCTTTTTTTCATATTTTTTAAAGATGAGTTTTTGGGGGTTTTGTTTTATTTTTTAATTAAAATATTTATTTAAGCATATTGATTACAAATACATTTGTAGTTGGGTTTTAGTCATAAAAAAGTAGACCCTTCTTCACCAGTGCAATCTTCCCACAACTAATACCCTCATCTTCTTCCTCCCCTACCCCCCTGGCTATCTTTGAGACAGGCCTTCTATAAGGTAGGTACTTATGAGAAAACTAAGATATTCATTGAAATATAATCCCCTGGAACCTCAAACTGAATGTGAGAAAATAGAATGACATTGACTAGTTTGCCATTTCTTCTGGCTCACTGCTCTTTGTGAACAGTTATTTCTCTGGTTTATATTCAGTAAAATATTTCAAGGCTGGGGCTGGTTAATTATGGCTTCCACAGGGGCAATGAAATCTTAGTCTCACTTATATCAAAAACGGTCGTGGATTGGAAAGGAATAATCACCACTCAGGCTTCCTAAATTGGGTGCTAGTCACCATAGGAATCACAGTGTCTATGAATCAGGGCTGTGCCCTCCTACCGTGATTGCTTATGCATACAACTGTCAATGCCTGAACATCCTTGATTTCTCAAAGAAAACCTGGTCTCCCATAGAGAGTGGAGGTGGTGGGAAATCATTCATCCATTGGATCAACAAATATTGATGATCCATCTCTTGCATTTGCAAACCTGAGTAGTGTATGTTCAACAAAGAGCAGATGAGGAAGAAATTGGTGTGCAGGATGCTTGCCTCTTTCTGGGAGAAAAAACAAACAAACAAGAGAAAATGAACAAAACACAAAGAGAAATATACAGAGATGAATGTGTGCTTTTTCAGCGGAAATGGAAGAACTGGGTGAGAACAAGGCTACTCATTATCAGGTGAGGAAGGAAGATTCCATTTGGTATCTGAACAGCAAGAAAAATATAGCGACACTCAAGTCTGAAAGAAAGGCCTTCCAGGAAGAAAAGAACTTGTATGCAAAGACTCGTGGGATGGGAGATTTAGTTTTGAAAATCCGATGTGTGGAAGAGAGAGTCAAGGATATAGGACTTAGTCTGATAAATCATAGGAAAGAGGCTTTCATTTGATTCTAAGGGTCAAGGGAAGGTTCTGGAAAGCTTTCAGCAGAGGAGTAATATGCTATAGTATATTTTAAAAAAAAATCATTCTGGCTGCCATGAGAAAAAATTAAATAAGGGGAAAGGAGTGAGTCCATCAGGAGACTTTGCCATTCTGTAGATAAACATTCTTCAACTGCTGAGCCAAAAACCATTGCTGGCCACAGGCCTAGAAAGGTTGAAAGCCACTTGTCTACCACCTCAGTTAGAAATGCTGGTTCATGAACCCATATGCAGGGCAGGGACTGGTCCATAGGTAGAGAAAGGCTGAAGCTTGGTGTTCCAGATGAGAATTAATAATAACTGGCAAGAATGCCAGCACAGTTCATGTGGCAATGTGTAGGGTACCTATCTGAGACCCACCCATTTCTGGGAGGGGTCTTGGGAACCGAATAATAGGTGTGACCTTACCTGCAAGACCCGGCCCATTCCTGGGAGGGGTCTTGGAATAGGTAGATAAACCCGGAAGCCAGGGGATTAAGGGGCTTTTGCGCTTTCAGCCCTGCTGAGCTCGCTGGCTTTGGGGCCTCTGTGTTCTGGTCTTGGACCAGCATGGAGCCCAAAGGGAAGATGGCTAAAAGGAGTTTAGATGCAGGGCCAAGAATAACTAGTGCTTAAAAGGTTATGAGATAGGCCACACACATGTGGTGAATAGGGCATGAATAAAGTTAATGCTTCCTGAAGCCTGCCTATGAGTGAGTCTTGATTACGCCGATCACCTGGGCCTGGAACCCGCCGGCTGCATGGGGGATGAAGCCACGTGGCTGGGGCCTAAGCACAAAGGCCTCCATCCATCGCCATCCAGCCCCATCCTTATTTATTTGATACAACAACTGGCGCCCGATACAACAGCAATGTACTACAGTAAAGCCAAATACACTGGCATCTTGGGCCTTCATCCTGTTAGGGTCAGTCACAGAGAATGAAACAAGCACACAAGCTTTAAGCACACAAGCTTTAAGGTAACTGGGGCCACCTAAGTGAGCTCATAGGCTGCCCATTTATGCAATTTAATATTGCTCCCCTCTTGCTTGAAAGAGACATTATGGACAGTTGTGGACAGATCAAAGCTTAGTGAGGATACAGAGAAGAGACTGAGCTATTTCACACAGCCAATCCACAAGCACCTTTAATGTGTAAAGTCATGACAATATCCTCTTCCGTTTTTGTATATGTTGCCCTCTGCATGTGCAAGATTCTAAATGGTTTGAGTCTTTTCTTACATGTTCAACAGACTAGATGCTGTTCCATCATCTAATATGTGTAATGTTTGCTCCCTGTTTTATTCTAAAAGATTTAAACTGCTTTACCCATTCGACTATCTTGACTCTGGGGGTTCTGTTGTGGGGTGAAGAAAAGTTATTTCCCAAATATCCTTAGATAGGGTTTATAGTCAGTTAAGAAAAATTTGTAAAGCTACAGAAAAGGGATGTGCACCCCATGGAGAGGATGAACATAATAATAAAATTGTCCACTTAATGAGGCCTGAGGCAGGGGGAACATTGCCCACTCACAGACAAAGAAGTTCAAATCTCCCTCCAGCCTCAGAGGGAAATGTGCCATTGCCATCACCAATTTTCCTTCCTTCCTCCCACCTCCTCCCTTCCCCTCCTTTGCCCCTTCTATCCTACCCTCCTTCCTTCTCTACTCTCCCACTCTCTCCCTCCTTTCTTCATTCCTTTCTCCCTTTTCTCCTTCTACCATCCCTCTTTCCTTCCTCCTTTCCTTTCTTCCATCCTTCCTTCCCCCAGCTACTCTCCCTTTTTCTCTTTTCCTTCCCTCCTTTCCTCCCTTTTCTCTTCCTCCCTTCCCCCGTCCCTCTCTCTCCTTCCTTCCTTCCTTCCTTCCTTCCTTCCTTCCTTCCTTCCTTCCTTCCTTCCTTCCTTCCTTCCTTCCTTCCTTCCTTCCCTCTTTCCTTCCTTCCTTCCTTCCTTCCTTCCTTCCTTCCTTCCTTCCTTCCTTCCTTCCTTCCTTCCTTCCTTCCTTCCCTTTCTACCTTACCCTGCCTTCCTAGCTTCCTCTCCTCCCTATCCTTCCTTCACTCCTTTCTTCTTTCCTTCCTTTCCCAAATCACAACTTTAAGACTCATCTGTTCAACCATCTATCCACAGACCTGAGCTACTGTCCTAGTTTCAAATAACAGAATAATGAAAATAGAAATCCATGTGGTTATGAAATGCCAAAGTCAGTTCATTTGGATGAATGCAGCTATCAAACAAGAGCATTCAAAATCTCTTCTGTTCTATGTGACCACAGGTAACAAGCTGCAAATTAATTTACTCCAGATGATGCTCACTTGTGGAGGCTAAAGAAATGTGTTGAAAAGAAAATTGGAGCAGAATAGAATATTCGTGAAAGACACAATTCCAAGTCATCCTGGATCAATAACCCCTTCTAAGGATTTGCCAAGCTGTTGGTCTAATTCATGTGACTTGAGGGTCCTATGGCTATAGCAACAGTGTGGCATGGAGTCCAGGAGATCTTGGGAGATCACCATTAATGCAATGATGTAATGTGTTACATTAAGTCTTGTAATAGTCCTGGGGGAAGGGTGCAGTTTGGAGCTGAATAAATTGAAGGTAGAAAAGCTGGGTGGGGAAGCTTTTAACCTGCAGGTTTGGGGGTTCCTTGAGTGGAGCATCTGGCTTGATGGTGAACTACTTGAATGCGAGTTTCTTGCCTCTTATTACCCTCATATTTATGTGGATTATTTACTGCAGACTAATACAAATGGAACATCTCCTATCCTTACTGGATAGGGGATATGGAATTTCCCTTTTTCTTTTGGGAACTGTGGACTAACCAAACCCTAACCCAACATCAAGGGAACCAAACACGTAAGAGTCTAGTATGTGTTAAAGAGAAATCAACATTTGAACATGATTAAACACTCACCCTTAGAATGATCAGAGAAGGGCCCAGAGAGATAGCACAGCAGTGTTTGCCTTGCAAGCAGCCGATCCAGGACCAAAGGTGGTTGGTTTGAATCCCGGGGTCCCATATGGTCCCCTGTGCCTTCCAGGAGCTATTTCTGACCAGTAACCCCTGAGCACTGCCGGGTATGGCCCAAAAACAAAACAAAAGAAAAGAAAACAAACAAACAAACAAAATGATCAGAGAAGAGGCATGGAAACAGATGGAGAAAGAGTCTTGTTTCTCAAGGAAACTTTTCTCAGTTGAGCAGTTTCTCAAAAGAAACTTTGGAAAGCCCTTTTGCAAAATTTTCAGATGACTGGTCTGAGATACTGTTTTACTAAGGAACAATAATTTCATAGACATCAGAATCACAGAAAGATTCAGGGGGGGGGGCTAAGCAGAGAGCATTGACTAATTCTCTAACCCTATAAAAAAAAGCCAACTGATATTTATATTTCAATCACATTCTAGTTCATAGTTCACCATCCTGACTTGCAGGAATTCTATTCCAAACCAACTTTCCACCCAAATTTGGAATTAGTTAGATCTTTGTCTCTTTGAATGATTTCAAGTGCTTCCAAACCTTCAAACAGAGTTCTTGAGTGGATACTCATCTGAAATTTTACCACACACACACACACACACACACACACACACACACACACACACACACACTCTCTCTCTCTCAGGATGTATGCTCTCAAATTGGGTACTCACAATTAATAAAAGATTCCATTGGTGAGGGCCCTTTTATTGGAAAGGAAGTGTCCTATCAAGAAATCTATAGCCTGGAAGGCAGTAAACTGTGATTTCTCACCAAATGTGTGTGGCATGCCTGAGGGAACAACTCCTTTTCAAGAGAAAAATGTCAAACGTTGTTGCATCAGTTCCCCAACATACTCTGCCAGGATGGCATCTCTCTCTCTCTCTTTCTCTCTCTCTCTTTCTCTCTCTCTTTCTCTTTCTCTCTCTCTCTCTTTCTCTCTCTCTCTCTTTCTCTCTCTTTCTCTCTCTCTCTCTCTCTCTCTCTCTCTCTCTCTCTCTCTCTCTCTCTCTCTCTCTCTCTCTCTCTCTCTCTCTCTCTCTCCCTCCCTCCCTCCCTCCACCACCACATCCAAGGATAGATCACAGGAAACCTCAATCCCCACTCCAAGGCCTCGGCACTCTGACACATGCTCCCTGGGAATTTGCCTTTCTTATTGACAAGTCTATAGGAAAATAAAGACCACTCACCTAGAAGAAAGGAAGGCTAGGAAGCTGTTTGGAAAGCCAACTCTGACACTCAGAGGGATCTACAACTACTGTGCCGTATCCTTTGATATGGTGGGGCATTGGGGAAGATCACTTTCAGTGTCTCTTGTGTATAACGGAGACATGGTTGAAACCCAACCTTGAACCCCACAGGAATTGGAAAAAGGTATGCCTCAAGAAATTAGTACCTGCATTCTGTATTGATTGGGATTGTCTGATTTAGCTTTTATTCTCCCTTTCTACTCACTTAGAAAGTCAACTTAAAGAGGGCTGGGATCTGTTGTCTTTGCTGCTCTGGAACTATCACTGAATAAATACAT
Source organism: Suncus etruscus (assembly GCF_024139225.1). Taxonomy (NCBI): domain Eukaryota; kingdom Metazoa; phylum Chordata; class Mammalia; order Eulipotyphla; family Soricidae; genus Suncus; species Suncus etruscus. The sequence goes on from NC_064849.1 coordinate 11,893,795, forward strand.
GCAGAGAAAGGGCTCAGAGGAATCCCAATGAATCTGTGGAGAGAGGATATCAGGGGAGGGAAGTGTAGCTAGGGCAGAGAATGGTCCAATATGACTGTATTAGTAGGAAATGATTATTCTGGCAAGAACTGGGTGATGGTTGAAAGGAGGTAAAGTAATAGGCATGATACTTCTTCAGTAACAATATTGCAAACCACAGTTTCCAAAATAAATAAAGGGAAGAAGAAAAAAGAAAGAAGGAAGAGGAAGAAAAAGAAGAGAGAAGGATAAGGAGGAGAAAAAGAAGGAAGAAGAGAAGAGGAGGAACAGGAACTGTCTGCTATAGAGTCAAGTAGGGGGGAAAGTGAGGGAAATTGGGTCATTGGAGGCAGGAAATGTGCACTGGTGAAGGGTGTTGGACATTGTATGACTGAAACTCAATCATGAACAACTTAGTAAGTGTATTTCATGGTGATTAAACTCAAAATTTTATTAACTAAAAAAAGAAATAAAGCAAGTTTTGAAAAAGCAAATAAAAAAGTTGAGTTTCTCAAATAAGATGCCCATGTTTACTGTTACATCCACAACTAATATAATCCCTCCCCTTCTCCCAAAAGCTACACTCTTATAGGGTGCAACAAGTCAGGAAACAATAACTATTGTTCAGTGTGGAAAAAGACAAATGATGGAGGCAAAGGCAGAAGCTTCCCAGCCTTTCAGACCTTTACTTTTCTTGAGGAAAACTATGTGAATCTCTAAGTAATAGCTACAAATTTTCCGAGATTCAATGATCTTAGTGACAGTTCTGAGGTAACACTGATTAGAAGGCACCTATTCTGGACATATTAGGGGAAACCTATCTTCCCCTTTGTGGGGACCAATCCCACTAATGACTGTTATGGGAATAGCAGTAATGTTCTACAATGCTGTTTCCATTCATTCATTCATTCATTCTTTCTTTCTTTCCTTGTTCATTCAACACTCTGAGTCATCATGCATCCATCGTTATTCTAGGTAATGGAGAAGCTGTTCAAAAGACATCTTCCATTTTTTTCACAAATCAAAATGACATTGCTCAGAATGATGTAAAGTGAAATGTCCTCAATAATAGAAGTCATGGATGAATTACCTAGAAAGGAGGTTCTTACCAGTTCAGAGGTCAGAGCAGATACATACACATCCATGCATAGGTTAGGCTATATATTTGTGTATAGAAACATAACCAATGCTGGGACTTATTTGCCATCTTAGAAACTCCACAGAATAGATCTGAATCTTTATGACCTTAGGAAATTTTTGTATGTCAACAAACAGAAAATAGATTGGCATGGTCTTGCTTTCACTTAGTCTCAACTTAGAGAATTGTCAAACACCTTAACCACATAGAAAGCTAGTACTGAAGAACCTATAAGAACTCTAATGGTAACTTTCCCTGTGAGCACCATCTTCCCTAAAATTAGCAAGGCAATTAAAATTGTCTTGTATTTGGCTTCTTGTGTGATATCTGGGCAAAATGACCTGAACGAAGCATTTGTTTTGCTCTGGAGAAAAGGGGAATAAATCTTTATGTTGTTCCTCTTCTGGTGACAAGTCCCCCATGAACTACAAGGTCCAGAATAAAAATTGCAAATTAAACAAGGAATGAAGGGTAAAGTCAGTAATTTGTTTTCAAATTGTGTTTTAAACATGGCTGCATCAATAATTTTATTATAACTCTACTGATCAAATGATAGACACTCATAAATATAAAATGCAAACCATAAAGTACCATACAGAGAAAAATAATACTGAAACACATCCTTGACTGCCTCCTTTTTACAATTTCATTTTTTTACAGGTGGGAAATGCCATTAGTTAAAAACAATGGTGTCAGGCTTGACAGTACAGCAGCCTGACATTTCCTTGCATGAGTCGACTCAGATTTGACCCTTTGCACCACATTCGACCCCCCTCTAGCACTTCTGGGTGTTATTCTTAAACCTAGAGCTAGTAGTGATCTCTGAGTTTCGTTGGATATAGTCCAACTCCTTCACACACACCCCCAAAATGGTACCAAAGAACAATGATGCTTACCTTGCACAGTTGCATTGTGACACTGAAGGTCGAGAGCATGTAAATGGACCTTCTTATTCAATGGAGTCCCTTAATAAATGTTGTTTGCGGCCCGGAGAGATAGCACAGCGGCTTTTGCCTTGCAAGCAGCCCATCCAGGACCAAAGGTGGTTGGCTCGAATCCCCGTGTCCCATATGGTCCCCTGTGCCTGCCAGGAGCTATTTCTGAGCAGACAGCCAGGAGTAACCCATGAGCACCGCTGGGTGTGGCCCAAAAACCAAAATAAATAAATAAATAAATAAATAAATAAATAAATAAATAAATAAATAAAAATAAATGTTGTTTGCTATGTGAAGTAGGTAAAGGGTTAGTTGGAGATGAATAAAGGAGACCAAGTATGTTCTGCCTTTGAAAGTCTCCAAAATGTCAAGGATTCAAAGCTGGCTCAAGAAGAGGGTGAAGGGGAACAGAAAGTTCTGTAAGGCAGGTGTGGAAGGCAAATTCTTTGCTAACACACAACAATGAGCTGTCCCCAGTGGCAGAAAACGAGGATGCATTATTGACATTTGACATCTAATATTTCATTTCACGTTTTTCTCTTCTCTTCCTGGTGCATCTTCCATGGTGAATAGAAAATCTTCTGCTAATAAATAAATGCTGTTCAGGTCAGTCCATGACAAATGTACTTTGGAGACCATGTTGACAGGGACCAAGGGCTTAGAGGTGAGAAATCTGAATCTCAGAATTCAGAGCCAGAGAGGACCAGGAATTCATAAGTTCCCTTACTTGGGAAGAATCTCTGGAGACCTACGGCATTAATTTCAGGGATCCTGCCTGCCTTAGGTTGGGATCAATAGATTAATATGACAGTCATTGCATTTGACCCATGCTATCATTGTGATACCAGAGTTCTGAGAATGGCGACTAACCCCATCTCAACTGCTTGCAGACAACATTGTGGGACATAACAGCGAACAAGAAAAATCTATTACTTTTGTCAGTTAATTAATGGCATGGTCCATGGGCTGTTTTACTAGCTTCATAGGAACAAAGAAAAGCCTAAACAGTTGCTCTGATATTGAGTGGTTCAAGCTTTGATCTCATTTAATAAGAAATAGCCCCATGGAGATCAGAAGATTCTTATTATTTTATTACCGTGTTGACTCTGATGCTCTAAACGGTTTTACCACTGCTCTGGGAAAGCTGTTTTATGCCATCAAGGAAGGGAGGGAGAGATAAGGTAGGGGGTCAGACTGTTTAGTTCACAAGTAACTGATACCAATTTGATCCTTAGCACCACATGGACCACTGACTATCACTGAGTGTGGCCCTGGAAACTCGCACACATGGCATTGAACCTCCATCTAGATTATCCCTTAAGCATCATTCAGGCCCTCTCCTATCTCCCTTCCTGTCTTTGCAAAAGAAGACAGGGTAGAGCAAGGGCCAGGCCATTTGGATTTAATCATTTAATCACGGTATGGGGCTGGAGAAATAGCACAGTAGTAGGGCATTTGCTTGCATGCGGCCAACCCAGGATGGACCTGGGTTCAATTCCCAGCATCCTATTGGGTCACCTGAACCTGCCAGGAGCGATTTCTGAGTACAGAGTCAAGAGTAACCCCTGAGCACTGCCGGGTGTGGCCCAAAAACAAAAACAAAAAAAGCCATTCAGGTCAAAATGTATAGTGTACATATATCCCTTTCATATTTGTATTATATAGTATATACATATATCACTTGAAAAATAGGATTTATAATATATCCACCTTTTTAATTTCTGTAGTCATATTTTTAAAAACTCTATAAATTAAGATAGATGTTAATCCTATTAAATGTTATCTATTAGCAACACCAAATGTGTTACTTTAATTAATGTGAGATGTGAGTGGATTAATCTACTGAAGCCCAAGTTCTTACTCTTGGGCAAATGAGGGTAGGAGCTGAGGCATGAGCTTTAAGATATCAGGAAACATTCAGGAATGTTCTGGAAATTTTCCTTGTTAACATGTTGATGGTCAAGAGCCCACAGTTTAAACATTCTAAAAATAAAGTATAAGAACTGTGATAGTGTATGGGTTTTTGGGAGGTGTTTTTGTTTTTTTGTTATTTTGTTTTTGTTTTGGGGCCATACCTACTGACGCTCAGGAGTTACTCCTGGCTATGGGCTCAGAAATCACTCCTGGCTCGGGAGACCACATGGGATGTCAGGATTTGCCATAGTCCTTTAAGCAAGCTGGGACATACAAACCAATAGCTTTAAGTAAAAAAAAAAAATCAGAGTTGTACATTGAGAAACAGTATCAAAGGGGAAGTTTACCCAAAACTCTAAAGATCATTTCAAGGGGCTTGGAGCCATAGTATAGCAGAGAGGGTGCTTACCTTGCATAGAGCCAACACAAGTTTGTTCCTCAGCATCCTATATGGTCCCCTGAGAGCTGCCAGAAGTAATTTTTGAATGCAGATCCAGGAGTAAGCCCTGAGCACAGTGGGTGTGATCCCAAAACAAAAACAAAAAATTCCAATCTTTGTGGCATTTGTGGAAATAAATTTGTTTATATAAATTTGTTTATATGCTTTATATTTGTTTTTTATTTTATTCTTAATTATTTTCTTTGGTATATTTGGGTGACATGGTTAGGGTTGTGTTAATGGTCATGGTGTTTATGTACAAAGTTACTGCACCCCACCATCCCAAAGTGCCTAGTTATTTCCCCGTTTACTGACTGTCACCTCTGATCTTCATGTCCTCTCCACCTTTTTCTGGTCCTGCTTCATGATCTGAGTTTTCTCAGCCAAGACTAAAGCTGTTGCATCTTTCAATAGTGCCACTTCCCTTGTTTAATCTCTCTTTGTACCCCCAGATGAGTGAGATCACCTAGTACTTGTCCTATTCTCTCTCACTTAACCCAACACCCTCTGGTTCCATCCATGGCACAACCCCCTCATTCACCAGATGGGAATGCTTTCTGGTTCCATCTCTATAGAAAACAGTATGAAGATCCCTCAGAAAGGGCCAGAGTTATAAAACAGTAGGTAGGGCATTTGCCTTGCACACAGCCAACCTGGGTTCGATCACCAGCATCCCATATGGTTCCCTGAGTTTGCCAGGAGTAATTTCTGAGTTGAGATCCAGGAGTGACTCCTGAGCTCCACTGGGTATGACCTAACTCTGCCTTCCACAAAATACCTTAAAGAGTGCAAGAATAGAGTCCCATAAGATCCAGTGGTTCTACTTCTAGTCATCTACCCTCAAAATGCAAAAAAAAAAAGATATAGGCACCCCTATCTTCATTGCATTACAATCTAGAGTGTTGGGCCTCTGAACCAAGTGCCTTATACTAGTTAGAAAGGATTTCAATAGTTTTGATGTTTAGATAGGAATCTTTCAGTACTTGGACAGAGGGCATTTCTTCCCCCTGTACAACTTTCTGGAAACTCCCATATCCTTCTTTGCACAAACCCATGCTAGATACTCAAGAAAAATAATTGCACACCTTGAGTGGCCATATCCTAACTATAAAATCTCTTCATAGAACAGCTGAATCTTTTTCCAAACTCAGCCATAAATAATCAGCCTATGCAACTTCCTGATTCCACCATTGTGTAGTTCTTGGCCCCAAAGAAATGTCTAAATTGCAGGTGAGACTGATTTTGAGACAGCGTTTTTAGTACTTGATAATGGACAGGTACAGACAATCCTGCAGTTCTCAGAATTTATGAAAGCAGGAGCAATTGTGAGAATAGAAAGTGTCACAGTCTCAAATTTGTTTTGGTTTATTTATTTATTGTTGTTGTTGTTTTAAAAATTGTGATGCTGGCACTCTAGGCTGGGAGATATTATCAAGTATTATTTTCTTGTCTGAACCTACAGCAATATCCTAGTTTCCCAAAATTTAGAATCACCCAGCCATAAAATGTAGTCTCTTTTCCACTTCCTTTATCTTTCTTCTCCTGGAGTGTATTAGTCACAAAACTGTATTTCTTCACCAGCAAAAGGCACTTGAGAAAATGTAATCAGTTGTTCCATAAATTTTCTCAAAACTTGGTACTTCTGAACTATCTCCTCTCATCTTCTAGTATATGTGGATGAAAATTTTGCACAAATGCTTCTAAACATTTTGATTTCACTCTGCTTTCATCTGGGATTGCATCCAACAGTGCTCAGCAATTACTCCTGGCTCTGTGCTTAGGGGTCACTCTTACAGGTGCTCAGGTGAATGTTTTTAAATGTCAGGAATTGAACCCAAGTTTGCTTCTTGTGAGGCAAGTGTCTTACCTGCTGTGCTATCTCTCTGGCTTTATTAGCAAATATATTGGACAAGCGCATACAAAGAACCTCACAATGTATTTATCTATTCTCCTTGTTTCTAGATCATCTTTTCTGGTTCTCACCCTAACTACTTCCCATTTCAATATGAGAAAACCAAAGTTCAGAGAAACTTCACTAACTTGCTCAATTGATGTCTTGTAAGCATAGAAAAAGGCCGCCCCTCCTAAGATTTCTAAATCCCAGGTGGATAAGAACCTTGACAAGTTTATCAGTTCTTCTCGCTGGAATAAAATTGTTTATCCTTCTGCCAAGGGGAAGTTGAGATGAACCCAAAAAGCAAGGTAAGGACAGGGAGGAAGGAATCCCCTTCAGAGATGGTGTTGTATTTCCTGCCACTGGCCAGAGGAGCACAATTTATCAGAGACACTGATTGTTTTTCTCCAAACTCTGTTTCTTTCTTTGCCCCTAACTAAAGTCTAAAAGAATGACAAGCCATATCCCAGGAGAAATTCTCAACCCAGCAGAAATTCTCAACCCAGCTGAAGGTTTTTCTTGGAAGGAGACAGGCAGTCACATCAAACAATGCTCAGGAATTACTCCTGGTGGTGCTCAGGAGACCATAACTGGTGGTGGGATATAAATCCCAGTTGCCTGCTCTCAAGGCAGATGCCCTAGCAAATTAATCTACCTCTGTGAGTAAATCTTTATCAGGTTCATCTACCCAAGTCATTTATACTGCTGCAATTGGCTGAGAAATAAGTTTATGATTAGGGCACTGGACAAAGGTTTGAAGGAAGACTCTGGGAAGTTTAGGCACCTACAAAACCAACACCACTTCCAAACAGTCACTCTTCACTTGTGAGTCCCAAAGACAACCCTGAAACTAAACTTTGGCTTTGGTTTCCAACACCCAGAAGGTAACCAGGTCCTTGAAATGTCTTTTCCTTAAAGGAAATATTATGTTTCTGTGTTTACATGAGATCTTTAAGCTGTGCTAGCCAGTATAGACTCTCTATAGGATTTATGGTGGGAATCCAGACATTATATTTACCTTTGGAAACAAAAACTGGTCTTGGATAAATGACTCTCTGAACACCAAGGTGCAGGAGAGCATTCCTGGTTGCAGTCATGCTCAAGTTCAGTATTGGCTAGAAGAATTCAGTCAGGTCTTTGTACTAACCATTATGGTTTATTACTGACCAATAGCCCTCAAGTTCAATATTGGCTAAAGGAACTCAGTCAAGCAAATCTTCAAACTAACCATTATGGTTTAGTACTACCCAAAGGACACTGCTCAAAATTTGCCAAGGGAAGGACTTAATGGGGCAGCACTTAGGAGAGACCTAGCATTGTTCTCTTGCATTGGCACCCTGCGTTAGTGTTCATTTTTCCCTCTAGGAACATGCATGGAGGACAACCAGGCAGAAATGCTCAACTGCACCTTGGTGTCCAGAGATTTCTACTGGGATTCCTTCACATACCCATGGCCAGTTTTTGCCCCCAAATGTAAATATGATATCAGGCTTTCCACCATACATCCTATAGAAAGTCTATACTGGCTAGCACAACCCAAAGACCTCATGTAAAAACAGAAACATAATATTTCCTATTAAGGAAAGATATTTCAAAGACTTGATTACCCCCTGGGTGCTGGAGACCAAAGCTAAATCTCTGAGCCATCCTTTACTGCAATGACTAAAAATTAATATAGGGTTCTTATCTTTTTTAAAAGGGTTGCATGTAGAGATTACTTTTTTGCCCCACATTTGACTTTTGGGGAGTGCAGATGAAAAACCTGAAAATGTGGCAACCACCATGAGTTGACTTAATCATAAAGTATAGCAGAGAAGGAAGTTAAGAACCACCCCCCTCATCTCACCCCAGTTCTTGCTGATGTCTTGGGACAAATTTTTCTCTTTAGTGAGATTTTCTGACAGTATGAAGCTGATAACTTTTCCCCTCATAGATCTGCTCATTCAAGTTCCAGAGTCTAGCTGAAACAGAGGAATGCACAAATGGGAGTTTCTGGGCCAGCTAGAATACAAAACTCAGTGGGATAAAGGAAACAGTCACCAGCTAATCTCATTGGAACAGGTATAGTTCTGCAATTTGTAATAGGGTCAGAGTGAAAAAGTCCCAAGTCAGGAGTCATTTGAATTTAAAACTTGATTGTCTTTACTGTATAACCTTGACCACTTCACTCTACTATTCTGTTTCTCCAGTTCCTCATCTGGAATATAGGCCAAATAAAAAGTCACCAAATTCACAGTGCATTGGGAAATTATATGACAACTCTTTCCTGAAAGGGACAGAAACCCAATTAAAATGGTTTAAGCAAGAGAGAGCAAAAGAAAATTCATTTCTGCGGGGGAGACAAGTGTCACCTCAGCAGATCCTTTCAAGGACGTATGGAAATTGTGGATAGAAGTTTGCTTAGGATGCTAAAAGGGTGCTCAGCCCCCTTTTGGCTGGGGGGGATATCTGCCATGATGAAATGCAGAGATTAGGAGTTAATCAGGCGATAAGACATACAGAAGTATTCTGAGTGAAAGGAGCAGCATCCATGCAAGGGATGCTTAGCATTTGCATAATGATTACATACATACACACATGCATTTGTATGTGACTCTCCATGAGTATGCCTGTATGTATTTATATTTGTGGACATCTTTGCATGTGTGTATTTGTGTGTGCTTTTATCAGGCATTGTGCACATGTACACTCATGTATGGACATGTAGAAACATATTCAAATATATCAATGCGCATGTCATGTGTTTTATGCAAATTCATGTGGGGGTATGTGTGTATGAAATTTATATATGTGGACATTTATGTATACTCACATGCAGGTATGCATACCCATGTGCACACGTGTGATTCTATTTACCTTTGCACATGCAGGTTTGTATTTGCATGTTTACAAAATAACCTTTTTGGAAGGCAGGGGGCTGGACAACTGAGCAGGTACATCCTCTTGAGAGTAAGTTCCTCTTCTAACTAGAATGTAGTGGGGGGGGGTTGTCTAGATGCAAAACCCCTAATAGTCTTTGCATCAATCAGTACTTAAGGGAACAGAAGATGAGTCTCTCCCCTTCCTTCTGTCCTGGACTGAGCTCTCACTTTGTCTCCTTGCTGCATTCTCCCTCAATAGGTAAATAGCTTTCGCACGGCTTTGCTAGATTCTCCTTTCCTGTTCCAAAGAAACTCAATGGCAACCACTCAAAAGCAGGTTTCCAGAGAAAGAGCAGTAGTTTCACACTTTCTGGTCTACCCTGTCAGTCTTTCATTAACAAACAAGGCTCAGGTGGATGTGCAAACATATACACTTTCCCTCCACACTCTTGCTGCCATATGTTGACATACACAAAGTTTTCTTTAAGCATTTTTAAAAAATGGATCACACCAAGTTCATCCTAGTTTACAACTTGCTCAAGTTGATACCTACAGAGATAAAGAATTCCTTCCTCTCCAAGATATATATTTACCACATCGAGTGAGTAAACCTTTCTGTGAATTCCACCTGCTCTTCCCATGGACACTATCAAATCTGCTTCTGCCTCTTGCGACCAATCTCCAAAATATAGCAATTACCAAGCTAGGGCATTTGTATTTACAGACTGGTACATCTATTTCCATGTTGGATATGTGGAGGTAGGAGTTTTCATATGTGTCATTTTAATCAACATTGCCTTCATTTATCTTCACAAATAAGGAATTACCTAGAAGACCCCATTTTTTTCATCCCTCAGATTAGCAAGTGCTGCTGGAAAGTGGGGGGAAGTAGGGAAAGGGTCGTGCTTTTGAAAACCTTGGTCAGCCTGGGAAGTGGTGAACTACCAAGAGGTAGGGCTGGCCTGAGCTCTTGGGAAGCAGAGCAGAGGACTGAAACTAAAGGACATCACCCAACTTACTTCCAGTGACTGAGGAATCTCAAAGAAATGCTCCTAAATTAGATCAAGGTCATTCCCTATTTCCTTTTCTTCACCCATTTCCCAAATAAGCCATAAACTCTCCCATTCCCAGATCTTATCTCACACATTCCCCTCTTTCTACTTGGCCATTGGATCCCCATCAAATAACATAGCTCCTATCTATGCCTATACTTTGAACAGGATGAAACTAAGGCTCAGAGAGATTGTCACTGGCCCAAGAACACACAAGGGTCGGAGCTGGACTTTTGCACTCAAGTGTACCAGCCATTCAAGAAGCCAAGAAGACTTTCACTGAGCAAGTGTAGACCACTAAGCTTTGAAGTCAAGAGGGTTGGGCCATTGCTTTGTAAACACTGCCTGCTCCAGCTGAATTTGTTTTCCACATCTTCTATGCAGTCAGTCTTGTCCCCCCCACTGAATCTTATGAATGGAGCAGAGTTGTCAGGTCCCTCAGTAATGGCGGGCAATGCCATGTTACCCGAATTGGTTGCTTTCTGCTGCTAATTTTTCACTGGGTTGCAGGCTTTAATTTAACTGTCAGACCTTGGGTCTTTTGCCAGCGCTAATAGAGGACTGTGGCAGGAATGGTAATTATTTCCAGACGCTGGTACCTCCTTCCTTTACCTTCTGGCCACAAATACTCAGCAGCCTCAAGCTAATTCCCTTTCTTATTTTCTTCATTAGTTTGCAAACTGCCACTGCTAATAAAAACAGCCCCATCTGATAAAAACGTCAACGTGGAGTGCTCAAAAATATTACAACTGTCAAATAAAAATTGGGTTTTTCACAAGGCAGTCTAAATATGTCGCCCATGTGGAAACCACTTTCCCTAGAGGTTTGATAGGTCAGAAAGTTGTTGAAAGATTCCTTTGCCATGGCCAGACTGTGTCTTGAAAAAAAAAATCAGCTCCCAATAAATTTTGGACAAATTTGATTAAAAAAGGAAGGGGGGCTGGCACTGAAATCCTAGCTTCAAAGGAAGATCACAGGTTTCCTGCTCACAGTGAAATTAATAAGAGGATTACCTGAAAGAAGATTCTCAGATCTGGCTTGTTTATATTTCCTGCTTCCCACCCTTAAACAATACAGGCAGAAGACAGAGCTTGTCAACCAAGGCTTATTATCAGGGCTGCTATTTTCTCGCAAATCTGAAAGGCTGAACCCTCTGATTCAAATTGCTAGGTAGCAACTCAAGTTGTAGAAGGGAATAAAAGCACCGAAGATAATTGAAAAGCAGAGAAAAAAGGTATCTGACCTCGGGTGGGGCTGAGCTGCATAAAGAGACAAAGCGGGAGCCACAAAGATGGTAATTTTGAGCCCAATTTCAAGGAGAAGAAACATCCTCCCAGTGCCTTACGCACTTGGGCCAAATAAACACTGGTCTGGTGTCTGCACTGATTTAAAGCAAAGGAGGCATTGGGGGCTGGGGGAGCTCATTTTCAATTACCCAGCTCCAAAGTCTCAAGGAAGGGAAGTGTGTGTGTGTGTGTGTGTGTGTGTGTGTGTGTGTGTGTGAGAGAGAGAGAGAGAGAGAGAGAGAGAGAGAGAGAGAGAAAGAAAGGAGAGAGAGAGAGAGAAAAGAATGAGATCAAGAATGATAATGAAAGAGAAAGTCCCAATTCTCCATTCCAGCAGTTCCATCTGTTGTTCATTGACCCAATACACATCTCATCCCCAAGGGCCTTGCTCAGACTTGAAACATTCTTAACTGGCCATAGAGTATAAGATAATGGAAAATACCTAAAGCACATGACCAAGTATGACTTAAACCAGCCAAGACCACTCTGGAACCTCACATTCTCTGTAACATTTTGTTAATTGTTAATGTGCTGACCTGCTGGCCAAAAAGGGTCAATTTCTGACCCCCAGTGCATCTCAGGACTGAGGAAAATCTCTTTCCACAGCTCATGACCTTGGAATGAATGGGTACCACTCTGCTGATGACCAGAGACACTTTACTTCCCTTCCAAACAATATATATATAGGGAAAGAGGCACTGGGATGCCCTATAGGAGTAACAGGACATAGGAAGAATTAGCCCTGGGATATGTGAGGCACCCAGGAGTAGATAAACATGAATGTTGAGCTTAGGAATACCTCAGAGCAATCTCTCCTTTAATCAGAGTTCTCTGGGAGGGAAGAGGGACAGCCCTGGAGTCAAGCCCAAATAGGAGTCACTAATCATCGGGGGAATGGTTCCCTTCTTTATGCATGTCCTCCCCTCTCTGTTTCGAGTGGTGTCTCTGAAGCTTTCAACCTCAGAGAATCCTGGAACAATTTCTCTATGGGTCCTTCAGAACAAAGAGCTCTACAGGGTTCCATCTGTGGTTTAGAAATAACAGCATTACAGAAGGCATCCAACAGATAAGAATCACAAAGGGCCTTTAAAATTGCCCACACAAGCCACCTTAGCTTTAACCTCAATAGACATAGACATCACAAAGCACTCAACAAATAGATCCCATCTCAAATAGATCCTTTCTGTGCTTCGACACCCTACCCCTTCTCTCTATAATGTATAACAACCACCATATTTTTAAGAGCTATTTTGTTATGTTTTGTTTCTTCATTGGCTCTAGTGATTTAAATTCCACAATTGAGAGACTGCCTGATAATGGCCATTTCCTTTCTAATATTTCATGTAGCATCATCACTTCCAATCCCATCCCTGCTGTCACAGAAGTCACAATTTCCTCTCCTTGATATCTGAGTAATGGAAAGAAAAACAAAGGAGGCTCAATTAGCACCAATTATAACCCAGCCCAGCCTCACACACTGACTTTAGTAACATCAGAAAGAGATAGAACAATTATTTCCAATAGACCCTTATTGATCTAAGTTTTGATCATGCCATTTGTCTTTGTGATGGAACAAATAATATGAGGTAAATTTGTTTGTGCCCGCAAAGAGGCAGACTAGGGTGGAAGGTGAAAAACTGGGGACACTGGTAGAGGTAAGGTCACACTGGTCATGGGATTGGTGATGGAACAGTGAATGCCTGAAATGACTGTATTATGAACAACTTAATAAATCACAGTGTTATAATATATTTTTTTTATTTGAGTAACATTTCATTGGGTTTACAGACCAAACTTTCTTTTGGTTACTAGTGGATGGACATTTAGGTCATTACAATGTTTAGCTACTATAAATATGGGGCTATAAATATGGGGATTCCCATGTCTGTTCAAGTTGTATGTTTTTATGTTCTTTGAATAGATACCAAATAAAGATATTGCTGAATCTTAAGCTATTTCTAATTTTTTAAATAGTTACATTTTAGGGTTTGAGAGGTGAGTCAAACTCAGTGGTGCTCAAGGTTTAGTTTTTTCTGCATGGAAACTTTTGTTGTTAAAATTATCAAAACTCTCCATATTATCAAGCCCAGTGTCCTCGTTGAGATCTTGTTGTATCTCACAACAGCACTTGTCTAGGCCTGCTTGGAGGAAGCACTAGTTCTTTTTGGCTTCTAGATACATTAGCATCCATTAGGCTCCTAGCTCGGGGACCAGAACTTGACATCACTGCCCTGCTGCTCTTCTTCCTTTACTTAACTTCAAAAGTCAGAGTTGCTCAGGGTTCAGCTCCAGTTCCATTCTACTTCCTCATCCTCTCTTCATTTTCCATGCTAGAAGCCAGTGAATTTGAAAGAATTTTATGTGGACTCGGGATTTTTTTGACAACTGTGTTATTCTTGGCAACAAACAGAGAGGATGCTGGTTCTGTGTATTGCCTGGAGGAGACAGCCAGGGATGTGCTTAGGTGGTGCCAGTGGAGAGAATGACCAGAATAACAAAGGGGATTCATCTTGTTGCTGAGTGTCCTGTGACCATCAAGTTCTGAATATTTATTGACATACTGTTTACTAAGATGGACAGCGGCACTGTTTAAGTGCATGTTTTAAGAAAAGGATTCCTGGCTTCAGGCTTCAAAATCCAGGAATTATTCATGATTTCTCAGGGGCCTTCAGTGCCATGATGAGAAAAGAGGCTGCAATTTTTTCATTCAAAATACTGTTAATTAGAGGCCACCTTCAAGGAAATGGTGTTGTCTATATTTTTTGTCTATTAGTTTTGTCTATATTTTATGCTCTAAATTCAAGGTACTGCAAATGCAATAAACACAGAAGTTTAATAGTATTCTAAACCAATAGCATGCTCTTTAATTATTACAGATTAAAGCTGCCTTAGGGCTGGCGAGGTGGCACTAGAGGTAAGGTGTCTGCCTTGCAAGCGCTAGCCAAGGAAGGACCGCGGTTCGATCCCCCGGCATCCCATATGGTCCCCCCAAGCCAGGGGGCAATTTCTGAGCGCTTAGCCAGGAGTAACCCCTGAGCACCAAACAGGTGTGGCTCGAAAAAAAAAAACAAACAAAACAAAAGAAATTTGATTAAAGCTGCCTTTATAGGGGATTAGAGCTATAATATATAAGGCTTTTGCCTTATACATGGTTGACCTCGGTTTGATCTCTGGAACCTCATATGGTCCCCCAACCCTGCCAAGAGTAATTCCTGAACTCAGAGCCAGGAGTAACCCCTGAGTACCATTGGATATGTCACCCCTTAAAAAAATTGTCACCTTCATTTATATGCATTTGGGAGAAAATTTTTCTGGAACTCACAAATAATAAAGACTTTCAAATTTTTGGGTAAAAACATCATTCTTTTCCACAACTGTTAAAAATAATTACAAATTCCTATACAGTAAATGTTGTAGTTCAGTTTTATTGATCACTTTTAGAGGTATCTGGACTCTATTCATTTAATATGAAAGGATATGAAGAGAGATAAAAATAAAATACAGAGAAAGAGAAAGAATGATAAAACATACAGATTCATACATTTGTGACATCTGTAAAGATGATAGATTAAATAGACACAACTGTGGCAAAGTACAAGAGAAATCACAGTAAATGCTTAATCATTATTGAATCTTTATAGCAACTAAACATAGAATAGATGGTTTTTTTTTTTTTTTTTTAGTTTTTTGGGCCACACCCCATTTGACGCTCAGGGGTTACTCCTGGCTACGCGCTCAGAAATCACCCCTGGCTTGGGGGACCATATGGGACACCGGGGGATCGAACCGCGGTCCATCCGCTTGCAAGGCAGACACCTAACCTGTAGCGCCACCTTCCCGGTCCCGAATAGATGGTTTTTTATCTGCACTTTACACAAGCAAATTAAAGCCAGAGCTATGTAGTCATTTGCTCAGGTTATTTGGCTTGAAAATGGAGGCAGTGAAAAGGATATGATAGTTACACTGATGATGAGAATGGAACAGTCATTATCATTACTGTTTAATCTTCTATGTGCCAAGTACCATACTTGGTATATAGTTATTTTTAATGTTTTATGTCACTTAGAGAACACAACTGATCTTTAATAATCTGCACTTAAATAACTTGGGACTATCATGATGAAATGTGTGTATGTGAGCATCTTGAATTCACTCTAGACATTCCAGGTGTTTAGGTTTTTCTTATTTTGTACTGATTTCCCATTTATTTGGAAGGAAGATTGGTTTATGATGTGAGTTTCAGGTGTACAGAGAAATACAAGTATATGTATTAATTTTGCATTTATCTACAAGTATTTCCAGATATAGCCTTTTAAATGTCAAACATGAGTTCATACTAATACATGGGAACCTTTTTTTTGCAAATACTTATGCCCAGAGCTCAGCCCAACTGAATTAGAATCCATTAAAGCTGAATCCAAGGAAGGTGGGACAAGGGGTAGAACATTGAATAACATGGCTTAGTTCACAAAGTCCTAAGGCAAATAGCCTAGAACCCAGTTTTATCTGACCTCAGTGGAGGAGAGTCTCTCCACTGGGGCCATGTTTGGTTTCTACCGTGCTCGGGGTTTCTTGTTTTTAATTAACATATTCAACACATGTCATTCACTTTGTCTCTGCAGACTTTAGAAGTCTGTTGGCAAGTTTGTGAATCTATTTCGGTGTTGTCCCTCTTTGTAGGGATTGCTTCTAGCAATCACAGAGATGAAGCGTCCAAAAGACTGTGCTGGGAAATATTTCCTGCATAATCTATTTCGAGAGTTGAGTAAATAAGAGCCTCTTTTAAAATGTCAATCTCACCTGAAAATGCTAAGTCTATTAGAAAGTCACACCTTGGTTTCAGCAGTGAGATCATCTTATTTCTCCTTAAGAGGCCTACTGAATGAATATTTGATCTATGAGAGCATGGATCATTTTCTTCTTTTTCCTAACAGGGGCACTGCATAGGAGAGAAAGGGGCAAAAGAGAGGTCAGTCGTCAACATCATCATTGTTGTTGTTACTTATAAGGCTTTTTATTCTAGCTTAGTTTTAGATGTGCAGAAATGACTATGAATACAATATAGCACCCATGTACCCCACACGAAGGCTCCCCTATTATTCACATAGTATATTAGTGGGTACATTCAATATCATTAATTGAACAACACTGACTCATTCATGGTAGTTGTAGCCCACACTTTCTGTATCTTTCTTGGTGTTTTCTTTTAATTTTTTATTTTTAATTATGAGAACAAAGATGCAAAGAAAGATGACAAGGTAAAGTTACAGTGGAAGGACAATCACCCATAAACAGAATTCTCAGTAGTCCCATTGCTGATATCTTAACTTTGAACTTTCAAAGAATATTAAGAAAAATAGAACAGAACCCATGTACAATTACTTTGTCCCTCAAGTCCCCAGATTGTAATACATAATATTTCTTAGCAGCACACAAAGCAATCTAAAGCCATAAACTTATATAACTCCTTATACATTGAAGGCAAAGTACTTTTTTACATTTCCATGCACATGCATATTAGTTTAAGTTAACCCTCAAAAGTTTAAATGGGGTTGTTTTTCTTAAGGATTAGAGTCAAAGGAGCACAGTAAAAAATGGTGTTAGAGTGGCAATTATTGTTTGCATAGGCCCACCAAAAGATGAGGGGACATGGAAAGGAAAAGCCTTGGCCTAAATATAAAGAGACCCTACCCTGAAGTTTCCTGGCATAAGACCAACTCTAGGCTCCAGGCAAACTAGTTTGTCCAATCCAGGTCATTGTCTGTAGTTGCCAATACACTTTTATTTTTCACACAGTTTCTGTTGTTGGTATCATGTTTCTGTATTAAAGATCCTGGAATCTGCATATCCTACATTGCAGTCAGGATGGTGCAGAGCATCCTCTCATTTCACCTCACAATTAAAGGGCAATGCAGAGAACCCTGTCCTGTAAGCAGGTCGTTGTTGTTCTCAAGTCTTCTTAGTGTTAAGGGAAGTCTCTTTTGAGCAAGTTGATGTCAGAGCCGTGGTAGGGTCTTCCTGGTAGAGGGTTGCTTCCAGGTGTTGTTATAAAAAACCTTGGATGTTTCGTAGATAGCTTCCCTGGTTCAGGGGTGAATGGAGGATGCCCATTCTTAGGAGGCCTGTGCCAGGTCATTATATCAATTTTCAGGCTGTAAGGTCCCATTACACTACAAGATTTGTGTGTTCCAATCTCTATTAGATAAGAACTTATTTGTATGTATAGTATTTTCCCATTTTAATGTGCCTATGCAAACAAGGAACAATGCGACATGGCATTATTGGCGCATATAGGGGCCATAAGAAACAAGTCCCAGCAACTTTTGGGGAAAAAAGTCAATGAGTGAATCTCTCCACTTTGAACTAGGAATAAATATTATTTGAAATTTTCCTGCACAAAAGATTGGTCTGCTGTCAAAACTGATTGGTTAATTGATTGTTTGAGACCAGCAAAGACTGGTAAATATTTTTCACCTTAGGCTATAATACAATACCCTTTATTATTTTGTTGTTCACATGGTTCTGGTATTGACAATGGGAATTTATCCAATGATCTCTTCATGTGCTTTTGACATATCCCTAACATGGCAAGATGTATGTATGTATGTATGTATGTATGTATGTATGTATGTATGTATGTGTGTGAGTACTTTGAAGTCAAGGTGTATATTTTTATTCTTTTTTATCTTTCCTATTCTTTGGAGAATTTTGGTTTATAAAAATTATGTGAGTTTCGGGTGTACAGGCTGTCTGTACAATGTCTGTACACACTATTTTAAACTCAAGGATTTTTTTTGGTCACTATCTTCGAATCAGCCATTTTTCAAGAAGAGCTGATACATTTAGTTGGAGATAGTATTAATTAGAGGGTGATTTGGAAACTACTAAAAACTTCTATATGGTATATCTAATGTACGTGTATATATTAATTATGCATTTAGACATATACAAGTATTTCCAGATGTAGCCTTTTAATAAGTCAAGTATGTGTTCATACTAATGCATGGGTACATTTTTTGCAAGTACTTATGCCCAGAGTCTAGCCCAACTAAATTAGAATTCGTGAAATCTGAATTTAAGGTAGGTAGGAGAAGGAGTAGAGCTTAGGCCTTAGGAATTGTACAAAAGCTCCAGGCAATTGGAATAAGCCATGAGTCTTTATAATGACTGACAAGGAAAATAAAACACAACCCAACTTGTCAAAATAAGGTTTTCTTTTTCAGAAAACTTCATATCAAAATTATTAGTAGATGAAAGAATGAGAGAAGTTTCCAAATGAGACATATTTTTATCCTCGGACTAAAAGTTTCAATATTCATTTCTCAAACCCAGATACAGCAGCACTGGTTTTATTCTAGATGAGAAGAAATGGTTCTGTCCTAATTGTCCTAATTGTAAAAGGAACCAATATGGAAGAAAAGAACCACATGAAGAAAACCACATATCAAGAATATGGGCATTAGAAATATGAAGTCATGAAACTTGCTTATGCTTGGATGGATATGGAGACTATTATGTTGAGTGAAATGAGTCAGAAGAAGAGGGATAAATAGAGGCTCAGTCATTTATGGGATGTAAGAAAAATAAAAAAAGGGGCCGGAATAGTGGGTAGTGGGTAGGGAGTTTGCCTTTAATGCGGCTGACCCAGGTTCAATCCCCAGTATTCCATATGGTCCCCAGGCTTATCAGAAGTGATTTCTGAGTGCAGACCCAGGAGTAACCCCTGAGTTCCATCAAGTATGGCCCCTAAACAAAGAATAAATAAATAAATAAATAAAAGATAGTGTGGTAATAATGTCCAGAGACAATAGAGATGAGGGCCAGGAGGGCCAGCTCATAGTAGGAAGCTTGCCACAAAGAATGGAGCAGTGCATTTAGGGTAGAGAAGGGACCACTATGACAATGATAGTTAAAAACTAATCACTCTGAATAATAACTGGGTGGTTAAACTCAGATAAAGTTATGCACGGTACCCTTTAATTAACAATAGTGCAAACCACAGATTCTAAAAGGAAGAACTAAAAATGAGGGAGAGTGAGAAGGGAAGAGAGAGGAGTTAAATGCCTGCCCCAGGATTAGTTAGTGGGGACGGAAACTGAGGACATTGGTGGTGGTAAATGTTCACAGGTGAAGGGTGGTGTTCATTGTAAGTCTAAAACACAATCATGAGCAACTTTATAATTATGGTGTTTAAACAAAAAGAAAAAGAATTTTTTTGGTTGTTTTTTTTTTGGAGGGGGGGCACACCTGATGATGCTCAGGGGTTACTCCTGGCTATATGCTCAGAAATCACTCCTGGCTTGGGGGACCATATGGGATACCGGGAGATCGAACCACAGTCTTCCTAGGCTAGTGTGTGCAAGGCAGGCGCCTTACACCGTGCGCCACCTCTCCAGCCCCGAAAAAAATTTAAGAATCTGGGCATAGTTTATGCAGAACCCAGAGAGTGAAGATGCTCTGAGTGCAGACAGTGGGGTTCTGTAATGGCCAAAAAATGCTATACAAGACCCCAAAATCTGGGCAGTGCCACAAAAGCACCATCCATCATTAAAAATAACTTTAAATTTAAAATATGCCTCAACTTAAATCAAAATAACTCTGCTCTTTGTCCAACACCCACACCCCCCATGCCTGACTCAGAGCTAGAAATGTCTATTCCAAATAGTTCCATATCTTGAAATATAGGAAATATTTATAGTTTGACAAATTATAAAAGTCTATCATCTGATAAAAACCATCTTGATTTGGGTAATGCCAATTCTGTCCAATTAATGTCAACATTCCTATCCATCTTATAAAGTGATTTTAGAACATTTGAGAAGAGAATACCTATTCATAAGCACAAAAGAAATAATATTCATTTAGAATTACTATTTTTAGTCACATCAAGGGACAACCAATACTTCCAGATGTGAAGTAACAAAAAGAACATTTTAAACCAATAAGTACTTTCCCAAAAAAAAAGACTGAACATGAAAATAATACAACTTTTAACCCTGAATACCAACAAATAGAAAATAAAGAAAATGAAGGCAATTGTAAAGAAGCCACAAGTTTAGTAGAGACAAGTGTAGACTGTGAGAGATTTCATCTCACAAATTAAGGCACAAAAAAAGGGAGATGAACTATCACAGCCATATATATATATATTCAAAAATGTAAAGATTATCTGGATTCTAATTTTAAGAAGTATGAACCATAAAAATATGCTTCAAGAAAAATGTAGAGGGGATGGAGCAATAGCACAGGAATAGGGCGTGTGCCTTACACGTGGCCAACAAAGGACGAACCCTGGTTTGAATCCTGGCATCCCATATGGTTCCCCAGGCAAGTCTGCCAGGAGTGAATTCTGATCACAGAGCCAGGAGTAACTCCTGAGTGCTGCCGGGTGTGACCCAAAATAACAACAACAACAAAAAGAAATGAAAGAAAAGAAAAGAGAAGAAAGAAGAAGAAAGAAGAAAAGAAAGAAAGTAAAAGAGAGAAAGAAAGAGGAAGAAAGAAATAAATAGGGAAAGAAAGGGAGAAAGAAAGAAAAGAAAGAAAAAAGAAAGAAAGAAAGAAAGAAAGAAAGAAAGAAAGAAGAGAGAGAAAGAAAGAAAGAAAGAAAGAAAGAAAGAAGAGAGAGAGAGAGAAAGAAAGAAAGAAAGAAAGAAAAGAAGAAAGAAAGAAGAAAGAAAGAGAAGAAAGAAGAAGGAAAGAGAAGAAAGGGGAAGGAGAAAGAGAGAAAGAAAGAGCAAGAAAGAAAGTAAGAAAGAAGACATGAAAGAAAGAAGAGGAAAAGAAAGAAAGAAAGAAAGAAAGAAAGAAAGAAAAATAAGAAAGAGAAGAAAGAAGAAAGGAAAGAAAGAAAAGAAAGAAAGAAAGTAAAGAAAGGAAGGAAGGAAGGAAGAGAGAAAGAAAGAAAGAAGAAGAAGGAAAGAAGAAAAGAAAGAGAAGAAAGAAAAGAAAGAAAGAAAGAAAGAAAGAAAGAAAGAAAGAAAGAAAGAAAGAAAGAAAGAAAGAAAGAAAGAAAGAAAAGAAAGAAAGAAAGAAAGAAAGAAAGAAAGAAAGAAAGAAAGAAAGAAAAAGAAAGAAAGAGAAGAAAGGAAGGAAGGAAGGAAGGAAGGAAGGAAGGAAGGAAGGAAGGAAGGAAGAAAGGAAGGAAGGAAGGAAGGAAGGAAGGAAGGAAGGAAGGAAGGAAGGAAGGAAGGAAGGAAGGAAAAGAAAAATGTAGATTTTTGAAAACAAGCCAAATAGTAGGTAATATATAAGAAATTACTCTTAAAGGCTGGAGCAATAGTACAGGGAATAGGGTGCTCTTCTTACATGCAGCCAACCTGGTTTTGATCCCTGAGGGCAGGGCAAGAAGTAAGCACCTTAAGCACAGCTAGGTGTGTTAAAAAAAAAAAAAATCGAACAAATAAAAAAAAAAAGAAGTTACTGTTAAACTTGTTCAGGACTAACAGTAGTATAGCAATGCTTTTGAAAGATTCTTTATGTTATTGATGCCTACTAAAATATTTATAGGTACAATGTTCTGCGAACTTCTTTGCTTCAACTGTAACAGGAGAAAGGGAGCTGGAAATATAATAAAAGGGGTCAGGTACCTGCCTTGCATGCAGCTCATTCTGGTGTCATCCACAGCATTATATGGTATATCAAGCATCACAAAAAGAGACCCCTCTGCACAAATCCAAGAGTAGCTCCTGAGCACCATTGCATGAGGACCACAAATTAAAAAGAGAAATGGGAGTCGTGGAGAAACAAAGAGATAGGACACTTGCCTTGCACACAGTCTAAAAACATAGGAGTTGGCTCCTGAGACCTGAAAGTAATCCCCTGGATGATGGGCATGGATAGTTGTCTGTTGTGCAACTGATAAGTTCTAGTAGTGACCCAGATTATTTTATGCATGACAGAACGAAGAATAGGTTCAAGCCTAGGTTAGAATCTTTTCATTCTTTGGGAACATCTTAAACTAAACAATCCTAAGCATTTAGCAAGAACACCTGGCACAAAATGAGATCTGGTAAGAACAAAATATTTTTGGTAGATCAGATTGGGAGGAAGCAAGAAACAGCCTTGGAAGAAGTAGGCATGCAGGCCTCAGCAGGAATGTATTGATGCAGCCTTTTGCCTTGTCAAAGAGAACTTTCTTCTCCTTCCTGCTTATGGTTGTGTTCCCACAACCAGGTTGGATCCCTGACACTCCATATGGTTCCCCAAGCCACCAGGAAATATCTCTAAGCACAGAGGCAGGAGTATTCCCTGAGTACTTCTGGGTGTGGCCCCAAATTTTAAAGGAAAAATGGGGAAAGAATTAAGCCAAAGTGACAAATGATAATCATTGTTCATGCCGGGTGATTAATACCTGCCAGTTCATTAGAAAGAAACTCTTTTTATTTTTTCAAAAGTTAAAAACTACCCCTAATATTCTATTCCAAAGAATATTTTAGTTAAATAGTAAATAAAATGTTTTGTGTCAAATACATGCATTCATAAATCAATAATTATTCATAAAAGGATCCAGCTGTTAGGCACTTGCATTAGAATGAGAGGTGTACAGATGAGAAAATCAGGGGTCTGGTGTCAAAAACCTGGCATCAGAGAAGAAGAGTTCAAGAGGCCAAGAAGACCAGAGCTATAGCTGTAAATTGTAACACTATTCTGAGGATCCTATTGGAGATAGTCTGAAATTCAAAAGCAGGGCAGCAGTGGCATCCTGGAAACTTTGGAAGATCAAGACAGTAAGAGGTAAGCAAGTCAACATTCCTCAGAGTGAGCCCTCATCCTTTGAGTAGGGATGTGCTACTCAGATGTGCTAACCAAATGACTTGGCTGCTAAGAAGATGGAATTATCCATTAGCAATGCTTCTCCACTGGTCAAATAGAAAAACTATTCAAAGTAGATAATGGAGTCCCAAGGCTCTAATAGTCTCCCCTCAACAGATAAAAAAAAAAAAAAAGGCTCATTCCTATGCTCATTCACCGGGGCCACTGCATCCTCCACTTCCTTGATGTGCCTATGTTGATCAGCATGCTTTGATTGTGTCAAGCTATTGGAGGCTTCTAAGTCTTTGAATGCATGAAAAATTTGACCCTCATAAATACATTTTCCAAGATCCAGAAATATCATTTGGGTTGGGTTGACAAATCATTAATCAAAAACCAAACAAGGAAGAACAAAAATAATAAAATAGGTTGGTAAAATAAAACACATATGTGCATGCTAGTTTTCCCAAATAAAGTAGCAGCTGGAGACCTCTGCTCTACTCTATAAACTGCAAAAACATCCTTACACAAAACTTTTTTCTAATTCCTCAGCTTAGAAGAGTTCTAAATTCATGAGTTTGAGAACTCAAGCCAGCTCTTTTATTTTCTCCACATGGTACAGAAAGACCACTTTGGACTTTGAAATACACATTTCTTAGCTGCTCTGCTATCTCCCCCTCTCCTTATCAGAACACTAACCCTTATGAGAAGCCTGAGATTCTCCCTTGGTCCCCATTGAACCCAAGTCACTTCATTAGAAGCTATCTTCCAATATTCTCAGGTATACACTGGAGAGAAAGTCTTAACATAAATTTGGAGAGACCAAGACATCTATTTCACAGCTAATCTCTAGACAAACCTGATGCTGATGAATCTTCCCAGGTATTTCAGTTTAGGCTGAAAACTCTGGGGCCTTCTCAGAATGAGGGTGAGCAGATTACTCTCTGCCTAAAGTAACAGTAGCTCATAGCCACACTGGACACTCTCCAACACAGAAACTACCCATCTCCACAACAGCACTGTAACTTCATAGGTCCTGGAGCAATGCGCATGTGACTATGCAACATTCCAACTCTTATAGTACAGTCAGCTCATTAGGATCATGGAAATATTTAAAAGTAAAATAGATGACCACCAAGCTTAATGAGCAAAAACAAAAACATGGCAGGCTCAGGATGGATCTAGTAAACTCTCCATGACTTTCATAACACCATTATAAGATATAATTATCACAAGTGGACTTTTAGTGGCTTTTTTTTTTTGACAGTGCTTCGCGTTAAGCAATACAAAGTCAATTTTTTGTGCCTGCTCAGAGGCAGGTTTAGGAGACAAACGAGAAAATGGGGACATTGGTGGAGGGAAAGTCACCCAGATGGTGGGACTATTGCTGGAATATCTTATGCCTGAAACAACTGTATAATGAACAACTTGGTGAATCACAATGTTATCATTTTCTCAGAAGTTTATTCTAGGACTGGATGATACTTGCCTTGCATGTGGCCAACCCAGGTTTGATCCCGATCCTCTCTGAGCACCATCAGGAATAATTAGAGTCAGGACTAACCCCTAAGCATCACCCAGAATAGCCCCCAAACACCGTAACAAAAAAGTCCATTCTACAGCACTCAATAAATGTTAAGTTGTCTCAGCAAAACATGGCTATTATTCAGTCCTACAGGCATCAGCGTGAAAATGGAAAAGTATCAAATGTCCATATAGTCCGCACACTCTACATCTGAACGGGGACTGGGAAACGCATGACTGCTGAGCCAGCACCGCTGTTTCCAGTCCAGAGATGAAATCACACATTTGCATCTAGCACAGAAAATTCGGTTTCTTGCGTGCTTGTGAAAACGGCCTCTTATAAATAAGAGATCAAGTCTGAAATGCATATCCAAGTGATGCAGATGGAGCTGAGCCAGCAGGAAGGAGAGGTGGTGAATTATAAATCTAATAGAAGAACGAAGTAGGCCCAGCTCTCTTGAGAAAAATATGGAGAAGGAAAGAACCTTCATAGAATGATCACACTCATTTGTGGTGTGTATACACACACACACACACACACACACACACAAAGATAGTATGGTAATAATAACCGACAGTAGATACAAGGTCCAGGAGGACCAGTCCATTGTAAGAAGCTTGCCACAGAGAGGGGGGGAGTGCAGTGAGAGCAAAGAAAAAACCACTATGACAATGAGTGTTGGAAATGATCACTCTGGACAAGAACTGAGTGCTAAAGGGAGAGAAAATAATATGCATGATACTCTTAAGTAACCATATAGCAAGCCACTGTGTCTAAAAAGATGTATAATAAATCCACATACCATATTTCCAACCCCAGATGAGCTGGTCTGAAGCAGGGTCATGTGTGAATTAGTAAACCAAACCAGTCAGTAGAGAATCGTGGAGTAGGGTGACTTCTTGCCTCGTGGTCTCTCTGAGTCGCCAAAACTGAAACCTCTCTTTATTCTACCAATACAAATTCAGCCAGAAAGGGAAGGGTTGACTGAGATTCAGGTGACTTTTACAAATCAGAGGGCTTGGTGAAAAGAAAGAGGAAGTTGGGAAATACTTTTGCCCAAAGCAAAAGCAGAATGTAGACTAACAGAAGGGAGGGAGGGAAGGAGGGAGGGAGAGAGAGAGAGAGAGAGAGAGAGAGAGAGAGAGAGAGAGAGAGAGAGAGAGGAAAAATGTTTGCCCTGTGGTAAGGCAGAGGGGAGATCAAGAAGGAAACTGAGTACATCAGTGGCAGGAAATGTACACTGTTGAAGGGTATTGGACATTTGCATGACTGAAATTCAATATGAATAACTTTGTATCTGTGGGGAAAAAGCAAATGTACTATGAACAACCTTATAAACCATGGTGTTTAAATAAAGTAATTAATAACAATAATTTAATAAAAGAACATTCATGGCCAGAGAATTTGAAGAATATACTACTTAACTGTCCTCCCCACAGAAATGGATCATTCAATTAGTTTTAACAACCACTTGGAGCGAATGAACACTCTTCTGAGTTGACTGGTTATCTGAGTAAGAACAGCAACACAATTTTTAGGAGAAGCATAAACTAGTGGTTTCCTCTTGCAACACTTACAGATTCCTTATACAATCCATCATAGCAATGGATTTGATTTCCAGGAGCTTGCTTTCCAGATCTTAAAAAAGTCATAATAATAGGGCTTCTAATAGCCACTAGAAGGAATACATTCGAAATGTTTACTGCATGCCTGGCACTATGTTCAAGTGATGAAACCGTCACTAACACCACAGAAGCAGGGACTATTTTTAACCCATATTGAAGCCAAGGAAACTGAGTCAGAAAACGTTAAATAACTTGCCTAAGCAGGTTCATGTAATTAGCGAGACAGAGATGAGAAAATAGTTGACATTTAGCTGTTTCCAGGCACTGAGAGAGTCGTCAATGCTTCCTCCTCCCCTTCAAGTGTTCTCACGCACACGAAGAAATGTGGGGTGTAAGCAATGGGGACCCCTTTAAAATGGGAATGTTTTAACTAGGACAAATAGCACATCAAACTATGTCAGCCATGAAATCCAATTAGGTTACCATCTTCCTTTCCAAACTCCCTTGAAGACAAAATTCGCTGGGGATACTTGACATTGCTTTCCCACATCTCAAAACCCCGCTTGGAGATTTGGAAGCAGTGGCCAAGTATTTGTTGCCTGAACAAAGATTCCAAGTGACTTTGGAAAGATGAGATTTTCATCCAGTCAAAAGAGGCAAGACCTCTGTGGGAATGATTGCTGAGAAATAGGACATACAGTCAGAACCCAAGGAAGAGAGTTCTTCTTATTAAATACCTGCAGGTCCTTTAGCTGATGAAAAAATTGAATTCCAAGGAGGAAAAGTGATTTTGACAAGGTCACAGTCGAGGGCTGGTGTATTGGGGATTTGAACCACCAATTCCTGATGTGCCATGCAATGGCCTCTAGTCTAGTGAGAGAGAGAGAGAGAGGAAGAGAGAAAGAGAGAGAGACAGACAGACAGAGAGAAGAAAAGAGGGAATCATCCCACATTCCAATGCATTCTTGTCACTTTGTTTTTAACATATATTCATTAATATTTCACTTATCCAAGCTTTGTATCAAAGAAATTTTAGTAATAAATGATTTGGTGAGGTCATACCTGGTGGTGCTTTGCATTTACACTCAGGTTTTACATGCAAGGATCACTTGTACATTTGGTGAACCATATTTGGTGCCAGGAATTGAACCAAGGTCAGCCACATGCAAGGCAAACACCCGACCCACTGTACTATTGCTCCAACCCCAGTAAATAATTTTAAAGTAAGACCAATACCATTTCTTTAAGACTTGACACAATCCCACTATAAATTAAAAAATAAATCTAGAAATAATTTTATAATAAACTGTGCAATGATTATGAGATAAAATACTTGCTTCTAATGTGTTTTGTAAGACCTGTTTTTTTTTTAATTTATTCACCTTTCTCTTTTCACTTTACTCTGCTCCCCCCTTTAATATTCTACAATTTTTTCCTTCTTGTTCTTTCTTCACTTTTTACAAATAAATAGACTATCAGTCAACTGCAAGATACCAATATAACTTTTGTTGTTTTGTTTTTTTTTCATCTGTAGACAGGTCAGATTTCTTACTCAAAAACTGAAGAGTTCTCATTTTCTCTCTCTGACAATTTGGTTCCAAATAAAAGCCTTTTTATGCTTTCACTGGTTCCTCCCATTCTTTTCTTAGTTTGAATTCATTCTCCTCATCTCCTTGTCTAAGCATCTAGCTCAGCTAGGCCTGATTGGAGTCTGAATCTGAGCCTGCTCTGAATTGCCCAACCCAGAAGGCCTACCCAATAGACATGGGGGTGGTGAGTAGGGACTCCTAGGGCATATCTGGAAATCCAGAGCAAAGTATGATGTGGTGTGGAGTCTGATGTGAAATGCCAGAGCTTCCTTCTGACATGGATTTTGGAAAATGAAAACACATTGTGAAAACACAATGCATTGGACCAGCCTGGGTGAGAAACAGGTAGGCACTTCTCAACCAAGTCCTGGAGAAGAGCCAGTGGCTGGGGACAGAGCCAATATCTGTCCTTCAGAGGAAGCCCTAGACTCTGTTGACCTCCAAGGGCAAATATCTAAGCAACTGGTACACACAAGGGAGCTTCTAACCCCCTAAACTGGAGGCTGCCAAGATCATCAGAATGTGACCTCAACCCCTCACTAGATGTAGTAAATAATAAAACCAAAGTAAAATTGATCTTCTATTTTTCCCCCTTAAAATCTATTTTCCAGAACACCCTTCTTCTAATTCTATTTGCTTCCTGATGAGTAGAATGAGATCAGAGGCATTAGCTTTACTTTGACCCTGGGATAAAGGAGGGGAAACTATAGATTGAGCTTGTGGGTAAATGAACCTCATTTAGACTTACATCTGGAGCTGTTGTTTGGCAGCTGGAGGCTCAGGAGGAAGTTACTCGGCCTCCCTGAGCTCAGTCTTCCTCTTGGCCATGGGATTGATGCTAATCAGACTTTATCTCAGAGGGATGTGGAGAGGATTAAATGGGGTAATTAACTATCCCATTTCAAATTAGGCCTGGAAAGCCTAGTTTAATCTAAGAGTAGAGATAGTTCTGATTTGATTAAATTAGTACTTTGCAGTCAGGGTGGAAAAAAAAAAAAAAAGATCCAGGGATCCAAACCATGGGTGGTGAGTCTCAAAGATTCTTAAGGGCCATTTGTCAAGAATTTAGCATTTTGTTTGGTTTTGGAGCCACACCCAACTGTTTTCAGGGCTTACTCTTGCTCTGCATTCAGGAATCACTCCTGGCAGGCTCAGGGAATCATATTGGGTGCAGGGATCAAGCCCCGATTGCCTAGGTGCAAGGCTAGCATCCTACCCACTGTGCTCTCACTCTGGCCTCCCCGGTTCAAATTCTTTACTGTATCAATTCTACATAACAAATGCTGTTGGGCAATTCCCTAAAATTCCTACAGTCCTTGGGGTTGCCTTATGGAGACAATGGTTCTAGATCTCTCATTGTTTTCTCTGTGGATTAACTAAAAGAAGGATACATTCTCAAAATAGACAGTTCCTTTTCCTGAAACTTCTCAGGCTCATGTTCTATTTTCCATTGTATGTGATAGTTCTAAGGTCAGAGATCAAACCTTTGGAAAATAATAATTTATGCTCCAATGCCTGGCATGGTGCTAGGGAACCTATAAATATGTTCCCTGTAATCAGGGCCCTATGAGTTGCAGTAGAATAAAAGAATGATTAAATTCAGCTTCCAAGAACATGACCCACCCCAGGGTTTCCACCTGTCTCTTCTTTCCTCCTTCTTCTTGACTCCGTTTCCTTCCCTTCCTGAAGTTATAATTATCTGAACAATATCCTGACAGTAGATATTTTTGGACCAAGATGCTGGGTATTGAGTGCTTTCTCTCTCTCCATCTGCCTTTATTCCTGAGCTACTAATAGCCTATGGTGGATTTATTTTTTTTCACCCCTGTAGGATGAGCAGCAGTTCTTGCCTGAGAATATCTTCTGAAGTGACCCTGTGCTTAGAAGTTATTTTAAACCTGTGATGTCTCTTCTTTTTAAGAGTCCAAGATGAAATTGCCAAGCCCTCCCAGAATCCCAGAACAGGTTGGTGGTTCAAGGAGCACTAGAGAGTGGTGAGTTCATTCTTCCTTCCCCCCTCAAGTTAACCAGGCAAGGTCAAAGAGGAAAGGAAATGGTGAGAGGGTGGATGGAAAAGCCCAGTCTACACAGCATTGAATGAACACAACAAGACCCAAAGGCTGATGGACAAAGACTGAGGCGGTTGGCCCTGGTCAATTATCCTATCTATCTCCCTTTGGTATTATATAACTAACCTCTACTCACCCCTTAAAGGGCTGAGACTCCAAAGGCCACAAAATCCTTTCTTGACTCTAGATCTCTCTTATTGGCCTGCCTTTTGCTAATATGATCAAAATAAATAGATCCCACATTTAGGCATTAACTCATAAGCCAATAACCTAACTACTTTAAATATCAAATTGCTCTTTTTCTACTATTCCCCCATAGAATTCCATGAATGTGTTGTTAATGGCTTTCTGTCATTCTCTACCCCTTAAAGCTAACATAGTGGCAGGCCTGTACTAGTAGGTTCTCAGACATACCTCCTGAAAGAATAAAACCCTAGAAAATTCTGTGAGAGGACATAAACAAATTGAAACTAAATTTGATTTGTCTGTAACTGGAATGCTCAAAATCTGTGACTGAAACAAAATCATGTTTATTTCTCTTGCCATATAAATGGCCTGAGGTTGGCAATTCAAGGCTGATGTGGTGCCTCCACTTTGTAAGAAAACAGATCCAGTCAAGAAAGAAAATAGTGAGAAGCCAGTACTTTTAGGAGCTACAAGTAAAATATAATTACAGCCTCCAAAGCCAATTACAGTCTCCACAAGCCAAGTCCAGACTCCTGAGACAGTCAGGATCCAATTGAAGCTTCGCAATGAGCCATATGTATGAACTGAGGCTACCAACTACATTTGCTGAGTTTGTTTTGTGAGCTACAAGAAGATTAAGAGGGGAAATGAGTAGAATGTGGTTGGGGAGAAGCAGAGATAAAGAGAGGGAGGAGGAAAGGATAAAGAAATGAAAGAGGAGGAAGAGAAAAATAATATTCACTACTATAACTACTACTACTACAACACTACTTAGCTGCTGCTGCTTCTGCTGCCGGCTACTACTACAACTTATGACTCTCAGCAATACCATCCACCTCTCTTGTGCTCTACCCCTTGACTGTATTTCCTCTCTCCTTTCTATCGCATTCCATGATTCTGTTCTTAACAAAAAACTGAGCTTTTACCCAAGCATTGGGAAATCCAACCAAATAATACAAAGATTCAGAAAAAAAAAAGTTCTAAATTTTGAACACTTCTTAAACTTGTTGTGTTTGGCCAACACCTTGTTCTAAGGAAAGAGAGACTATTATGACTTCTGATCAACAATATGTGATCTACAAGCTACTGTTCCTTTAAGAATGAACCCAGACCCTTGTAATTGCTGCTGGAGGGCAGTTAGGCCAGAAGTAAATAAAGCTGGAGCTGAGGTGCTAGCCTCTACTGGCCCTGCTTGATTACTCCTACTGGATGCTCGCTGCTGCAGAATTGCTGGAGAAACTGTTTACCAGACTCTGCTCCTGCTGCCTTTTGCTGCTTCTGTTGTTTGCCTTTGTCTGATCCTTTCCCTGGCTGTCGCCTTGCCCTGGTCCCAACCTTGGCCCTTTCTCACCTTCTTTCAGCTTAGGGGTAAGCTGTAAGGCCCCTGATCTCTCTAATTTGTCTTTCCCTCAATTAAACCCTGTTTCTAACCCACTTTTGTTGGAGTTTTGACATCTTGTGATGCTCAGAAGTTACTTTAGTTCAGCACTCAGGAGTTACTTCTGGTGGTGCTCAGGGGGTCATATAGTATACCAGGGATAGAATCAGGTTAACCATGTTAACCTGGAAAATGAAACAAGGAAAATGCCCTAGTTGTTATACTATCTCTCCAGTCCTTAATATTTTTAATACTCTTCACAAAGACACCACAAAAAGTTAACAATACACTTTATAGCTCTTCTGTTCCATTTCTCAGTAATGGTACCATTTATCTTATTTATCTTCTAAAAAGAAAACCTGATTAGAGTTACACCTTCAAATTCCAATCCAGGATAAACAAAAAAAGTCAACTCACTTTATTATCAAGAGTGTGACTTTTTGACCTGCAGTTATACTTTTAAAAATAATAGGGGATATAACTAGTTTTGATAAATTTAGCAATGAAGAGTTATTTTAGCATGTTTTAATTATAGAGCTCAGGAATGTTTATCTCACCTGCAGTCCACGGATTCAGCTGCCTGAAATAAGAATAAGATTAAACACAGATGGGGCCAGAGAGTGGTGCAGTGGTAGGGCATTTGCCTTGCATGTGGCTGACCTAGGATGGACCTCGGTTCAATCCCTTGGCATCCCATATGGTCCCCCAAGTCAGGATCAATTTCTGAGCACATAGCTAGGAGTAACCCCTGAGTGTCACCTGGTGTGACCCACCCTCAAAAAAAAAGATTAAACAGGGTTGTAGTCTGGGTCTCAGCTATACTCTCCACAAAGATAAGCTCCCCATGCTCAAAAATTACCTAAACTAAGAAAATTGTTCTCTTCAATGTTGGCTTGAAATTCTTCAAGTTGTGCTAAATTAAAGCAAAAATGCCTGACACTCCTACTACTTTGGTGAATCATTGATATTTATCTCCCTGGATTCTAAAACTTTAGGAGTAGGCCAGAATCACTATGATCAAGATAACCCATCTGTGACCTCACAGCACAGGTAGAAAGAAGATCACTCAGCCTCAGCTTACTCTATTGTGTTAAGAGATACTAGTGTTTGCTCTCAATTCTGTTAGCACCAATGAGTTGAACAAGTAGAGCACACCCCAAACACTGGTGTCTTTCAGTTGTCAAAAATACAATAAGTCCTGTGAGTTATTGGACATGTTTACTTAGCCAAAAAAAAAAAAATGAAAAAGGTCTTCCCACAAATCTCACTGTTTTATGCTGAAGATAAACAAGGTGCCAAAAACTAAGTAGATTATGACTTAGGATATGGGAATTGTAGGAGGGAGAGGAGAAGTCAGCGGGAGGAATCTAGACCACTTATGAGTGAACAGGTGTAGGGCAATGTTTCCTAATAAAATATGTTCATGTGATTATAGTGCTTATGGGTATGAGTACATACATTTATATCTTTATATAATAACTGAGAAACCCCTAAATGTAACTAGACCATTAGAAAATGTTTTTCCTGGGTCAAAGAAATGATCAAATTGTAGAACACCCACCTAGTAGGAGAAGGGCCCTGAGATAGGCCTGTGGCGCCTCATATTCCTCCAGAATTCTGTTTCTGGTGGCCCCTGAGAACTGCCAAAAATTACCACACCAAAGAATGTTAGTATTAAGGGGTCGGAGTTCTAGTAGATGCAGGTAGTGTATTTGCCTTACATGTGGCTGACTGGGTTTGATTTCTGGCACTTTTTATGGGCCTCTGAGCCTGCCAGGATTGATCTCCATGTGCAGAGTCAATAATAAGTCCTGAATACAGCCTGGTGTAAGAAGAAAGTTTTAAAAACATTTGGTATAAATGCACTGCTTGTTTAATTTTTTTTTCAGACTGCAATAGGGCATTTTCAGCATTTTTGTATGTCAAGCCTCAAGTCATCTCATAAATGTAGCTTTCTCCATATTTTCTTCCACATGTCTAAAAATCCTTTCTTCTGCCCTGGGCTTTGTTTTTCTATTGAGAACTAAGAGAAATGCATCCACATTGGAAATTCCTCTTTCACTGAATTTCTCCTGAACTCCTCCCTCATTAAATCTTGACTCAGCTAAGTTATCTGAGGTTGTTCCATCTCCCTAATGTGCCGTTTCCTTACCTGTAAAATGGTGAAGAGAGAAGAGCTGTCTTACCCCCATTGTTTCCACGGTTCAATACAAAAAGCACCTATTTTATATTGAAAAGCATCAAATCCAAAGTGAGATACACTGGGTCAGGCTGTATCTATCCAGGCTCTGATTTTTTTACTCGTTATGTCTCTCGAGAAATGTCCTTTAGTCTCCCAGCTTCTATTTCCTTTAAATGAGATGATACCATTATCCGTGAGGCCAGATAATTGCCGACTCAAATGAGATCATTGGAGCTAAGCATCCTGGAACAGAATGCCAAGCCCTTGATGAGTCTTCAATAACTGCTAGCTGAGTAAGTATATAATGAATTGGAGTAATAATGAAGGTGGGACCAGAAGTAGAAATAGGATGACAGAAGCTTAGCTGGGTTGCCCCAAGATACAGCTGCTCTGCTTCTATTTGGCTGAGCTAAGCAGCCTGCAGGGACCTTGAATTGACATTAATCACTCCTAATAGCAAGTGATTTTAAGTTCCTGATAGAATCCCCTCTATAGCACTGAGAATCATTAGCATTACCTCTGTGACCCTTAGATTAGACCCCCCAACACACAGATTTGAATTCATCAACCCTGCCTTAGCCCAGTTGCCCCAAAATACTTTATTCTCTCCCTCCCTCACTCTCTCATCCCCTCCCCAAGATCTGTAACCCACTAATTTCTATTGCTATTGAACAGACCAGTAACCAACAAGTATAAATTTGATAGATTCATAGAACAAGCTCCAAAACTTTGAGGCTCCTGGGATCTTTGTCTCTACTGCACTGTGGAGTGGCACCTCTAGGCAGCTGGAGGGCTTGAAAAAAAATGCGTTCTCAGAGAGAAAGAAACTCTTATCCACTGCTGGTGGGAATGCCGTCTAGTTCAACCTTTATGGAAAGCAATATGGAGATTCCTCCAAAAACTGGAAATTGAGCTCCCATACGATCCAGCTATACAACTCCTAGGAATATACCCTAGAAACACAAAAATACAATACAAAAATTCCTTCCTTACACCTATATTTATTGCAGCACTATTTACCATAGCAAGACTATGGAAACAACCAAGAAGCCCTTCAACAGATGAATGACTAAAGAAACTGTGATGCATATACACAATGGAATATTATGCAGCCACAGGAGAGATGCAGTCATGAAATTTTCCTATACATGGATATACATGGAATCTATTATGCTGAGTAAAATAAGTCAGAGAGAGAGAAAGATGCAAAATGATCTTACTCATCTATGTGTTTTAAGAAAAATGAAAGACATTCTTGCAATCATTTTCAGAGACAAAAGAGAGGAGGGCTGGAAGTTACAGCCCACTTCATGAACCTCACCACAAAGAGTGATGAGTTTAGTCAGAGAAATAACTACATTGCGAACTATCCTAACAATGAGAATGTATGAGGGAAATAAAAAGCCTGTCTAGAGTACAGGCAGGGGCGAGGTGGGGAGCAGGGATATTTGGGACATTGGTGGTGGGAATGTTGCACTGGTGATGGGGAGTGTCCTCTTAAATGACTGAAAACCAACCACAATCATGTTTGTAACCAAGTGTTTAAATAAAATATTATTAAAAAAATAAAAGAAAGAAAAAGAAAAAATGTGTTCTCGGTGATACCCATGTGGCAATGAAATGTTTCTCCAGGGGCACCTCCTCTGGAGATGGAACAGAATTGGCTGTTCTCTTTCTCCTGCTATCAAGTATAGATCCTGAGATAAAAACTGGTCTGAGTAGCTGTTTAAAGGTGTTGATTTAGCTTCAGCATCCCAAGAACCTTCAATCCTCACTGGTCCTGTCTGTGTTCATACAATTCACAGTCATTAAAAACATACACACACAACTATTCTCTCTAGGGTGCAGATAAATAAAGTGCCCAATGCTGAGTCTGGCATGTATGCAAAGGTTTTCCACTGCCTCTAAACAGAATAGTCTGGAGAACAGGTGGTAAAAGAGACCTTATTTTGATGATGCTCCCAACAATTCTGTAGCTCATCTTAGCCCTCAAACATAACTCACAAATTTACAACTCAAACAATAAATCAATACACATCTAGCGATTTCCTTTCCCTCCAGGCCTTCTCTCCTAGCTCATCAAGCAGAGGTGTTTTCCTAACACATCAATGACTTACCAGTATCCAAAACTCCCTCCCCACTCCCATGGGTTTCTTTGAACATTCCCCAAGAAAAACTGGCATTCTTGAAGCTGACCTCACCCTACTCTGTGGTGTGTCAAAGTGTAAATGATACTCTGATTTAAAAACTCTCTCTCTCTCTCTCTCTCTCTCTCTCTCTCTCTCTCACACACACACACACACACACACACACACACACACACACACACACACACACACAATGCTTCTACCTGCATTTTTTTTCCCAATAGTCTAGGGTCCACATGGCATGGTGCTCAAGGATCATTACTGGCAGGATTGGCGGACCCTGTGTGGTGCCAGTTCTTGAACCCTGGTCAGTCAGGTAAAGTGTAAACACCTAAACCCCTCTCCTATCTCTGCAGCTCCTGTATTATCCAGAGAAAAAAGTGACATGCATTTGCAGGCACATTTAGCCATCTAGAATAATGCTGTCGCATTATCCTTTCACTAAATCAGAGGGCTGGAGAGAGAACACCAGGGTTGGAACGGAACCAGAAGAGCATGTTTTATCTCCCAAGTTCACAACCTGTCTGTTCAAGTGTCTTTATAGTGTCACCTGGAGCTAAATGCCCCAGGTGGGGTGCTGTATCAGTAACAGTGTATTCCCAAGAAATGTCCCCAGTCCACTTTGCACTTTACCTCTCCATGGCCAGTGCTTCGGGGACAGCCTGCCAACAACTCACTCCCAGATTCTCTGAAGAATTTCCAATCAATCTAGTCTCCTGGACATCTGGAATCCAATTTCCACTGAGATTTCTCCAGGTAATGGCTTCTGAGTCTGCATTTATTACCTTGTCCCAAATTTTCTCTCCAAATTCCTTTCCTCCTTTACTCTTTTCAGTGCAATCAAACCTGAAGAACACATGACCCCTATGCCTTTGAACTTGCTGGTCTGATAATGATATTGTTCTTGTTCCAGATCTGTGTGATGGTGACTTTGAACTCTTTGTCTCATTTAAATGCCTCCCAGATAGAGTATTTTTTCCATGTGTCTGTGTCTTTGCTAGAACACAAGTGGGAAAAATCTCCTTGATGTTTTCTGGCTCTCCTACTCCATGTGAGATTTTTCAGGGATCCATTATGTTTTATCAGTTTTATCTTCACTGCTTAGCTTTACTGAGTGGAATTCTGAGATGGTGCAAAAGATTCTAGCCCCCAGAGTATATGACTTATGTCATTCCTCCTCTCCCCTCCATATTTAGTGGTATAATGAAACATCACAGTATATTCCAAGATTGCATCATAATGGGTCATGAAGACATGCTGACACCATTATTAAGGTCCTTAACAGGGCTTTGAGTTCATTAAAGGGATATTATGCTGGGTGGACTCATTTAATCTGGTGTATTTTTCTTTTCCTTTTTGATTTCGGGTCACAGCAGCACTCCAGGCTTACTCTTGGCTCTGCACTCAGGAATCACTCCTGGTAGTACTTGAAAGACCATATAGGATGATAGAGATTGAACCTAGCTTAACTGTCCACAAGGCAATCACCCTGCCTGCTATACTATTTGCTCTGGCCTCCAAGTGAAAATTTAGTGAATATTTTGCCATGTCTTTAGGGGGCAAGGGTGCAGGGACATTGGCCCATTGCATAGAGGTACTCAGGAATCACTCTTTTTTTTTTTAAAATAATATGGAACGCTTCACGAATTTGCGTGTCATCTTTGCGCAGAGGCCATGCTAATCTACTCTGCATTGTTCCAATTTTAGTATATGTGCTGCCGAAGCGAGCACAGGGATCACTCTTATTCTGTGTTTATGGACAACTTCTGGCAGTGCTTGGATTTTGAACCAGATCAATGAACCGAAAGCAAAGCAAGCACTTTGACCCATGTTCTATCTTTCTGGCCCTTTACCCACATCCTGAAGAAGTTAATTCCCCTCTAGATGGAGGAAGACTTAGGGGTGAGCTTTGGGACTGTGGAGAAGTCCCCAACTTGACAGAAGCAAGGACTTCAGTCCTAAATCCAAAAAGAAAGAAATTCTGCCACTAGGCCTTAGAAGAATCTGTAGGCTCCACAAATAGTAGATTTTAGCTGGATGCAGCCTTGACCAAGGACCCAGCTAAGCAAGTGCTTAGATTCCTGATCTACAAAATAAATGAGTAGCAAGTATATTGGGAGCAGTCCCTGAGTGTGGATGGGGGTTACACATTACATAGCAATAAAGAATGGGTGTCAACAGCAAAGTGCAAATAGAAGGCCTGCAAGTAAATAGCACTGAATGAACAAAACTTCAATTTTTGTCTGAAATACTTTCAAATGTTTTTCTGACTATAAAGATAGCTCAGTGGACTGGATCCTAAGCTTTCACACAGGAGATCTAGGTTCAGATCTGGCACCATATGGTCCCCTGAAAACTACTGCAATTGGCCCACCTGCTGCTCCAGGCCATAAGCTGGGAATGGTCCCAGAGCACAAGTGAGGCCTTAGTCAATGCTTTCTTTCTTTCCTGGAGTGAGAGTCTATACCTACATGTGGAAAAGAAAGAAAACATGAAAAAAGAGCATTTTGAGGGAGACAGAGAAAAAAGAAAAAGAAGAAACTAAATGTAGACAAATTCACAATTATTTAAAAAATGAGTCCTGAACTTGCCTCTCAGCAAACATCCCTTGGAGTTGGTTGGCCCCAAATGATTGGGACCAAAGGACAGAGAAGGAAATACAGGAGACACTGAGACAAAACACTTGCAATAAATTAAAGAGGCCCCTACTCACAAGAACTGAAGATAAGAAATTCTGCAAACATTCCAATCAAGGAAAGGGAGGAGCAAGCACATTTCATTGTTCCTCAAGTCAGTGCACCAGGCTGAGGAGTCTCCAAGATTTTGTATTTATTTGTTTTGCCTGGTTTTGTTTCTCCCTCTTTGCCTGAAGAGTGGGAACTGATTATCTACACCTACAGGGGTGCAGTCTCCTGGGACTCCTGTCTGTGGGAGGAGAAGGAACAGCAAGGCTGAGAGCCATTGTTTTTTACTCTCTGGTACTGCAATGTGGCATATGTCCCTTCATTTTTAGTTGCCCAAAGGTACCTAATAATTCCAAACATCTATCACTACAGGGTAGTGAGAAGACCCAGATCTGACTGAAAAATGTGAACATGGGAAAAGCTACTCACCTACAAAGCTCTGCCAACTGTTTCCCAGACAAGCTCTTGCCTTTTCCTCTTTGCCTTTGACTCATCAAGGACTCTGAACTGAGGAAACTCAAGAAATAATCTATCTCCCAAGCTTTTGGCTCAGGGGTAGGTTTGCCTTCAGCTCTGCTGGGACTGAGCACTACAGAACAGGCAGTGCAGCTGCTGCTCTACCAACAGAGCTTGAGGTCCCAGGGACTGTTTTCCAGGACTGAGGCTGGGTTTAACTTGTTATCAACATATTTCTAAGCACCTCCACAGAGTCTTAGACATTAGGTCCAGACAGCCCAAGAGACAAAGCTCTTTCTGTAGAAAGGGTGTTTTGTGCTCTGAAGGTAAACATTGTCTTGCCCCTCCTGCTGTCTTCAACACCCTTACCTGCCCCAAAGCTGTTCATCAGACCACTTAACTTTGTACTGAGAATGTGTGAGTCTGCACAAGGAAGTGGGAGTCTTCTTCGCCCTCTCTCATGTTCCTGTTCCTCAACTCCCAGCACCTTAAAAACCAAGATGGCTGTGTTGACCTTTTAGGTATTACCCATCATACTTTTCATCATGTCTCCCTTTGAAGAACTACCTGTTCACATATTCACCACTTTTATCTTTCCACACACTGGATCATATGTAATCGGCTACAAATCTTGATTTAAGGTTGCTTGATCACTAAGCTACCCTAGCTCGTGTCATTTGGAGTACATATTTGCAGGGGGCTGTAGAGGGGGTGGATTTGGCACCATACCTGGCATTTTTCAGAGTATTGAGAATTACTCCTAGCTCTGTGTGCAGGGATCACTCCTGGCAGTACCTAGTGAACCAAATGTGATGCTGGGGACCCAAGCAAAGTCAGCTACAAGAAAGTCAAGTGCTTTCCCACTGTACTGTCTATATTCAGAACTGCTGTCTTGGAGAGAGAAAAGAAAGCGCTCTCTCCCACATTGTATACTGCAGACATATCACCCTCCCTCACACACACAACCAGTGGTGCATCCATTCCACCCATTTGTAAGATACAAGGTCAGTTTCCCCCTTTCGTTTTAGGAATAAAAAGCTATTTCTTCAGATTAGAAGAATCTGAACACATTCAAGGGAGTTTGCTGAAGACGCAATCCTTACCCATGATTTAGATTGAATAATCAAACCAATATCAACAAAGTGCATAGTTTTTTGAAGCTATATAAGGCACATTTTATGATGCAAGTAATAAAATTATGGATGTAAAATAGGATAGAGAGAGTGAAAAACCTTTCTCTAAACTGGCTGCCCACAATGAATCATTGTGAATAGATTTTTTTCAAGGGCTTTTAGATTTTTTTCCTGTGCCCACAAATACACAGTCAAGTGGAGTCACATTTTAAATAACCCCCACATTGTATACTGCAGACACAGCCACACACA
Source organism: Suncus etruscus (assembly GCF_024139225.1). Taxonomy (NCBI): domain Eukaryota; kingdom Metazoa; phylum Chordata; class Mammalia; order Eulipotyphla; family Soricidae; genus Suncus; species Suncus etruscus. The sequence goes on from NC_064849.1 coordinate 11,934,252, forward strand.
ACCAGAGGTACATTCAACCCATCCATTTGTCATATACAAGGTCAGTCCCCCCTTTTGTTTTAGGGATACAAACAATGCTGCAATGAAAGTTCTTATACATGCTGTTTAGCACACTAATTTGACTATTTTCAAGAAAAAGGTCCTTAAAAATGTGATCTGGCAGGTCTAAAGGCAAAATTCACACATACCCTTTGGCCCTACAAAGCCCCTTGTTTGGCTACTTTAATAGACTGTCATCTCCTTTGTTCCCTTAGATGATGCAATATAGAGAAACAGTGTCAAAGGAGTAAAGAAAAATCTGTGTCACCATGTCCACCAAAGACATAGAATCAAAGCTCAATAATCACCCCATCCTACTCATTATTCTATCCTACTCATCACCCCATCTACTCAATTTTTCTGAATACCCTGGTCTTGGCACATCTGTAAGAGTTTGAAAGACTTGAACCCTCTTGGATGAAAGTTCAACATTGACCTATAAATATTAGGAGATCCTAAGATTTCTTGCCACCCACAGATCAACCTTGTTTAGCTCAAACCCAACCAGCAATAGTTTGGGATCTGTTCCCTGGTCTTCTTTGAGCCTTTCTGATTACATTATCCTACTGATTCCCAGTAAGTCAGCCTTACTTATGAAGAAGTCTGCTCTTCCTTTCAGGCATAAAACTCTATAGTGGAAGGGACAAAGAGATAGCACAGTGAATAGGGCATTAGCCTTGCATACAACTGATCCAGGTTTCATCCTCAGTATCCTCTATGGTCCCCTGGCTCTGCCGGGAGCAATTACTAAGCACAGAAACAGGAGTAACTCCTGAACATTGTCATATGTGCCCCACCAATAAAAGTATAAAACAACTCTAATTCAGGCCAGAGTATTCAACAAACAGTCCCAGTTTCTCTGTCCCTGCTGCAAATGCAGGAGCCTTAGCACTGCAGAATGGCTCTGGGCTCCCTAACTCACTCTAAAAGTGAGTCTATAACATTTTGTGGAGGTTTTCAGTGAAGCTAGAATGTTCTTAGATCTCTACTTGACTGAACTTGTGAGAAAACAGACTTGTCATCAGTTTTCAGTTGAAAGCTGCAGAGAGCACAACTTCCTGTTGAATCCTAGGCTGCTAGCCCACTGAGAAAATCAGGATAGGGTCTTGCACAGTAAAAATCTTTCTTCTGTGTGTAAAGCCACCAACTGGGTTTAGTTCATGGTCACAGAGAGTGCCTCAAACCTGCCCACATTACAGTGAATCAGCTCAAGGAAAATCATTTAGGTGCCAAGCTTGAGTGATCCACTTTGAAACAAAGAAATAGATGAATCTCCTTCTATCTGTTCACTGAGTACCTCTGAGTAAAAGTCACATGCAAAAAATTATCAGGATTCATAAAAGTACTAACAAAACAGAAAAGACCCTATAGTCCAGTATGCACAATGGACCCAAAATCACCATTCCCATCATTATCCCCCCACAAATCTTTTCCATTGTGAATCTAAAGTTGACTTGTAAACTTAGCTTCAGTGAGGGGCAGGAGGTTGAACAGTGTTACACAGGAAATGACACAATGGGGGACCCATTTCAGCTTGGACGCATTGCAAATTTGCTTTCCTGCCTTCAAGGAATAGGCATGAAAGCCCACCCTCCTTCCACCACAGCTCAAACAGAATACAGGAGCAGCAGTCTGGGAGAGCTGGAAGAATCCATAGAAATAGAGAGGTTATTTCTGGATAATTGGCAGCAGCCATGTTGCAGAGCACATGGGAGGCAAGATCTCCATGGCAACACAGTTGATGATGGCTCCATATTTAAACCACATGTTCAGCCTTGACACTTCTCAGCAGCTGAGTATTTCCTGTCCTCTGTGCAGGGTTCTCTCACTTAGGGCAGCAAGCGTCTCAGCAGAGGTCCACAGAAGGCAAGGAAAGCATGAAATATGCCAAAGAAAACATCGCAAATCTTATAGGTTTTCTAAGAGGAAGAGAAATCTGCATCCAGCAAGAGGAGAGTCACTGGCAAATGCCACCTAAAGAGAACCAACAACCTATAAATTACAAGTCCTGATGTCAGGTATTCTTTTTTTTTTTTTTTTTTCATTAATCTTCTGTCGTGTAAAGAATAAAGTTGAACACAAGATTCTCTGCCATTGTTTATTATTCTCAGTGAATATGTTGTGCTCTTGTGAAGATTAGTGATTCAGATAGTGAGAAACTTAACTCTCAAGATTCTGGTGCCTGGAGGGGGCTCAGTAGAGAGCACCTCATTTATAGAATTCTGCACTACACAAAATATAATTCAGCTGTGAAAGTGGACAATAGTCTCCTTTCACCACAAAAGCATATCAAGGCCATTGTTCATTGGATATTTATTTTGGCCAGTTATCCACTTGAAAATAGTGTTAGGAACTTGGGGCATAGCAGTGAGCTTGGCAATATCTGTATTCTCCCTCCATTATTCATTTTCCTATTAACTGAACATCAGCTATTCCTATTTACAAGAACCATCCCAATGCCTCCTGTGCCCCAGAAACTCTGCTTCATGTCTTGTTCCACAAGCCAGGTTACCTCCACTATTCCACTTTTTGGCCTAAGAATCCACTAAAAAGGAGTCATTCTTTATTTCAATAACATTTATTATTCCCAATGATAGTAAGAGTTTAGTATGAAGAAAATATTCATTAGCCAAAGAAATTTAGATATCACTAAGCTCTTCCAAGTCTTTTAATTTTATACAGATTGTCAGTAAAGGCATACAGATAGTCAAGTGGCAATGTTTTAAGAAACCTGTGAGTATTTAAGAATGTTTTATGCTTTCTCTCCACCACCCAATAAAGCAATAAAATTTATCCTCAACTTCCAAACAGAAATTCTTAAAACATTGGTATTTTTTTTTAAAAAAATTTTATTTGACCCAGAATTTCCACTCTGGTAATTCATCCTAAGCCATCCAAAAAGGTTTTTTAGCATTGTTAATCACAGAATCATTTTCATAGCTTCAAATTAGATATAATCTACATGGCCAGCAATAGGAGAATGATTAAGTAAATTATGATACATTCATTTGAGATGAGATAATATCTTAAAATATTAATCTTTGTGCTTTTCTTTTCTGTACTCCATTATACATGACCCTTCCTCTAGTTAATCAAAGGCATTCAAAGAAATTGGGATTGTTATGGCAAGAATGGAAAGAAAGCACTCCATAATCCAGTATTTTTAACTTCCAAAATAAGTCTTGATAATCACAAGAGATGGTCTAGAGAGAAAGCTGGGTGATGAACTCTATGTAACAATAATCAGTTCTAAAGAAAAGGGTAGATAATTAGGCCTCCTTTCTCTTTTCTATTTGGATGGGGAGATAAGGCATGATTTTAGAGAGAAGAAGCAAGAGAAAGAGGCTGTTGGACATAGAAAGACCACATCAAGAAAAGGCAGCATCAATAGACAAGCTAAAAAAGCAGCCATTCTTGGGCAGATACTGAAAGAATCCATGAGCAGCCTCCCCTGTTGATACTACAGACCTGCAGAAATCCAATGGATGAACTTCTAGCAAAGAGATGATGACCGCCAATGCATTGGTCTGTGAAGTTTCCATAGCACTTCATGGAGAAAGATGCATTTTGAGATACTCAATCCGAAATACAATATAATCTATGCACAAAGAGCAATGAGAAGCTATCAAGAATCTCTCTTGGAGGCCAAATCACTGGCGCAAGCGGTAAGGTGTCTGCCTTGCAAGTGCTAGCCTAGGACAGACAGCTGTTTGATCCCCGGAGTCCCATAATAATCCCCCAAGCCAAGAGTGATTTCTAAGTGCATAGCCAGGAGTAATCCCTGAACATCACCAGCTGTGGCCCAAAAACAAAAATAAAAAATTTTTTTTCTAGCATTGATATGTTATTTTAATGTAGTGAGGTAGTTCATGTGTGTTGGTAGGGGGAATGGTGAGGCCCTCCTCAGCTCAGCCCGGCTCCTGCAGCCTCTACAGCTTGGTGGGTCTGAAGGCTGCAGGGTGACAGCGGAGAAATTCACAGAGCATCAGATAAAGTTCCAGGAGTCAGCTTGCTTTATTTCTTTCTTTTTTTTTTTTTTAAATTTTTTTTTTATTTAAACACCTTGATTACATACATGATTGTGTTTGGGTTTCAGTCATAAAAGGAACACCACCCATCACCAGTGCAACATTCCCATCACCCAAGTCCCAAATCTCCCTCCTCCCCCGCCAACCCCCGCCTGTACCCTAAACAGGCTCTACATTTCCCTCATACATTCTCAATATTAGGACAGTTCAAAATGTAGTTATTTCTCTAACTAAACTCATCACTCTTTGTGGTGAGCTTCCTGAGGTGAGCTGGAACTTCCAGCTCTTTTCTCTTTTGTGTCTGAAAATTATTATTACAAGGGTGTCTTTCATTTTTCTTAAAACCCATAGATGAGTGAGACCATTCTGCGTTTTTCTCTCTCTCTCTCTCTGACTTATTTCACTCAGCATAATAGATTCCATGTACATCCATGTATAGGAAAATTTCATGACTTCATCTCTCCTGACAGCTGCATAATATTCCATTGTGTATATGTACCACAGTTTCTTTAGCCATTCGTCTGTTGAAGGGCATCTTGGTTGTTTCCAGAGTCTTGCTATGGTAAATAGAGCTGCAATGAATATAGGTGTAAGGAAGGGGTTTTTGTATTGTATTTTTGTGTTCCTAGGGTATATTCCTAGGAGTGGTATAGCTGGATCGAATGGGAGCTCGATTTCCAGTTTTTGGAGGAATCTCCATATCGCTTTCCATAAAGGTTGAACTAGACAGCATTCCCACCAGCAGTGGATAAGAGTTCCTTTCACTCCACATCCCCGCCAACACTGTTTATTCTCATTCTTTGTGATGTGTGCCATTCTCTGGGGTGTGAGGTGGTATCTCATCGTTGTTTTGATTTGCATCTCCCTGATGATTAGTGATGTGGAACATTTTTTCATGTGTCTTTTGGCCATGCGTATTTCTTCTTTGTCAAAGTGTCTGTTCATTTCTTCTCCCCATTTTTTGATGGGGTTAGATGTTTTTTTCTTGTAAAGTTCTGTCAGTGCCTTGTATATTTTGGAGATTAGCCCCTTATCTGATGGGTATTGGGTGAATAGTTTCTCCCACTCAGTGGGTGGCTCTTGTATCCTGGGCACTATTTCCTTTGAGGTGCAGAAGCTTCTCAGCTTAATATATTCCCATCTGTTAATCTCTGCTTTCACTTGCTTGGAGAGTGCAGTTTCCTCCTTGAAGATGCCTGTAATGTCCTGGAGTGTTTTGCCTATGTGCTGTTCTATATATCTTATGGTTTTGGGGCTGATATCGAGGTCTTTAATCCATTTGGATTTTACCTTTGTACATGATGTTAGCTGGGGGTCTAAGTTTAATTTTTTGCAAGTGGCTATCCAATTGTGCCAACACCACTTGTTGAAGAGGCTTTCCCTGCTCCATTTAGGATTTCCTGCTCCTTTATCAAAAATTAGATGGTTGTATCTCTGGGGAACATTTTCTGAGTATTCAAGCCTATTCCACTGATCTGAGGACCTATCCTTATTCCAATACCATGCTGTTTTGATAATTGTTGCTTTGTAGTACAGTTTAAAGTTGGGAAAAGTAATTCCTCCCATATTCTTTTTCCCAATGATTGCTTTAGCTATTCGAGGGTGTTTATTGTTCCAAATGAATTTCAAAAGTGTCTGATCCACTTCTTTGAAGAATGTCATGGGTATCTTTAGAGGGATGGCATTAAATCTGTATAATGCCTTGGGGAGTATTGACATTTTGATGATGTTAATCCTGCCAATCCATGAGCAGGGTATGTGTTTCCATTTCCGTGTGTCCTCTCTTATTTCTTGGAGCAGAGTTTTATAGTTTTCTTTGTATAGGTCCTTTACATATTTAGTCAAGTTGATTCCAAGATATTTGAGTTTGTGTGGTACTATTGTGAATGGGGTTGTTTTCTTAATGTCCATTTCATCCTTATTACTATTGGTATATAGAAAGGCCATTGATTTTTGTGTGTTAATTTTGTAGCCTGCCACCTTGCTATATGAGTCTATTGTTTCTAGAAGCTTTTTGATAGAGTCTTTAGGGTTTTCTAATTAGAGTATCATGTCATCTGCAAACAGTGAGAGCTTGACTTCTTCCTTTCCTATCTGGATTCCCTTGATATCCTTTTCTTGCCTAATCGCTATAGCAAGTACTTCCAGTGCTATGTTGAATAGGAGTGGTGAGAGAGGACAGCCTTGTCTTGTGCCAGAATTTAGAGGGAAGGCTTTCAGTTTTTCTCCATTGAGGATAATATTTGCCACTGGCTTGTGGTAGATGGCCTTCACTATATTGAGAAAGGTTCCCTCCATTCCCATCTTGCTGAGAGTTTTGATCAAGAATGGGTGTTGGACCTTATCAAATGCTTTCTCTGCATCTATTGATATGATCATGTGGTTTTTATTTTTCTTGTTATTGATGTTGTGTATTATGTTGATAGATTTACGGATGTTAAACCAGCCTTGCATTCCTGGGATGAAACCTACTTGATCGTAGTGGATGATCTTCTTAACGAGGCATTGAATCCTATTTGCCAGGATTTTGTTGAGGATCTTTGCATCTGCATTCATCAGTGATATTGGTCTGTAATTTTCTTTTTTGGTAGCGTCTCTGTCTGGTTTAGGTATCAAGGTGATGTTGGCTTCATAAAAGCTATTTGGAAGTGTTTCTGTTTGTTCAATTTCATGAAAGAGTCTTGCCAAGATTGGCAGTAGTTCCTCTTGGAAAGTTTGATAGAATTCATTAGTGAATCCATCTGGACCTGGGCTTTTGTTTTTCGGCAGACATTTGATTACTGTTTTAATTTCATCAATGGTGATGGGGGTGTTTAGATATGCTACATCCTCTTCCTTCAACCGTGGAAGATTATAAGAGTCCAAGAATTTAGCCATTTCTTCCAGGTTCTCATTTTTAGTGGCGTAGAGTTTTTCAAAGTAGTTTCTGATTACCCTTTGAATCTCTGTCATATCAGTAGTGATCTCTCCTTTTTCATTCCTGATACGAGTTATCAAGTTTCTCTCTCTCTCTTTCTTTGTTAGGTTTGCCAGTGGTCTATCAATCTTGTTTATTTTTTCAAAGAACCAACTTCTGCTTTCGTTGATCTTTCGGATTGTTTTTTGAGTTTCCACTTCGTTGATTTCTGCTCTCAGCTTTGTTATTTCCTTCTGTCTTCCTATTCTTGGGTCCTTTTGTTGAGCATTTTCTAGTTCTATTAGCTGTGTCATTAAGCTACTCAGGTAAGCTCCTTCTTCCTTCCTGATGTGTGCTTGCAAAGCTATAAATTTTCCTCTCAGTACTGCTTTTGCTGTGTCCCATAAGTTCTGAGAGTTTGTGTCTTTATTGTCATTTGTTTCCAGGAACCTTTTGATTTCCTCCTTGATTTCATCTCGGACCCACTGGTTATTGAGCATGAGGCTGTTTAACTTCCAGGTGTTAAAGTGTTTCTTCTGAGTCCCTTTGGAGTTCACAAATAATTTCAGAGCCTTGTGGTCAGCGAAGGTAGTCTGCAAAATTTCTATCCTCTTGATCTTATGGAGGTATGTTTTATGTGCCAGCATGTAGTCTATCCTGGAGAATGTCCCATGTACATTGGAGAAGAATGTGTATCCAGGTTTCTGGGGATGGAGTGTCCTATATATATCCACTAGGCCTCTTTCTTCCATTTCTCTCCTCAGGTCTAGTATATTCTTGTTGGGTTTCAGTCTGGTTGACCTGTCCAGTGTTGACAAAGCCGTGTTAAGGTCCCCCACAATTATTGTGTTGTTGTTGATATTATTTTTCAGATTTGTCAACAGTTGTATTAAATATTTTGCTGGCCCCTCATTCGGTGCATATATGTTTAGGAGAGTGAATTCTTCCTGCTCTACGTACCCCTTGATTAATATAAAATGTCCGTCTTTGTCCCTTACAACCTTCCTGAGTATAAAGTTTGCATTATCTGATATTAGTATGGCCACTCCAGCTTTTTTATGGGTGTTGTTTGCTTGGATAACTTTTCTCCAGCCTTTTATTTTGAGTCTATGTTTGTTCTGACTATTCAGGTGCGTTTCTTGTAGGCAGCAGAAGGTTGGATTGAGTTTTTTGATCCACTTAGCCACTCTGTGTCTCTTAACTGGTGCATTTAGTCCATTGACGTTGAGAGAAAGAATTGTCCTGGGATTTAACGCCATCTTTATTTCAAAATTTGGTGTGTCTTTTGGGTAGTCTTGTCTTAGATTAGGTCTTTCAGTTTTTCTCTTAAGACTGGTTTTGTGTCTGTGAAGTTTCTGAGCTGTTTTTTGTCTGTGAAACCATGTATTCTTCCATCAAACCGGAAAGTGAGTTTTGCTGGGTATAGTATTCTGGGTGAAGCATTCATTTCATTCAGTCTTGTCACAATATCCCACCACTGCTTTCTGGCATTGAGCGTTTCTGGTGACAGGTCTGCTGTAAATCTCAGGGAAGCTTGCTTGAACATGATTTCCCCTTTTGATCTTGCTGTTTTCAGAATTCTGTCTCTATCTGTGGGATTTGTCATTGTGACTAGGATGTGTCTTGGGGTGGTTTTTCTGGGGTCTCTTTTGGTTGGTACTCTTCGGGCATGCAGGATTTGATCACATATATTCTTTAGCTCTGGAAGTTTCTCTTTAATGATGTTCTTGACCATTGATTCTTCCTGGAAATTTTCTTCCTGGGTCTCTGGGACTCCAATGATTCTTAAGTTGTTTCTGTTGATCTTATCATAGACTTCTATTTTCGTCTGTTCCCATTCTTTGACTAATTTTTCCATTGTCTGCTCATTTGCTTTAAGTTTTTTGTCCAATCTCTCCTGCTGTATGGAATTGTTATGTATCTCATCTTCCACAGCACCAAGTCTATTCTCAGCTTCTGATACCCTGTCCCAGAGCTTATCCATTTTGTCATTCACTTCGTTTACTGACTTTTTCAGTCCTGTTAGTTGACATGTTATTTCAGTTTGGAGTTTTGTCATTTCTGCCTTCATATTTTCTTGGTTCTTATTAGTGTTCTGTTCAACTCGATCCATGGTTTCTTGGAGTCTGTTGAGCACCTTCCATATTGCTAGTCTAAAGTCCTTATCTGAGAGGTTGATTAGTTGTTCAGTCATTATCTGGTCCTCAGAATTGTCATCTTCATTCTCTATGTCTGATGCTGGTTTGCGTTGTTTCCCCATTGTCACACTTGTATTGTGGGTTTTTCTACGTGTTGTAGTGGTATTCATTGTCTATATGATGTAGGCAGCACACTCCTCTGGCTCCTCCCTTTCTGGATGGGCTGACTTGCCTCTAAGGGAGGGGAGTCCTCCGTGGATGAAGCCTCACACTGGGACAAATCTTAGGCCTGAGCATGCAACAGAGAAGACAGTCCAGAGAGAAATGTTTGCTTCTGTGATATAGCGCCGTTCTTAGTGTGATTTTTCCTTCTTGTTGCAATGGAGTTCTTTCCTTAGAAAGAGTGCACGGCCGCGTAGCAAAGCGGAGCGGCCGTGCTCCTCTGAGCCTCTTTTTGCCCCACTCGCAAGAGTTTCACGCAAGAGGACAGTAGACAGACATAGACAGGTCACACTCACAGTCTTTCACAGCTGAGCCCCACTGGGCCGGTGTACTTTCGCGGATTTTCCCCGCCTGGTGTCACACACAGGGAGCCAGCTTTTGTAAAGATTAGCCGGTTTTTATGCTCTGAAGTCCCTCCCTGAAAATGGCGTCTGGGCGAGCGAGGTTTCTGGAGGCTCTTTTTGCCCCACTCGCAAGAGTTTCACGCAAGAGGACAGTAGACAGACATAGACAGGTCACACTCACAGTCTTTCACAGCTGAGCCCCACTGAGCCGGTGTACTTTCGCGGATTTTCCCCGCCTGGTGTCACACACAGGGAGCCAGCTTTTGCAAAGGTTAGCCGGTTTTTATGCTCTCTCCACAGTCAAGCTTTGTGAGTAAGAAAAAGTGCTTTAAGAATGATTACCTCGGGGCCGGTAAGGTGGCGCTAGAGGTAAGGTGTCTGCCTTGCAAGCGCTACCATAGGACGGACAGCGGTTCGATCCCCCGGCGTCCCATATGGTCCCCCCAAGCCAGGGGCAATTTCTGAGCAAATAGCCAGGAGTAACCTCTGAGCATCAAAAATCAGCTTGCTTTATTTCACAGTCCTACACGCCATGTCCATTTCCTCACATGGCTTCAATGCTAAGTCTTTTTCTAAGCAGCCATTTTTCTGCTCCTTCTCTGCCTTTCTCTGCCTCTGTCTCCCTTTCAGCTGCTCTCCAGGTTTTCTTGCTAACTGACTCCCTTTGCTGACTCTAATTCTCCTCCTAATTCCTTCTCTTCCCTCAGGCAGACCTCTCTACCCACCCATTCCAAGTGTAGGTGGTTCTGATTATTGAGGTGGGATAAACAAGATCATTCAGTTCTGTTCATTCAGGTGAGGGAGGGGATACCCACACTGATATCCCAGTGGGACTCAAGAACTCAGAGTGAGTCGAATGCTGTTGCTTTTGTCTTATTACCAAATCCCTAATACATACAGCAATACTACATTTACTTACCTGGTAAGTGTAATCTTGTGTTTCATTAGATTTTTACTTGAACACTTTACCAGAATACTGTTATTATCCCACTTACAGATGAGGAAACGGAGGCAAGAGATACTGAATAGTTTGCCTGTGATTACACAGCTAATGCAGGGGTGAATTAAGGGTTCAAATCTATGAGTTATGACCCTGCAGTCTCTAAACTGAATGTTAATGACATACTGTGTCCCATGGGTCATTAAATATATTTCTACTGAGTTTGTAGCAAAACAAAAGAATATTTCATTATTATCTGAGCAATTGCAATATAAAATGCATGAAAATATACGTAACAATGCTAATAACAGCAGTCAGAGTGATAGCACAGTGATAGGGTGTTTGCCTTGCATGCAGTCCATCCAGGACAGACCTGGGTTTGATCCTCAGCATCCCATATAGTCTTCCAAGGCAGGAGCATTTACTGAATACATAGCCAGGAGTAACCACTGTCACAGGGTGTGGCCCAAAAACAACCAAACAAACAAGCAAACAAAACCAATGCTAATAATAATCTATTGTAGATGATAGAACTATGAGCTATTCCCATATTTTTAATACTGAAAACTTTATATTGAACAAAAGTTACAATTAAACTCTGAGAGCAACATTCACTTTTAGTGCTTCAGGATCTTCACACACAAACACACATACACTGTTTTGGAGATCAACTCTTCTTCTTGAGTTGATCTCCCAGAGAAACTGTATTTTGGCAAGTGAGAAAGGTCACAAAGCCTATTCCTAATTGTATTAGTGCAAATGTCTGTTAACACTCTGTAGAACAAGCAGAGTATAGCAATTATACTATATTTATCCATTACTTTGAAAGGAGGGACAGGGTCATGGATGAGAGATGAGATTAATATAAGCTGTCACATCTCCATAGTGATGACATCCTTCCACTTTCTTCTATCCTGGGATAGTCTTGAAAGGACATTTCTAAACAGAATCAAAGAAAGTCAGTACCAAAGGGTTTCTTTTTAATTTTCACTCTTTATCGTCTGTCTTTTGATAAATGCATCTGCTTAGTTTTCACATAATTTCATTAGTCATGTTCTTCAAGCATTTTTCCATGCCTTGAGTTTATGAAAATATTCACTTTTACTTTCTTAAAAACCTTTCCATTTTCCCCTTGAACACTTACATAGATAAGGCATTTGGGATTTATTTGTTTCTGCAGGATGTGATAGGGTTTTAAGTGTATATTTTCCATAAAGATAACAGGTTAACCTTAAGGAGAATTAAACATATTAATTTATTCCATTGATAAGTAAAATCACCTCTATCACATGGACTTTTATTGTTTCATTGGTCTTATTGTCTATGCCCAGGCCAATACCACACCATGATAACATTGTAGATTTCTAACAAGTTTAGAAATCTGAGTGTGACATAGTTTTGAAAGGCATTTGGCCATCCTGAGAACTGGCTAGCAAACTTACTCTGGAAAGTCCACTCTACAAAAACAACATAAAACCTGTTACATTGATGCTCATTATGACATTGGATTTGTCTTATGTTTATTTACCTGTAGTCTTTATCAGACTAATTCATCTTATATTAAACTGTAATGATGACCAACTAAAGAATATGACATATCTGAGATCTCCAGGGGTAAAAAGAGAAGAATAAATAAGGACTCTGAATCTAGAGCATTTATGAACTTATTTATTATTATCTGACACCATCCATGGTCTAAAGGACTTCTGGCAGCATGATATTCAGAATTTTGATTTGTTCCATCAGTCTCATATAGGCAACGAGAAAAGATTAATTTATCACCAATATTATGGAGACAACAAAATCCCCCCTGCCCCTAGGACTGGCACTAATTTTGAATTTTGATAATTTTTGTTGCTATTTATTAGGTAGCAGACTGGCATAAAAAAGAGGCAGACTCGAAGATTGTTTGTTTGCTTTATTGTTTTCTTTTTAAACATAGACACTTACCTCTAAGCTGCATTAAAATAAAGCTTTGAGAAGGAGTCAATAAACATCATCTTGCAGATTCTGCTGTTGGTGTTATTCTTGTGTCTATTTGACTTTCTTGTAGCAAGTCCAAGGTCAACTTTAATTCCATCATCTATGAATATCCAAAAACATTTCCCTCTCACCAAATTTCCTCATATATGCCAAGAGGCATTGCATGACAACAGCAGATGAATTGGGTTTCTGGAGACTCAGAAAGCAATCACCTAAGAACAAAAAAGTATATATATATTTATATATAGATACATATTACTCTATATATTTAATTGAACTGAGATGTGTGAGCCCAACCAAGAGCACAGCTGCTTCACTTTGCTCTGCAGCCATACATTTCTTCTGCTTAAGGAGCCCAAACACAAAATATAAAAAACAGCACCATACTACAAAGGTCACAATGGGAAAACGAGTAACCCCACCACACATTGTGACTGAAGATGTTACTTATGAAGACCCAACCAACATCAGCCATCTACATTACCTCTCTGATCAGGACTTTCGGGAGGAAATGTTAAGGTTGTTCAAAGAACTCAAGAAAACCATGGAATGGATATCACATAAGACTCAAGATAATATAAGAGTAGAAATGAGAAAACTCAAAACAGAATATTGAGGTTAAAAAGCATGGTAGGTGAAATTAAAAACTCACTGGAAAGCCTCACTATCAGAGTAATAGCAGCTGAGGACAGAATCAGTGAGCAAGAAGATGAACTCATAACACCTCCATTCACCAGAGATTTAAAATAAATGAACAGATAACAACAGATATTTGGGATAAATTTAACAGGAACAACATAAGAGTTTTGTGGTCCAAAAGTGCCAAAAAAAAAAAAAAGAAAACCTATGAGGAAGCAACAGCCAAATACATCATCACTGAGAAATTCCCAGAGCTGAAGAATGTTTGCACCTACATACTGGACAGCTGAAGAGTACCAGCTAAAAGAGAACCCAAATAAAAGCAACCCCAAGGAAATTCTAGTAACAATGATGAAAACCATATATAGAGATAGAATACTGAAAGCAGAAAGATCAAAAAGGGAAATTATATACAAAGAAGCAAGTTAAAGATTTACAACAGATTTATCACAAGTAACACCTCCAAGGTGTTTTTGGGATATAGTAAAATATAAAACTCAATGAAATGAATGCTTCATCAAGAAAATTTATCCAGTCAGACTTTCATCCAGGTTGAAGGCAGGATACACAGCTTCACAGATAAATAATAGCTCAGAAACTTTATAGACTCAAAACATAACTTAAAAGAATAACTGAAAGGTCTACTTTAAGGTCAGGCAGACTTTACAAATACACCAAACTTCTACAAAAAGATAACACAAAACCCCATGACAATAATCTCACTCAACATCAATGGACTAAATGCACCAATTAAAAACACAGCTTGGCAAAATGGATCAAAAGAATTGAATCCAGGGACCAGAGAGATAGTATGGAGGTAAAGCATTTGCCTTTCATGCAGGACGGTGGATTGAATCCTGGCATCCCATATGGTCCCCTGTGCCTGCCATGGGCGATTTCTGAGCATAGAGCCAGGAGTAACCCCTGAGTGCTGCCAGTGTGACCCAAACACCAAAAAAAAAATTGAATCCAACATGTTTTTGTCTGCAAGAAACACATCTGAATAATCAAAGCAAACACAGACTCAAAGTCAAAGGTTGGAGGACAATCCTTCAAGCAAACAACTCCTTTTAAAAAGCTGGGGTGGCCAAACTAGTATAAGATGACACCACGTTAGGATTAAAAAGGTTTTGAGAGACAGAGATGGGCATTTCTTTATAAACAAGGGATGAGTATATAATGAAGAATTTATATTCCTAAATATATATGCACCCAGTGAGGGGCCAGAAAAATACTTAAAACAGCTGTTAATAGACTTAAACAAAGACATCAATAGCAACAAAAAATAGTGGGAGACTTCAACACCTCTTCAACACTTCTGTCACCTCTTTATAGATCAACCAGACTAAAATTTAACAAGAATGTTGTGGCTTTGAAGGAAGAAAAGAAAGTAGTTTAGTGTGTGTGTGTATATATATGTATATATATATATGCATACATACATGCATACATACATATATATGTAAATTTCCCAGAAATCTGGATATACATCCTTCTCCAATGCACATAGGATATTCTCCAAGTCAGACCACATGCTGGGCCATAAAATATACCTCCATAAAATCAAGAGGATAGAAATTGTATCAACTATCTTTTCAGACCACAATGCACTGAAAATAGAAGTGAATTACAGACACAGAGAAAAAGCTTTGACACGTGGAAATTAAATAACTCACAGCCAGTGGGTCAGTGATAAAATTAAGAAAAACATTAAAAGGTTCCTGAAAATAAGAGTAAATGAACTTGAAAGGAGTCTATAGATAATCCCATGACAATATACTCCAAGGGTGGAGAAACTCTGTATCTCTTAGGCCAAGAGGATTCCCTTTTCAAATGACCCCATTATTTACTGTGCCTATGCAGGAGGGGGGAAAAAAAAGAAAGAGACAAAAAAATCAAAAAATAATCTTTTTCTTTCTTTTTCTTTCTTTCTTTTATCTAATTTTTGTCAATTTCTTTGTCTTGGGGTAGATATTGAAGTAGTTGTCCAGATGTTTATTTATATATTTACTTTTTCTTTCTTCCTTTCTCTTCTTCCTTTTTGCGCTCTGTCATGTTTTTTATCTCAAGACCTTGGCAATTATGTGGTGCATATCTTTATTGCTGCAGTGCTCACTGGATATCTTATTTGATACTTCTTTTTGAACGGTTGTGGTGTTTCACCTTCTTTTTGCCCCTTAGTCTCTCAAACCGAGGATGAGAGCCTTTAGAAGGACTCTGCCCATTGTCGGTGTAGTTGATTTTTACCCTATTTTATTACTTATCTCTTCCTCAAATAAAACCACACAACTTGAACTATCTAGTTCCGCCTTCCAATTAGAGGGGGAAGTAATGGAGGTACCAAGACCAAACAGTTATAAGATCACTAAGTAATAAACTAGACACAGAGGGGACCACTCATTCTAGCACCCCCTGGGGTGAGGGTGTAGGATATGGGAGGCAGGATGGGAACCGAGGTGGAGGGAAAACAATTTGGTGATGGGAATTCCCCTGATTCAATATTAATATGTACCTGGAATATTACTGTGAACGATATATAAGCCACTATGATTAAAATAAAAATTATATTAAAAAAGGTTCCTGAAAATAAATAAGAATAAAATTATAACTTATCAGAATTTGTGCAACACAGAAAAAGCAATATTAAAAGATAATTTTATAGCTTTGCAAGCATTCATCAGGAAGGAAGAAAAAAATAGAAAAAGACCAACAAAAGGAACCAAATATAAGCAGGTGGAAGAAAATTATAAAACTTAGAGCAGAAATTAATGAACTGAAAACCAAACAAAAACTATACAAAAGATCAATGAAAGCAAGAGTTTGTTCTTTAAAAAATAAACAAGATCAATAAACCATTTACAAGTTTCACAAAGAGAGAAAATTAATAAACCAAAACTGAAATGCATAGGGGAGATCACTACAGATTATACAGAAATTCAAAGGATAATCAGAGATTACTTTGAGAATTTTTATGTCACAAAACAAGAGAACCCAGAAAAAAAAAAAAAGAATGAATTCTTGGACTTGGAATTGTTGAACTAAGATGACATGGAATGTCTGAATAGACCTATCACTCTTGCTGGAAATTGAAATGATAATCAAAAGTCTTCCATAAATAAAAGCTCAAGCCGACATAGATTTGCTAGTGAATTCTTTCATACCTGTCAAGAGGACCTTCTGCCAATTCTTTTCAGGCTCTTTAAGGAAACAGAAAGAAAAAAAAAAACCACTCCCAAATAGTTTCTATGAAGCTAACATCGCCCTAATACCAAAAGCATCCCTGATGAACACAAATGCAAAGATACTCAACAAAATACTAGCAAATAGAATCCAACAGCTCATCAAGAAGGTTATACACCATGACTAATTAGGATTCCCCCAGAGATGCAAGGATGGTATAACATTTGCAAGTCAATCAATATGACACTATATAAATCAGAGGAAAAATAAAAACCATATGATCATAGCTCTAGATGGAGAGAAAGCATTTGACAAGGTCCAATACCTGGTTATGAAAAAAAAACTCTCCAGAAATGAGAATTGAAGGAACTTTTCTCAATATAGCCAAGGCCATTTATCATAAGCCTGTGGTGAACATTATACTCAATGGAGAAAAACTGAAAACCTTTTCTCTAAGATTTGACAGGAGACAAGGTTGCCCCCTCTCACCACTTCTATTTTTTTTTTTTTTTTGGTTTTTCGGGCCACACCCGTTAGATGCTCAGGGGTTACTCCTGGCTATGTGCTCAGAAATTGCCCCTGGCTTGGGGGGACCATATGGGACGCCGGGGGATCGAACCGTGGTCCTTTCCTTGGCTAGCGCTTGCAAGGCAGACACCTTACCTCTAGCACCACCTCGCCGGCCCCACCACTTCTATTTAATATAGTATAGAAGTACTTCCCATAGCAATCAGTCAAGAAAAAGATATCAAGAGCATCTAGACAAAAAAGGAAGAAGCCAAGTTCACACTTTTGCAGATGATATAATACTAAGAAAATCCAAAAACTTTACTAAAAAGCTTCTATAATTTTGTAAAGTAAACTGGCAGGTTACCGCATTACTATGTAAAAACCCATAGCTTTTCTATATACAAATAATAAAAGATAAAAAAATAGACATTAAAAAAGGCAATCCCATTCACAATTGTGCCTCAGAAAATCAAGAACCTTAGAGTCAACTTAACTAAAGATATGAAAACCTATACAAAGAAAACTACAAAACGCTGTTTAAAGAAATAAAAGAGGACACAAGAAAATGAAGACATATGCCCTGCTCATGGATTGAGAGAATTAACATCAATAAAATGTCAACACTTACCAAAGCATTGTAAAGCTTTAATGCAACCCCTATAAGAATACCCAGACAGGAGTGGTAGCACAGTGGTAGGGCGTTTGTCTTGCACATGGCTGACCCAGGACAGATGTAGGTT
Source organism: Suncus etruscus (assembly GCF_024139225.1). NCBI lineage: Eukaryota > Metazoa > Chordata > Mammalia > Eulipotyphla > Soricidae > Suncus > Suncus etruscus. The sequence continues at coordinate 11,951,911 of NC_064849.1, forward strand.
CAATTCTCACCATCCCATATGGTCCCTGGAGCCATGAGCAATTTCTGAGTGCAGAGCAAGAAGCTCCCCCAAAGAAAAGAATACCCAGACATTTTTCAAAGAAATGGATCAAACACACTTAAAGTTTATTTTGGATAATAAATGTCCATGAGTACATAAAACAATCTTTGGAAAGAAGAAGATGGGAAACATCACTTTTCTCAACTTTAAAGTATACTATAAAGCAGTAATAATTAAAACAGAATAGTATTGGAATAAAGACAGATCCTCAGATCAGTAGAATAGACTTGAATATTCTGACACTGAGCCACAGGTATACAATCAATTAATCTTTGACAAAGAGGCAAAAAAAGTGGAGCAAGGAAAGCCTCTTCAACAAGTGGTGTTGGGAAAACTGGTCAACCACATGCAAAAAAAAGTGAAGTCAAACATTTCTTTAATAACATGTGTGAAGGTCAAATCTAAGTGGATTAAAGACCTTGACATCAGGCCTAAAATCATAAAGCACATAGAGGAAAACATAGGCAGAATACTCTATAAAATGGAAGCTAAAGGCATCTTCAAAAATAAAGCACTGCTGTGTAAACAAAGATAAACCAATGGATTACATTAAATTGAAAAGCTTCTGCACTTCAAAGGAAATAGTGACTATGATACAAAGACTAACCACAGAATGGGAGAGATTATTCACCTGATATCCATCAGATAAGGGGTTAATAGAACTTATCAATAAGAAAAAATTCTAACCCAATCCAAAAATGAGGTGAAGAAATGAACAGACCTTCCCTCAAAGAAAAATATAAATGACCAAAGACACATGAAAAATGTTTCAAATCACTAATCAAGTAAATCAGCATAAAAAAAAAGAGAACTGTTTCATACCAGAGACTGGCACGCATCACAAAGAACAACCAGTGCTGGTACAGATGTGGGGAGAAAGGGATTCTCATTCACTGCTAGTGGGAATGTAGACTAATCAGCCTTTTTGAAAAACAATATGGATATTCCTCAAAAAACTAGAAATTGAGTTTTCATCTGATCCAGCAATACTCCTAGGGATATACCTTAGGAACCCCAAAACACCATACAGAAAATTCATCCACATTCCTATGTTCAGTGCAGCACTATTTATAATAGCCAAAATCTGGAAACAATCCAAGCACCTGAGAAAAGATGAGTGGCTAAAGAAACTGTGGTACATCTACACAATGGAATACTACTCAGCTGTTAGGGAAAATAAACTCATTAAATTTGCTTATACATAGATGAATATAGAGATTATTATGGTAAGGGTAATGAGTCAGAGGGGGAGGGAGAAACAGAAAATATCCCTCATTTGTGGACTATAAAAAATAGATATGATAAGAATACCCAGCGATGATATAGATGAGGATACAGATGAGTCCCATGGTAGAAAAATGATATAGATGAGTCCCATGCTACAAAAAGTGGTAAATCCAGTTAAGATAGTGAATGGTTTTTAGTGACAGTGACAGCTGGAATTGATCACTCTAGAACTGGGTGCTTAAAGGGGTAAAGTGATATAATGGTATCCCTTAATTAGCAATAGAGTAAACCACAATGCCAAAAAAGAGAGAGAGTGAGAATGAATGAGAGAAGAGAAGTAAAATGCCTGCTCCAGGGGCAGGTGGAGGGAAGTGGGTGGGAAGGAAACTGGGGGTATTGGTGGCAGAAAATGTTCACTGTACTGAAAGTCAAAGTGTCTAAAGGGGAAAAATGGGGGGGGGGGAGAGAAAAAGAGAGAGAGAGAGTATATGCGTGAGAGAGAGAGAGAGAGAGTGTGTGTGTGTGTGTGTGTGTGTGTGTGTGTGAGAGAGAGAGAGAGAGAGAGAGAGAGAGAGAGAGAGAGAGGTAAAAGATATGCCCCAGAGACAGGAAAGGGAAAGGGACTTGGGGGAGGTTGAGAGAAAAACTGGGGACATTAGTGGTAGAAAATTTGCACTAGTAAAGTTTGTTGTACATTGTATAACTAACTCAATCATGAACAACTCTATGTGTGAGGGAAAACTGCATTTTGAACAACCTTGTAACCATGCTGTTTAAATTAAAAAATAAAAAAAGAATTTTTAAACTATGGTATCAAAAATATGCACAAGAAAGTCAGATACACCCTCCCTGTTTGTATATATTGGTTTTTGGTTGACACCGGCAGTGCTCAGGGGTTACTCCTCGCTCTATACTCAGAAATCACTCCTGGCAGGCTCAGGGAACCATATGGGATGCCGGGATTCAAAGCACTGTCTTTCTGCATGCAAGGCAAAAGCCTTACCTCCATACTATCTCTCTGGCTCCACCCTCCCTGTATCTTGTTTAATGATTTGCTGAATTAATTTGGTCATAACACCAATTGCTTTTGATGGGATTGTGTGTGTGTGTAAGTGTGTGTGTGTGTGTGTGTGTGTGTGTGTGTGTGTGTGTGTGTGTGTGTGTGAACCAAATAGGCTAAGTGAGTCTATACCATAGGTAGGACTGTAATGGCCCAAAGGTATCTATCACAACTCATTCCCAATAAAGCTTTTGTTTATGAAGAAATTCAGGCTGGCTGAATCAATTATTTATACCAAATAGGAACATGAAGCAAATTTATTTTCTACTCTATAATGAACTGGCCTGGGCCTCTCTCCAGAAAACTTCCACGTGACAATGATAGTCACAGTTTTAGACCATCCATCACTTTTACTACTTGCTTGGCTAGCCATCTGGTCTAGAGAGAAAAGGACTAAGAATAGCCTAACATTTAGGCAAAATGGTTGCTTGGTTGCTCACTACAACCATCTCTATCATTCTCTATCATCTCTCTCTCTCTCTCTCTCTCTCTCTCTCTCTCTCTCTCTATATATATATATATATATATATATATATATATATATATATACATACATATGAACAGTTTTCTGGGCCAGAGATGTGGCTCAATGGTAGAGCATTCACCTTCCATGATAAACCATAAACCATCACTGCAAAATAAAACAAATAAAGACCCTTTGTACTACTGTTATGACCTTACAAGAGTCATTATAGAACAGTCAAAACAATCGATTTCAAACACAAGCTGTGATCCTACATGTCCTTTCTTATTACTGAAAAACTTTCCAGTGACAAAATAAAATTCATAATCTGGCCTTCAAGACTTTCCACCTTCAAAACCCTACCTTCCTCTCTACACTTTTTTTCACAATTTCTTCTGCCCACTGAAACAAACAAATGACCAGATATCAAGCTTTGGCCAAAATTTTAATTTGAGAAATATGAGACATTAATATGGGATCATAAAAGTAACAGCAACAGCGATAATAGCGTTGTTATGTTTTATGTTCTTTCCCTTGGTAAATTATTTATTTTGATGAATTTATGCTGTCAATTTCCATGCCTTCTACTTTGGGTTCAGACATATTTCCAGCTCCCTTCACAATCACATAACAAACATCTCTACTGGAACAAATTCAATATCAAGTGTTTTCTTTACACCAAAAAAAACTGATGGTTTCCTTTGTCCTCTGCCTCTGTGTGAATTGTATCATTAACCAAAACTTCTAGGTCAAAAGACTCTAAATTCCTCTTGTTTCCTCCTTTCTCTTCACTCCTCTCACCTTCCAACACTTATTAGAAATTTCTCACTTTTATTTCCTTTGCTACCAGGCCTAACTAAAGTTGACCTCATTTCTTGTTTGAGTCATTAGGATAAGCACTTAATTAGTCTTTGTCCTACTCTTATGACCTTACACTATTCTTTACAAAACAGTCAGAAAATTTTCTTTCAAACACAGGTCATGATGCTTATATATCTTTTCTCTTATCAAAAAATTTTTCAGTGGAAAAATAAAATTTGCACTCTGGCTTATAAGACCTTCCATTGCCAGCTGGACCCCACCTTCCTCTCTCCATTTATTTCATAACCGCTGCTCTGACCACACTAACTTTATCAATGCTTCTCACACTCCTAAAATCAGCTTCACCCTTATGCTTTAATATGCACAGTTTCCTTTTTCTGGAATGTTCTTCCTCAAATCTTATAACGACATCCCTGTCTTTCAGCTTTCCTTTCAAATGTCATCTTTCAAGAAACACTTTCTCTAAATCATTGTACAACTTAGACTGCAAGCAGAAAAAGCAGAAGGCATTCCAGTCTGTGAAAGTTCAATACTAGCACCTATTTATGTTCTACATGTGATACATAATCCATGTGGTCAGTCAGGTCTTACTAACCCAAGAATTTGCAACAACAGTTGAAGGAAGCAAGAAGCATGACTAGATCCCAGAAATTGGGGTTACCTCACAGAAGCTGGAAGAAACTTCTGGCCTGCTCTGCAGAAACTAAAGTTACTAAGAAGCCCAATCAGCAGAGTGGCGGGGAATACCATTTCTCCCTTCTTCCATTTCTCAAGACTTTCACCACTGCTTCCATTGACTGAATTCAGTAGAAGTCAACTGAAAGAGATGCTTAGAGAAAAATCTCCACATCCCCAGACATACAGATCCTAACAGGAAAATGGAGAAAGTTAAAATAAAGACAGAGAGCCCAAAACAAGTGGCCCATACCACATCTTACCATCTCTCCTTTCCCACTCAATTTTTATCATATCATTCTTTTTCATTATTTTTATAAAAGTTATTACTTTTTCAACTTGTTTATTTACCTTCCTAAATGAGAATGCAAGTCTCATCGTCTTTGTCTGTGAATATGGCTCTATTGCTTTAAACAGTGCCTGGCTCAGGCAGGGCATGCATTAAATGAATAAAAAGTCTACTTAGTGAGTGATTCCTGTGTCTGAAGCATTGTGCTAAGGGCTTTCCATGAACTATCTCCCAGAGTGTCTCATGATTATTTGATATTTATATGGAAGCAAGAGCTCAGTAAAGAATTATGAAGTATTTTGCATGGATAGATCATAACACACAGTAAACTGTCAATAATATAAACTGCAAAGAAGAAATGACCCTCCACAGTGCTCATTTATCAATGTGACATTGTGCCAACTTAAAAAATTCACTTCACTACTAATGAATATCTTATTCTACACCTTCCCTGAGCTGTGTTGGATGAAGTCATTGGCTTTTACCTATCACATCTATCTCCACCAGAAAGGGAATAAGAGAAAATAAGTCTGTGTCACTGTTAGTTTGGTCCAACCAAATTTCAGTCTATTGACCTTGAGAAAACAAAGGGTTTATTTGAAGACTTACAATAGTACCGTCACTTTCTGATAAACACTAGACAATATAAAAATACCTTGTCTGACTAGTACCTTTCAATCTAACTATAGGTATTAGTTATCGCTTGGTAAAATATGCTCATCCCAGGGGGCATGGGAGAAGATATCTTAGCTCTGTACATGTGATTTTATACAGAATCAAACAGAAATTATAGAGCTCTATTAAGTTGGGGGCCAAGTGTTTTTATTAATGGCATCTAGCCATGGAGCATCTGTCCTTGGGAAAGAAACTCTGGGAGGTGCCACTTGAGGAAACACCAGCATCCCTACCCCAACTCAGCCCCCTCCTGGTGCCTTCAGCATGTGATTCATGCTATGCAGGCTGTCTCCAGGGGGAGAAGCCAAGATTCTGTCTTTAGCTCTTAAAGCAACTTTTCATCTTGTAAGAATGTCAGCTGCTCACTTTGCAACATAACCAAGCAAAAACCATTTCAGACCTTTGGCTCCATTAAGCCATGATGTAGCTAAGATAATTAAATCACCAAAGAAAATGATATAGAAAAAGGCACCAACCCAGTTGCCTTGGAGTCCAATTAAGTTCTGTATGGCTTCTCTTAAAGCCATAGCATTTTATTAGTTTTACATTAAATCAATGAAGCTTACACCAAAGTTTGGAGTGCTTTGGATGTAGTCATAATGGAGTCCTTGGAAAAGTATGATAGAGGCTCCGAAATTGGCTTGGAACATCTGCCATGTTGAAATGCAATAACAAGAGTCTCAGCCAACATCCTCCAGCCATAATAAATTGATTTACTATCCTTTTCTGATTGGACTCCACAGGGGAAAATATGGTTCCTTTTTTCAATGTGCTATTTCCAGGTCCTGTGACTGCTCTTCCAAGCAAACTCTCCTAGGATATGAGACCCCATATGTTCATTTTCATTACTTACCTTTATTCTAATCCAACTACTTAAGGCAGCTTAAAGATCATCCACATAAGGAAAATTACATGAATAAAATTTAGGTGAATATACTATGGCCCATACATAAAATACTCCTCAGCCATTCTAAATTATGTAGAACTCTCCAGACTGGGATCATTTCTGCACACACCCCAATTTCATTATTAATAGATGAGGAAAAAAATAGACCATGCTTTATTTGGGTAGACACAAAGAGAAAATGCAAATAACTTTTGTAGTAATATATGAGACATTCTGAATACCCATGGTCTCTGAGATTCTGCTGCTGCAAAAAGAACATAGTCCAGTCGTCCTGAGAACCAAATTGTGGCTAACCTATAACTTGAACCCATCCAGCATGATGCCATTGCCATTTACATTCACTGGCCTTCTCAAGATCCTTTTGCAATCAATCACTTTCACAAAGATCCCTGTCTTGGGCTCTATTTCTAGGGAATTTTATATGGAAGTCAATGTTAAGTTGTCAAAGATATTAAAGCTCTAAAAACACAGACATGCTGCTCCTACAATATTGTCAACAATGATTCTTTCGCTTTGGAAGTAAATATACCCGCCTCCTTAATATCCTTTCCTCTTCTCACTGTTTTCACTTCACCCATAATTACCACATATTTTTTTTGGTTCTTGGGCCACACTCAGTGATGTTCAGGGGTTACTTCTGGCTATGAGAAATTGCTCCTGGCTTGGGGGACATTATGGGACGTCAGGAGATTGAACCGTGGTCTGTCCTGGGCTAGCGTGCATGAAAGGCAGACACCCTACAGCTTGTGCCACCACAAATCTTTTCTAACCAACCTCTGCCTGCTCTGCTTCTACTTGGTGACCCTGGCCATAGAATTAATTAATGACATTTCATGCTTCTAGTTTTTAGGCTATGGAAACCTCAGTCTTCCTGCTGAAATTAGTTGTTAGGCTGTCATTATTGGTTGGCTTCAGAATTGATTCTTCACATCTATGTTTGCTCATGCTTTTCCTCTGTATGATTGTCCTCTACTCTTTGCCTATTACTTCTAACTCCTTCTTGAGAGGAACACTGAACTATTATTCTAACCAAAAAAAATTCCTTTTGTTTCAAGTTCTTCTAGTCCCATAGTCACTTTTCTATACCATACCTCAAATTTACCAGGGTACAGCTTATCTGTATGATTTTTTAATTAACAATTATCTTAACATTGCACGCCACTATAGGAGATCTTCTCTGGTGTTGCCCATTCCTGTTTCTCAGTGTTGAAAAACAGCATTTACCAGACTGCAAATATTTAACATTCACTGAATTAATGGATTGTAGCTAATGAACATAACCTATTAGAATTCAATGCTAAATTTTATCCTGACCTACTTTAATCCTAAACAAAAAAAGAGAAAACAATCACTTAATTCCCAGTGTCTAGAGACAAAATAAATAAAATAACTGTTACTTAGAAAGATTACTTATAGTGTAGAAACTGAAGAAAATTTTCTCTACTAGGAGGTCATTAAAATATTTTGACAGAAGCCAGAGCACAGTACAGCATATAGGGTGTACTTGCAAGCAACTTATCTGGACTTGATCTCCGGCATTGCATATGGTCCCCTAAGCCTGCCAAGAGTAATTCCTGGGTACAGAGCTAGGAGTTAGCCCTGAACATTGCTGTATATGGCCAAAAATGCAAAAACAATAACAAAAAATATCAAAATATTTTAATCGACAGTCTCAAAAACATACTTATAATAAATAAGGAAGATGGATTTAAGTGATTTGATTCCTTGATTCAGACTATATTGATTGAGCAACTGCTATGTTACAGGTATTGAATTGTGCTGCAGGGGTGAGGGCTAACAACCAGAAAACTAGAGATAATGTAATCCGTCTCTTCTGGAATCTCTTCTGAAGAGTCAGACAAAAGTCAACAAATCTCAGAAACAATGCTAGGACAGTTAAGCAAAGGTACATGCTTAACACCCAGACAAGACAGAATATTAAACCTAGACCAGGGTATTGATCAACTTAAGATCTGAAGCTAGAGTAAACTTTTCCCCCAGGCAGCCAAAAGGAAAGGGTTTCCCACGTAGAAGATGCAACATATGAGACTGTCTTATAGAATAAGTTGTTTGTGGAGGGTTTAAGCCCCAGTGGTTAAAGTAGAAGGGCTCATGTCCACTGAAATGAAGACCAGATATGACAAGAGTCAGGCAATGAAGAAATGTGTCCTGAGACCATTGGGAAGCTACTGAATGTCTTTGATCTAATAAATGAAACAAGCAGACTTTTATTTGAAAAAAAAAAATGACTTGGCATCTAGAAAAACAAAATGCATGGAATCCAGAGAGAATATGAGAAAACCAAATGAGCCAAAAGTTGAGGTGAGGTGATTTACTAATGCAGGTGATGAATGGTAAATTTTCAACTTCTAATTATTAAGGGAAGAAGAAAAAAGGGAGTGTACATTTTTCGTTGAATATCTTATAGCCAAAGTGATTCTCCCCAAAGGACAAAATAGCACATTTCAGGTACACAGCCCTCTGATAAATTGATTTTAATAAGGTTTAAACTTTAAGATCCTAAGAACTGTACTGGTAATACTTTAAGAATGTGCCTCATTTTTGAGCTTGTCAAGAGACCTCAAATTAAAATTTAAACTATCCAGAACTGACATATTGACATCTACATAGACACTGGGGACATGGGTAGATTTTTGTTGAGCTAAAAGCACCTTGAACAGCTACATCTCCACAAAGTCAAAGATTCTCACATAAATATTGCTTAGATTTATAATAATGGAAAGTTGTGGATATCTACACTTTGGTTTATTCTAACTGACTAATGTGAAGATTGATTTACACTATTCATTTTGGGGGTCCTTCACAAATCATTAATTAAAATAACATCTAGATATCCATCAGACAAGGGGCTATTATCTAAGATATACAACTTACTGACAAAATTTAACAAGAAAAAAAAGCATCTAACCCCATCAAAAATGGGGAGAAGAAATGAACAGACACTCGCTCAAAGAAGAAATACAAATGGCCAAAAGGCACATGAAAAAAAGTTTCACATCACTAATTATCAGGAGATGAAAATCAAAATAACAGTGAGGTACTATTTCACACCACAGAGACTGGCACACATCACAAAAAAAAAAAAAAAAAAAAAAAAAAAAAAGAACAATCAGTATTGGCGGGGATGTGAAAAGAAAGAAACTCTCATTTAGTGTTGGTGGGAATGCTGTCTAGTCCAGCCCTTATGGAGAACAATATGTAGATTCCTCAAAAAACTAAAAATTGAGCTCCCATATAATCCAGCTATACCACTCCTAGGGATATACCCTCGGAACACAAAAATCCAATACAAAATTTTCTTCCTCATACCTGTATTCATCTGGAAACAACCAAAATGCCCTTCAACAGATGAATAGCTAAAAAAATTGTGGTACATATACACAATGGAATATTATGCAGCCATCAGGAGAGATGAAGTCATAAATTTTTTTCTATACATGGATGGACATGGAAACTATTATGCTGAGTGAAATACGTCAGAAGGAGAGATAGACATAGAATAGTCTCACTTATCTATGGGTTTAAAAAAAAAAAAAAGACATTGTATGGGCCCAGAGAGATAGCACAGCTGTGTTTGCCTTGCAAGCAACCGATCCAGGACCAAAGGTGGTTGGTTCGAATCCCGGTGTCCCATATGGTCCCCTGTGCCTGCCAGGAGCTATTTCTGAGCAGATAGCCAGGAGTAACCCCTGAGCACCGCCGGGTGTGGCCCAAAAAAAAAAAAAAAGACATTGTATAATGCCTAGAGATGAGGGAAGGAAGAACCAGCTCACGGTATGAGCTCACCTCAAGGAGGGATTAGTGCAGTTAGATAAATGTTACACTAACAACTACCATGACAATGTTAATGAGTGGGAAAAGTAGAATGCCTGTATCAAATACAAGCAGGGGGTGTGCATGGAGGAATATGGGGTGCATTTGTGGTGGGAATATTGCACTGGGGTGCTCCTTTTGTGACTAAAACCCAACTACAGTCATGTTTGTAATCATGGTATTTAAATAAAGATATAAAATAAGAAACATCTAGAAATGTTGTTAGGATATGATCTCTGAGTCAAGTATAATGATAGTCATTGATTAGTTACATGATCTTTTTAATAACATGGACTACTTACACAATGTTATTCAAAGATTATTTCTAATTTTATAGCATAAAAAACTTTGTATTGTTTTTGTACTTGTTTTTGGGGACACACCTGGGAATATTTAGGAGTTACTCCTTACTCCTGGCTTTGAACTCAGGAATCACTCCTGGAGTGCTCGAGGGAGCTTATGGGCTGCCAGGTCAACCACATGCAAGGCAAGCACATTACCCACTGTACTATGTTTTCAGCCCCAGATACATTGTATTATTAAAACCAGAATATTTGGTCAGGTAAATTGATAAGTTTTGTACTCAATTCCTATGTGGGCCAATTAGCTTCAAATCAGAATCATAGAATTTTCAGCTTGATAAAATTTCAGCTGAAATTCTATCTGAGTAATCTTATACAAACAAAAATTTTACAGATGAGAAAATTTAGAACTAAAAGAATAAATTCTAAAAGTCCAGGGGCATAGTTACATTTAAAATGTATAAAAACATGTCACCTATCCCTCCAGCTTGCAAAAATAAAAATAAAAACTGATACCTATCTCTGCTCTTGCATATAAACCGACTTTTCTTCTTATTCTGTGTAGCCAATTCAAAGACATGCTTTATGTTCATGGGTTACTTGAATATACAGAAAATCAGACCAAATTCATTAAGAGGGTTTTATAGGAAATAAACCAGTGTGTGATATTTTCCAAGGAAAAGGGGATGCAATCTGTCTTTGAGAAATGTCATAACTAGAACTCACAAGAGGTCTAAGAAGCCATGCTCCCAGAATCACTTCTCTAAGACATTATTACCACTGGCCATTGTGTTTCTGCATTTCAGACCAAAATGAAAATTTCCAGGATAAAGTGTGCTACTTTCAGCTCTAATGGTCTAGCTTATATCAAACCAATAGCTCCAACAAGAATAACTAGAACATCTGAACATTTTGTCAAACATGTTTGAAGTCTTAGAAGAGATATTGAGGGGGCCAGGATGTGAGTAAGCCTCACTATATTTTATGAAATTTCTCTTTGCAGCAATTGCCAATTTGGAAGCAGCTTAAAGGTGAGAAGTTGGTAAGAAAGTGAATATGAGCAGTTCCTTCTTAAATCTTAGTGCAAGGACAGTGGAAGTGGGGAATTTAAGTAGTCCTAATATGAGGGACCATCTTTGGGAAAATAACCCAAAAGCCACATTTTTAATTAATTTGTTTGGTCAGATTTTTTGTGTCACACCTTATTCTTTTATTCTTTTTTTTTTTTTTTTTTTGGTTTTTGGACCACACCCGTTTGACGCTCAGGGGTTACTCCTGGCTATGTGCTCAGAAATCGCCCCTGGCTTGGGGGGACCATATGGGACGCTGGGGGATCGAACCGCGGTCCGTTCCTTGGTAGCACTTACAAGGCAGACACCTTATCTCTAGCGCCACCTTCCCGGCCCCTAGCGCCACCTTCCCGGCCCCGTCACACCTTATTCTGCCTCTTCTCAGGAATCACTCCTGGTAGTGCTGAAGGATCATATCTGCCAGATGAACCTGGGTCAGCCACATGCAAAGAATGCCTTACTATACTTTCTCTCTGTTTCCAAGAGGTGTATCTTGCTTCTTCTTTTCACCTTAATTCTTTATAAATTGTAATCAGAGGTGGAGAGAACTGGAGTGTCAAGTAGAAGGTAAAATCTAAAATCTTTGGAAGGAAAGAAGAGTTTCTGGTAGGGAGACAAAAATTGGAATTTTATCTCAAAAAGGATGTACTCAAAATAGGAGACTAGGGTCAACAAACCAAGGTTTTGATTGGGCACCTAATAAAAGCCTGTGCTAGGGTTAGGGACAAGAGGATCATGGACAATTCATTGTAAAGACAAAAATAATCTTCAGATTATTCTCATATAACATGAAGATATGTATCTAATTTAATAACCTTTTGGAATTTTTTCCTAGAGAATGGTCATATCAAAGATTGTTTCAAAAATGTTTGATACAACTATTTGGAATTTACTGAATAGTTGCTAGTGTATCAAGAAATGACACAGATATGGGAGGACAAGTTCTTTATATATTAGATAGAGAATTTGAAATAATTTTAATATTCAAGAAAACAGATGAAAGATGGAAAAATTATCCAGAGAGTTATAATTTACTATAATGTACAACTATGAATCAAATGTGAATTCTGAAACTGGAAAGCACAAAAATAACTTTAAAGATAATGATTCAATAATTTCACATCAGACTAGACTTTTTAAGCCATAAGATTAATCTAGTTGGAGATACACCAATACTCTTAAGAATATAATACAAATAAACAAAATGAGGTAAGTGCATTTTTTTAAATTATAAGAGTTATACAATAACTTCTTGAGCGTGGCCAAATGCTCCTCCTGTCAATAAATGCCAGCACAGGACATAGAAAATATCACACACAACTGCAAAAAGGGGAAACAACGCAGAGCCCCACCATGCTTAGAGAATGAAGATGTAGCTCCAATGACCCAAAAAGTACCAACCACCTATTTATCCTCTCAGATAAGGACTTTAGAGAAGAAGTGTGGAAGATGTTCACAGAACTCAAAGAATGCATGCAATGAACTGAATTTGCCACAAATAAGAATCAAGAGGATCTGAGAGTAGAAATAAGAAACATTCAAACTGAAATAACAGAGTTGAAAAATGTGCTAGGTGAAATGTAAATCTCACTGGAAAGTCTCTCCAACAGAGTAACAGTGGAAAAAGAAAGAATCAGAGGCTAGAAATGAGATGCAAAATAACTCCATATACCAGAAGAGGTTGAAAAAGAGCCTCAAAACAAGTGATCAGACAATAGGAAAAGTTCTCAAAGAATGTTAACAGAATTTGAATAATAATAGACAATACTAGCAGTCTTTGATAAACTCAACAGAAACAACATTAGAATCATTGGAGTCCCAAAGACCCAGGAAAAAAACCCATGAAGTATCAACAATCAAGGATATCATTGCAGAGAAACTCCCAGAGCTAAAGAGTTCATGCAACCAAATCCCACATGCCCTAGAATACCAGTCAAAAGATTTCCAAAAAAAAGCACTCCAACAAACATCTTTGTCACAATAATGAACCCCATAGATAGGGATGGAATACTGAAAGCAGCAAGATCAAAATTTGAAATTACATTCAAAGGAGCACCCCTAAGATTTACCACAGACTTGTCACAAGAAACCCTTCAGGCCCAAAGGTAGTTGTGGGGTATAGTGGCAAAGCTGAACAAAATGAATACATTGCCTAGAGTACTTGACCCAGGATAACAGCTTTCAGATAAGCTACAGCTTAGAAACGCTACAGATTCAAAAACCAGCCTTAAAGGATGAACTGAAATATCTGCTTTAAGATAAGATAGACCACAAGACACACCAAACTCCTACTAAAAGATGACAATAAATTCCATTACAATAATCTCTCTTAATATCAATTAACTAAATGCACCAGTCAAGAAACACAGAGTGGCAAAATAGATCAAAAAACGGAATCCAACATTTTGCTGCCTACAAGAAACACATCTAAATAGCTATAACAAACACAGACTCAAACTGAAAGGTTGGATGACAATTATTCAAGCAAATATTCTCTTAAAAAGGCTGGAGTGGTCATACTAATTTCAGATTATACAGACTTCAGACTTAAAAAAGTTATAATGGACAAGGATGGACATTTCTTAATAATTAAAGGATGTGTAAACAGAAATAAATCACACTCCTAAGCATATACACACCCAATGAGTGACCAGCAAAATATTTTAAATTATTGTTTAAAAATCTGAAAGAAGATATCAATAACAACACAATAATAGTGGGGGTCTTCAACACTGCCTTGTCACCACTTGATAGGTCTACTAGGCTGAAAAATGACAAGAATAAACTAGTATTGAAAGAAGCAATGGAAGAAATTGCCTAGTAGATATATATAGGGCTCTCCACTCACAGAAAACAGGATACACATTCTTCTCCAATACACATGGGTCATTCTCCAAAATAGACTACATACTAGCCCACAAAACATGCCTACATAAAATAAAGACTATAGAAGTTGTACATACTACCTTCTCAGATCATAATGCACTGAAATTAGAAGTAAATAACAAGCAGACACAGAGGAAAAAATTAACACCTGGAAATTAAACAGGTGTTAATTTATTTAACTAAACAAACAGTGGGTCAGAGGCTACATCAAAGAGGAAACCAAAAGATTCCTGGAAACAAATGAGAACAAAGACACAAATTACCATAATCTGTGGGACACAGCAAAGACAGTACTAAGAGGAAAATTTATAGTTTGCAAGCATCAATCAGGTAGGAAGAGAAGGCCTACATAAATAACTTAATAATCTCAGCTTACAAAATTGGAAAGTAATCAACAAAATGAATCAAAAATAGGAAGACAGAATGCAGTAATAAAGCTTAGAGCAGAAATCAATGAATGGGAAATACAAAAACAATTCGAAAGATCAATGAAAGTAAGAACTGGCTCTTTGAAAAAATAAACAAGATCAATAAACCACTAACAAGACTCACAAAGAAAGGCAGAGAGAATTTTAATAAATCAAATCAGAAATAAAAACGTGCAGGTTACTATAGATACTACAGAAACTCAAAGTGTAATCAGAGATTACTTAGAGAAACTCTATTCCACATAACAAAAACTTCTTGAAAAGCTCTAAATTTTCTGTTATTGGCATTTAACAGGAAAGGAGAGAGTGGCAAAATAATTTTTGAGAAGTGTCTAAAAATGACTTAGGAGTTCAAAATTCAGCACCAGAGAGATAATACAGTGGGCCAGGTGCTTGCCTTGCATGTACCCAATTTAGGTTAGATCCCTGGCACCACATATGATCTCCTGAGCACAGAGCTAGGGGTAAACCCTGAATACTGATGGGTACAATCTAAACACCCCCAACTGAACCAATTAAAAAAACTTAACATATAGTTTCAAGAAATTCTGTGGGTGTCAAGTCACTATAATAATTACTGTAAGAAAATAAGGGGGTAAGAACAATAGTATAACAGGTAGAGCATTTGCCTTGCATGTGGCCAACCTGGATTAAATATCCAACATCTTATATGATTCTCTGAGACCTTCCAGGACTGATCCCTGAGCATGGCCAGATGTGACCCAAAATACAACACCAAAAAAAAAAAAAAAAAAAGAAAAGAAAAGAAATTTAGACACAAAGAATAAACCTTCTAAACTTAATGACAATGAGGATGCTTAGTAAAGCAGTAGAGATAGAAGCATCCCCTTCAGAAGAATTATGAGAATGTCAGATGACTTCTCAATCTAGCAATGGATAATATGTTCAAAATCAATGTACATGGATCAAGATCTGTTTTTGATGAGATGCTATAAAGTGGGTGAGTGTGATGGAAATAAAGTTTCCAAAGGAAACAAGGGCTCTAACTAGAAGGGATAGAGAGAAATGTGCAAGGCAAAGAAGAAAAAAAGTCATTTATGCACTGATTCCATAACCCTCACAACAATTTGGAGAGTTAGCAACAGTTTGCTCAATGTTCTACTGTGAGCTATCTGGATGGGACTGATAATCCAGGTCCAATATCCAATAGCAGAACTTTATCCTAAATTCCCTATTAAATGCCTCTTAAAGAAAGGAGGATCTGGCATTCAAATGCACCTGTTGTCCCAGGGTGGCAAATTCTACAGTCTGATCACCCACTTAACTAAAGGGGAATCTTTTTTCACATTCTAGGAGAGAAAAAAAACAATATTTCTTTGGAAAAAATTAACATTTAATGAAAAAGTTACCAGTACTTTACCTGTATGTAAACATGCCACTAATCTATTTTCTAGCTAATGAAAACAAAATAGTTTCAAATCCAGGGTCGAACTCAAGGCATCTTACTTAACACACAAAGGACTGGATGAAGTTGTGTAGCTGACGAAGTTTCTGAAATTTGTTATTTTAATTTTTTTATGAATACCCATGATGAAATAAAATAAATACCCGTGCAAGGGCTTCTTTGGAAACTTGGCCAATTTCCACTCATCTTTAATGATAACAAGTCACCGAGGGATTATTTTACCAACCTTCCAAATCAGATTTAATGAACCTACATTTGAAAAGGACAGCACTTCAAAAAAATTATACCCCTCCAGAATAAACTCTGATCCTACTTGTCTGGCAGAAGTGATTTATTTAGTCTCTGAGTGTTTTCTTATTTGGAGCATCCATTTCACCATCCAAAAACACCCTGTGAGATCAGTCCTAGACACTGCCTATTAAAATGTTAAGCTTCACCTGATAAAATATAATTATAGCATTCCTGACATTTTTACATAGCACACACATGCTTCAAGCCAATTTTGCGGGAGTTAAGATGATGCCTTTAGATGTGTGAATGCATGATGAAGCTGTAAGGAAATATCATTATGTCAAACTCTAAAATAGTTGAGAAAATGGATTCAAAATAAATAAGAAGCCAAATCAGAATATCGACAGAAATGAGTACAAGTGGGTAAAAATGGTGACAAAGTCCACTAAAATACTTAGAAAATGCCTCAAACCATGTCATGGAAGACCAAGATGACAGCCATTGACTAGTTGCTTACGATTTATAAATAAGTAATTTCCTACTTTATTGCAGCAGTGGTTTATTACCTGGAGGAGTTAGACACTTTCTATTTCCCAGGCCTCATTTCAGACCATGAGTCAGAATTTCTAAAGATATAAAAAATTTATGTAAATTTGTGAAAAGCTCTGCTCCTCAGTTGTTTTATTACAAGGTATTGGTCAACAATCATTCATAGTTAAAACCTGAGAGTATTGATATAGTTAGGTCAGCTTGATTATATATTACCTGTAAGTATACAAAATCCTTCAGATAAAATAGGACCAGAGGTGTGCAGTGCTGGGGATACTTGAGCACACTGCAGTGCTAAATGGACTCCAAACCCACATGAGTGAGTACTGAGGGACCCCACAATTCACTCCACAATGTTCAGGGGCCCAAGTAATGCTGGGAATCCAACTTGGGTCAGCCACATGACAAAGCAACTTAACCCCAAGAATTGGTCCCTTCCCTATTTCGATGACTCATTTTGATAACATCTGAAGATCTAGGGTCCAATAAGTCCTTTGATCTGTGTTTTCCCCCCTTTTGGCCTCCCTTACCCCCTCTGGTAACCAACATTCTTTTTCTCAGAATCTAAGAGATATTTTTCCGTCTGGTTTTGTTCATTTGCTTTGTTTATTTCCCACATGAGTAAAAATCCTATCGTATTTGTGCTTCTCTGTCTCACTTACTAGCATAATCCTCTCGAGGTCCATTCATTTAGTCTCACATGGTATAATTCCAGCCTTTCATGGATTAGTAGTATTTAATTGTGTATATTATATCTCATGTTTTTAGCTACTCATCTGTCATTTGTACATGGATTGTTTGCATATCTTGGCTATTGTACCCAGTACACATTGCACAATAAATATAGCTGTCCATGCTTTGTTTCAAATTAATGTTTTTGTAATATTCAGATATATATATATATATATATATATATATATATATCAAGAATTGAAACGTGATGTTTCTTTTTTTTTTGTTTTTGTTTTTGTTTTTGTTTTTTTGTTTTTTGGGCCACACCCGTTTGACGCTCAGGGGTTACTCCTGGCTATGTGCTCAGAAATCGCCCCTGGCTTGGGGGGACCATATGGGACGCCGGGGGATCGAACCGCGGTCCGTTCCTTGGTAGCGCTTACAAGGCAGACACCTTATCTCCAGCGCCACCTTCCCGGCCCCGAAACGTGATGTTTCTAATCTTAATATTTTTTGTAACTCTCCATGCTGTTTTCCAAAGTGACTGTACAAATATACATCCTTACCAACAAGTAGGGATAGGGGCTGGTGTGGTATCATAATGGTAGGGTGCTTGCCTTGAACGTGACTACTGATTCAGGACAGATGCAGGTTCGATCCCTGGCATCCCATATGTCCCCTGAGTCAGGAGCAATTTCTGCGCACAGAGCCAAGAGTAACCCTGAGCGCCACAAAATGTAGCCCCCCCAAAAAACAACAAATAGGGATATAGAAGCATTGTTTTTAAGTTTTAAGCTAAGTTTGGGATCACTGTTATGCAAACTATATTCACAATAAAGACCCAGTCTTCAAATAAAGACACAAGATAATTGAATTGGCCATTGGTCTGTAACTAAAACCTAGCATTATATCTTCCACAAATATTTGTAGAATATTTGTGAAATATTTGTAAAATATTCTACAAGTGCTAGATTTTCCACAAATATTTGTGAAATAAATGAGCAGCTGATTGAATGATTGGTCTCACTTTGCAACTTTAGAAAAAGTTGTTCTTCTTTGACTCTGTGCTACGGAGTATTAGCCATCTCCTTCTTACAATTATCACCAAGATTTCTATCTGCAGAAAGCTTTAAGTTTGAAAACCTGAAGGCTCCAAATCAACAGAAATGTGTCCCTGTTACTAGAAGCAGCATAGATTATGTTCCGCTTCAGCTCACTAGAAAATGCCTCCTTGTTATTTTCGCCCCTTTGGGAAATCTTCAGTGCAGTGAATACTGTTTCCCTCGCTTTTCATTTTGTAAATCAGTGAGACTTTTCCTTGCCTCGACAAATTCTTAATCCAACATTAAGCCATCCAATTTCCTGTAAATAACTAATTAATTCTCCCCATTTTGTCAAGAGTGTTGCATTCCTCCTTTTACCCACTGTAATCAGCTGCCCTTCCTACCAGTCTTTGGAGGATGTTACTACTCCTGACACTGCTTACAAGGTACATACATCCTTCTCACCTCCCCAATGTTATCAGTCTTCTGCTTTCCAAGGGGACACAGGGGTACTTTCCATGATGGGAGCTTCTGAATTCTGTGAGGATCTCCTGGTAGGAGGTAAGGTGACGAAGGACACAATTTGGATATGGGGGCACTGGGTTCAATCCCTACCACCACATGATCTCTTGAACACTGAGTAGGAGTAGCCTCTGAGTATGACCCATGGGGTCCCCAAACCCAGAAAGAATCACCTAGTAAAATTGTTATCAATGTAAAACTGGGGTCTTACTTTTAGAGGTACAAAGGTCTTAGAATTTCCAGATCCATTCTATGTAAAGATGTCAATGTGTTGAGGAAACAGAATATTGAAATGCCCTGTGCCTTGGTCATTTCAAAAAGGGGTATATTTGCTGAAGTATGTTTACTTTACATGCCACTGACCCAGATTTTATCCCCAGTGCCCCATATGGTTCCCCAAGCCTTGCCAGGAGTGATCCCTGAGATCATTCAGGGACAGAACAAGAGTAAGTCCTTAGCTTACTTGATATGGCTTCCCCAAAAGCCAAACAAACAAAATATCTGGGGGCAAGCTGAAGAGATTTTTCAAAAGGTTAGGAGGCCCATGCTGGATCTCCAGTATCACAGGGTTCCTTGAGCACTGCCCAGAGTGACCCCCAAGCACTGAATAAGGAGTCATATCCAGCACCATCAGGCAAGGCTTGAAACCTAAACAAAAAAATTACTATCCCAAAAAAGAGTGAGTTCAAACAGAGACATTGTGTTGGGAGCAATATGAAGAAGTGTGGGCCTACCAGCAGTGTAGCTGGTAGTTCATCTACTGCTGACAAACTGGTCAAATTAAAGAAACCCCAGTGACACCAACTATCACTCCAAGTAGCCGCATGGTTTAAAACCTGAAAAAGATGTATATTCTTTTCTTCCTCTAGCCTGATGTGTCTAACTGATAAATCTCAAGAGTGTCCAATAATGATCAACATTGTGGGATTGTGGAATTTATGTTTCTAAATCAGTATATGCCTTGTTACTCATTGGATGGAATTATCTTTAAATGTAGCACCTTGGATTGGTGTTGTGGCCAGATAGTTCCACCTTCCAGGTGTGACGTTTCCCTCCGATTAAAATTCTTGGTTGGAGAGGAAGTAGGCCCTTAGATTTCCGGATCCCCTGGGAGTTGGTGGTGTGGACCTGTGGCTTGCTAGGAGCTAAGGGTGGAACTCCTCAAAAGCCTTTTCTCTCTACATGTGTGTGTGTGTGTATGTGTGTGTGTGTGTGTGTGTGTATGTGTGTGTGTATGAATTATTTTCCAGCCCACCATCTGATTCCAGGCCTGCGTTTCTCCAGCCTTTTCTCTCTACGTGTGTGTGTGTGTGTGTGTGTGTGTGTGTGTGTGTGTGTGTGTGTGTGTGTATGAATTATTTTCCAGCCCACCATCTGATTCCAGACATGCGTTTCTCCAGTGTTCTAGTGCTGGAACCTGAGGACTTAATACAACATCATCATCTCTGAACTCTACTATTTTTTTAATTTTGGGATATGACTTAGTATTGCTAGGGGACTTGATGCTCAGGAGTCACTCGTAAGGTTTACTCTGGGTACTGCTCAGTGCCAGGGCTCAAACCCAGACTCCAGTTTACAAAGCCTGTGTTTCAGCCTTTTGCACAATTCTTTGGATCCGGCTGCCTTCTACTCTTCAGGGTTCTATTAGGAGAATTTCACACTCTCAAGTACTAAGCAACTGAGAACTAACTCCTGTTCTGAAAGGCACGTACCAGTTCCTAAACTCACACACTGGAAGCGGGACTGGAGTTATCCACACCTTACTATTTTCCAACCTGGTAGCCGTTTCCGGGGCAACAATTAGCTTCTAAACTGGCCAAGAGACAGGAAACCAGCGATGTCTCTCCAAGCACTCTCAGTTCACCCACACTTGCTTTCCCCAACAAGCTCTGGCACCTGAGTTAAAAAAAAAATCAACCTGCACTAATTTCACATGGGCTGGTTTTCCAGGAAAAGGTGGGTGAATCTCAGGGTATCTTGAGCAGAGACACATGCTCTTCCCCCGTCCTTTGGCAGGGAGGCTGCCTGCAAGGCCCAAGTGAGCTTCACTCTCCACCGAGTGCAGCGGGAAATTGGCAGAAAATTGACGAGTCTAATGTGACTGGCACACGAATTTGCAGACTCCCCTCCAGGCGGTAGATCAAGTTGACTTTTCAGAAATATGCTCATGGGCTCCTGTGGCGTGTGCTTGCCTGGCGGGCACACGGAATGCCAAGGCTCTTGGGGAGTTAAAGTCTGGCCGGCTAGCCAGCTGAGTCGGACAGGGAGCCCTGCTGAACCCAGCCAGGGAAAAGCCTTTTCTCCCATCATGGGCTGTTCTCTTGTCTGTCTTCTGTCCAGAGTGGTCCTCATGCTGCCCTATTTGCACCCTGGGGCTGGACCATGAGAGGACACTTAATTCACCTAGGTCAATGGTGCCTCCAGTTCCAGCCATTTTCCAAATTATTTTTAAGCACCAGGGATATAAGGGCTTGTTTTATTTTCAGGTGATAAAGTTGTTGCTTGTCTCCATTGGGTAATGTTTCTATGGGTTATTTGTCAAGATCCTTCCAAGAGACTGTCTACTCTGAGCCAAAGAACTTTTTAAAATGTAGAATTGAACTCAATAAATAAATAGCTGTTCTAAAGGGAAGATGGAGGGGTCACACTCAAAGGTGTTCAGAGCTCAGGGATCATTCCTGGAAATACTTGGGGGACTGTATGTGGTCCTGGGTATCAAACTGGGATCAGTTGCGTGCAAGGCAAGCATCCAACCACCTGTCCTATCTCAAATGTCTCAATAGTTTTTATTTGGTTTTGGGCTACGCCAGGAACACATGGGTTACTCCTGGCTCTACACTCAAAATTTTTTCTTGGCAGTGTTGGGGACTACCTGGGATGCTGGGGATAAAACCTGGATTGACCACATGCATGTCAAATGCCCTACCTGCTGTGCTATATAACTCTGGTCCATTAGATTTTTCTTGATAAATCATTTGGGTTCTGGGTAAAAGAAGCTTTCTTGTTGAGAAGGAATAGAACAGGTTCTTTCAAAGATGTGTTACTTTGCATGTGGGTTATTTCAAATTAATGTGTTATGGCCCTTCAAGTTCATAAGAAATATCTACCACCCCCTTAACCCTTCAGAAGAATGAAAATTGGGAGATCCTCTAATCCTAAATTGGACTTAATTACTTCTTTCCTTCCTTCCTTCCTTCTTGCTTTCCTTCCTTCTTTCCTTCCTTCCTTCTTTCCCTCCTTCCTTCTTCCCTTTTTTCTTTTCTTTTTTCTTTCTTTTTTTTTTAACCCAAAATAGTCTTTCTCTTGAAGCAAAGCCATCTAACAACTAGGAAAAGTAATGACAAAGTATCTACCCCTGGTCCTCTGAGCCACCTCCCTTCACAGTGATACCCTCTCTCTACCGTGAGGCCCCCCTAACCTTTTTCTTAGCTCAGGACAGAGACCCTCATTTCACCTTACTTGTAGGAGAATTCGTATCTCTGCATATTTTCCCAGAAGTATGTAATTAAATTAGCTTTTCCTCCTCCTAATCAATCTGATGTTGTTATAATGACTCCACCAACTCAATTAGAACCCCAAGGGGAGGGGGGCTAATTCCTCACCCACATAGGTACAGATGGAAGCATAAGAACCACCTCTTTTCTCTTATCAAGTGCAACTGAAAACCTGACAAAGGTGGCAGCTAAAGCCTCAGAAAAGAACATCATAACCAGCTGATTGGAAAAGAGAAAAAAGAAAAAGCAACATCAAAACAAAACCATGCAGCAGTGAATTACTGGTTGGTTGGTTGGTTGATTGATAGCTAGAGAGTAGGAGCTTGTATAGCACAGAGAAATCATATAGTACACTGATATGGCTGACTCCATGGCACACTGTCACAGCCACCTTCATCATATATAGTCATTGCCAACTCCATGTTCAACTGAGTTCAAGTCATGTCAAACCCCAGAACCAAGCACAGGGTGAAAACCATGGAACCCAGAGAATCCTAATTATTGCCTAAGCAATAGAAAATAGGGGAGGCTGCTCTAAGGTTTGGCGAGAAGGTCCTCACTTCTATTCCTTCTCCTCTCTGTTATCACAGTCCCCACAAGATTTTCAAACACAGTGGCTCAGTCAGCTCAAAGAAAACTGGGGGGTAGGGAGCAGAGATTTGATAAAGGGCTCAGTGTTGTTTTTTTTTTTTTTACTCTTTCCTTCTACCTTTTGACCCTGAGCAAGAGACACAGTCCTGTACCAAATCTCAAAGAAGGGAAATTAAAAAGCATGTGAGAGCTTAACCTGTTGCCCATGAAGTCAGCCATGACTGTGTCCTATTTGGCCTCCCTTGTGCTCAGACACAAATTTCCACTGTTTGTGCTCTCTGGTTCCTCATCCCTTATTCCAAAAGCACCTTCCCTCAATGTTTTTCCATGTCTATAAAAAATAGTTTTGGGGGTTTGCCTTGCATGCAGCCAACATAGGATGGACCCCAGTTTGAATCTCAGCATCCCATATGGTCCCCCAAGCCTGCCAGGAGCGATTTTTGAGCACAGAGCCAGAAGTAACTCTTGAGCACCACCGGGTGTGACTCAAATTCCCCCAAAAAAGTTTTGGCTTCTTGCAAATTTCAAGAATTTGAAAGAATTCAAGGCACCTGGGTACCATAAAATTGTTCCCATTTCCCTTAAAAGTGTCTAAAGGTGGGGCTGCGAGAGATAGCATGGAGGTAAGGCATTTGCCTTCTATGCAGAAGGTCATTGGTTCGAATCCCGGCATCCCATATGGTTCCCCGAGCCTGCCAGGAGCGATTTCTGAGAGTAGAGCCAGAAGTAACCCCTGAGTGCTGCCGGTGACTCAAAAACAAAAAAACAAAAAACAACCAAAAAGAAAAGTGTCTAAAGGTTCTTTCTGCCATGAGTGATGATGAGAATCAATACTTGGTTGGGTATGACCATAGAAAATTTCTACTCTGCTACCTCACAGACCTCACTTACCTTCCTTAAACCTTTTTGATATTTCTGAAAAATGTTTGACATTTCCCATGATTAAAAAATTTTAATAGCATAAAAAGGGATCCCTTAAGTTCACATGTCTAGGAGACCCCAGGTATGTTCATTTGCTCCCCATCTTCCTAGTCATTCCCCTGTGGAAGAACTTCAATTAACCTCAAGATATCTAAAGACCAATGTAATTTATTAAATTGTTAAGAAAAAGGTCACTTAAGTCAATCAACCTCAAAAACAGAAAAGCCTGCTTTTAACAGTAAAAATGGATTCCATGTCAACAAGTAACATTCCAAGCAACAGTTTCCTGATATCCTACTTTGAATTCTTTGTGTGAGTTCCTTTCTTGAATGGGTTCAGTGAACAATTGGGAGGCAATTAAAAGGCAAAGAACATTTATTGAAATTCAAGGGGCACAGATTTGGATAGAAACCCAGGGGCTAGAGAGATTGGACAGGAGGTCAGACTCTTGCCTTGTATGCAGTCAACCCAGCACCATATGTGGTCCAGGAGTCATTCCTGAGTATAGAGCTAGAAAGAGACCTTGAATACTGCTAAGTGTGACCCCAAAACTAAGCAGACAGTAGAAGTCTAAGGAATCTTAAGGAGAAACCAAAGATTAGAGTTTTTAATGTAAAGAAAAGAGGAAGATGTGGTGAATTGACATAGTAGAGCCATTTTCATAGGTCAAGGACTGGTCTGGGCAAAGGAATAAAAACTATTCGTGGAGAACAAGTATTTCCTGGAGCCAAACCAGACATTTGAATAACAGTGGAACCAATCCCTGTTGGATTTATTGCAGCTGCCCCCAAAGAAATGAAGAGTAAAATTTAACGATCGAATCCAGAAAACCTGTTTGGGCAGGCATGGCTGAAAAGATTGAGAATGTCTCTCCTTATCTGGTTCTAAAGGATAAGAGGGCAGAAACCTTAATCAGAAATTTTGATTTGCGCTACCTCAGAATGGTGCCCCAGGAGGGCAATCCAGGAGTGCTCTATTGATCATTCTGGAGTTCACAAGATAGCAAACCCCCTTCCTCATAATCCACCTCCCTGTTCTCTTTTCCTATAATTCACCTCCCTGTTCTCTTTTCCTATAAAACCTGTTTCTTATGACCATGCAGACAAGATAGTTACTTGGAAGACAAGAATCCCCCATCTTCCACCCTGCCTGCTGGTTGCCCATAAAGCTCTTTATCAGGTATCTTAATTGATTGGCCCTTGAGCAGCAGTAAAATCAGATCTTCCCAGTAAAACTTTGAGAACCCACCCAAGTTACAGGTCCCATTTTCCACTCTCTGTTTCTGCTTCAATGAAGTTCCATTGCATTGAAATATCTCAAATTCTATAGTGGTGACTGGAAAGATAAAACAAGGGTTAAGGCACTTGCCATGCATGCTGCCAACCCTTGTATGGTTCCCTGTCTACAAACACACACACACACACACACACACACACACACACACACACCACTACCACCACCACCACCACCACCACCACCACCACCACCACTACCACCACCACCACCACCACCACTACCACCACCACCACCACCACCACCATGGGTTACTTCTAAGCATAGAGCCTAAGTCCCTAAGCACTAAGCACTACCAGGTGTGGCCCCCCAGCCCTGAACCCCAACAACAACAAAAATCCTACAGCAGACACAATTCTTGAGGATCTCTGGGGTCTGAATTTTTTTCAATAGCCATGTAAGCTTCTCTTGCATTTGCCTCAGGTACATTGGCATTGTGGTTGACAACACAGACACCCCCAGGGGAACTCCTGAAGTTTTTCCTTCATATTACCCAATAATTTTCACTCTAGTGCATATGGGAGCTTTCTTCTCCAATTAGCAATGTAAATGTGATTGCCTGCACTTGATAATGAGCTTTACATGGTAGCAAGGGAGGGACCTGGCCCCCTGGGATGCCAAATCTGCGTGGTGGAGTCCAGCTGAGTGTAGGAAGGGGGCTGGTTATTAAAACAATGTCTCCAGGCGACTGATATGCACCTTCCTCAGACAACAGTTCTCTGAAGGGGACAGACAGACCCTGCCACCCGAAAAATATGTCTCTTTGACACAACGCCCATTTTGAGCCAGTTAATTTTAAGACACTGCAGATGAAGGGAATGCTCTGAAAATTGAGTAGACGTTTTTTCTTTTGCAAGAGGAAATTGTGTTATTAAAGGAAATCTTCGTTTCTCCAGGTGTTTTTTCAGTATCAGAAAGGAAAGGATGGCTGTCTTTAGACATTGAAGAGTAGAGAAGGCAGGAATTAAATATGCATTAAAAACCAGATACTTGGGAGGCAGGGAAATAGTACAGGGGTAAGGCTTGGGCTAAGTCTTGCGCAGAAGACCCTCGTTCTCTCCACAGCTCAGGAATAATCCATGGTGTGGGCTACTTGCTTCACTCAAAATCTCTCCACCCACAATCCTCCATTCACAATCCCCCTTGTTCATTATGCTTTACCTGTAATAGGTTCCCTCACCCTGCCTCCACCATCTTTATTACTTCTTTAGCTGGAGATGTATTTAAGGTTCTAGCATGGGTCATTTGAGGCATTGCTCATATTTACTGGAGTTCTCCTATGTTTATGTACAGTATTATTAAACTTCTATCAGGTTACCCATACGTCTTTTATTACACTGCATCTCAGTCAAGAACTAAAAACTTATAGTTACTAGCTCTACTCAACTAAGGGCTCCTGCAGACACAATCAGCAAACTACAAGGTCCAGCATGCCTTGCTTCTCTGATGGAAAGCCAGGTGGCTTCCCTACCTAAGCGAAGGAAGAAAGAGATTACTCGGCCCACAGCTGTTTAGCCAATGAGAGACTGTCATTCGCCCTCTTCCACCAACCCACTCTCTGGTAACAACCTTCTCATGTAAGTTGGTTCTGACTTTTGTTCTAGAGAACTAGCCAGCTCTTATTCAGGCTGTGCTTTAAGTTGCCTTTCACTATCCTGTAGGTGAAATAACTGGTGGCTTGTTGTTTGAAGTCAAATAGAGAACAAAAGGTAACTTGTTTCCCTCCCTACTCATCAAAAAAATGGTATTAAAGAGGTAATAATAGTACTTTCTATATCTGAAGTTCTTCCAATCATCCAAGAGCTTGTAAACACAGCTTGTTACTGGAAATGGTCTTTGCCTTCTCTGACTCTTCCAACCTTCCTTCTGGAGTCAGAGGAACAAGAAATAACTTCATTCTCTAATCTCTAAAAAGGAGCTGCCTAGACATAAATATTGTGACAATAGGGCTATTTGATTTATGAGACTGACCAGACCATGTCTTTTGGAGAAAATTTAGAAGCAACTGATCAAAATGAACCCAAACCCTATGATTTACCAGGTTGTTGTTGTTATCTTTTTTTTTTTTTTTTGCTTTACCTCCCCTGTGTCAATATCCCACCACTCTAACAAATTTAGGTACTTCTTTGATCTCCAATCTGCTTCTTCCACTCCACCCCCCCCCCCAGTGATATGTTTTTCCTTTCACTTGCTTGATTCAGTCACACCGATCTTACTTCATCCCACATACATATCTCAATTCATGCTGTTCATTTCACCCAAAACACACTTCCTTCCTCCTCCCTTCCCTTCTGACTAACTCCCATCCTTCAATACTTTGCTTCCAGATACCTCACAGACAATGTCTCACTGGCCCTCCACTCTAATTGCATCTCCCTGTTTTATGTACTCTCATGGCTCCCATCATTTCCCCTTTCAGGAATGAAGCCTGGTGGGAATCATATTGTCACACATCTGATCTTTTTATCTCCAGGCCTCTCTTCCATCCACTTGTAAGTGACTCATGGGGAGAGACCACATCTGCCATGTTCTCTCTAGAAATGCAGATCCATGGTAGATATTTCGTAAACAGCTACTGAGTACATTAGATGGGGCCTAAGAAGGAAATGGATACATCTAGATAGAACTTAAGTCATTTGAGCACAAAGAGAGAAGACAAGAGCTGTTTTCTTTTTAATTTTTAAAAGAATTTTACTTATTTATTTGGGGGGTTTGGGCCACACCCAGCAGCACTCAGGGGTTCCTCCTGGCTCTGCGCTCAGAAATGGCTCCTGGCAGACTCGGGGGACCATATGGGATGCTGGGAATCAAACCCGGGACTGTCCAGGGTCAGCCATATACAAAGCAAACCCCCTATTGCTGTGCTATCTCTCCAGCCCCAAGACAAGGGTTTTTAACAACAAAGACAATGAACACGATCATGAAAATCAGGCATTCGTTATTGTTCTTACACCCCTTACTCCCTCTCCTGGCTACTTGAAATAGAAAGACATTCCCAAGTGGGAGTTCCTGAGATTCCAAGAGGGCTTTGAAATACAGCCTTGGCATTGCCTCCTCTTCCAGCTTGTTGAATAGGAGCCTGAGGTTGATGAAGTTTCTATAATCTGCTCAAGATCATTGTGCTAATAAAAAGCAGCACCTACCCAGCATTCTACATTGGAACATGAGCATCTTTTATTGTGCCACCAAATGGGCCTCTCCTTCTAGCCAGGTCTTCACTCTACACCCAAGGAAAATGTTTCAGCATCATTCTTTACGGCTTCTCCACCTGTTCCTCTGGAACAGAGATTTTTTTTTTTTGACACAGAAAAAGCTGTTAAAATTAGGAGGAGCCGCTTGATTTGCAGGTCCTGTGAATAAAGATGAGACCCCCGCTGGTTCTTAAAGGCAATTTAACTTTCATTGCAGTTAGAACTGAGCAGTGAATCAGATGTGAGGACTGGGAGTACAGGGAGGAGATGACAAAGTAAATGAAACCCATTTCTCCCATCTTTTCAAACTCAACCATTCAAATGTGGGTTGCACCTGAAGCAGGGAATGGTCATTTTTGGAAGTGCAGAGAGTCTCAATATCAGGGCACTTAAAGAAAAATGGAGCTGTTTCAATTTTCTCCAAAATGTCTCTATCCAAACAATCACCTCAATTCCATGCCTATCAGTGTGGGAAATCAGATTTATGAGAAGGGCTGAGAACCTACATGTTAAAAAAAATCCTTTGGTCTTATTTAAAATTGTACAAGTTTGGGTGGAGAGACAGCACAGTGGTAGGGCATTTGCCTTGCACACATACAGGGTTTGAACCCCTGTATCCCAAATGGTCCCCCATGCCTGCCAGAAGTGATTTCTGAGCTCAGAGCCAGAGTAGCCCCTGAGCACCACTGGGTGTGACCCAAATATCAAAAAAAAAAAAAAAAAGTACAAGTTTAAGAAGCTGAAACAGTCAGCTAGGTAGCAGCTCACTCTCCTTGGGGTGTCTGTGGGAAACTGAAAATTTTCATGCATTTGATATGAAATATGAGCTGCACAGAGGGTATTGCACAAGGCACAGTTTAACCACTACTTATTATGTGAACACTCTTGTACCACACCCCCAGGTGAAAAAACTCAACTAGGAATCGCATCCCCATAGCCCTTCTACCTTCCCTGTCCCTCACCAATCACAGGTCCTCTCTCTTTTCTTCTCTCTCTGTCCATCTCTCTCTTTCTTTCTCTTTCTTTTTCTTCCTCCCTCCCTCCCTTACCAGCAAGGGCACTGTCTAAACTTTCATGAAAAGAACATGTGACCTTAAAGCTTGCCTTCTGTCAGCACCCAATCGATGCATTCATTTTCGTCTGCTGCTTATTTCATATGAATGGGACCATACTGTTCTCTCATGCAAGTGGATTCCTTACTCAACATTATTATGTATGCAAGAAACATCCGAGGGTGCCTCCTTCACTTCTCACTTCTGTATAGTATTATAATGTTATAATTTATTATAAATAAACCCGATAGTTTCAAACCCTGCTATTACAATATTCAAAGTGCTCCTAGGTAAGGTGATGACAGTTCTGTTGTGAATCACCCTCTTTCACAGATGTTTGCTATCGTCCCCGAGTCATTACTTAGGACTCTGATTGTTAGGTTATTAAACAGGAATAGATCAACCTGGCTGACTCATTGCCCACTGCTCCCACCAAAAGCTGTTACATGTTCCCAACGTTCCCAGAGTTCTCCCATTGGACAACGAACCTTCATATATAATTCGGCTGGCAATGGAGAAAGGCCAGAAACAGCCATCCAGTGGCAGCTTGCTCTGCCTTGAAGCCCCAAACCCTGTTCTTTCTCTACCAAGGGGGCAGGGACTTTAATGCTGGACTGTGGAAATTACAGGAGCCGGATAATGATGCACTGGCTCCAGGTTAAGGCTGGAGCACAATCATTTCCTCTGGGTCCCCATTGACAACTCCATAAATGGAGTCCATCTATCACGGCAGAGGCATGTGGAATGACAAGGCACTTGTATCAGGATGATTTTCCTTCCTGTTTATCACCAGGAAGATGATCCATCAAGGAGAGAGCCCAGGGAGGGGTGCCTGTTGTGCAGTGTTGGCCCATAAAAAGAGCCAGTCAGACAAGCTGCTCACAAATCTGGTCACCAGCTACTGCTTCCTTCCTATAGAGGTCTGATCCCCAGCCCCCATTCTGCTCTTTAACACTCCAGAGTGAAACCCTCACTTTCCCCGTGGCTCTTCATTTATCCAAGCTGGTTATGGAGAGCATGGCTGGCTCTCGGAAGGCAACTCTGCAGGCCTGCCTCCAGTGACTTTTTTTTCTAGTTAAATGAATGGAATCACAAGGCATCTCTCAACTGATGTTTAGAGAGCATTGAGGTTGTGCTGGATATACCATTTCAATACTTTTCTGGGCTATAGAACAAAGATCTAGAGAAGATTCTGGGCTTCAACACATCACTCACTGAGACTAACTTGTGATTGTTTCCACCAGGAGACCAAGAAACCAAAATTGATGGGACCCAGCACCCACATGTTATGCTGGCAAATTCATGGGAGAATCTCAGTAGATAGGAAACATTTCAGGGCAGCAAAGTCACATCACACCAAAAAGACTTAGTGTGCTTTGATTCTGAGGAGAAGGCAAATGAAGAAGCTATGTACTACTTCCTTTTATCCCATATATCCCATATAACTTCTATCCCAGTTTCGAGAACAATAAAATGTGTGCAGTAACTCTATGACCTCATTTAATCCCTACAACAACTCAGACCTCTGGGAGTTAGAATCCTAGTTTACAAATAAGTGGAATGGCACCAGAAGTTGTTTTCCCAATGCTTCACCACTCACAATTTACGTCACCACTATTGGAGCCTCACTTTAGTGGACTCTTCAGAAACCCTTCTAGCACAGTTTCTTAAAATGTCTTTATGAAATGAGAAGTTTAACATGAAATTTTAGTCAAGCATACTTTACCCTTCTTTACCCTTGTTCTTGAAGGTCAAAGCTTTCCTCTGTCTTCTCAGGCATTTTTGGCCCTAATCCAGTTAATTAACTCTACCTCCACTGACCAAAACCCATAGAGTTCTTCCTGTGACCTGGACTCCCAGGACAAATAATGTGTGTGCCTGCACACTCACAACGCTGTGTCTGTATGTGTTGGGAGGGGCAGTTTAACACTGAGCAGCAGCTCCTGCTCCAATTCCTGTCAGTCAGTGCCACTGGACTCACTAGAACAGCACAGGCAGTTACAATGAACTTAAAGTTACTCTGGATTAGTAGGTTCCACTAAGAATCCCTTCATAGAGAGATTGGTCAACCATGGCTCCTTCCTAATCAAACATGCGTTAACTTCATTCTCATCCATTAATTCAGTCCATCATTCATTCATCCTATGTACCTCGATCACATTTATTCAGGACACCAATAAAGAACACTGAGAAGGATTCAGGGACAATGGCAACACTAGAAATACCAATCAGAGCCAAGGCATTAAATAGATCCAGTAAGACATAATAATTAAAAACCTAAGGGCAGAATTCTTCTTGGCATCATCACTGTTAATATTATGGGTAATAGGGTAATACTTAATCTGGTTTAGTATGTTGTTGTCAACAGGCCAAGTGATTTACTCCCTGGGGCCCTATTAGATAATTTTATTAGTCCCATTTAATAGAGGAGGGCACAAAGGCTTGAGTTAAAATAGCCTGACCAGAGCTGCACAACCCAGCATCAGCAGAAGCTGGCAGTGCTCTTTAAGAGAGAGTTAGACAAGGGTTTGCCCATGCACCAGCTCACTAGGCAAAACAATTCTCAGTCACACTACATGTAATCCCACTTCTCTAATTATACTTCAGTGTCATCCCCTCCCAAAGAAAAATGCTAATTTTACCTGATGGTCAGACCAGCCCATTTCTGGGAGGGGTCTTTGGAAGGTAACAAAGGGGTTGCCTCAGGGGAAAAGAGGGGATTGAGGGGAGTCAGCAAGAAGGTTTGGAAGAAGTAGGGAGGATGGAGAGATATCAGGGAAAGGTTTAAGTTCAGGGTGGCTTATAGAGGCTACTTAAAAGGTTAGTATAGGCCACACATAATGGCTAAGGCCTTATTAATAATAAAGCTGATGTCTCCTGAAATCTGACTGCTGTGGATCATTTCCCCGACGTTACCCTGAACCTTCAGACCTGCCAGCTGGAAGGGAATGCAGGCACCTGGCCCAGACTGGCAGAGAAAGGCCTCACCCTCCATCCATCTCACCATCATCCACCACCATCCAGGACTCTATAATTAATGTATTTCTACACTTCAGTAATTCACAAATGAGCCTAAAAGATCTCTAATATACTAATGACATTACAGCCATATTATATTTTTTCTAATGTTTCTATTTATAGCTATATAGAAAAAGAATAGTATGGATGGAGTTTCTAGGGCAAGAATCTTTTTCCTGTTTTGGAATACATCTTTGGATTCTTGGCATCAAAAAAAAAAATCACACCTGGCACAGATGATCTGACTAATCAATATTTATCAAGTAAATGAAAAATGTCTGTCTTCTTGAATCCAGAAGTGATTAAGCAGTAATATGAGTCAAGGAAAGAATGAACAAAGAAAAGGTTAAAATATAAGCAAAAGCTATCTCAGGGTGGCAGTATTTGGAGCAAACTCTTCTCTTGGTGCTTAGCTGCATGGTTTTTAGTTTTAATCAATAAAAAATAGATTAGTTGTACAATATGACAAGAAAAGGATACCCAGTTAGCTGTAGAGTTAAAACTTGAAAGCAACTGAATTCAGAAAGCTCAGGTCTTGTGCAGATTCTATCACTAAATTAAGGCTAAAACTCAATTAACTCAGAGAGATGCCAGTATCAGATCTTAGTGTGTAAGCATTCAATTAACACTTTAGAAATGTCTTACTTCTATCATTTGCCAAGTAGGGTTGAAAACATCTGCTGGGCCTTTCCTATAAAGCCAAGTTTTCCAAATTTTAATCATACACTCTAACTTCGTTCATCTTCCACATCTGGATTCATTATATTTGCCACATCTGGATTCCTCCTGCAAGCTTAAGCTTAATATTATTTCCCCTTTCAGACAACTTACTTTTTAGATTCAAATAATTAAAATGTTCACCATTCTCACAAAGACAGCTACTATCCCTTGTCATAAATTCAATTAGCAGTAAAAATAATTAAACAATGGAGATAAAACAACTCAATTTCTTTCTAAATAGGTCACCTCTTAAGATGGCGAGCCTGGGTACCCTCCTGACTGGAAAGGAAGATAAGGGGTTGGAGGTATAGAACAGCAGGTAGGGCTCTTTCCATACACATAGCTGACCTAGGTTCAATCTTCTCATTTCATATGGTCTCCTGAGCCCCACGAGGTGTGATGCTAAATAAGCACAGAGCCAGAAGTAAGCCTTAAACATGGCAGATGAGGGGAAAGACGGGGAGGGGAAAGGAAAAGAGAGAAGGGAAGGGAAAGGAGGGGAGGGGAGGGAGAGGAAAGGGAATTGAAGGAAAGAGAACAAATCGGTGAGGAGTGAAAAGGGAAGGGAGGGAAAAGAAGGAAAAGAGAAAGGAAAGGGAAGGGAAGGTAGAGAACAGGGAAGGGAGATAAAACTGTGTTGGGAGCTGTGACTGAGACCAATATACAGAGATTCCTTGTTTGATTTAATTAGGATTGAGGCGAGAAATTATGGGAGAAAGAAAATGTCACTCTGATTCAGTATTTTATAATGTATCTAAGTATTCCTTAGAGATTAATAAATGTTGAGTTCCACCATCGCTCATCTTGGAAGACACAGACTGCAACATATTGCCTGATAAGCAGATAATACAATATATGTGTATCATAATATGAATAAAACCAGTTCTATTTTGTAAGACTTAGGAGAAGGGTTTAATATACATCATCTTCAATCTTTACCAGCGCGTCAGAAGTTCACTATTCTCCTCATTTGTGTAAATTCTAAAGCTAACGTGGAAATTACTTTGCCTCAACATTTCAGAGCTATTAAATGGCAGATCCTGAATCAACCAGGGCTCCCCTGACTTCAGAGCCTGTTGGAAAGTCTGAAGAAAAACTATTGATACTGCCACCCCAATCCCCAGTTCTTCAGTTAAAAACATGAGGGTGGACCATGGGCAGAAAAGAAGAGTGATTTATGGCAGAGGAACCTGGAAACTTTTAATGTGGCCCAAGCATTAGATGAGGTCACTGGAGTGGTCTCCTTTCCTGTCCAGAAAACCCACCAACATCTGGGCTGATTCTCCCTTTTAGGGAAGATGCCTGAAAATGGTCCCTGTATGGGTCAAAGCAATGATATACCCTGTCCTCTGTCTTCCATCCACCAGGGGCCCTTCATCTCTCCAAGTAAAACTATCCCTCCTTATTTCCAACCTTCGGACCAATGTGAGGGCTGAGGTGAGCGCACACACATGTTTACCTGCATTCTTTCCCCCTAAATCCAACAGCTGCATCTAGTTTCCTTTCCAAAAAAACCAGCTGTCAGAGTCAAGGGAATAAATAATATCTAACCCTGGGGCTGGGAATGAAGGTCAGCTGCATTGCATGTCTAAGGCTCTGAGTTTCATCTTTGGAAACACACACACACACACACACACACACACACACACACATATATACATACATACACAAAATAAATCAATTAAAGGAAGAGCTAATTTTTAGTGACTATATGTTATGTTCCAAGGCATGTACCAAGAAATCTCCATATATCTTATATATTCCTATATATTCCATAATATAGACAATGTCTCCATTTAATTGGAAGGAAAACTGGGCCTTTCATAAGTTTATTGATGAAAGCTAACAGAATCTCTAAGTCATGGGGCTGAGATGAGAACCCAATTTGCCTGGTTTTCTAACTAAACAAGAAAAGATGAGAACAAACCATTTCTTCTCCCAACCTGCTTCCCTGAGGTTAATGCTGGGAATGAAAGGAGATTTATATTATAAAAAAAATAGATGAAAGATCTACAAGAGAGCAAACTTTGACCTTTCCCTTACCACTAAAACCAGAGATAATTTGAACTCCTGGTGTGCTTGACGGCAGCAAGTGTTAGATTCAGGGAATGCAATGAAAGGAAGTCATCTCATGGACCTCTGATACCAATTTTAAAAGTTAACCTTCCCATGATCCACTGGATATGCAGAGAAAGAAAATGTATGTAGCATCCTTACAGTTCAGCATTCAATTTTCGGAGCATTTATACCAGATCACTGTTACATCTCTTGGAATTACATATAGAATGAAAATTGTTCCAATTGTCTGCTTTACATTCTCATACTGTCTTACATGGAAGAGACTAGGAGGTAAAAAGTCACACAATGAACCTGCATCAGCCCCTCCCATGTGAAAATAAATGAAAATTTCTGTGTGATCAAGAATTTTCTCTCTCCTCCCAGAGAATTGGAGAGCATCTTCAACACTTATTTCACTGTGGAGCTTTACCACTAAGAGCCCCTTTGATTAACACAAAGCCAAGAGCTTCTAGAAGCCCTTGAACTAGGATAAATGAGCCCCAACTCTTGACATGGCCTTTTGGGTTGCAAAGAAGAGCTAGAAGACAGTCAGATTTGCAGCTTTGTCTTGGAAATTGGAGAACTTTTAGACCTCCTAAGAAGAGGAGACTGATTTTTTTTCTTATTTTCTTGGGCCACACCTGGATTGCTCAGGGTTGGCGTCTGTCAGTGCTCAGAAATCACTCCTGGCAAGCTTGAGGTACCATATGGGATCCCATGTCAGAAATATGCAAGACAAATGTCTTACCCGCTGCGCTATCACTCTGGTCCCTAAGGGACTGAATTTTTAAAAATATTATCTTTATGTAAGCACCATGATTACAAACATGTTTGTAGTTGAGTTTCAGTTATTAAAAAAAGAAGAAAGAAAGAAAAGAAAGAAAGAAAGAAAGAAAGAAAGAAAGAAAGAAAGAAAGAAAGAAAGAAAGAAAGAAAGAAAGTAAGGAAGGAAGGAAGGAAGGAAGGAAGGAAGGAAGGAAGGAAGGAAGGAAGGAAGGAAGGAAGAAAGAAAGAAAGAAAGAAAGAAAGAAAGAAAGAAAGAAAGAAAGAAAGAAAGAAAGAAAGAAAGAAAGAAAGAAAGAAAGAAAGAAAGAAAGAAAGAAAGAAAGAAAGAAAGAAAGAAAGAAAGAAAGAAAGAAAGAAAGAAAGAAAGAAAGAAAGAAAGAAAGAAAGAAAGAAAGAAAGAAAGAAAGAAAGAAAGAAAGAAAGAAAGAAAGAAAGAAAGAAAGAAAGAAAGAAAGAAAGAAAGAAAGAAAGAAAGAAAGAAAGAAAGAAAGAAAAGAAAAGAAAAGAAAAGAACAACCCCCTTTACCAGTGCAACCTTTCCACCACTAACTCCCACTTTCCCCTTGCCTATATTGGAGACAGACATACTACTTCTCTCACTACCATTGTCATGATAGTTGTTAGTGTAGTTACCATATTTTCCGACACATAAGACGACCCCCTAATTTTACAGTGAAAACATAGGTTTAGGCCTATATTCGTTGTATCAGACAGAACGTTCCTGTGCTGCAACTGTATGTACCACAGTGAGCCAATCACAACAAGCAAAGGCTCAAAGGTTATACTGTAATGACTACCTCTCTGACTCTGGCCAATCCAAGCAGGCTTTTGACAGTGTAGATTCGGGTCCAGAACATTGTCTAATTTGCATGCATAAAAAGCCTGCTTGGATTGGCTGATTTGAGAGGCGGTCCGAGTAGCCTTGCAGTAATTGGTCCCTAATCATAGGCTCCTTTTCTGGCAATTCCCTGGTGGTGTCAGTTAATCTCCCCCACTACATGAACCAAACAACACCCCATCCTCGGACCCTAGCACTGAACCACCAACACAGTTAGCTGGGTTTTGCCAGAAGTGGCCCCCCAGATCTCCTGAGTACTGTTTGGGAGCCCCCAAGAAAAAGATTTGGAAACTCTGCGGCCTGATTATTTTTTGTTTCGTTTAGCGGCATATTGAAACATTTTTCGGGATATACTCGACATATAAGATGACCCCCAATTTTCGGTTGACTCTTTTTTGTTTCAAAAGTCATCTTTTGATGTCATCGGAAAATACGGTATTTCTCACCAATCTTTGTGGTAAGTTTCATATCATGGCTGGTCCTGCTAGCTTTCATCTCTATTGTCTCTGAGTATTAGTACAATAATGTCTTTTATTTTTCTTAAGTTGAATAGATAAGTGAGTCTATTCTGTGTCTATCTCTTTCCCTCTGACTTATTTCACTCAGCATAATAGTTTCTATGTTCATCCATGTGTAGGAAAATTTCATGATTTCATTTTTCCCTGATGTCTGCATAGTATTCCATTGTGTATATGTACCACAGTTTCTTTAGCCACTTATCTGTCGTCAGGCATCTGGGTTGTTTCCAGATTCTGGCTATTGTAAACAGCGCAGCAATGAACATAGGTGTGCAGAAGGCATTTTTATATTGTGTTTTTGTGTTCCTAGGGTATATCTAAGGAACTGATTTTGTAACTCAGGGCAAACCCAGCATAGAGTTGGAGAACAAGAATAAATAGCAGGTTCTAAACAATGCTTTGTTCAAACTTCCTTTCTCATTCTCAAGTGAGGACCCTCGTCTGATAGCAGCCCAGTTTGGGGGGAAATGTTTGGGTACTTGAAACCAAGGAGCAGAGCTGCTCCCCCTCTTTTAGCCCAAGCTTTTGGATCAGCAAGTCACCTTGATTCCTTTTTTACTGCTGCCTACAACATCCCAGCACAT
The DNA here is from genome assembly GCF_024139225.1 of Suncus etruscus. Lineage (NCBI taxonomy): Eukaryota > Metazoa > Chordata > Mammalia > Eulipotyphla > Soricidae > Suncus > Suncus etruscus. Next base: position 11,990,116 of record NC_064849.1, read on the forward strand.
ATTCCTCATTGCTTCTGATGGTTCCAGTCATATTTGGAGTCAGACATTTGCAGAGGTCTGTACAATGGTGCTGTATTTCAGTCCTCTTTGCCAACAAACTTTATAAGATTAGCTCTCCACATTGTCTGAACCAAACAAGAAAACTGAGCTCTATTTCTGGTCTGTTATCATTTCATGGGAGCTTTTCCTTGCAGAAATGCTGTGAAGAGGGACAATGATCAGGTAGGCCAGGCATTCCAGTCCTCGTGTCTTTTGTCTTATGTCCTCCCTGGGCACCTCAGTGTCATCATTAGTTCTAAGACTAGACACTCAAGAAATGTCTGTTAATTTGCATTTATGGGAACACAGACCTTTAGGAGCCCCTGAACAGTGGTAAAACACTCCCAACTGTAGTTTACAGACTCCTGCTCTGTATCTTCAACTCAGCAAGACAAGACATCCAATTTCTATCCAAGCAAACTTTACTGCTGGGCTCTGAAACTTGCCACATTTCCATCCAAAGTAGATTTCAGAGGTTTAATTCTTAAGAAAGATTAATAATGTGTCAGGAACATAAAGACAACAGGAGCATAAACGAAATGACAAACATATAATCAATGTTTCATAATGTTTTTCGAATAGGAGGAGATGTAAGGTCTCCTCCCTATAATTTCTCTCCCAGACCTCATAAATAAACAATGACTCGCTTTTTTCCCCCACGTTCAACTGATTTATAGGCAGATCAGCAAGTGGAGTGCTGCATTACCGATGCATTGCATAATACACCAGTTAGTAAGCAAACATGGTTGGAGTCTGATCGTTCAACATATTAATAAAGCATCAATGTCATGTAAGGCAACAAACCTTTACACTGCTACACAAACAATATCTGGCTACAAAACAGAGAAAGGGAAGTCTGAGAGATCAATGCCCCAATTATGGAAATTTGGAGATCCCCCTTAATCACAATGAGGCCAACAGAAAATTATCTTAGAAAAAAAATCACAAAACACTGGTCCCTAGAAGCAGAGTCTCAAACTTGTTGACACATAGCCTGGGAACAATTAGGTCCCCGATTATTTCTCAGTGGGGGTGAGGGGACAACTAGAATCAGCTTTACTTTCCCATTGCAAAATCCAAAATTGCCAACATACTTATATCCTACCAGCCATTCCTGCAGAAGGCCAGCACAATTACATTTCCTGTCTGGTATGCTGGCCTACTGCACAATCTTATGGGAAATTAGACAGGAGCTCTTTGCTGAGAACCAAATTAACCCTTGTCATTTAATGTGTCATGTCATCCTAGCAGATTCCTAACTAGATCCGATGGCAACCGTGGAAATGAGGTTTCTTGATACTGAGTGGGCTTCAGTGATAAGAATGACAGAGCGAATTTGCTGCAACATGGATGGAACTGGAAGATATCATGTTAAATAAAGTAAGCCAGAAGAAGAAGGATAAAAGCAAAATACTATCATTTATATGAGGTATTTAGAATAACTGCATAAAGGAATGCAATGGTATAAATGCAGGTTGTCGAAAACATTCTTGGCCAGTCCGTAGGTAGGAAGAAAAGAAATTGAGTAGGGGAGAAGAAAGACAAAAGTGAAATAACAGGGGACAGGGGCCAAGGGGACACAGGTGCTTTGGTGGTGTTATGAAAGAACAGAACTAAATATCCAAGCTACAGAGTCCACAACAATGAAATCATGAGACCCAAGCTTTAACCACCAAACTTAAGAGTGCCTGTTATGATGACAGGTGAGGGGTGGTGGCAGGTGAACTCTAAGAACATTGCTGGAAGGAAGTGAACATTGATAGTGGGATTGGTGCTTTAATATGGTATGTCTAAAACTGTGACTTTGTAAATAACACTTTGTGTCACTTTGTAAGTAACACTGATTCAATTTTTAATTGCTTTTAAATTTAACAAAAAGTGAAAGAAAGAAAGAAAAACAAGACTGGCAGAGTAGTGGATATCATGAAACACACCAGCCTGTAATGCAGAAGCTTTGGATCTGTTGTATGCTCAGAGAAATTAATGCCCATACTTCCTAGCTGGAAACAAGGGCAAAAAAGCTGTAATGGCAGCTGAAAATGGAACATGATTCAACAGAGCAGACCCTGTTATTCTGCTTTTCTCAAAGGCAGGATGGAGTAAGAGTACAGGGTAGTTATTTGGGAGATGATGAATTTTAGTATTCAAGATAGAAATGGCTAATTTCCTAGGTTCCTCATGTCTATTGTCTTGCTTCTCTTTGCTCTTCTTCACCAAAAGAACATCTTTTTCTCTGAGTTGAGTTTTGGCAGCCCTTCCTCCTTGTTTTTCAGATGATTAACTGCCTCGGCACGGTGATTTATGAACCTCAGAGTTCCCAGGGCGAGCCTGTCTGGCTGGGGAACTCAGTCCTTTTATTTCTCTTGGCAAAACTTCTTGGAGGCAGGCAACCCCTAGAACAAGCACGGTGAAATATTCTCCAGTTCAACCAGACCTGTGGGCGGAGAAGATGATGTTCTCTGAAAGATGTAAAATGTGACCTGAGAGGCTAAATGATCACAGAGATTAGTTCTTCTGCAAAATTACTGCTGGAAACTGCTGAACCATCCGAGACTACATACCCCATCATCCCTCATAGCTAGGTGTGGTCATGTGACTTTTTCTTCACCAATGATCTGTGAGTAGAAGTGATAGGCTCTTTCTCCAATGTCCAGTAGGTAAGAAACTGTTGTGTCTTCTCTACATTCTTTCTCTTTTATTTATTTTTTAATTACTTTATTTGTCTCGGGATATTATTCCATACTGTCCTTTTGTATGTATTTCACAAATAAGTGCAATCATTCTTTACCTATTCCTCTCTTTCTGACTCATTTCGCTGAGCATACTAGTCTCCATGTTTATCTATGTATAAGCAAATTTCATGACTTCATTTTTTTCCTAACAGCTGCATCATATTTCACTGTTTACATGCTTTCTTCCATCAACTAACACAACAGAGAGGAGGTTGAGGCCCAACAAGAGGAACCTTGATTCTCTGGGTGACTTTCTGGCATGCATTGCATTGACAAAGTGCTTTTCATGGGCAAGAAGTCAACTTTTTTTTATTCTTTATTTAAACACCTTGATTACAAACATGATGTGATTGGGTTTCAGTCATGTAAAGAACACCCCCCTTCACCAGTGTAACATTCCCACCACCAGTGTCCCAAATCTCCCTCCTCACCACCTTACTCACACCTGTACTCAAAACAGGCTTTCTACTTCCCTCATTCATTCACATTGTTAGGATAGTTCTCAACGTAGTTATTTCTCTAACTAATCTCATCACTCTTTGTGGCGAGCTTCATGTCGTGACGTGTATCTTCTAGCCCTTATCTCTTTTATCTCTGAAAATTATTGCAAGAATGTCTTTCATTTTTCTTAAAACCCATAGATGAGTAAGACCATTTTCTTCTTTCTCTCTTTCTCTCTGACTGACTGATTTCACTCAGCAGAATAGATTCTGTGTACATCCATGTATAGGAAAATTTCATGACTTCATCTCTCCTGATGGCTGCATATTATTCCAAAGTGTATATGTACCACAGTTTTTTTAGCCATACATCTGTTGAAGGGCATCTTGGTTGTTTCCAGAGTCTTGCTATGGTAAATAGTGCTGCAGTGGATATAGGTATAAGGAAGGGATTTTTGGTATTGTATTTTTTGTGTTTCTAGGGTATATTCCTAGGAGTGGTAAAGCTGGATCGTATGGGAGTTCAATTTCCAGTTTTTGGAGGAATCCCCATATCGCTTTCCATAAAGCTTGACTAGATGGCATTCCCATCAGTAGTGAAAAAGAGTTCCTTTTTCTCCACATCCCTGCCAGCACTGCTTGTTTTCCTTCTTTGTGATGTGTGCCAATTTTAGTGGCATGATATGGTACCTCATAGTTGTTTTGATTTGCATCTCCCTGATGATTAGTGATGTGGAGCATCTTTTCATGTGCCTTTTGGCCATTTGCATTTCTTCTTTTACAAAGTGTTTATTCATTTCTTCTCCCCATTTTTTGATGGGGTTAGATGCTTTTTTCTTGTAAAGTTCTGTCAGTACCTTGTATATTTTGGATATTAGTCCTTTATCTGATGGGTGTTGGGTGAATAATTTCTCCCACTCAGTGGGTGGCTTTTGTATTCTGGGCACTATCTCCTTTGAGGTGCAGAAGCTTCTCACCTTATATTAAGCTACAGCTTAATGTAGTCCCATCTGTTTATCTCTGCTTCCACTTGTTTGGAGCGTGCTATTTCCTCCTTAAAGATGCCTTTAGTCTCAATATCATGGAGTGTTTTACCTACATGTTGCTCTATATCCCTTATGTTTTCAGATCTGATATCAAGGTCTTTAATCCATTTGGATTTTATCTTCGTACATGTTGTTAGCTGGGGGTCTGAGTTCGCTTTTTTGCAAGTGGCTAACCAGTTGTGCCAACACCAAAGAAGTCAACTTTTAGTTGTGCAGAAGTCCCCTAAAGTTTTCAGCTACAAATACCTTAATAAGTAACACAAATCAAAGTGTGTTGATTGGTGGAAAGGAGAATCAGACCAGAATATCTGAGAATGAATGTGGTTTGGTCATGATGCTTCAAGACAAAGCTGTGCTTTTCACACTTCCCAGTCACTACCAGAAACACCATCCCAACCAGAGTCACAACCATCCAAACCCCATCTTGTTCCCCAGATATTACTTACCATGCCTTGTACAGTCTATATCTTGCTAACTCTGTCACCTTTACCCCATCTTTATAAATGCCTTCAAAAATCCTAGGTGAACAGCATGTGCCTTTCACCAGTTCCTTATCCTAATTATGTCCCTAGATCTCAGTTCAACATCAATTCTTCAGGGAAACCTCCCTTGATGGATGACTCAGGGACCATCATAATCCATCATTAGAAGCTTTCATGACACTAAGTTTTCCTAACTAGTACTTACCACAAAAATGACTCCTTTCCTTGGGGGAAGGGGTTTTTTGTTAAAAAAGACTTGCATTTTCAAGGTCCTAAGTTTAATTCCCGGCACTGCATGGTACCTAGACCCTGAATAGTCCAAGTACTATCCTATAAGCCCCTAATTCTTCTAGGCCTGAGCATTGAACCTTTCATCCTTTTAACCAAGGAAGAACCCCCAGGCTCCCTGATGATAGCCACGAAAAAAATTGTAAAACTAGAGTTTAAAATTATTTAAATTTCTTTAATTCTTTTTCTTTGATGATTTGATTCATTTTTATCTCCCCAATTGTGTCTAAATTTGGGCCATCCTTTTTTCAGCAGTCTCTGGACATGATAGACAGATAGATAAATATAAAGATAAACAGATGCATATATACATTTGACAGTCAATAAATACTAGTGAATAAATCATACCCAAAGTATGCCATGCTTACTTCATTCTGAGTATTTTGTATTTTCTCCTTTACTCCCTCCCCAAATGCAACCAAGTAGGTACAGCTATTGTTGTTCTATGCACAAAAATACTGGTTGTGGGTGGAGGTTGGATGCATAAAAACACAGACAGGGACAGTTTACAGGGGGTGGAAATGAAACTTGATGGCAAATCTGTCTGAGACAAGGCCTTTTCCTGTATATATGTAGCAAGTGAAATATTTCTTTAAGTCATCTCTCTAGATAATGGCATATCTTTAAATAATTCATATTCATCATTTTATAGACTCCACAAAACTCTTTTGTGTGCATTTTATTGAGATATAATTTGTAGACAATGACATGCAATATGAAGAGCTTAATGGTTTCATCAGTTTTAACAACTGCATTAGAATTCGTGCATCTAACAAGATATAGAATATTTGTTATCAACTCCTAAAGCTCCCCTGTGTCCCTCACTTCAATCTCCTTCCCTACAAACAAGTTCTCTTAGAACTTTTTACATCTGGTTGGTTCTCCCCATATTTCAGAACTTCACAGACAGAGGAAGTCTTGATGTTTTTTTTTGTGTGTGTGTTATATAGCTGATTGGTTGATTTCTTTTTTGTTGCTGATTCCATTGGGGATTTTTCTGTTTCTCTGTACACCTGTTGATGGGTTTTGAGCTGTACTGGGTTTCAGACTATTAGGAACAAACTTTCTATGAAAATTCTTGTGTGTTTCTTTTTTGTTGTTGGTGGTGGTGGTCATGTCTTATTTCTGTTCAATAAAACCTAGAAGGAGAAGTGCCAGGGTGGATGCTTAAGTTCAAGGACCTGCCATGTGCAGGTTCATGTGCAGGTACCACTCCACTTTTCACACATATCAACTATCCATGAGAGTTGCCTCATTCTCTCACCAATGTTTGGGACTGTGGTTCATTCCAGAGGTCGATGGCACCACCTTTTACCTGAGGATTAATCCTGCTGAAATTCCTTTCCATGCTTATTTGCTTATTGGAGATTTGCAAATGCTCTTTGGTCTAGTTTCTATGTGCTGTCTTATCAGGTGATTTCCAGAACAAGGAATATTGCCAACATGATGAGCTATAAAATTACCCTGTGGATATTCTAGATGTAATAACTTCAATCAGTTTCATTACTACTACCCTGAGCCCAAGCTCAAACGACACCATCAACCTATTAGGAAAGGAATCCTCGGCTGACAGATGCTTTCAATTCTGCCATAAAGCTCCAAAGTGCCACCTTTCCTAAAAAGAAGTAAATTGTGAGTGTTTTACCATATGAGGGTTCAATTAGCACATTTGCCCCGCAATTAGAAAAATGACACCCACTAATTGGGTAATAGTGTACCTAAATGGCCAATTTGTGTAGAAAAATTAAAGACAAGATATATGCAAATCCACCTGTATGTAAAATGTTGGTCACATTAAACCCAAGTGTCACTGCATGTCAGTCACAGGGACAACCAGTCATCACCTCTTTCTAAGTGAGTCTTTTCAGTCAAAGTAATTCTTGATGTTTGAATTTCACAAATGACATAATAATGTATAGTTTTCTTGACACCTAATATTAAATATGCATCATGCCATCTTGCTAACAAAAAAATGAGTCATTTTCTCATTTTTCTTATATAATGTTGGATATCAGGGTATGAGCGTGTCCCTGAGTATTTGTTAGTATTTTACAAACAATTAATGCTGACTTGCTTGGATGGGCCAGGTCAGCTGCTTCCACTAATGAAGGAGGCATCATTTTTCCAGCAAAGGTTGCTTAGCTAGGGACTAAATACTCTGAAATGTTCAAAGCATTTCTTTATAGTTCTCAGTCACTACTAGGCACTGTGCAAAACATTATTTTCATTTCACCATTGCATCTAGAGCAGCCTTAGGAAGCAGATAACATTGTTAGCATGACTTTACAGATGAAGAAACTGAGGTGGAGGATAGGAAAATCCCAAAACAACCACGTAGCAGAACAAGGAACCTTGAGAATCACTGTCTTCTCTCCTTCTTTCCACAAGCCACAAACTTGGGTTCTACAGAGTCTAGCTCCTCAGTGTACTTCCAACTAAATTATTCTCTTTATTGCCACTCTGGTCACCAGCTGTCACCCACAACTGTGTCCACGTTAACATCCCCTCTACCATTTTACTGCCTAGGTTCTAGATGCCTATCTCCATGCATATCGCTTCTCTGCAAAACTATAAGGATCCTCATGAAGTTAAAACGTTTCACACTAAGAAAGCCCTACATCATCCCTCAGAACAATGGAAAATTCTTCTTCAGCCAGATCACCATCATCTTCAGCCCAGTAGAACACCCGTTGGGAACATCACCACCATAATCCTCTTCCTCCTCACTCTATCTTTATCCCTCACCCTTTCACCATCACTCAGTACTGTTGATCAATTATTCTCTCTCTCTGTGTTGAACTTTTTCTCTGCTTGAAATTCTCCACCCCATTCTCTAATTTGCCTCTTCCATTCTGTTTTGTCCTTTTTACCAACCCAGATTGCAGAGTTTAATCTCTGCTCATCTCTGTCCACACCTATTCCCTCCATGAAGTCCTCCAGCACCCTGGCATTATGAACCCTCCCTACTAAAAAAATTAAAGCTATAGTTTTGCAGTTCTGAAACTCAGTCCTGAAATTCAGGGTCCATTTTCACTGACCTGGTTAGATATTTGGGCATCTGAACAGTATCTCTAGCATGGCTCCAACTTATTGACCTCAAATTACTGACCTTACCACTAACCCCCAAACCTTTTACCTTTCTTTTCGTCATCTTTGTCCCCTCTTCTGAAGACTCTTTTGAATATTCAGCTTTAAAATAATTTTATGTCTTACTATATTTTAGTAACATTGCTATGATAAATGCTAAAGTTTGTGGTCTTTATTAAAAATGTATTGCAACCCATCACCAAAGTGTTCAAGACCCTCCACCAAAGTCTTTACGGTACTTCTAGTCAATCTCTTTCTTTATAAATCTTGTTCCATGTAGCCTATTCATTTAGCTTATTCTATCTGCTTTGCCTTCAGAAAAAAAATTCTAAGTCTATCTATTCTCCATGACCCCTGGAACAAACCAAAGTTGCCAGACACTATTGTTTCTCTCATGCCCAGTTGGTAATCTGTTTCCATCTTCATTTCCAATTGTCTGTTCTCAAGACAACTTGCTCTTCAAACCATAAATTTAGTCAGTCACTCCCCTGATCCAACCTCTTCAAACCGCACAAACCTCACAATTTTTATTTCCTTCTTAAAAAAAAAAAGAATTCCACTCATCTCCCAGCCCCAATTCTTTCTTTCTTCCCTCTCCGCTCGAATAGAGTCCTAATTAGATTTGAACCAGCCAGATTTGAACCATCCAATTCTAGACACCCATGTTTTACATCCTTCTTAGTTACCCAAAAGCAATTCTGTCCTACTGGTCCCAAGTTTCCCTTTAGTCCGTATAATCCATTAACTGATGATAACAACCATTCTCATTTACTGAGGGCTTAGCATGTGCCCTCAGTATCTCCCACTTGGTAGCTGTATTGTAGAACTTAGAAAAATTCAGTCAAGACTGGAATTGCTCCATTAGGCTCTGCATGGTGCTCAAGTTTGTTTTCCTTTGGCCAAATATAATGTCGGTGGCAAGCACTGAGCCCACAGTGACAAAAAAGCAACCACCCACGGTTGTATTGATTCTGTCTCGCTTGACACAAATGTCTCCCAGACACCCAAGGGCTTGCAGATTCCCACCACGTGACCTTTAGCAGCAACCAAAGCCCGTCACTGGTGGTGTTAAGCAGATCTTGTTTGATTGAAGCCCCCTGCTGCTCTGCATCCTGATTCCAAGCCAAGTCAAACAGCCTAGTATGAGGTTTTCGCATCCAATGGAATTTACTAGAAGGAATAAAGCAAGTCTGTTTATCATGTAAGCTTTACTCTTTTCCATGTGGCACTAGGAGCATGAGCGTGGCTCTTCTTATTGAGACTCTTTTTCACTAATATAACCTACATTTTCATCCAGGGATGACTGACAAGCACCTTTTCCAGAATCCCTTTCAGTAACAGTTTGAACATGTGACTCCGTCCTGGCCAATGAGCTGGAAAGGAAAGCTCAGAAGCCATTGCTCCCCTAAAGAAAAAGTCAATGGATGCTACAACTCTTGGCCCTGCTTTTTTATTATGGAAGAAGGCGTCTGTGCCTGGACATGGATCTATGCTCACAGAGATCTCGACTGGTGCCCTAGAGAAACAGAAGTAGCTTCAGTTTGTGAGATCTCTCCATCCCAACACCAGCCAATGCACTTCCAAAATATTTTCCATCTTTTATTACAGAAGGAATAAAAATACCTTTTCTTAACTTAATCAACTGTATTTCAGACTTTCTGTTTGTTGAACTGAATCTTACTTGTCACATACAGATTTTGATTATTCCTGTAATCAACTATTTCTATGAAAATTCTTATTAAGCAGAGTCGGAAGAGTCATTCAGTGAACACAATGGACATGCCTCATCTCCCCTGCAATTCAGCATCAGTCAATTCTCTGGGTTCATTCATTCCATGTGTATTTCTTTACAAAGTGAATCATCTTCATTGACAAACAAAACTGCCCACTCTGTCTTATCCTCTTTGTTCCTTGGCTCAATGCTGACCTGGTCCCTAACATTCCATGTTAGAATCTTCTAACTTCTCCTTTACCTCCTTCAGTGCAAACACCTACTAGCTGATTTCCTCCACATCTGGAACCATCCAGACCACTTCTGTCTACCCACTCACAGCTTTTATGCAGACCTTTGTATTCTTCCAGGACTGGGAGAGGTGGGCATGATATTAGTTATGATCCTCTTCAAGTTAAAAGAACCTGGTTTATATTGTGGCTGGAGAGATAGGACAATGGATAGGGTGCCTGCCTTGCATGTGGGCAACACAAGTTCAATCCCTGGCACCCTGTATGGTCTCCCCAAGCACCGCCAAGAGTAATTCCTGAGTGCAGAACCAGGAGTAAGCCCTGAGCACAGCCAGGTGTGGTCTTCAAACCAAAAAATAACAAAAATACCTGGTTATAAAAAGATCAGGTTAAATGATTGCCCCCAGCTTCTTGGGGCTCTGATGTTCTGAATCTACAGAATTCTCTCTTCTCTGATCACCCCTCACCTTGCACCCACAATCACACTTTCCATTAAGGAAAACTCATAGACAAATCGAGAAATGCCACATAGCCTTTGTCTCCATATATGAGACCAAGATTAGTTTGGTCATTTCATTTTCCTGCAGGCTCTCAGCCCCCACTTTTTTTTTTCATTTTTAAATCCATAAAGGAAGAATTCAATCCACTCCCAAGTGAACGGAAGATAAATGCCAGTTTGTAAGAGTGAGAACACAGGCTAACAGCTTTAGGAATCTTGAATCACTGAAACAAAATGCATCCCCAGTGCTTTTTTATTTTTTTAATTTTTGTCTTCATCTTTTTCTCCCTACACAAAGAGCCAATCTCTTCTCCCTGTCTAAGAAAGGAAAGTCACCTCTGAACCACAGAAATGGTTTTCAGAACCACAGCGCTGGTAAACTGGAGGAGTTCGTGTGTGGAACACCAGCCAAGAAATCATTGTGCTTCCCTTCCTGTGTTGGGTACAGATGCTCTCAGGAAGTGGGGCAGATAAATCTTGGGCTTGGCAGATATTCTTTCCTCTCCCACAGATATCTTTCAGGAAGGAACAATGAAATTGCGACCAGTATCTTAAGTCTGAGCTCCTTGCAATTGAATTTCTCAACCCATTGTTGTAGAGGAATGGGCTGGTGCTGGGGAACCATTTGTTGTGGAGTGGGGATGACCTGTTCAGATAACTTAGCAACACCCCTAGCTCTACCATCTCTATGTCAGTAGCAATATCACCAAATGATCACGGATCAAGCCATTGCCAAATCCCAGCAGGTAACATGACCAACCACCAACCAACTGTGGAGGTATTCATGGGAAATTTAGTGTGCCATGCACCCAAAACAAACATTGGGACAACTGGTTACCTTTGGGAATGAAATAATCACTCACCTTTTTTTACCCAGAAAAAAAATAGTGAAATTGCAATATATCTCCAGATATTAAAAACTACATGTGTTGTTGTATCAAATAATTAATGATGGGGCTGGATGGCGGTGGATGGAGGTGGATTTCTCTCTGCCACCCCAGGCCACGTGGCTCCGCAACCCCCATCCAGCCGGCGGGTCCCAGGCCCAGGTGAACGGTGGAATCAGACTCATCCAGAGACAGGCATCAGGAAGCATCAACTTTATTCATGCCCTATTTACCACATGTGTGGTCTCTATCATAACCTTTCAAGTATTCAGCCATTCTAGGCTACCCTGCATCTTAATTCCTTTCAGCCATTTTCCTTTGACCTCCATCCTGGTCAAAGACCAAAAGAGGCAAAGACCCAAAAACCAGAGAGTCCAGCAGGGCAGAGACCCTAATCCCCTCGCTCAAAGGTTTATCTACCTATTGCAAGACCCCTCCCAGGAATGGGTGGGGTCTTGCAGGTAAGGTCACACCTAATATTCAGTTCCCAAGACCCCTCCCAGAAATGGGCGGGTCTCAGATAGGTACACCTACAATGTGTTATACCCAAACTTCAGGCAGGGTGCTTGCCTTGCTCTCTGCTAATCTGGATTCAATTCCTAAGCATTGCATGTGTCTATATTTACCATCTGAAATAAAATCAATGGTTTACAACTGAAGCTGTCTATGTTCCTACTCTGATCAAACTCATTCTTGACTTCCTTTCTATGGCTCCAAATAACACCTGTACTCAGGTGACTACAAAGGTCTGTAGACAGCCCAACTTCCACTTGTATTCTAGACTTTGGTACCCAACTATCTACTTGATCTCCTGGTTGTAGGGACTCTTCTAATATCTTACATCCCCCAAATCAATTTCTTGCTTCTTTTCCCTTCAATGGTTTCCTATCTAGATTTCCTTTTCTTTGTTGGGTTTTTGTTTGAGAACTACACCCAGCATTGCTCAGGACTTACTCCTGCAGTGTTTGGTGGGAAAAAGGAGGAACCAAATAGAGTGCAGGAAATTGCTTGCCACATGCAAGGCACATGTCTTAACTTCTATACCAGGGGTGGTGAACAAGTTCGACACAAAGAGCCAAAATTTTAAACTGTGAGAGTCAGAGAGCCACACCACGCAGTGACCTGCCAAAACAGAAAAACACTCCCACAAAAACATCTAATTTGAACAATAGTCTATTAAACACATATTGCATTTTGCCATTTTTGAGTGAGGGTCAAAATCCTGCAGTGATGGTGAGGGTGTGCTGCATCCTCCACACTAAGAACTAATGGCAAGATGTGACACACAGGTCCCCCCACTCGCTGGCCCATGGGAGAAGGGATGATGCAGCCTGGAGACGGGACTCCGTGCTCAGAGATCTCTCTTCAAAGGTCCCTCCTTAGAAGCAGCAGAACAAAATTCAAACTTGGCAAAGAGCCACAATATACAAAATCATGATAAGAGGCAAAGAGTTGCATTTATTTTGGCAGAGCTGCGTGTTTGCCATCCCTGTTCTATACCATCTCTGGACTCTTATCCAGTTTTTCTTGATTTAAGAAAATGCTGTCAACATTACAAAAGTTGTCAGTATTGAGAACCCAGGAGTCATTCTTTGTTTTATCTTTGCCCTTCCTTTCCAGCCTAATTGATCCCCCATTTCTGTTTATCTTCCAGCTGCTGCTGATGCTTTTCAAATCCCCCAATGGCCCAATTCAAGAAAGCAGGGGTGAATGGGATTTGCCAAAATGACTTATAGGACGCCACACATCAGTTTGATCCCAGGCACTGCATATTGTCCCTAGACATTGCCAGAATGACCTCTAAGCACTTTCACAGATGAATTTCCCTCCAAAATAAATTAATGAGTAAATATATGATCAAAAGTATAAAGTAAGCATAAACAATAAGAATAAAATATAGATTTTATAGAGGGATCAGGAATTTGCCTTGCTTCTGGCCAAGCTGAGCTTGATTTCTGGCACCCTATATGATCCCCAACCACCTCTAGATGTGACTTCTGAGCACAAAGCCAGAGTAAGCCCTGAGCACTACAGGACTAAGTTATGAGCACTGCAGGATATGGTCCACTCCCCCCAATTAATAAGAATAAATCAAATTTTAAATGGGATTAACTCATCTCAGTCTTTAACTTAAAATCTCTTCAATCTCCATGTGAAGTCCAAGCTCTCTTCACCATAACTCCAGTTCTCTTCAGCTTTTACTCTTGATTCTCTTGTTCCATCCTAACCAAGATTAGGACTTGTGACATTTGTTCTTTAGCTACCCAGATAACCAAGTCTACACATCCCCCGGGGCCTTTGCACATGCAGATTCAACTTCCAGAACCTACCCTCAACATTCTCATCTCTCCAACTCAACCTTAGTGGACCTGACTGCCCATCCTTTACCAATGAGTTGCTTCCTTTCCTGTCCTCCTTTACCACAACACACTGATTCCTCCAGAACACTTGTTATACTCGGACCATCAACAACATCTATACTATTCATTTCCCCAGTACTAAAGTCAGAACTGGGGTTATCGTAGATGCTCAGTTAAACTCTGCAAGTGAATGAGCCCATGAGTCCACCACTTGGCGATTTCCACTGTCAACACTTGGATAAATGTCATCTCTGGATCTTAGTCCTACTCAATTTTAACAAATCTCACTTCTTCAAGAACTCTTGGGCTATTAAAATAAATAAATAAACAAAATAAAAAAACAAAACTCAAAAACTCTAGGGATTCTGAAAAAGTATGTATGGTTTGGGTCTAGTGTCAAATGTCATCTTTCTCAAGAAGACCCCCACCCAAACCCCAGCCATGCTGATCAGACGCTCCCTTCTAAATCATCATCATGCCAACTGGGTTTTTCTTTCTTCACTTTCTTGTCCCCTGCTGGGTCATCAGACTTTATGTTTACCCTCTCTAAAGCTTCCTGAATTCAGGGCCCCATTACCCTCTTGTCTTAATGGAAAGCCCAAGATCTCCACAGATACTGGCTGAGAGCAGCAACTCAACAAATGTTCACTACGTGATGAATGAATGAATGTTCAGAAATTCTCTGTGCAGAGAGCTTTGAACCCATTGCAGACAGTGGCAGACGCAGAGGGGCCTCTGGTTTATTCAGCATTCCTGAGCTATCATCAGCCACTCACAGGAACAGTTGGGTGGGCAACATATTCTTCCCCAAGCTGGTCTGGGCATTATTGACTCCAGTCACTGCAAAAGGCAGAGTGATATGTAAGCTTAGAAGGAGGAAAATTTGCCCTTTCTGGCCTAAAAGTGGGACTCCCTGTCTCATCTGTCACAGAGAGCAGCTCCTGGCTCTTCTGTTGACTAATCAAACTGACAGAAAACTTCAGCCAGTGTTAGTCTGTGAAAGCCACATTGTGGAACTTAAAGACTTAAAGATAAAGCCAAGGGAAACAGCCGAAGAAGCAAGGGAAAGAAGCTAAGGGGGCTTATCCTAAGTAAGAAGACATATAGATGCTGGAGTCCAGGAAACATTAATGTCAGTGCTCTGTACGGTTTTCCCACCTATGATTTTAATTCTTGGCAGGCAGGTTGATTCCAACAGACCAACAACAAAATCCAAAGGAAAGAAAATAGAAATGTATACACAGAAAGACATAAATGAATGAATGCCTGATACCTCCTTTCTCTAGCAAGCTCTTTGCAAAGGATCTTTTTTTATTAGTAAAAAGTAACACTGGGCAGTCATCAGGGGCTCAGCCCCCATTATATCTACAAAGAGTTTTTAGTGAAGATGGGGGCTTTGTAAAGTCACAGTGAATATAGTGAATATTGTTTCACTTCTGTAGCTTTCATTTTGCTCAGACTCTGTAAGACTGTGTTCTCATTTTTCGAGCTCCTAAAAGGGTTTGGACTCTGTAACTAACACCCATGCCCTATTATCAAAACACCCTCATTTCTAGGTTGATTCATGCTGTGTTATAAATTAATCTTCATATATAAAATAAGGATAAAAGTAGCATTTGTGCTCAGGGGAGAAACTAAATCAATGTTCATGGGAACAGTCAGTAGGCACCAAAGGTGTTGACAAAATCATGGCTTTCCATGTGCCTGATGGAGACCCAGAGGTGTGGATAAACTCAAAGAAGAATTTCTCTGGACCTGAGGAGTCTGGCACCAGAGATTTTGTTTGTTTTCTTGGGGGGCACACCTGGTGGTGTTCAGGGGTTACTCCTGATTTTGTACTCAAAAATTACTCCTAGAGGTACTCAGAGGACCCTATGAAATGTCAGGAATTGAACCCAGATCAGTCACTGCTCTGGCCCCATCAGCAGAGATTTTTAATGAGGTATTTACTGTCCACACTACTTTTACCATAATTTCATAACACAGAAAATTCTTAACCCTTCTTCTAAGTCTTCCACATGTTTAATGTTTGATTTCCTCCTCTATACCCACTTCCATACAGTGTCCCTCCCAAAGTCACGAATGCATTTCCATTTATTTGTGTTTTGGATTGATTTTAGTCTTCCTCTTTATACAGAATAACAATTTACAAATGACATTTCCCAAATGCCTTAGGGTCTAAAGGCCAGACACAGGCTGGATGTGACTCAGCCATAGAGAAGTCTTGCATGTGTGAGGTCCCAAGCTCCACATATCATCACCACCACCATCACCACCACCACCACCATCATCATCATCATCAATGCCAGAAGGTTTAAGACTAAATATGAACCAGCAAAAACAGCCCAGTTATAAAACAAAATTAATAATTTAGGGGCTGCAATTACAGTAGAGTGGGAAGGGCACTTTTCTTGCACATAGCCCACTCAAGTTCAATGTTCGGCATTTCATATAATCCCCAAGTCCTCACCAGGAGTGATCCCTGAGTGCAGAGCCTGGAGTAAGCCCTGAGCACCACCAAGTGTGGCCCAACAACCAAAAAAAGTAAAAATAATAATAATAATAATAATAATAATAATAATAATAATAATAATAATAAATTTAAAATAAGTAAAGTTTAAAGTATCAACAATTACATTGACTATTCACAAGAATTTTAGTCATTCACTCCTCTTCCTTAGTGACCCCCTGATCCTGGTAGTAACTCTACTCTATTTTGCTTTTTGTTCCTTTCAAGCTAGAGAAGGTGCTGGGAGCCTCAAGCAGAAGCTGAAAGCGGCACTTTGACCAAGGCTAGTTCTGACTGAAAACAGTGTCACTAGATTGTTCGGGTGTGCTTTTGGATACGCTCTCCAAAATGGCAGAGCAAGGGACATATGAGGGCCTCAATGAAGCAGGGTGGGAGTAGCAGCCTTGAGGTACAATGGGGGCACAAGGAAGCACTTTCTGCTGGTTCGGATACAAAGGTCAATTTCCAGAAGATGCTCAGTAATTTCCTTTTATTCCCTTGAAAGGGGCACAGTAGACAAAATTAGTTTGGGAACCTCCAAGATCATTACTCTGGGGAACACAGTGGGGTCCCAGGAAGGAGGTACCTGTCTTTGAAGAAAAATCATAAGGATAAAGAAGTCACACCAACCAAGGATGGTTTTCTTTGTGGTGGGGGTTCTCAAATGGTGCTCAGGGGCCTCTTTCAGCCTATCTCAGCCAACCTGATTGAGAGATCAATGCAAAGGACTGAGGACTCAATGATTCTCGGGTCCTGGGGTGCTGGGCATACCAGGACTCCCCCCAAAACACATAGCAGTGCTATAAAGGGGTGCTTTTTGATTGTGCTATATGCCATGGGGTACAGGGAACTGAACCTGGGTCAGTATGTGCCAGGCATGTGTTCTAATCATTGTATCTCCCAACCACATAAGGACAGCTTTGCAGCACAGAGCAAGGACTCAAAGGTGGGGGGAGGGGGGGAGTTGGGACCTATCTGTTTTTTGAAACTCAAACCCTGGAGGGATGAGAAGGGTAGAATAAGTCTAGGACAGACCTCTCCAAAGAACTCCAACTAGATCTATATTGGGACCAAGAGAACAGAGAAGATCACCACCCTGCTTTCCAGAATCACTGTGTGACTTAGGAGACCCTCCAACTGCCTTCTAGAGTTTTCTCAGAGTTCATTACAGACAGCCAAGCACCAGCCACACACGCATGCTCTGATGCACCCCTGTGGTGACTGCAGAGCAGATCAGAGCAGCTGTCACAAGCCACAGAGCAAATCCCTCTCATGCTCAGGGACTCAGCCCTCTCGGTCCATCTGCACCTCCCATGTCTGAGCCACTTGACAGCCTAGGCAGCCAAGCTGGTCTCCTTCTCCAACAATTTGTCCCTTTGCTCTTCCCACTTCGCCCCAGGCCCTCTCAGGCTGTTGGCTCCCTTCAACCCATCAGCCCTGCTCTGAGTTGCCTTTTGTCTGCTTATGAGATTTGCAGGCAAGGAGAATTTAAGACTCTCTGGGCTGTCCTTAAAGAGTTTATCCTCCTGCCCTTTAGCCTTCCTGCCTCCTATCACCCATCAGAGGCTCCCCAAGTGCTCTCCACACCTGCCTGGCTCCCCATAATATCGTTGACTTTGGGTCTCTCCAAATTGGCTTTGCTTTCTTCCTCTCTCTCCCTTTCTCCATGTGGATAGTTGGCTGGATTTGCTGAAGGTCATTGAAACTGCTGAAAGGTCATGAAACTGCCTTTGTCTCTGTTTTCCATGAACTATGTCCATCAGGGAGCAGCTGTCTATGGGTGCAAACTGTATAACCCCAGAGCATCTTCAACAATGCTATCTAGTAGGTAAAATGCCTTCCCTGCAGTGGTATCCCCCCATCCCTAGGAGCAGTGGGGACAAAAAGTAAAAGCACCCACATTTCTTTGTGAAAAGCCCTGGGGATAGTATCCCCTTAGGCCTGGTGAGGTTCCTAAGGAAGACTCAGAGGATGTTCCTGCTGATGGAGCTAAAGAGGGTGGATTTGGGAGGTTAACAATACCACAGGCTCACTGGTTCACCTGCACTCAACTCACCACATACCTAGAAGAGAGGGGCTAGTACAGAGCTTCCTGAGGAAGCCCCATCTTCTCTTGCCCTAGGAGTCAACCTCTTGGTAGACCAGGGAGATGGAATGGGGAGGGCATCTATACTGGGGTCTTAGCATCCTGGATGGGATGTTGTCTGCTCTCATGGCTTCTCAGTCCTACCTGAACTAAGGCACTTTCCAGCAATGCTATAAGAGCCACTTGCTTATTATTAGATTTTGGTTTGGTTTGGTTTGGTTTTTATTTGGTTTGATTTGGTTTAATTGGTTTGGTCTAATTGATTTGGTTTGGGGGACACACCCAATAGCACTCAGAGCTTATTTCTCCTGGCTCTATGTTCAAAAATAACCCCTGACAGTGCTCAGGGGACCCTAGGTAGGCATATCTGGTGATTGAACTCAGGTTGTCTGTGTGCAAGGCAGTTAAGTGCCTTAATCCCTGGACCATGTCTCCAACCCCATGAGATCCAGCCCATGATCAAGAAGAAAACCCAGAATATTAAGATATGGTAACACCAAGGAGGTCTGCTTCACCAAGAGTGAGCACACCAGCCCCAGATTACACCCATCCCCTATAAAACCACTATGAGGCATCTCTCCAGAGGGTTATCAGGTATTGTGAGTACCTCTCACTGTGCCAACTCATTTTATCTTTGCAACCCTCTGAGAACACAGATACTTTTTCTCCAACATAGAAGGAGAAAGCAAGGTCCAGGTCCAGTGGGCTAACCTGGCTGAAATCCCACATCTGGGGTGTGATGGGTTGGAAGTCCAGGAAGCCAAAGGTCAGAGGTCAGACCACTCACATCCTGTCTCGGCCAAAGGAGGACACCTTCATCCTCTCCCTAGCCAGAAGTAGCCTCAACATCACACATTGGCAAGCTGCCACTTTTGTCTTTTTACACCACTTGATTTGAAGATTCTGTCAGTATAGGGATAGTCCTCCCTCATCCCAGCCACACTGACAATGATTATAAACTTCTAATGAATTCTGAGGGATTTTTAAAATCTAAAACTGTGTTGCTTAAATCAACCAAATCTATGATGACTCCATTTTAGCCTCTGGACTTTGCCAGCTGAAATAATCATCCATGTGATCAGAACAAGAAGGAATCCTATCTCCTGGGCTGGAATTTGTCCCAGCCCTGGGATCAATATCATTCAGTCCTGCACAGTCTCCAGCTGATGCAATTATGTCATGCTGAGTTTGTTTTCATTTTTTTGCATAGATTCGACTGGGTGCTGTTTGTTCTCAGTAAATATCTTTCAATTGCCAAATTTGCAAATCCTCCAGATAAAGAAGTTTCTCAGAAACAGAGTGACCACCCCCCACCAGGTTAATCACAACTCTTGGGTTGCAAGTGACAAAAAGTCAACTTGAACTGACTTCAGCCCCAAGCACAGGAAGGGAAGGAGTGGTCTCACCTGAGGCTTGGGGGTGGGGGGATGTGGGGCTCCAGGAACCTTCTGACATGTAACACTCATGAAAGCAGGAGATGTTTGGTAATTCCTTTAAAAATTTAAGCATATAGGGAGAGGAGAGAGTTCAGAAGCTAGGAAACATCTGACCCAGGCTTAACTCTCAGCACTAAATAAGTGATTCCTTGAGCACTGTTGGGTGCAACCCTGGGTGGGGAGCGGGGTTTCCCCAGTACCACTGGGGTGACCAGGAGGATCTCTGACACTAAAGAGAGCAAGATGGAAGGGTAGCATCCTTGGACCCTCATATCTAACCTGGTTATCTGAGACTTGTTTGAGGGGAGGGGTCTTGCCCAGACCTTATGACCTTTTGAAAGGTTCTCAAAACAGGTAAGCATTAGGTTGCAAGATACCTCAATATTTCCACTTCCAGGTATTTATTGAGAAAGCAAAACATGTGTCCCTTCTAAGAGTTGCATCCAGATATTCTTAGTCAAGACTTGCACCCAGATATTCCTAGTATGTTCATCAAATACTAAGAAAGTCTGTCCTGGGGGCTGGAGCACAGTGGGTAGGTAAGGTATTTTGCCTTGAATGTTGCTAACCTGGATCTGATCCCCAGCACCCCTGAGGACACCAGAAGCAGGCCCTGCGTACCCCTGAGTGAGACCCAAAGAAATTTTTGTTAATAAACACCACTTTTCCATAATTAATAACTAGCCCCCAAATTGCCTTGGGCGAAGTCTCCATGGATTCCATTTCTCTCCGTCCTCCTTCCTCAAGATCCCTTCCCATGGTTACCCCTTAGCCTTCTGTCCAGAATCCCAAGATACTGTTGCACTGTTGCCAAGAATGAACAAGGATCCTCAGTGAACCTCTGCACCCAGAATTCACCATGTCTTAGCTGTGTGCCTTTAGGTTGTTCCTTGTCATTCTGTGCCATCGTCTCTGAACCTGGGGACTAAGCTGAGACTGTCTCATATTTCCCACCAAGAGACATGAGAAGTAAAACAAAACAAAACAAAAAGATGCATATGTTTCATGCACCCACTGATACAGAGCGAACATGTTCTATCTAGATAGACCAATGCCAGGAAGTCCTATTTTTCTGAAATCACCTGAACATCTGAACACCACCTGAACATCACCAAGTTGGGGGCTTCCCTCAGGCTGCTGGAGGTCAGGAACCAAAGGGCAGTTCTCTCTGGAACAATATAAAACTCTCCAGGCTGAGGCCAAGCTCCCTCCTGACGCCAGAGACCTGAGACGGCATGTTGGTCTCTGCCACCTTCTCCAACTCTAATCCTGCTGCCTTGATTCCTGGCCCACCTGTTAGTCTCCATAGTCTCCAAAACCAATGTTTCTAGCCTCCTGGTGAAGGGAGCATCAGGCAGTCTCCAATTGAGTCCCTCTTCCCCAAATCCCTTGCATGATATTTAGAACACACCCTATTCTTTTTTTTTTCTGCTTTTTGGGCCACACCTGGTGATGCTCAGGGGTTACTCCTAGCTGTGTGCTCATAAATTTTTCCTGGCTTGGGGGACCATATGGGCCACTGGGGAATCGAACCGCGGTCTGTCTTATGTTAGTGCATGCAAGGCTAATGCCCTACTGCTTGTGCTACCACTCCGTACCCCTAGAACACACCCTATTCTTGTAGAACATCTCCCTATTTCAATACTCTAAATCACATCTGCAAAAGCCACGGGTTATCAAAGGCAAAATGTGTGGGTTCCCAGGAGTTTGGTCCTTAGATAATTATGTGGTGGAGGTGGGTGTGCTCTTTTCTCTTACTCTGCAGAAGGAAAAGCTGTCATGAGGTTGAAGTGCCTTGGTTTGCTGTAAAATCACGGCAGAAAAGGGGAGATAAAATGGGTTCTGTTACCCTCCCTCCCCGCCCCCAATTAGCCGATGTATTTTCCATTTTTAAGACTGGACTTTTTGGGAAGAGGATCGTTTTTGGTTTGGGGGCCATACTCGGTAGTACTCAGGGCCCACTCCTGGTTCTGCACTCAGGAATCATTCCTTGTGAGCTCGTGGGACCCTCTAGGATGCCAGGGATCAAAACTACCACTGTAATATTTCTCCCACCCCCCATTTTTTTTAAATTCAGGCACCATGATTCACAATAATACTAATAGAGTTTCGGATAGACTCCAATGCCACACCCACCACCACTGTCAAGGACACCCATGATGCCCCAGGGTCCCTTCCTGTCTCCCACCCATAGTGTGGCCCTCTTAGAGTAGTGTGGATGCTACGATTTGGGTAAACACACTTGTCCCATCACCAAAGGGTCCAGGCCCTCAACCAATGCCCTATGTTTCCTTCAGACCATTTCTTCCCCCATCTCTAGTTTTCCTCCCTCAATCCCTCCTTGACATTCTCAGTTCCATAATCCAGGATCCAGGGTTTGTCATCTGATACTCCCTATTCCCTTGTTTTGTTTCTCTCTACTTGGCTGATGAGTGAGGATCTCAGGCATTTGTCCTTCTCTCTCTGCCATATTTCTCTTAACAGAATGATGCTGTCCTGCTCTATCCACACTACAGTAAATCCCAAGATTTTACTTGTTCCTCTGTCTGCATCATATTTCAGAGTGCGGTCATGAGTTCAAATCTCTGGGGTCCTACATGTACCCAGCTCGATCCTTAAAGTTCTGCAGTCTATCCCAGACCATTTGCAGTCACATAGAAGCCAAGTGTGTTAACACTGCAGAGAGTGGGGTCACCCCCCAAGGGGACCCCAGCTAAAGTGATGGACAAAGCGAGCCTGTGTGACTAGCACAATAACTGTTCCCCTTGCCCCCAGAAAGCACTGAAGCTACAAAAGTGTGGGCACACTTCACAGCCAGTCCCCCACAACTCCCCAACCCCACCCCTGCAGTAACAACAATGATGAAGGGGAAAGGGGGACATAAACAAGTACTGAAAGAAGATAGAAAGATTTGATAGAATAGGCTGTTTCTTGCGGCTTTATTTGTTTTGTTTTTGGGGGGCCACACTCAGTGATGCTCAGAGCTTATTCCTGGCTCTGCATTCAGGAATCACCTTGATGGTGCTCGGGGGCCATATGGGATGCCCAGAATTGAAACCAGGTTGACCACATGTAAGGCCAGTGTCTTCTCCGCTGTGCTATTGCTCTGGTCTTTAATGGATGTCTTTTCTGATTTATGTTCAGATGACAAAAATATGGAATTATAGGGTTAGCCCTAGAGTTTGTCCAAAACCCCATTTTCTAACCTTGTCGACCACTGTTTGTGCTGTAATCAGGACATGGTTTTTTACCCAGTGCTCACTGCACACAGACCTGCTCAAATAGAAACCAAATACAAGCAAAAGTAATAAAGAACCACCTCAAGACTTTCTCGGCAAGGACTGCAGCGTTTGAGCCACAGATAGAATGGGCAACCGTGAATATGCAAAAAATCCTGGGAAACCAAATCCTATGTTCATAACTAATTTTAACTGGCCCCAACACACACACACACACACACACACACACACACGCACGCACGCACGCACGCACGCACGCACGCACGCTCGATAAGCAACTGCACATCTGCAATTTATTGTCTAAAAACCCCAGATCAGGCATTGGAACAAGGTTGGACTGAGATTCTGTTGGTTTCTGGGGCCACATCTGGCTGTGCTCAGCGCTTGTTCCTGCCTATCTATCTGATTAAGGTTCACTCCTGTGGTATCTCTGTATTCTGCTATCTCTGTCCTGGAGCAAAAAAAAAAAAAAAAAAAAAAAAAAAAACCTTTTTTGTTGCATTAAATAATTAGCGATGGTGGTGGATGGTGAAGGATGGAGGCCTTTATTCTTAGGCCATGGCCACGTGGCTTCATCCCCCATCAACCGGCGGGTCTGGGGTCCAGGGAAGCCACAGATATTGAACTCACGCACAGGCAGACTTCAGGAAGCATCAACTTTATTCATGCCCTGTCCACCACAGGTATGGCCTATATCATAACCTTTCAAGCATTTGCTATTCTTAGCTAGCCCTGCCTCTTAACTCCATTCAGCCATCTTCCCTTTGACCTCCATGCTGGCCAAAGACCAAAAGTAAAAGGGCCTAATCCCCTGGGTCAAAGGCCTTATATAACCTTTCAAGACCACTCCCGGGAATGGGAGGGTCTCAGGTAGGTACACCTAAATCCAGGGTGGAGTTACACTTTTCCATTTCAAAAACACCAACAATGTATATTATGTGGTGCTGGGGCTTGAACCTGGATCCCTCTGCTCCATGCTATGCTCACATTCAACCTGTGATGTTCTCTCTGAAAACAATCCACTCTCCATCACACTTACTGTTTAGAGGAATCTGTGGTGTCTACAAATATCAAAGCCTTATGTTGTACCTCTAGAACCAGTCCAGTGAGGTGCTGGCTCTACCACCATCTAAAAGAATATTCAGTATTTCCAAAAATTTATGAACAATGTCTCAATTTGCATGGCAAAAGAAAAGTCCCCCTGCATGTAAAGATTCACACAGGGTACTTAAACTCACCTCCTCTGAGCATACACATTTAGATCCCAGAAACAAATTTAAAGGAGCAGGGTACAGGCTGAAGTCAGAAGATTTCAGATGTGTGATGATGCCACTGATTATGGGCAGGCAGGACAAAGTCTGTTTTCATCACCCAGATCTGGGGCATGCTCAGGACCATGAGGAAAGAACTCATCCCCAGTGGGGGGAAGCCCAGCCTCCAGAATCTACCTTCAGGCCAGAGAAACTCCTTACCACCCTCCTTGCTTCCCAGCCCACCCTGGATTTTGGTGGGAAGTGGAAGAGAAGGTACAAGCCACTGCCCATTTCAATTACTGAGCCAAAAATCAATTGACCATGTCACCTGTCCAGATGAATTAATGCTGTGAGCCATTAAAATGTCTGTCATTCGGGTTGAAGCCATCAAAACCATAGAGCAAGGCACTTGCATTAGATGCAGTTGACCTGGGTTCAATCCCTGGCACTGCCTACAGTCCCTTAAACACCACTTAGAATGAATCCTGATCTCAGAGTCAGTAGTAAGGCTTAAGCAAACCTGGATGTGGTCCCAATAACCCAAGTAAATAAACAAATAAAATGTCTGTCATTTCATTAAGCCTTTTATAATTTCTGAATAGTTTAAGAGGAGGAAAGAGGCTAATCTGAAACCAAGACCTAATCTGAAGCTAATCTGAAACCAAAAAATCATTCTGGGGTCCTTCCTTGGAATGAAAGTGTCATGCAAGGAGACACTTGCAAATGTCCCTGTATACTACATTTCAGAAGAATCATAAATCACCCTTTTTTAAATGTGAGACTGATTCAGAGTTTGAATGAAACGACTCCATGCTGAGAAAGGACAGAATCTACACAGAAATCACCCTTTGACCAGGTATCCGATTTCAAAGCCAAATCAGCACCTCCTGACACGCCATCTTGGCTGTTCATTCTACAACTCCCACCTACTTACCTCGCCCCTCAGACCTAGAGAAAGTGTGTTTTGCATGTGGGTGCATTTGTGTGTCTGAAAGGCCATGGTGTAGGAAGGCCATAATGGTTCTTGGAACATTGAAGCCATAGTCAGAAAAAATAAAGTACAGAGGATGCCCTCATAATCCATAGAGAATATATCCCAATATCCCCCACAAGATGCCTTAAAATATGGAGAGTAAACAGTCTTTTGCTTTCTTTGGGGGGACAGAGGGCACATTCAGGAGTATATAGGAATTACTTTTAGCTCTGTGCCCAAGGAATCATTCCTGGCAGGGTTTGGGGGACCATATGGTGTCCCAGGGATTGAACCAAGGTCAGCTGCATGCAAGGCAAGCAAACAATTCACTGTACTATTGCGCCAACCCCACTGCTCTCCATCCTTATCCAGGTCAGCTCTCTCTGAAACTAGAACTCTCCCCCACAAGTGCAAAGACAATGGTGATCAGAGATACCCATGTCTTTATAATCTGCTTTGTCAGGAAGAATCTAAAGGCATCCTTAACGGGTGGGGAAGCTAGTTGGAACACATGTCCGGCTGGCAATACCTGAGACCAAGCCCTTGACAAGCCTGGCTTCCCTGGCTTCTGGTGTGTGTTCCACACTGGTTTCTGCTTAGTTTCCCTAGGAATCTTTCTGTTGGTTTGTTTGAGAACAAAGCAATGTGCTTCTGCTGGGTATGACCAAAAACAGAATCTGGGCAGCTCAGCAGACTGAAGCACATGCTGAGCCTGCGGGCAACCTGGATTCTGTCCCTGCACTGCATGTCCCCTAGGACAGATGTCCCCACCTGAGAGAGATTTCCCTCAGCTGAATCAAGATAGCCCCAAGCACCACTTGGTATGACCATAGAAACAACCCTGTCCCATAATCTAGAGGTGATGTCTTGGAGTCGGAGGGAGATTTCTAAACTCGTATTTCCCGATCTGGGATCCAACAGTTCCAAGAAACATCATCAGTCAACCCAGGTAATGTTTTGTTTCTTGTCCAGGATGTGTCTCTAGGGAGGTGACACAGATAATGAAACAATTGTCATTGACTATTTGTTTGGGGCAAAGGGTGGAGGGGAGACAGGGACACAGGTGCAATAGCAATTATCTGGGCACAGATAAACAATGCTCAGGCAGATAACCAGGAGGTCTGCTTGAATATTTTAAGCTCCAGGTCCCTCGATAACGTATGATTTTAGAAAGACTGGTGAGGTAATGGGGTTTCTTTCAGGGAGTAAAGGGGGAGATAAACACACAGACACCCACCCCAAAGAACCATGATTATGCATTTCTTCCTCTGTCAAATAAATACACAAAAGAAAGCAAGACACAAAGTAGGAAATGTGCCCTCAGAAAGAGCCAATTTCCTTCCCATCACAAGCCTGCTCAGCAGGTAAATATTGATTACATTTCCCGGGTGCCTCGGGCCATTATTCTGATCCCACTGTCTGCTGCCAGATATGAATTCATGGCACCCCATCTTCATGGGAACATTAGGGAGAGTACAGAGAGAAATTTCTCTGCAGAAGCAAGGCAGAAAGGCCCCTTCTCTTTATGAGGATTTAATTCACATGCCCAGTTCTGATGTCCTGAGGAATGACAGCGAGTGTCCAACTTGGAGGTCAGTCATTCTAGGACCGAAAATCTTGCCTAACCCAGAAAGAAGCAAGAGCAGCACCAACTTGAGGTTGACTGTTGGCAAGTGCCCTGTGCCCTGGCACTGTAGATGCTCCTGTAAGTGCCTCCCACAGATGCAGTGTCTGATGGATTTGCAGAGGTGTCAGACATATAAAGCTGTCAGGCAGGTCACCTGGAGACAGGCAGAGGCCAATTAATCCTACAACCTACATGGCCAATGGCAGGCTGGGTGGAAACCTCTGTCAAATGTACTACCCATCCCAGAGCAGAAATGTAAGATGATGATACCCAGCTATCAACTCCAAACAAAGGAGGTCTCCCAACTCCCTCTTTTTTTAAACCTCTCCCTTTGATATGCAAAAGTCCACTGGATATGCACTTTTGTCTCTCCCCCATGCCCTCTCTTCATATTGGGAATTGGTTTTAATAAAGAAAGAGGAGTTCTGGCTTGGGGCTAAGGCAGAGAGCATGAGGCAAAAAGCCAGGGACAGCGTGTTATCCTTTTCTGACTAGCTTGGTTTATTATTTCTTCACTGCTACCCTGTTTCTCCAGACCTGGCTGCATAGGATGGTTTCACAACTTGTATATTTTTACTTCATAGGCCAGCAATTTCATTCCTGGACAAATTCCCCAGGAATTTGAAATATTTATTCAAAGAGTTGTTTGCGCAGCATGCAGTGCATTGCTGCACTTGGTACAAGAACTAAAAGTATGTTATCAACCTATGTGTCCAACAACAGTTGAAGGGATTATGAGGTTGTGGTACATACACAATGGAATACTACGCAGCTGTAAGGAACAATGAAATCAAGCAAGCTGGTTGAAAAAATACCATATTGAGTGAAGTAAGCCAGAAGGACAAATTTAAGATAATCTCACTGAACTGTGTTATAAAAAAAATTGGATGAGGAAATGCGGTAGAGGAGGGAGATGCCTAGATCACTCCTGAACCCAGAGCTTACAGAGGAGAAGGAGAGAGAAGAAAAGAAATCAAGGCAGGAAGGAAGAAAACAAAAAAAAGGAAGTGATGGAAGAACAGAGGTTGGAGTTATATTGGTGATGTGGAAGGGCTATTTAACTCTACATCCAAAGCACAGACTCAACAACGCCGACAACAAAGATCTAAGCTCAATCACTGAACTTTGTACCTATCAGGTGGCAGGCAGGGGGTTGGAGGGCATGTGTGGAGTGAGGAGTGATGGTGGAGTATGGGAGCACTGGTAGAGGGAGTTGATACTGGTGGCAGGAATAGTGTTGAAATAGACAAACCTGCATCAGCCATTTACAAGGCAAGCACCCTATCCACATTCAAAATTAAAAAAAAAAAAGTTTTAGTTTGGGGCCATACACAGTGGCGCTCTAGGCTAACTGTTTCTCAACATAGCCAGAGATACTTACACATCTATATGTCTTATATAGCATCACACTATTACATAGACATGTACATATGTATCTGTACTTACCATATGTCCACATGGTCCCTAGGAAAGCTGAGTGGCCAGCATGTGGGACACAGTACTTGGGCTCCCTCTTCAACTATTCCTCCCTGGAACCCCTGTGTTCTTTGCAAACCATCTCATTTTTCTAGCCTTTCCTCTCCCCACATGCAGTTTCATAAACCTCCAACTTCCCACTGAACCGAGCCAGAATGAGAAGTCAGATAGATACCCAGACAGGGCTACTCCCCATCATCTCGCTCCTCCTCACCAAGCGGCTTCCAAGGCTGCCACCACTCATTTTCAGCACATTAGACACCCTTTCACCCCCAAGAGGCAGTGTCTTGGGGAAATAGATGTTTCAGACCCAGAGCACAGAAGGATGGGGTACAAAAGAAGATAAGCATATGTTTGTGTGAGCTACAAAATTGTCCCACATGGAACAGAGTCCAAATAAATCAATAAAAGCAGTTTTAGACATGCACTGCCGGGAAAAACTGTTAATTATGGGTATTACCATCGATATCTATTCATTTGAGACCTGTGTTCCACAAAGGCAATTGCCTGGCCCTGTTATATAACCAAAATCAGGAGAATTTACGAAGAAAGACAGAGGGTAAAAAAAAATACATTCTCAGCTCAAATTCAAACAAAAGAATTGAAGGGAAAGCAGACAAGCACTATTCTGGAGGTTTACTGAGACAAATCAGCTCAGAGAAGAATGTGAATGTGTCCAGTGCAACCCCCAAATACACACACACACACACACACACACACACACACACACACACACACACACACACACACGGAGCTTTATTCTCTGCATAAAAATTTCAGGTTTCAAAGAGCCCACATAGAGCCCCTTTGAAGGAAATTCCCCACCATCAAAAGGCTTCCTCCCTTTCAGAAGGAATTTCTAGTCTTAGCTGAACCTTCTTTCTAAAGTATGAATCAGAACATCACAGTTAAGGCTAAGGTTTCTGGAGACACACAGATCAGACTAAACACAGATATCAAATAACCAGTGTTGATCTTAGTAACCAGTGCTGGCACTCCCTATGAGTGGATAAATAGAAGGTGGTAATTCAGGGTAGAGGTAGAGTTGAAGATAAAGATGAAACATTTCATTGTAGGGGTATCACAATAGTTCAATCACTGCTGGGATATGAACTGTGATCTTTGAACTTGTGGGCTGGCTTAAGCAGTACAAATAGCTTTGTAGAGAAGAAAGAATTTGTTTCCCTCGTGGACTATCACTCAGACATAAATATCAACAAGCAAGCATGTAAATGAGGTAATAGAAATTAGTTTGAAAAAAAAGAAATTAGATTGATATAATCTATATAGAGAGAGAGAATCATAGCTTCTAGGTAAAGATATGAATGTAGATACTGATTCTGAGTGAATGAAGGTGTATCTAGAGAGGGCTATACTTTATGGAAAATTTACACTTAGGAGAATCTGCTAAGGGCTATGTGAAACTAGATATAAAATGGCTTATCCAGTCTTCCCTGACAAATGAGACAAAAGCTACAAGCCCATAAACCCAACATAAGCAGGAAATATCCTAGGTTAGAATCTAGTGCATTGGATTCAGATATTCATCATCAAAGCTTAGCTGGCTGACCTGAAATGTGCTCATAACACTTACATTCAATTGCAGTTGGTCATAGCCCAACACAAAGTCTATTTTACAGCAGACATTGAAATAGTTCATGTATCTTACAGTTCTGAAAATCAAAGGCAGCCCCAGTTTACAAATTGTAAAGTTTGGCCCCACACTCTTATAGTCAGAAAGTTAAAGTTGAAGCACTATAAATTGGGAATCATCTGAATAAAATTCTCCTGCATATTAAGTGCTCGGTGTTTACTGAGCAAACACTAAGTACTAAGAATTAGTAATAGGTAGTTCCAAGGAAGGAGCTAAATATATGAGAACAAGATATGGTCTCTATCCTGCCTCATACTCCCCTTGCTGGGGAAAACAGATATTTAGAAAAATAAAAATACTTCTTCCAAAGGAAAAGAATAATGGTGCTCAGTTTTAGGAGTTTTTCTGGAGAAAGCAACATTTCTGCTAGGTCTTTTCAAGAACCTCTTGAGAAAGATCAGAAGGTGGTGTTGACCTGGCCCTTTTTGTGGGACTGGTGAAGAGATTTAGCTCTTGGAATATTTGACTTCTTTATGTGTTGAGAATGTGGCCAGACTCTTTCTTTGTATAGTCAATATTCTATCCAATGGATGTGTCACATTTTGTTTTTAATTCATCACTTAGTTGCTAGGCATTTGAGTTGTTTTTCCCCCATTAGACCATTGTGGAAAATGAACCTATGAAGGTTCCAGTATGACTTTACTTTTGCCACCTCTTTTTCATTGTTTGGGGGGCGAACCACTTAGAGAGAAGTGAACATATGAATCAAGAGATGTTTCTATCTTTATTTTTTGAGGAATGTCTAGTTAGTACATTCTCATCTAATCACATTCAACTCTATTGCTTCCCCTTCAGGAGAAATCCAGAAAAATACTAAAATCAAATCTCATTGGTCTATCTTGGGTCACATGTCCCTCTCTGGACTAACCAATTATCATAGACAGGAAGATGATAGATCCACCTCCATCACAAGAAGGTCTCTGGCCAACCAGATGGAAGGACCAACATGGCATGTGAATGCAGCAAATAATTGATTATTCAAAGGGAAGTCAAAGTGGTGCTAATAGAAGAAGAGGGAAAAGATACCAAAAAGACAAAAGCAAGAAGTGATCACCTTACAGAGAGAGCAGTAAAAAATCTACTTTTGATCACAACATGGGACTGCATTTGGCCATTTCTTGAGTATTAAAACATGTCAGACTCTCTGAAATGTTCTTTGTAGACAGGTTTAGTGACCCTATGGCACAGATGAGAAAAATGAGATCCAGAGAGGTTAAGTAACTTGTCCGAAGTTCCCACTGTTAATGAGTGATTAAGTTAGGACTTAAATATACTCTCCAATACCAAACTCCCATCCTATCTTAGACACACTGCTGGAGTTCAGAGTAGAAGACATCAGGCATAAAGTAATCTGTGTAAATGTTTGATTAAGGTTGAACATCTTGGCAGTCACCAGGACACAAACCAAAAGCAGACCACTTGCAGGCACAGGAGAGCCACACAGAAGCATGCACTGTAAAGACACAACCTCTACATCCATTCAACCCAGCACAATAATCTAAAGGAATGGGCATTTTCTTTCCCCTCATTAAAATAAAGAGCTTCTGCCCCTTGCTAGTAAGTGCCTCTCTAAAAATGGTCCCAACTTCAGAATTCCTCTTAGAAACCTTCCCTACTGCTCAAGGAGGCTGTGGCTTCATCAAAAAATGTGGATATTGTATGTTCTCACCTGGAGCCCTCAGAAGCACAACCGTGGTGGTTACGCCATCATTTCTTCTCTCGAACATCAAAACATTTTTCTCTGATGCATTGACTTTGACCCAACCCCAAAGGATTGTTATGCAGACATAGCAGGGCTCTGCTCATCTTTCTATCCTCTGAGTGGAAACGTAATCCTGCTGTTAACATGGTAACTTGTCTCCCTCCTCTGTCTGAGCTGGGAACAAGAAAAACTTGAAAATGACAGTCTCATAATGGTATTGTATTTTTCCTGTGCATTACATCTCAGGGGATCATTGTCATTTTTCTCCTGCAAATGACAACCCAGCTTCTCTGGGCCCTGTAGCTGCTTGGGGGGAGAAACGCTCCTGCACAGCTTGTCTCCAATAATGTTTTATAATTATAGCAGAAACCCAATGCTAATAGAGCTGTCTGGGAAAAAAGAGGTATGTGGGGGCTTCTGTATCCACATCAGCAGGCCAACGGCTCAAAACAGATCTGATGTATCTTCATTCTGCCAGCATTTTGCATATATGTGTTAAAAAGATAAAATCTAAGAAGAATCCAATTTGATCACACACAAATAGGAGATGCATAATCTCCAGAGGAGGAAATTGCCTTTTTCTTCTCCACTAGATCTTGTGGAGCTCTCTACTTCTATAATGTGTCTGCTTGCTTCTAATTTCTTTTGAAATATTCTTTTCCTTATTGCTATTTATCCACATCCATCCTTCAACTGTCACCCCTAACCACTCCATCCTAACAATGATTTCACCCTTCAATGGCATTTGACTGTACCTTCCATTTGGCAATTAATCATAAGCTTCTTGGTGACACTGTCCCAGTATTCTTCAACTGCACTCTTTTAACTGCTCCCATTTATTGTCAGGGCCCTGGCCCTAGTTTTGACCTTCTCCTGAATTAGAGTATAATGGGTTGTTAGAGGACATTCCCATGGATCACAAAGGCTAAGCATTTTCCTGCCCTCTCCTGCACTCGCTCCAACTACCTCTCATCTCCCCCATCAAACTGCTGATGTTCTTCTCTACATCCATGAAGGCCCAAGCAATTGTTCACATCAGTGACAAGACATTACACGTTCCTAGGGATACTTAAAACTATTTCAAAACCAAGCAGGAAAATAAGGAAGGGCAGTTCATGATTTAAAAAAAAAAAAAAAAAAAAAAAACCACAGTGAGAGAATGCTTAAAAATAACCAATTGGAGGCAAACCTTTGAAAAATAACTCTCTGGGGCGAGCTATCCATGGTTCTGAAAGTTCTGTAGCCAAGTGATCTTGACTCATAACTACTCATCATTGACTTGACCCTTAAATCCTAGCCTCAGCTATCATTGATCACATGAGGTGATCCCATCCTTTTGACTTGATCTCGTGCTAAGGCCAACTTTAACTACAATATCCTCTTAACAGTCTGTGTCCCGGATCAACAGTCCTGGCAGCAATGGTACTTAAAAGAGGAGAACTAAAGACCAATTGCCTGGGATTAAAG
This sequence comes from Suncus etruscus, assembly GCF_024139225.1. Taxonomy (NCBI): domain Eukaryota; kingdom Metazoa; phylum Chordata; class Mammalia; order Eulipotyphla; family Soricidae; genus Suncus; species Suncus etruscus. The sequence goes on from NC_064849.1 coordinate 12,023,360, forward strand.
CTTAGTTCTACTTGTGAAGTACTTCTAACAGGCATCACTTGTCCATTTGGGATAGTAGTGGCATGTACTTCATAGGGTTGTGGAGAAAATTAAGAGAGAAAGAATATATATGATTTAGCAGAGTCCCCGACACATAGTAGCCTCTAGGGGCAGTTCACCTTTTATTCTAATAATTATGTCTTTGGAACCTTAACTATAGGTAAAGTATGAAAAGAAACTGGATTCTTTTCCTTCATGATACCCTCTAGTGGCTACAGAGTAATAAGATGGATAGAGCCTTTAAAGTAATTCAGGTGGAGCCCAAATCCTAGTTCTGTTCCATCATTAAATGTAATAGCTGCACAACATTAAGTGACTTATTTGCTCCTTCTGAGTCTCTCTTTCCTAATTTATAAAATAGAGTAAATGCTGTCTATTTTTTTTTCAGAGTTGTACGTCTTCTGGAAGATCTGTAGACAGCCAGACTGAACTAGATATGCAATAAACAATGATCATTTTGTTTGTGACTTTTTTTTTGAGGACTCTGAGATAACTTTATTATTTCTGCTCATCTGTTGCAGACCATCTGTGAGAGTTCAGAGTGGAGATTGGGGACAAGTAGTAGATGTTTGATCCTTAGACGCCCATTTCCCTGGGAGGATGCTAGCTCACTTGGTATAAAAGGAATCAATTATCTATGCTGGGGAAGTCTTGGGTCATGGTCTTTCTATTCCCAAGAAGGGAATTTCATGTGGAGAGATTCTGTTAGCACCACATCATTCATATGCCTGTGTAATATGAATAATAAGTCCAAATGGGACTTAAGAAGAATGACAAATCATTCTGACTAGGGGAAAAAGTGATCTAATTGTGGAGGAGAGGCTATAGGAGTATTTAAGATTCCACTAGTTGAATGGAAGTACATAAAAGACTAGCTTCATAATAGAATTGAGGAGAAAGTCTGGAAACTGTCAAATATATATATACATATATATACATATATATGTATATATATGTATATATATATATATACAGGCATATGTTTCTAAATTCCATACAACTCACAGCATACTTTCCAAACCCATAAATCGCACCGAAGGTACTTTCTTTTGAAGACATTCCTTTGGAGGTTGAAGAAATAATTGTTTCTTATACTTCTTAGTCAGCATATGTTAGTTAGGAAATTGATCAAAAAGTCATCAACTTCTTGGTTGACTGCCTGCCAAGTCCAGAAGCTTCCAAAGTGTCACAGTGTTATTTTCTCATCAGGGCCCAGTCCTCCATTTATCATGTTTTTAAGAGGTAAAGCCTCCTGCTGCTGGTCTGCATCTCTGAAAAATCACTCTCCTGACAGGAAGCAAAGCCCCACTGTCTATCAACAGCCTGCTCAGCTCCCAAAGTCTCTGCTCCCAGCCCAAGCTAAAGAGACAAACCTAAGGTTACAGGGGCCCTGGATACCAGGGTGCTTCATGGGACTATCCTGAGACTATCTCTTGAAATATCTTCTGCTTTTGTCATTCAACAAGAAGCTGAAAAGCTTTTAAACATCTTAGAAGGAACAAACTGGGGACACAAACTACCAATTGGTCTCCACATAGCATAGGGTTGAAGAAGAAGTCAGAAGAGTCAAGTGAACCAGAATAAAGTCAAGGGACTAAATACCCAGGGATGGAATCCCATTCTGTCACCTTCTATTAACTTATTTACTTTTCTATGCCCCAGTCTATTCACTAAAAAAATGGGAATAGCAGCTCATCACCTCCCTTGCAGGTCTGTGCAAGATAGTTCACCTCTGGGCAGACATATATTTATTTACAACCCACACATGTATACTTAGTACAGAGCAAGCCACTAGTAAATAGTCAATAAATTGGTTATGAAAACAGTATGATGAGATGCTAGGCATGATTTCATTAAACAGCTCAAGCCAATGAAGCACGGATTACATCCCTCTTCCTGTCTGTTATCAAGAAAACTGACCCTGAGAAAGGAAAAGAAATTGGCTTTGAAGCCTAAAGCAAGGAGTTGGTAATGCTATGATGTAAAGTTAAGTCAATGTGACGCAGACAACCTTGGCTAATTAAATCAGCCATTAATGCAAAAATAATAATAATGCAAGCCCTTAAGAGCCCTGGAACCCAATCTTTACCCAGGGATAAATTCAGCCACACCAATGAGCTCTGAGAAAGGCTTGGATCTCCACATTGCAAAATGGAAGCCAGCATTGAAGCTTCATCAATTAATAACCAGAAACCAATTCACCTTAGGGCCTAAGTACCAGATTTAACTTAGCTGAAAGGAGTACCTCTAGTGTAAGAAGAAGTTAAATAGTAGAAAAACACCCAAACCTTTAGAGGTCAAGGTGTCTGAGAAAAAGTACAGATAGTAAGCTGACGGGTTCTTAATGCAAATTATTGAAACTCCAAAGCCCACCCAGTGATTATGTCTAAAACCTCCTCATTCCTCACTTTCCCTTATGAGATTATAAACCCCCTTAGGTTTAGTTAACATTGATTGAGTATCTGCTTGTTATCTACCCTTCTTCCTATAACTGGTTATTGCTGAACAATAAATATTCAACAGTGAGGAGAGTTAGAGCTCTCTGTCCACAAAGCAATCAGACCCCTGGTCTCTATGCTTTTTCTCTAATATCTGTCTTGTTTTCTTAATTCTCATGGTGACCCTGCTTCAGGCCCATTCACTCGAAGCTGGACTCTGACACACTAGAAAGGCCAGATGGAGTCATCAACTTGTGGGCTCCTGGCCTTAGATGCTCAGAGAAAGAGGACAGAAGGCAGCCCAGAGCACTTTTGGCCAGTGTGGTTTCCAGAGTGTAAGAGACTTTTATCATTTTATCCACCAGGTAACACAGGTGAATAAATAGAATTAAAGAGGTTCCCAGAGGGACCTAACTCAAAGAAAATCCAGTGGTGCTGATTTGGAACCCTGGGCAAAAGAGTAAAATGTTGATTTGCAGATAAGGCAGTTTGAATTTGTAGCTGAGCCCTGGTGTCCCCAGTACTAAATTATCTGGTCCACACAGTTAAGTCAGGAAGTATTGGGGAGTCTCTTCCCAATAACAACTAACAACAAATCCCTGAGTTGTGGAAGATCACTGGGGGCAACATTCATATAATCTCTCAAGGAAATATTACTCCTGAAAATTGTCCCAAAATATTACCCCAAAGCTAGTTTTAACCTTCATTGGAGCCAGTATCCCTTAAGAAAAACAAACTGGGGGCCGGAGAGATAGCATAGAGGTAAAGCATTTGCCTTGCATGCAGAAGGACAGTGGTTCAAATCTGGTATCCCATATGGTCCCCTGAGCCTGACAGGAGCGATTTCTGAGCATAGAGCCAGAAGTTACCCCACACCCGGCAGCGCTCAGGGGTAACTTCTGGCTCTATGCTCAGAAATCGCTCCTGGCAGGCTCAGGGGACCATATACATACATACATATATACATACAAACATACATACATATGTATATATATGTACATATATATCCCCTGGTGATGCTTGGGGATACTCCTGGCTATGCACTCAGAAATTGCCCCTGGCTTGGGGAACCATATGGGATACCTGGGATCAAACCCAGGTTTGATCTGGGTCAGCCACTTGCAAGGGCAAATGCCCTACTGCTATGCTATCACTCTGCCCCCCCAAAAATATTTTTTTAAATAAAAAAGAAAGAGGACGTACATTCAATCAGCCTATTGCATCTCTGCCATCACTGAGCCTGAGTTACAGTGAGGTCTCAAAACTAGAAAGTTCTTTCCCTGAAGAGCCATCTTTGCTCCCTTGCTCCTTACTCTACTTCTCCTTTGCTAAATGTAGAAGATTCTTATTTATCCTGAATGAACAATATGATCTTCTCCGCACCACCCATGGCCTCAACCTTTCTTCACTCTCTTTCTCTGTGATCTGCAAAGTCATTACAAATGACGACACATTATGATCTTGGGGGATAATTTAGGGGTTAAGGCATTTGCATTGCAAGCAGTTGGATGCGGGTTTGATCCCCAGTACAGCCAGAAAGAAGTAAAACCCAAACACTGGCAGGTATGGCCCCTGAAAAAGAAAAAAGAAGAAAATTACTGCACATGAGACTTAGTTTTTGAGAAGGGGTATGTAGTGTGAGAAGTGATCCCAGAGGGTTGACTAGGGCAAAGGTCAGGTACCCTCCCAGAACAAAATTGCAGTTAAAGGAAGTCTCCTGTGTCATTGACAGATACATCAGAGTTCTTAGAATAAATCTGCGTTGCAGTGGCTCATTATACCCTCTCTAAAAATGTGCTCTGGGATAGAACCTGGCTTGCAAAATACTGTTTTTTAAATTATGCATCTTTTCCAAGCCCTAATCACCAAACTAAAATCCTTCCTGTTTTTAATTAAAGGAACTTTGCCATAGAATGCTGAGCGGACTGACCTCAGCTACCTTGGGAATTTGCAGGAGCACTTTTCAGAGGTGGGAGGGGAAGAATATTAAGTTATCGATCACATCGAGTTTCCCTTCTGTCTAAGATGTACTTACCCTCACACCCTAAAGCCAGGCAAAGGGCAGAAAATGTCAAAACTAGAACTTTTTGTAATTATCTCCAAAGGCTACCAAAAAAATTTTTTTGCAAGATTGATGGTGGTGCCAGAATTGTGCTAGAATTCAGCAAAAGTGTTGAACAAAGACTTCAAAAGCAATGGGGGACTGGTGAGAGATTCCAGAGCCTTCACACACTCAACAGAGCCTCTCCAGTGGTCGAGGGAGAAAAGTCAGAAGAGTGATGTAAAATAGTAATAGCAGGTGGGGTTCTATGGTCACCCACAGTTCCCAGACTCTTCAATATTTTCAAGAATGAAAATATTGAGCAATTGTGATGCTCCAACTCAGAGTTAGAATGTCAAAAAGTTTATTGGGACATAAAGAAGGAAAGAAAAGGATTTCCCTGAGTGGGGAAGAACTTCATAGGACTAAATTAAATATGGCTCATTGTTTTGTGGCAGGGAGGATGCTTGGGTCCAAAGCAGAAGGACGAGACCACACAACTGGAATAAAGTTGAATACATTAATCTGTCAGCCAACAAGACCCCCACACTGGTCAGCCAGGACCACCTCCAAAACGAGTTGGATGAGCCCTGACCAAGGTCATGAGGGAGATTATATAGGGAAAAGAAAAAAACTTTCTGATGACCTCTAAAGTGATTGACTATTGTTTAGAGGTACCTTCCTACTGCTCTCTTGTCCTTCCCCATAGGCAACCTGGTATGGCCAGGTAGCTTGGGGCAGTGCCTATGGAAATAGGCTTGTGAAGACCTAGCATGTGGCTTACACCATGTGGTTCTTACAAAATGGTGTCTCTCCCTGTTCAGAACATGAGAAGAAGCCTGCCACGTGACCTTTATAAAATGGCGAGACTTCTTGTTCAGAACTCAGGTCCCAACAGGGGTAAAGAGGAAAACTGAGTCTTTGTGTGGCTTTTAGCATTCCTTATTAATTGAAAATAATGTTACAAAGAATGCCAGGATCCTACAGATGAGTCTGACTGGGCTATATATCCCTTGGGTTTGGCCATTTGCCATAAGCATGGTCCATTATCTTATTCTCCTTGGTAGGCGTAGAATTCTATGCCCCCGTTAGAATATTTTTGTTTGTTTGTTTTTTCAATTCTGGGGCCGCATCCAGCGTGCGCGAGTTACTCCTAGCTCTGGGCTCAGAAACCACTCCTCTGCGGCTTGGGGAACCATATGGATGCCTGGGATCAAACCTGGAATCAGTCACATGTAAGGCAAACATCCTCCTTGCTGTGCTATCACTTCAGTCCCTAGTTAGACTCTGAGCAAGACCCTTGGGGATGGGATATGTGTTAATAAGTCAATAGGGACAGCTGGAACTGCTGGCAAGGGGAAATTGAGGCTTCCTCTTTCAAGAGGATGGAGGCCAAAATAAAATTTTCCTTGGGGCAGCCTGGAAAAGAACTAAAACATATGGCCCTGATGGTTCTTCCCAGTAGATCAAACTCTCAAGACATATAGGCAGTGGATTTCAACCTTGTTCCTAGAGAGAGAGACAGAGAGAGAGAGAGAGAGAGAGAGAGAGAGAGAGAGAGAGAGAGAGAGAGAGAGAGATCCAATGCAGATGGAGAAGGCAATTGCAGGTTTTAATTTTTTTTGGACCTTTTTTTTTTTTTACTTAAACAACTTTATTACATACATGATTGTGTTTGGGTTTCAGTCATGTAAAGAACACCACCCATCACCAGTGCAGCATTCCCATCACCAACGTCCCAAATTGCAGGTTTTAGTCTCTTCTTCTGCAAATTTGTAGGGCCAACTGCGCATGCTCCCAACACCCCCCCAGACACACACACACACACACACACACACACACACACACACACACACACACGACAGTCGAAGGTGAGCGCTTTAGCTCTTTCATTCATTTACATCCCAGAAACTCCAACTTTCTACTTCCCCTGGGTCCTGGAAGCTTTGCCCTGCAAGAACTCCTGCTTCTCTTCCCACTGAATTATGGGGGAAGGGGTCTGTGCCTCCTCACCCCATTTTATCCCAGTCCCCAAGCAGAAGTCAAAGCTTATTTAAATGCAAAGAGTTCCCCGGGAGGAAGCTGTTTGGGGTGCCAGCAGCCTACAAAGAGTGTTGCGGGGAGGTAAAGGGGGAAGAGGGTCCTTGGTGCTGAGTCAGCAAAACTGGAGGCGGGACTGGAACCAAATTCTGGGTTCAGATGGGGAGAAGAAACGCCTTTTGCTGCCAGCGCGGGGCTTTGCATTGCCAAAGAGACCACAATTGTTCTGGGGCGCTGCTTGTTCCCGATTTTGTACCAGGGTAGCATTTTGTGTTCTCTCCCTCTCTCTTTTTTTCCTTCTAAAAATGGTCCAGCTCTCGGAAGTAAACCAAGTTCGAGGCAGATAAAAGTCTTTACCTCTTAATTAAAGGGTACAAATCAGCTCCCCACTTGCAGCCAGAGAGACCTGGACCCAGCCCCCAACCTCTGAGGATAGGAAAACTGCTAAAAATATGTTAAAAAATAAGCCCACTGCCTATGGGAATCGCTGAGGGGCTCAGAACCCCAGACCCCAGGAGCACACAACCCTCCCCATTGTGTTGCTGGTGTTTATGTGGTCAGATCAGACTTCATTCTATTATTCTATTTTAGATACCACTTGTAAGGTACATCATGGAGTGTTTCTCTGGAAATTATTTGCTTGATGTAGTAACCAATACTTCTCTCTCATGTGCCCTGTGCCAACACACCTTTTTAAAACTCTGGGGAAGCTTTTAAACTTCGGTGGCCCAATGTTATACACAAGGAGACTGATTCTGTGACTTTCTCAAGGTCACACAATTATTTTGCTTTGGGGTTGCTGGCCTTGGTCAAACTGACATGTAGACACTTTATATATAAAGGCCATTGTCCTATATCCTCCTGAATGCATAATTAGGAAAAGGATCCCCCCATGTTACCTCCAACTTTTCCTGTATCATGTTTTCTACCCACTGAGCTACACATATAAGCAGCAAGAATATTTAATCTGACTGTATAACACACGGCTCTCACCTTCTCCCCCTAAATTAACGGCTTAAGGACCAAGGAGAAGAGACAGGAGGTAAAGCATTTGCCTTCCACCTTAGGCACAACCCTGGTTTGATCCCCTAGCAACATGCATAGCTCCCTGAGCATTTGGATGTCTAGAATGAGCACAGAGCCAGGGATAGCCCCTGAGCACCTCTGGGTCTCCCATCAGCCCCCCACCCAATAATTTTGAATAAAGAATTCAGTTGCTTAAAAACCCATGTATTTATTTTTTTTATCACCAAGTTCCAATCTAGCTGTCTGCCAGAGTGGCAGTCATCTCAGATCCCTTTAGGAAGACAAACCACTTGAAGTGTGTGCCCATATTTGTTGGCAAGTCCCAGCTTTTTCTCTGGCTTGTTTCCACACCCTGTGGACAGTTCCAAAGAGATGCCCGCAACAGGGCAGCTGCCTTTCCCATGAGTGAGTGACCCTGGGGCAGGAGAGAGTGCCCAAGATGGAAACCACCACCTGTCACAACCCAATTTCCTAAGTGACCTCTGTGACTAACTTGGTCACAGAGACCAACACTGCTACCATGCGGCAGAATGTTTCTTCTTCCTGCAGATGCCAATTGGGCAGCAGGGCCTAATGGAGGCTATTTTGGAGAATGTGCCCTACCCCATGCCATTACCACTCTCCATCATTTGCTGGCTGTGCAAACACATACAGACTGAATAATGCTTCGGAAAGAACCAGAAAAACTCCAGTCCCAAATCCCAAAGCCATCTTGAGAATTATGCTTACCTAGTTTTCCTAAGTACATGATTTTTACCACAAGCCACAGAAAACCTCTGGGTGTAGCTATTCTAAAAACTCTCTCCTTGCTTTCCCTTTCCTCAACACACCCCTTTTGAATTGTAAAAAAAAAAAAAAAAAAAAACCCTATCCAGGCTTGATTAGGGGCCCACCTATGTTTAACTCACATAAGTAACGTTAACTATGTCAATCCTGCCCCTCAGATGAATTACCTTTGTTCTGTTAACTTTGGCTAATAAAAGCAGCAGGGAAGTACTGGGATAACAGGATGGCTCAGTTAGCTCTAAGAGGTTGTCAGCCATCTGGCCCTACGTTCTTTCTCCCATGAACATGTCTGTTTCTTGTGCAATGCCCCTGCTGCTGACCTATCTATTCCAGGGTTGGAACCAATACAGATTACAATTGCTGACATCCAACAACAGTAACTACATCTTGGTATTTCAAGAATGAAGGCTTATTAAAGGACATTGGATAGCCTGCAGATTGGCCAAAAGGCAATGAAGACATCATAGCCTGTATGCCCAACACTACCAACACCAGGACACCACTGTTCCAGCTGTCACCTTCTAGTGCCTCTAGATGACTCTGGAATGAGTAAGCAGTTGTTTCTTATCAGAACAAATTCTCTCTGGCCCTCCTGCACCAGATTCAGAGACACAGGCAGATTCATGGACGAACAGAGTCCTGGTATGGAACACAGTGAAGAGTCTATGCTTGGCTGAAAAGGGAAATTGGGAAAGAAGGTGTCTGCCAAGGTCAGGACTCAAGCTCTAAGCAGTCACCAAAGAGAGTCATGATCAACCTACACAGCTTTGGTAGAAGAACAAATCCTGGTTAGCAAAGCTGGGAAAGAGCTCAGACATAGAGCATTTCAGAAGGACAAAGTTCGCATTTGATAGATGAAGAAATGGAAGTCCTAAAGAGGGAAAGGAATTGTTTAACATCACATAAGAAGTAACAAAAGCAAAGACTATTTTCTGTGGCTCTGCAGTTCCCAATTTTCAAGGTGATTCTTGCTCTTTCAAGAGGCTTCTTAATCACTGTAGGGTTCCAATCACTTTAGCAACTTGACAGAGACTATGGTCAGTACAATCATTTTCAAATTAAGGAAATAGAAGACATTAGGTTACCATGTTTTGCAAGAGCCAAACACATTAAAATGTAGTTAGAGAAATATGAAAATGAACTTCTAAGGCAACACTACTATAAGCCATGCACATTGTTCTTTATTAGCACATTAAGGGGGAAAAAAATCTAGCAGTGGGTCTAACAGCACTGTAATTGCAGGGAAGTGAGGAGCCTAAGGGATATTTGAAGATTCTGAAAGAATTATAATGAGACATGAAAATAGCTATGGGTCTCCAAAGGTGGAAAGTTTCAGGGATTCTTCAGACTGCAGTAGTTTGTTGCCTACATGCATAATTGAAGAAATGTGTGTGGGGGGGGGGAATCAGTGAGAGATCAGCGAAAAAAAAAATGTTTCCCTTCCAATTTGGCTAATTCCTCATAATCTACCCAAAGATCTACAGTTAAAAAAATAACCGTGTAGTATATAAGGAACATTTCAACCTTCTAAGCCCTTGAAGTATGGGAGGGACAAAAAACAGTATGCAGAGAGCGACAGAAATAGGTCAAAATCAATGGTAAAAAGAAACCAGCCCTCTAATAGAAGAATTGGGGAAGTAAGGAGGCATGCGTGTGCCTCTTCTATGGATAGTCTTGTAGTTACAGACATCAAAAACCAGCATGATAAATGATTCAATGGGCAAAGCACATTGCAATGCAGCATACAACAATAATAGCCAACGTGTACTGAGCACTTGTTATAGGCCAGGCACTAAGGCAAACAGCCTACATAGATCATCCAATTTGAATCTTCTTCCCCACACCTAGATAGAGCTGTTTTATGATCACATTTCACTGACAGGTAACATGAAATAAGAAACAATGAAGTAACTTGCCCAGAGTCATGAAAATTCTAAGTGAAGGAGACAGTATTCAGATCCAACACCTAGGCTGACTTTGACTCAGAAAATCCAATTCTTCTAGTTTTTAGAGTGAATGGTTTTGAACTCAGTATGTATATACACTCAGGGAGAGTTAAGGAATGCTAACTCTGACAATGGTCACTGCCAATAGTGACTGGGAAACAGGCAAAGAAGAAAGAGACCATCTCCTCATAGAAGACTCCAAAGAGACTGAGGTTATTTGGGTGGGTGGGTTGGGGGCACACCCGGCATCACTCAAGGGTTACTACTAGCTTTGCACTCAGAAATTACTCATGGCAGGCTTGGGGGACTATATGGAATGCCAAGAATAGAACCTGAGTTGGCTGTGGGCAAGGCAAATGCCCTACCCGTTGTGCATTTGCTCCATCTCCTGTATTTTATTTCTTTTTTTTTGTTTGTTTTGTTTTGTTTTTTGGGCCACACCCAGCGATGCTCAGGGGTTACTCCTGGCTGTCTGCTCAGAAATAGCTCCTGGTAGGCACGAGGACCATATGGGACACCGGGATTCGAACCAACCACCTTTGGTCCTGGATGGGCTGCTTGCAAGGCAAACACTGCTGTGCTATCTCTCCAGGCCCGTATTTTATTTCTTAACAAAGGAGTGAGAACTGTCTGCCCCTGCCATTATATTTGATTACAATAGATAGAATGCATATGTACTATTAGATGCATCTCATAATAATTTTAGGAGACAAAGGAACTGCTTATAAGCAATGCTGACAGGGCCAGAAAGAAAGTACAGGGGTTAAGGTGCCTGCCTTGCATATAGTCAACTCCAATTCAAATCCAGCTTCCCATCCCAGTTCAATTCCAGGTCCTACATAAGGTCCCCCACCCCCCATTATCACCAGGAGAAACCTTTGAGCACCACCCAGTATGACCCAACTCTACCCCCCAAAATAAAATACTTAAACACTTGCTCCATTGAGCATCCCTTATTTTGATGCTATTTTAATTTCCACGCTATTATTTTTTTTTTAATTTAAGGGAGAGATGGTGGAAGAGAGCAGACGATGGTTATAATAGAGAGGAGGGGAGGAAGCAATTAATAGGAAGGAAGCAAAGTGAGTTCTTGGCACTAGAGCAGTTTCCATTCTTTCACCAGAGAGCAAGCTTCATGCACGTTTGCCTTGAGATCTTTCATTAGGCTTGATGTGTATGGTCAATTTCACTCTTCTGAATATGTGTTTAAACATCCCAATAAAAAGGCATTTGCTTCTCTGTGAATAAACAGAGAGGAGGGGCCTCTAAGCCATTTGAGAAAAGAGTTACCATGTCTTCTCTGCTGCTTCCATTCCATTTCTAATCAGACCACTCAGAAACTTCCTCTCCTCACCCCCACACACTGCTGGAACCAACAGAGCTATGGGGAGGAGGGAGTGAAGTGGGGGACAGTGTGGCTGCATTTTAGAATCTTTTTCAACTGCTCTCTGGGCACCCCACCCCACCCCCCCAGCCACCAGCCGCAGTGGGCCGTCCAGCTTTTGTCAAACGACTGTCTGCATCCCAGGCGTCCAGAAAAACACTGCCAGATGGTCAGGTTCTTAAGTGGGGAGCCTGAGGCAGCAAGAAAGAAAATTAAGTCTCCAAGTGCCATTTAAGATCATACTCATTTCTGGCGCGTTTTATTTTAATTATTGTTGTGTTGTTTAGAAGCCACAGCACACTTTGCTTCCCGTTTCCTTTAGAGATGCCTCCCATTTCTCCCCAGGAACCAAAGGGGACCTCTGAAAGACTTTAGAACACTGTTCTGACACACACAGAAGGTGGACCCTGAGTGCAGAGTAAAAGAACATGGGTATCCAGAGAACCAGTGCATTCGTTAGTTCCTGCTGCCTAACAAGCCACCCCCAAACTCAGGAACCTGAAACAACAGACATTTCTTATTTCTGAAAGACATTGAGATAAGGCAACATGTGTTCTGCTGATCTGAATGTATCTGACTGACTCTGACTGAGTCTGACCAGCAGTGTGCTGGGAGGTGGAGGATGGCCAAGTCAAGCCCTCTCCCCTCCCATAGGCAACCCATGCATTCTCCTACTCTGTTTGACATTGTTCCAAGAGAAGAGGGTCAATCCCAAGGCCAACTTGAGGCCAAACTTCGTATGGCCACACTGCCACTTCTGCCAAATTCCTTTGGCCAAGTGAACTCAGAAGTTCTGCCCAGATGCTAGGACTAAGAAAACAACGTTTTTCTCTGGGTGAGGAAAGCCACCAGTAGGTAACAACTACAAAGAATTTGATGATGACTCTGCTATCCAACGGATCTATCTGGTTCTGATATCACAGTTTCCTGGTCACTTTCCCTCTCTTCGTCTCCTTCCCCTGATAGAAAGGTGGAGAGTTGAACTCTAGGGCTGGACAAGGCCTACTCCACCTTGTTTCTGTCCAGAGCATACCACATTGGTATGCAGCCTCCCCTAGGTTGTATCTATGATGCTTTGTGCTACCATAGCCAAGCTGAGCAGTTGCAAGAGGAATTGTGGGATGCCCAAAATGGAACCTATTTACACTCTGACTCTTTTAGTTTTGAATTGTTTTGTGTTTGAGGCCATAGCCAGTGATACTTAGGGGTTACTCCTGGATTTCTGCTCAAAACTCACTTATGGTAAGCTCAGAGGACCATGTGGATTGATGAGGATCAAACCCAGGTCAGCTACATGCAAGGCAAATGCCCTTCCTACAGTGCTATTACTCTGGCCTCTATAATCTGACTCTAAAGAAAACAAGAGCCATGACTCGGAAGTACAATGAGGACCATCCAAGCTTCTGGAAGGTTTTCTTTCTAGACTTAGACTCATGGGTGGGAGGTCCTGTTTTCCTGCCCCTGGCCCATGGCCACCCTCCACTTCTGTAGGTTTGATGACCTTGGATTCAGCTTCTCCATGGAAGTTCCTCTGCTAATAGCACTATAGTCTCTCAATCCTCTACAGCAGGGGTCTCAAACTCTATTTACCTGGGGGCCACAGGTGAGGCAAGGCCGCATAAGGGATTTCACTAAAAAAAAGTCCTCAAATGTCATTATTAACAGTTTTAATTATTTCTTCTTTTTTTGGGGGGGGGGGCCACACCCGGTAATGCTCAGGGGTTACTCCTGGCTATGTGCTCAGAAGTTGCTCCTGGCTTGGAGGACCATATGGGACACCGGGGGATCGAACCGCGGTCTGTCCAAGGCTAGCGCAGGCAAGGCAGGCACCTTACCTTTAGCACCACCGCCCGGCCCCTAATTATTTCTTCTTAACATGAATAGAACATTGAGTGAAGATCATGAACAGTTCTTCTGAACATGGCATCTTTTGCCTATTCTTTGCTGCCAGAGACTTGACAGCACTTCTCACAAATCTGAACCACATTTGGCTTTAGAGAGGAAGCAGTTGAGACCCTCAGTATGGCTTGAAGATGATCATCATTAAGTCTAGACCTGTACTTTGACTTATTGAAGTTCAATGTGGAGAATAATTTTTCACACAAATATGTGCTCCCAAAAAGGCACATGGTACGCTTGAACATTCGGGAAAGCTCAGGGAAGCTGGAGGGCAATTCTCTCAAAAATTGCCCAGGCATGTCTGCTTTTCCACTAATCTCCCTGAACTTGGCTTTGAGAACAGAGTTGCATTGCAGGTCAATGAGCTCCATTTGAAGCACAGGAGGGGCATCTTGCACATCAAAGGAAAAGGGTCCACAAAAATTTGGAAAGTGGCTCTGTGCTTTTTAAAGTCTGCAAATCTGTGATCAAATTCCTTCTCTAGCTTAAAAATAGCACCAACATATTTCTCACTACTGAATGGTATGCCTGCATCCATAAGTTCCTTGCATGCTGGGAAATGGCAAAGGTTTGTCTGAGAGAGCTGGGATTTCCATAACACAAGTTTTGTGGAGAATGCTCTCACGTTGTCATAGGCAGCACTGATAAGCTGCCCCGGGCCTTGTAACATCTTGTTTAGTACATTCAGCTTATGTGTGATGTCAACAAGAAAAGCTAAGTCCACGAGCTATTTGTGATCACTCAACTCAGAAACAGCATTCCCATCCTTCTCCATGAAGGCTTTCACTTCTTCTCTCAACTCAAAAAAAATCTTTTCAGGACATTTCCCCTGCTGAGACAACATACCTCAGTGAAATAGAGCACATCTCCATACTCTGACTCCATTTCCTCTAAAAAAAAAAAAGCACGGAACCTCCTGTGCTTTAAGCCTCTGGATCTGATTTGGTTGATGCATTTCACAACAACAGACATCACATTGTCACACGGGAGGCATTTACTGCAAAGGGCCTGCTGATGGATAATGCAGTGAAGAGCAATGGCCTTCTCTACACCCTCCTCTTTAAGTTTTTTTTGAACAAGTGCCACCAGTCTATTTTTTCTCCCTGTCATCAATGGCGCTCCATCAGTTATTATTCCAACAAACCTCTCCCATGGCAAACCTGCATTCTCTTTTTTTTTTTTTTTTTTTTTTTTTGGTTTTTGGGCCACACCCGGTAACGCTCAGGGGTTACTCCTGGCTATGCGCTCAGAAGTCGCTCCTGGCTTGGGGGACCATATGGGACGCCGGGGGATCGAACCGCGGTCCGTCTCCTAGGCTAGCGCAGGTAAGGCAGGCACCTTACCTCCAGCGCCACCGCCCGGCCCCCAAACCTGCATTCTCAATGGCATCACACAGATGACGAAATATCTCATTAGCAGTGGTCTGGCCATGCATTGGAATTATTGTGAGCAGCTCCTCTGTCAATTCAAAATTGCAATCAACACCATGGACATAAATTGTGAGCTGTGCAGTGTCTGTTATATCTGTGCCCTTGTCAAGAGCAACTGAGTATGCATCAAAACATTTGGCTTTCTCACACAGTTGATGATAAATGTCACTTGACATGTCAGAAATGCGCTCTGCCACAGTGATGGCAGAAAGGCTGATTCTGCTAAATTGACCTTTCTTTTCCAGACAGATATACTTGCAGCCTGTAACATGCATTTTTTAACAAACTCTCCTTCTGTGAATGGTTTCCCTGCCTTAGCAATCATCTCACTAACCATGTAACTAGCTTCGACTGATGCAACATTCTCTTTGGTTGCTTTCTTAAAGAAATCTTGTTGCCTCATTAGACATGCTTTAAGACTGGCAACCCACTTGGCTCTTTTATTTCCTTGATATTTTGCACATTCCTCAGCATGTTTAGTTGAAAAATGGCATTTCAAATTGTATTCCTTGTGCACTGCAACTTTCTCTGAGCAAATAAGACATAAGCAAATAAGCAAAAAATACTGTGTCTCCCACTTTTCCTGAAATTGTCTGTGCTCCTCATCATTATTTTTCTTCACTGCAGGCTTTGATGAAGTCATGATGAAGGTATGACAAAATATAATTCTGTAATAAACTTCTCTCCCTTCTCTCCCTTAGGCCTCTGATAATGCAAGGGACAGTGGGCAGGAGCAGCGGAAATGACATCTGCGCTAGACACAAAGTATTTGTGATCATTCGCTTACCGAATATTTGCAATAAAAAATTGCATTAGTAAGAAAAAAAATCGCATTAAACATTTGCATACCCCGAATGGAACTGCTCAGGGTATGTGAATGATTAATGCATTTTTTTCTTACTAATGCAATTTTTATTGCGATTATTAATAAAAGTGAATAATTGTGAATACTGCGATATTTGAAGGCCGGCCGCAGGCCACAAAATGTTGTACAGAGGGCTGCAAATGGCCCGCGGGCCGCGAGTTTGAGACCCCTGCTCTACAGGATGCAACTGGCACTGAAGCGTATGAACAAAGGTGCAAAGGGTATAATCCGGAGCTCAAATGTCTAATTTGACTAGTTCTGCACTCACGGGACGGGGGCAAGTAGGACTCTGTTCTCTCCTCCGAAAAGTGAGGGAAATACTTTACCTCAGAGTCCTGACACAGGATTCAGGAAGGTATCATGGAATATTAGGTTTCACTCTTTGCTTCTCTTGCCTCAAAGAATTCTCAACTCCCCTTTTCAGATGAGGAAATAAAGGGTTGGGAAAAATGCAGTGACAATTTGGTGCCCACAGAGTACAGAAAAGAACTTAAAAAGTTCAGTGAATAGCAGAGTTAGGGTTGAAAGGTTCGAATTTTGTCTGTTTGTTTTACTTGTCCTCCAATCCTGGGCTGTATTTACCCCAACACCGCCTGAAGATGGCTATGTCCAGAGCTGTTCCTCTCCCAGGGGTTTTATGCCCAAAGACCAGGCCAACTTTCTGGGTAAAATTCATCCCTCTATTCTCTCCATGTTGGGCTGACATTCTATCATCATTTTCTCTACCTTGTCAAGGTCTCTAGTGCCAGCTTTGGTGAGTTCTCATCATCCTAACACCTCACTACTCACAAGTCTAAAAGTCAGACCTTTGAAGCAGTTCCACTAGATTAAAAATCAAGATGTCAGCAAGTTATGTGGCTTTCTGGGGTTCTATAAGAGAATTCTAGAAGCTTCCTATTGTGAAACCTCTTATTTTCTATGGTTCAGGATGCCCTTCCATTTTCAGGGCCGGAATTGGCTGGTTAAGTATTTCTCCTCTTGCTGTCTCTAACTTTAAATTCACTTCTTTCTTTCTCTCTGAATTGAATTCATTCTTTTTCCCTTTCTTTCTTTCTTTCTCTTCTTTTTTTCTTCCTTTGTTTTTCTTTCTTCCTTTTTTTCTTCCTTCCTCCCCTCTTTCCTCTTTCTTCCTTCCTTTTTTCTTTCTTTCTCTCTTTTTCCCTTTCTTTTTTTCTCTCTTGCTGTTTCTTTCTTTCTTTTTTTTTCTTTCATGAACCCAGGGCCTTACACATGCAAGTTTCTCCCTCCCACTTTTACACTGAAGGTTCCTTATGATTTCATTGGAACCATATGATAAATACAGCAGGATAATCTCCTTGTTTTAAACTTGATCGACCTTATTTCCATCTGCCACACTGGTTTCCCATGCCAGGGAAAGTCAAGTTACAGAAGATTCTGGATATTATAAAGTGGTCTTCTAGAGGACTCATTATTTATCCACATTTAATCATTTGTTTGTCTGCCTCCACTTGTGTCCTGAGAGGCAAGAACCCATTTACCCCTCACTGCTGTTTCCTCAGCCTCTTAATCCTCCAACAGCTGAGCTCAAAGCAGGGAGCCACTAAAATTTGTAGGGGGCTAGTTCCAGAACATCTTCACTATGCACTTTTGCATATTTATGGCAGACTCTAAGAGCTACTAATCCCAAGAAATCCTTTTCACATGACATAACTGCCTGTATTCTCGGGCACATGATGTATTTTGGATCAATGGACATCCAAGGAGCAAAGGTGAATAAGATAGAAGACAGGGGAGAGAAATGTCTGGCAGAAACATGAAAGCCATGTAAACAATTAGTTATCAAGTTCATTTAGTGCTTGTGGTTGATCCAGCATTAAGCTGAGATGGACACAGTGTCCAGCAAAAGGAGTATTAAAGTGGCTGGAAAGAATTATGGAGTAGACATCAACTATTGCAGAAGTTTGAATTTTAAATACAGAGAACCATGACTGTGGGAGATTATGGGTCTTATAGGAATAGTACAGGCTTTTAAGCACTTACTTACAGAAGACCCTGGACCGCATCACATGGCCCAAGAACCATTAAAAGCCACCTTTGAACAGTAAGCTGGGAATAGTTCCTGAGCACCTATAGTATGGCTCAAGTGTCCCTACCACCCAAACAAGAATAGAGTCCCATATTAACAATAAAAGAAAATAAGAAACCTCCTTTTCAATTCTCTGCCATCTTTATCAGCCAAAACAAAGCTTCAACTTGGTGTTGCTCTAAGTTACCCCTCACACAGGCTTTTGTCTTTCCTCACAGAGATGGAGCAAATCTTCAACTTTGAGCAGGCTTACCCTGAAATGTCCTGGGTACCAAATACTGCTGTTAGTTCCAGTAAAAGGGGAAACATTGGGGGTAACATTCTCTTGTTGCATTTGAGAGACTTGGCTTCCAAGAGCAGGAGGAGGATTCCCAGGGGTTTTCTGTGAAGTGGGGAGCCAAGAGGAGGCAGCAGCCTCAAAAAGAAAATCTAGTGCTACCCCCTCTCTCCACCTGGAAGGGAAGGACTAATGAGACTCAACTTGGAACACCTTTAGGGCACAGTCTTCAGGCCTCACCAGTCTCACAAGGCATTGGTTAAGGCAACTGGTCTTGTGAATCTTAGGCTAGGACTCATCTCTGATGTGTATCAGTACTCCAGAAACAGTAGGAAGGTACAAAAAACAGACCACACAGGTCAAAGAAAGAAGAGAAATGGAAAGGGGATGAGAAGAAAGAGAATGTTTGTCATCATTCAAAATGCAGAGCCCTGGGCCTGAAAGAAGAGAAAAATGAGGAAGCAGAGGAAAGATGAAGTAGTAGTTTCCCATTGTCCCTAAAAGCATTTTCTCCTGGCTAGAGTCCCAGCAGCTGAAAGACCTTGCACGGGACCAGAGGACAGGAAGCAGCAAAGGAACACCAGGATCTGGGGCTCAGGATTACTCCTCACCCATGCAGAGTATACCTGTGAAAGCCTAAATAAAAACAGTTGGATCTCTGTAATCCTCAATCCTGTACACCCTATTCTCTCAGACCTCTGGGCCTCAGGGTTGGCCCTCTAAGGCCAGACCAGCATTCTAAAAGCTGTGCTGACTCAAATGAAGTCAAAATTACCTTTCGAGGAAAATGCTTCAACCTTCTAGAAAGGATGCAGAAAATAGACTATACCTAGCCCAGGAGTCCAAAATTTTCAAGGCAAACAAATCTTTTGTGTTTCTGAACAAATAAATTAATGTCAAATGGTTCAACAATTATTGTTTCTAAAATATATTTGACTGGCGCCTATGGCTTATCCTCCCTCCAAATGTTTTTAAGCAAGTGTGTATGAGTGAAGTAAAAGTACAGCTGCTATGATTAAAGTGGGACAAGAAGAGGCTGTTTCCAGAACCCTACATTTTTGTTCCAATTCTGTCACCACTTATAAGCAGACAACCATAGACTCAAAAACCATGAAAGCCAGCCTTCCACTCTTGCTTTTCCTTGCCATGAATGAAAAGTGCTGAAGGTTCTTGGCTGTGAAGCCTCCCAAGTTTGAGGAATCAATGATGAAAGACAAGAGGAAACAAAAACAAAAGTGCACCTTGTCCAGGAGAAATCTTGACTCATCATCAGAGAGGCAAACCCACAATGTACCAAGCTCAGTCTTGGCTATTTTAAAAGGTTTTTCTTTGTCTTCTTCCATGAGGTCTGTGGGTCAATTAGCTATTGGTCTGTAACAAATCAATGCAAAATTTAACCATTGCAGTCAATCATTTATATCATCCATTCTTCTCTAAATCTGCAATTTGGACTGAGTTCAGTTTTGAGGTTCTTCTGGCCCCAAGATGGTTTAGCAGACCTTCAGTATATTTTGCAAGTGTCTCTGGTTAGCTGGTGGTCCAGTGTTGGTGCCTGGGAGTTGTTACCCATGTGGCCAGTGATTGGCTAGAGCAGGGGCAGGAAGGGTACCTGGCCACTTGTCTTTCATCACCCATTAGCTAGTCTTGGCTTGATCACATGGTGGTTTCCAAAAAAATCACAAAAGAGTCTAGACTCAACTATTCTGTCACTTCTATCACTTTCTATTGGTCTAAACAACTAGCAAGGACATATCCAGTTCAAAGAACTGAGAAATAAACTCTAATGAGAGACGCTAATGAGATGAAGCATATGGCCATTTTTGCTATCTATTATGGAGACCTTTGCCAGAAGTGCTGGGAAGGAGACTATTTATTTTGGAAACCCCTATTATCTGGTGGATGAATTGTTCACCTCTTATCCATCTGTTCCAAAGTATTTGGGAGATCATAGAAACTGGGTTCCCAAAGGTCTCCTCCCTGTCACACCTTTAAGGAAACACAGCATGAATTCACATTTATCTGGCTCACCCCCTCTTCCCCTGGGTTCCTCCTGTGAAAGGGAAGCTCCCAGATTGAGCCTCAGCCTCCTAGAGATGTCATGGTAGCCTTCTAGAACAGAGGAGGAGTTCAGGGGTAGGGGGTGGAATGTTGTATAGCCAACATCAAGAATAGCAAGAGTCCAGATGGGCGCCTCATAAATGCGCACATGATTTGGCCACATCCCTTCCCACCAAGCCAAATATCCATAATTGAAAAAGTTTTAAAATATAAATGTTTGCTGCTGGATTTCCATCCCCAACTTGGGAAAAGAATGGCAGCTCTAGAAGCTTTCTGAGACTATTTTTTTCAGCAGCCCGACAAGTGGTTGTTAGATGCCCATCTGCTCTCTGGCCTCTGAAAGTGAGTAATGTAAGACTCTGACTGGGTGTATGTGCAGTGGTGGGGAATAGTTGCAAGATATGGGGTATAGTGTAACCAGCGAGAGCGAGTGTGATGGGGAAGCTCAGTGATCAAGGAGAACAGGTTCAACATTCTCCCTGAAGCATACAGGGATGATATGTGTGGGTGTGTGAATGCATGTGAGGATACATTTGTGCACATGTCTGTGGTAGGGAACTCAAATAAGACTTCTCCCCCGGGCCCAGAGAGATAGCACAGCAGTGCTTGCCTTGCAAGCAGCCGATCCAGAACCTAAGGTGGTTGGTTCAAATCCCGGTGTCCCAGATGGTCCCCCGTGCCTGCCAGGAGCTATTTCTGAGCAGACAGCCAGGAGTAACCCCTGAGCAATGCCAGGTGTGGCCCAAAAACAAAACAAAACAAACAAACAAAAAAAAAAGACTTCTCCCCCAATGATGGCTCTCTCATACCAAATTATTGACTCTTCCATTAATTTTTTGTTTTTAAGTTATTTGAATCACACCCAGAGCTTACTCCTATCTGTACACTCAGGGACCATTTTAATAGAGCTCAGGGGATTGTATGTGCATCTGTGGTTCAAAATGAAGTCAGCCACATGTAAATCTGGGGCTGTACCATCTGTATTAGCTCTCCACACCCCCAAATTATTCACTCGGATGTCTCTACCACATAACACAGTTCTTCTTGGGCCCTTTTTGAGACCATATCTTCAAAATATCCTGGCCCTACAGAGAGAAGGTCTAGCATTTCTGAGCACTCACACTGGGAACAGAAAGGTGACATGTTGGTGAAATGACTCATCCACATGTAAGCATGTTACCACTCAATATTGAAATCCTGCCAAGATTTTTTATGGAAACTTCCTTTGGAATTCAAAAAGCATCTTGAGGTTGGGTTGGGCTTCCAGAACCAGTTCTGACCCAGAGAGTAATCTGACTTAGCTGCAAAGGGACTATGACCAAGGGTCTGACTCGACTTGAGACACATTTTGAACCACTTAAAAATACCCCTTCATGGCTCCCTTGATACCATCTCAAGGGAAGCTGACAACATCTGGTTCTTTTCATAAATATCAAACAAACATACACAAATATTTCAAGACGTGACTGTGGACTCTAGTTTTCCTTGTTTTGTTGTGCTCAGTGCTGCAGGAATCAAACCCAAGGCCTCATACATCAAGGCATGTGCTCAACTGTTTGAGCAACATCCCCTTCTGCCCCCCTTCACTCTGTTTTACAACCAAAGGCCTGTGTAAGAAAACAAATGAGCAAACATGAGGATACTAAAAGATTGGTTGCCTCTTGGTCATGATTTTTTTCCTTACTGTGTATGTGGATTCATTCCAAAACTTCTGTAATAAGTAAGGATTGATGACAATAAACATTTTTAGAAAAAGAACGGTCTGGGGGGTGGGGTAAAAAAAAAGAAAAAGAAAAAGAATGGCCTTAGGTGGGTAGTGGTAGAGGATGGGGGTCTACTTTGGTGGTAGGATGAGGTGCTATACGTTTATACATCAATACCATGTATTTGAACACTACCGGAACCAACTTACCTAAACTATATGACTGACTTTACAATCTTCAAATTTCCTTTATTTGACTTCTCTACAATTTTTTATTTGTATGTAATTTATTTTTAATAATTTCTTAATGAATTTGCATAAAACATCCAACATTGTGCTGTAACAAGATCAAAAGACATTAGTCCTTGGATCACAACTTCCTTTTTAAATAAAGTTTTGAGACAGTACCTTGCCCCTTTGTTTCTTTCTAGAGCCACTATCATGCTTGGTATGCAGGCTTGACTAGCTGGTGGCCAACAAACTCTAAAATTCACCATCTAAATCTCTTCCCAAGAAGCTAGCTGGGATACCTACCAGAAAAGCTATTCATTTAGATATCTGACATTAAAAGCGAGAAAAATGTTAAGGAAACAGCTCCAGGGTCTTGGAATTTGTCTCTGCTCACCTCCAAATTAGAGCAGGTCATATTCCTAAAATCAGCTGCCCCCTGGTGCAGGAAATGGCTTCCGAGCTGGTTCTTGATCCAGGAATAGGGAGAGCCCACATTTTGCTGTCCATGTTAACAGTGAAAACACTATCAACCGATCCCACCACACCACTACCCCCGTCCCCACATAGTTCCCAGCAAAGGACTAAACACTCGATCAAATATAACTATTATCAGCATTGACTGGGTCCCCCATAAGGGATATTGCTTCCTGCTTGGGGTCTTAAAACTTCCCCTTAGGCTTCAGAGCCTCGTGGGTCTGTCTCTTCTCTCAAGCCAGCAGCACTTGGGGATCTGAAAATGTTGAAGGTACCCTATTTATAGGAGAGTTCTTTCCATGCCCTAATGCACAGAGTTTCAGTTACAGATGATGCCTGCTGCTTCACCAAACAGGAGCATCACCTGGCCCAGGACACAGGAGACGAATAATGAAGAGATGAGTTTCCAGACCCAGTCAGTAAACAAGCCTCCCCACTCCCCAACAACCCACAGCCACCGCTCCTCTTGAGCTCCAGCTGGAGTCCATCTCCTTGGAAACATCCAAACAGGCTTAACACCAACTCTGCGCCGATCTGCTTTTGCACTGCACAACCCGAGTGTGCTTAAAGTATTTCATTAAAGAAGCAGGACCCGGGTGGTTCTGGGCATTAACCTGCTAGGCATGTAGGAACTCAGCAGAGCAGGTGGAGAAAGAAGCGGGGCTCTGAGCCGCCTCTGCACAGCGAACACAGCAGGTAAATGCTCTAATTAGGAGCTTGCAGCCTTCAGTTGGCGCCTTCCAAGTCTGTCTTCTTTATTCAATTAAGGAAAAGAGAGGAGCCTTCCATGTCTTTCTTGCTTGCTTGCTCTGATTTAAGATGATAAATGATTGGGGAAGAATAGGGGAATGTTGTTGGTTTGGGGTTTGGTTTTGTTTTTGTTTTTGTGCCACTCTTAGAAGAAACTTCTGCTGAATTTAATCAGGCCCTGCTTCGGGGAGACACCCATGGAAATGGGCTATTGGCAATTCAAATCATCTCCCCCACACAGATACCCCGAGACACTGGCGGTACCCAGAGCAGGATGAATCATTCAACACGGGGAGGCAGGCACTGCCTTCTAAACAAAACAATAATGATGTTTATGATGGCATTGCTAATTCAGTCCCGAAAACAAGAGTTGAAATCATGCTGGTAACTGTTCAAATTGGAAGAAATAGCAAATAAAGAGAATGAGGGGAAACCATGGGTCAGCAATGCAGCAATATCATCCTTGTGAGGTCCTATCTGCCCAGGACTCATCACACTCCCATCAGATTTGTATTACTTCTATCTGATTCCAACAAGTCTTATTTGCCTAAAATTTTCCCCCACGTGAAAACAGTCTATGTTATTCAAGATCCAGTAACACAAGGGTTTTTTTTCCTTACCTTTTGGGCACAAGAGCTATTTCTGGAATGAGAAATCAAAAGAAAGTGAAAGACTAAGGCATAGAGTCAGGTTTGCCAAAGAGGAGATACCCCCAATTCCTGGGCTCAAAGGTTCGGAATTAACTTGTCTAATGACCTCCTTTGTCAGGCCATAATAGTTAGGAGATTCTCATGAGACAGGATAAAAAAGAATGAATGTGGAATGCTAGAGTGCCTGAAACATAATAGGGGTTCAAAGTTGTTAGCTACTGGTGTCCCTGTGCCCTCCTGGGTGGGTGGGTGCTTCCATCTTCTTGATGACATGGCATCACATGCAAGAGGTTCAGCAGCCTTTATTTGAAAACTCTGGGGACAGGAAATGCACTATCAACATTGATAGACATCTCCACTCTTTAGTCTTTTATGTATTCAGCTGAAATCGCTTCCCACCGTGACTTTTGTTCCTTGGTCTTCATTCTATTCCTGGGGAATCTTAAGGATCATTCCTCTTGTCTTTTGCATTAGTGAAGGCTTTGTTTTCTTGCAAGCAATGGAAGCTCATTCTGGCTAGCTTTAGTGTAAATAATAAACTCAGATATCCCAGAGCATCTAATTAAATCAAGAAAATCAGGAGGAAGAAGAACATGAAGATAAATTGGGAAAAAGGGGAAGAAAGGGAAGAATTTACTTCAAGGAAGACAGGAGCCAAAGCTAACTCAAAACCAAGTTTATCTGAAGGGATCCCAGGCCTTCATCTCAAGTACCACTTCAAATAATCTTCAACGCCAATGTATGGTGGCTTCTGTCTGAGCCAATGTTTTCCCCCTGTCATTGTCAACTCTGTCTAGAGTGCAGAGAGCTGGAAGAAATGTTTGGAAGACCTCCCTTCCAAAAAAACAAAACAAGAATCATTATGGTTGTTCTTTATCGTAATGATCCTTATGAGCATGTGATTCATTTTCTCACTGGATTACCAAGGGTCATGCAGACAGAGGTCATGCCTAGCTTATTTGTGCACAAACCTCACATTTAACATAAACATTAGCTGCTTGAATAACATATTTTCAAAGGCTGGCTGAATTCATTCATTGATAAATTCATGGGTCTGGCATTTGTGAGTTCCCATTCGCCTTTTAAATGAAGAAATCAATTCCCAACCATGTAAGAAACTATAACTGAAGGGTTTGGGGGTTGTTTTTCTGGTGGTGTTGGTTTGGGGGACTCCTCTGACAGTGCTCATTGCTTGGGTAGTATTCAGGAAACCACATGGTATGGGGAATTGAACCCAGGCTTTTGGCATGAATTCTAGTCCATTGACTTTTCTCTCCAGTCCTAGAATATTTTGCATAAAAGAAGCAGGAAATAGAAAAACTAATACTCATTCATATTATTTTATTTGTCCATAAATTCTGGATCATCTATTCCTATACCGCATACTCCAAAATGTTGTGACTTTAACCAGCAATCACTGATTTGGCTCATAAATCTCAGAAGTGGGCATGAGGGGTGACTTACCTCTGTTCCAAAATGGCATCAGCTGGAGTAGCTTGTCTGGGAGGACCCACTTCCAAAGTGATTGCCAACTTGATACTCATGAGTACTTGAGGGTTCTGACCTCCATGGACCAGGACCTCAGTGCCTCTCCTCAATTATCTCCCTATCCCAGAGCTTGGTCCTTGCTCAAAGACTAATTAATGAGTATGTTCCCAAAGTGAGCTACTGAAGAGTTATAAATGAAATAAATTTTCATGGCTTATCTTCAGAACTCATGGAGTATCACATGGGCTATTGGTCAAAGATGTCACCAAAAACCCTCTAATTTTAAGGGAAGATACCCACTGGACCATGCTAGTAAAGAAACATAAAGGTTTTGTGAAAGGAAGACACTGGGAGATGTGCCTTTCATATATGAGGACTTTACATGCATTTGATCCCCAGTGTGCACAAGTATGTATGTGAATGAACACACACTATGTATGGAAGACATTGAGTTGGGACCACCTTTGGAATAGAATCAGTCCCACCCTCCCTTCTTTCTGGGCCAAGCCAGCAAGTCAACTTTCAGTCTTACAAGTTGGCCAGGCCACCCCTCATCGATTTTTTGAGTCATCTAGGCTGGACATAAGATTAAGTCCTGTAAGTACAAAGAGAAATTTAATCAAGAACAAAAACTGGCTTCCACTGAAGCATTCACAGATGGGTAGAGAAGATGAATAATGAGAATCCAATGTGATGAGTGATTCAGCCCAGGTCTATATGAGGCTGAGTTGGCAAAGAAAGGATGCATTGATTTTGCCTGCCGTGGAAGCCAGTTTACTGAAACACTTGGCTGGACTTTGATTCTGTCATGCTGGTCCCCTTTTTAAAGCTAATATAGATTCCACTGGGGGAGCAGGTGGCTGACTAGATCACCTTTCTTTGACCATGTGGAAGTCACTTCAAACACAACCAAAGGAAAAAAATTGCTAAGAAAAAATGGCAACCAGAAGTCACACCTCAAACTTCATTGGTCATTGAAGGAAACTTGAACTTTCACAGAATAGAGAACTCCAGAGAATAACCATCACAACTATCATGATAACACAAGAGAGAGAGATAGACAGAGACAGAGAGAGCAAAAGAGACCATTATTTTGGGATTTTTTAATTTATAGAGAATTTAAAACAATAACTCATATGAATCCATGTCTCATGCCCTTTATTAGAAACATAATTTTGAATAATTTGGTGATTTCTTACAACTAATAAGTCAACACCAATACCCTACTATAAAGAGATGACCAGGGTTTATTCCAATTCTTTGAATTTTTAACTTGGCCTGTTTCCTAAGAGTCAAACCAGGCTTCCAAATCACATCTAGCTAATCTCTCCTTATGTCCCCTATGATATTCTCATATTCCCTCATATTCCCTTTCCTCTTTTTTGTATTACTGTGGGGAGCCCTGGTTTAATATTTTATAAGATTGGCTTCTCGGGATTTGTCTTGTGTTTTTCTCTCATTAATAAGATTGGGGAAGGAGGACCACAGAGAAATGCTACCAGTTCTCTCACTCATCATCCTAAGTCACGTAGTACTCAGTAGACTCAGCATGTGGGGTCTACCTGCATCCCCTAACAGAAGATTTGTCCAATTTTCCCCCTGTTGTGCAATTACTTTTTTCTTCTCCCTTTGCATTCTGTTCTCTCTGGATGGGAGTCACTAGGGACAGTTCACTCCCCTTCTCCTTTAAGACACTATTTAACGCTGGAGAATTGTCTCCTTCTACCCTTCATTTATTTGCTAAGTCCTGTGTTTATAGCTGTAGTAATTCATGGACATTTATATCTCCAACACTTGCTGAGTGTTCCAGCTCTTACCAGTGGGAAACCTTCCAAATGGTCCCTCTGTCCCTTTGGAACATCACTGTCATTACAGTCTAATGATAACTTTTGGACCTACACTTACTCAAATGAAAAGGGTTAATGATTGTGTGCATTTCTTTTTTGGTTGTTGTTTGGGACAAGGTGAGGGACACACACATCAGGCCATGTTTGGGAGCCACTCCTGGCTCTTGACCTAGCTATCACTCCAGGCTATGCTCAGTGGACCCTATGAAATACTAGGGATTGAATCAGAGTCAGCTGCAGGCAAGGCAAGTGCCTTATCTGCTGTAGTCTCTCTCCGCCATGTTATGTGGATTTCTAATGGAATCTCTCCAGGGATCTTCTCCCACTTAGAGACAGGCCAGCTGATCTACTGAGAAG
Organism: Suncus etruscus; assembly: GCF_024139225.1. Lineage (NCBI taxonomy): Eukaryota > Metazoa > Chordata > Mammalia > Eulipotyphla > Soricidae > Suncus > Suncus etruscus. The sequence goes on from NC_064849.1 coordinate 12,051,135, forward strand.
CTCAGATTCCACAAGGTCACAAACTAAGAAGTGATAACACTAGAAGTGAGTCCAGGCTCCTCCACTCTACAACCATTAACTTGCCCATGGGTTAAAGAAAAAATTCAAGTCATTCTCCAGTTTTTTGAGGGGTAAATTTTGATCATCTTCCCCCCTGCATGTCAGAGAGACATGAATCACCAACAGTTCCCAATGACCCCTAGTTGCTTTCCTGTGCCTTTGTCTTCCCATCCCCATCCCACTTTTCCAGGTACAGTGTCATTCATCTATTGTACTACACCTGCTTAACCCCAAACCAACCCCAAGTTGCAGGAGTGATGGACACATAGACTGGGTATGAATAAAGATGGCATATCCAGAATCAAAGTACTGGTATTTGGGGAATGGCCTGAATTTTCTCCAAGTCCTTCAATGAGATGGTTGTGTGCTTACTGACACCACCCACTCAGGAGCAGGCCCTTAGCACTCCCCGGGACCACCTACTTAGGAGTAGGCCCTCAGCACAACCCTTTCTCACCACCTAGGAGGCAAAATGCCTCCATATTCCCACCCTACAAACCACTTCAGGGAAGTCAACTGAGAAGTACTCATTGTGTTTACAATGGTTTGGCTAAATCCAAAGCAGAAGAGAAAAAAAAGAGTCCCAGTTCCCCCATGGAAATACCCATGGTCCCTAGACATATAGAGATATATAGATATGAACCCTAAAGGTGAATTCTGTAGTCCCCAAAACTATGTAGCCAGATTCAAGAAGTTCAAAATAATTTTTTTTAATCTTCTAAAAGATATTTACCTTTGACTGATTTGGAGACAATGGCATCTGGTAAAATCGATTATTACTCCATTTGGTTACTCCATTTGGGTAACATTCCTCCCTGCTGCCTCTGAGAAAAGGGGGGACTTTCACAGTGTGAGTTCTTTATCTGTCCTGCCTTGGGAGAGGCCTGCTCTGTCCTTGGAACTTCTTCAAGAAATAGAGCACAGCCGAATGAGTCAGTGGTGCTCAGCTGGAGTTGAAGACCATGTTCATGCTGCCTACAAGACTTCAAAAAAGTTCAAGGTCAATATCCCACCTTCTATGCTCATGGACGTCTAAAATGCCCAAGAAAACTAGGCCATGGCTATAATGAGAGGCAAAAATACTGATAAATGGAAGGGGAGATGCGCCAGGGTCTCCGCAAGCATTTGCTTCTGACTTTAAGAATAAAACTGGCTGAGAGCTGTGGCTCCTCATAAGATGGCAAATGCCTTGCAATCCTGGTCAGAACTAACTGTGTTGTCTAAATTTAAAGAGTGCAGTTTCTGTTATATTTTCCCCCTGAAATGATTGTCCTTTCTTTTTTTTTCTTTTCAGTGCTGGTTTTGTTAGGAACTGCTATGGAATACAGTTATAATCTCTGAAAGGATTCCATTTACTCATCTGTAAAATGGGCCCAGGAAACATTGTGGTGAAAAGATTATTTTCATCTAAAACTTCTCCCACATAAGCACCATGAAAAGATATTGATTCAGATGCCCAGGGCCTCCAAGATATGCAGGCTAGTTCTGTCTTCCAGAAGCTTCATTAGGTATCATGAGATTTACATGGTTTCGATGAAAAATAGAACACACATGAACATATACATCCCACAGATACTGGTGACTCACTGATTTAAATCTCTTCCTGACCAATATGCTTTCCAGAAAATAGCTGTTAATTCTTTTAAAGGCTAAAGTAGTTATTTTCATGGAAGGACACTTCCCTCTGGATTATGTTGAGACCATTAGTCAAGGTTAAAGAATTCCTTGACCCCTAGCTGCGCTCATCTCTGCAGCCTTCTCCCACTGGACCATGGCTCATTAGCACGTCCATGATAGAGTGACCCAGGCAAGAAAGAAGCCACATCAAAAAGAAAGCTTATTTCTGGCTGAAATAACCATTTAAAGCAATGATGTTCAAAGACCTAATTGATTTGTTTTTTCATTCATTAATTCAGTCAACAAATGTTTACTGAACTTTACCAAGTTGGTCAAATAGTTTATCTGTTACTGAGACTGCAACTGTGAGCAAGATTCTCACAGTTGGGAGAGGAGGTGGAAAACCTTTTTAAAGGCAGTCAGAGCACAGTTTTACAAGTTCAGGACTAACAAGGGGAAGCAGGAGGCCTTGTGGGGTCTCTTATCTCCCATGAAATAGTTAGGAAGAACTTCGTGGGGGAGATGGTATGGTAGTCGAGCATCTGGACAGATAGGAGTTGACTTTTTTGAACTAGAAGGAGTGTGATGAATAAGTTTGGGAAGAGAAACAGCAAATACAAAAGCACAGAGTGGAAGGAAACATGCTGTATTTCATAAGCAAGGTGAGGAAAAGGTTAAAAAGAGGGTGGCAGGTCTGAAATGTGCATATTCCTGGGCATATTCTGGGAGTCTTTAGAAAAGCAAATTTAAAGGAAAGAAGGAGATGTGTACCTTTTAGGAAGAGGTTTGCAGTGTAGGTTAGGCAGAAATATCAGGTTATCAAGTCAGGGAGCCTTCCAGCTAACTCAGTCATCTCTAATGAACATTTCAAAAAAAAGTTTCTCTTTTGTCTTCCCATCTTTCATTCTTAGGAGAACCCCATAGAAAAGTAACACTGGTTAACACCTGCTTTCCCTTTTCATATATAGCAATTGAAACACAAAGATGGAGTTTCTTTATTTCTTTATTTTTTTGTTTGTTTTGGGGCCACACTCAGTGGCACTAAGTTACAAGGAGAAACTCAGTGATTACTCCTTGCTCTGCACTCAGAAATCATTCCTAGGAGGCTCAGGGGACTATAGGGATGCTGAAAATCGAACCTGGGTTGGCCACATGCAAGGCAAATGCCCTCCCCACTGTGCTATCATTCCGGCCCCAAGATGGGGCTTCTTAACCTTAGCTATATTAACATGAAGGGCCAGAGAAGTCTTTGTTCTAGAGTAAGATGGCTTATAGTTCTTTTTCATCTATTACTTACTAGAAATCAACTAAAAGCTCCCACCAAATGTACCAACCAAAATGTCTGAAGACATTAATAATGTACTGTGGGGGAACACAACCTTCTCCCCATCCTTTTCAGGGCAAGAACCACTATTCTAAAAGATTAAATCCTTCTTAGACTCAAACCCTCCCTTTCTTGTTGGATAACCCCCCAAAGCCTCTGCCAGCTCATCTTGTTACAACAATGTGCTCTTAAACAAACAGAACTTTTCCAGGGAGAGCAAAGAAATGGATGTCCCTTGGCCATCACCTTGGTTTTCCCCATACATGAAAGCAAGAATGTTTTCTCCCTCTTGTCAACTCAATGATTAACATCATAGAACTATATCTGCAAAAAAAGGTTTCTCTCATCACATCCACTTCTTCACCTTTCCTTCACCTTTTCCTGCCACCAAAGCTAAGCATGACTCACAGGCCATTGGAATCCATTTCTGTCCACTTCCAAGGAAGTTTGTCCCTGTCTTGAGCATCGCCATCCACTTGGTAATATGAAATTTTCTCTTTTAAATACATATTTTTAAAAAAAAGGATGCAAATCATTTTTCTCAAGAGTCTGCCTCAGAGATTGCCTGTGATGAAAGCTGCAGATGTAAAAATAAAGATGGAATTTCACAGAATGGTACAGGCACCCCCAAGAACATGGTCAAGTCAATTTCCTCTGTTCCCTCTGTAAGTGAAAATGGAGCAGGCAGGGAAATTGTCTTCCCCGCTCTCAAATTACCCTCAGAGACAAAGGGAGTTTTTCAGAGGCGACCTGAGTATGTAATTTTATTACCTTCTCAGCCATTTTAATATAATTCATGTAATTTCTTCTGCAGGAGAAGTTATTTTTTCTAAATGCCTGGTGGAAATCGAAGAGCAGATGGATTTTTGACTCTCACCAACCCTCGCTGTAGAATTTTCGACTAAAAGAAGAAACATTGAGAGGTGCTCAGTGCAAATAGCCTCACCTGGGTGCCCAGCAGATTAGTGGGTTCATTCAACTTCTGATTTCTAATGACTGCAGCTCAGATCACATGTGTCTCCAATGGGGCTCTGCTAGCAACATTAAAGCAAGGGTCAGGTTTGCTAGGTTCTCAACCTCTGCATTCTTGCCCTTTAGAACTGTGCTATACTATAGGGTTTAGCCTTACATTGTTTGGGATCTCAGTCTTCTAGTCTGCCCAATCACCCATTCGATGTCAGTTGTAACTACCCCAGTTTCAACAACTGAAATGCCTTCATTATTATTTATTGTCTTTATTGTCAACTATGAGAATCTGTAAATTTTGACTTTGCTTCACTCTGACCAGTTCCTAAGATCTGACTATAATGTGGAGAGGAGAGAGCTCAATTCATAGTTAAAAGTTAATTTTGGGACAGGAGCGATAGCACAGCAGTAGGGTTTTTGCTTTGCACATAGCTGACCCAGGACAGACCTCAGTTTGATCCCTGGCATCCCATTTGATTCCCAAACCCAGGAGCAATTTCTGAGTGCATAGCCAAAAGTGACCCCTAAGCATCGCTAGGTTGGCCCAAAGACAAAAAAAAAAATTAACTTTGGGGCAAGCAAGAGCTGCTGGTGGTTCTCCCAAGAGACTGGAAAAGACCTATCAATTTTCCAGGACACAATACAACTATCTCCTGAAATGTTCCTCCAGTACCTAATGATCTACTTGCAGGAAATGATGGTTGGACATTTCTTTTCTTTCTGGAATTTACTTAACAAATGTCTTTAGCTTCCATTTGACTATCACTATTCTAAGTACTTCAAAGAAACTACTCATTTAATTCTTAGAACAACCATAAGATAATTATTATTGTGACTCCATGTCATAGGTGAAAAAAAACTGAAGCACAGAGACAAGAATTGGTCATAACAAATCAGAATTTAGATTTATATCTTGTATTCTTAAGCTTGGAGTCTTCATTAGAAAGCCTTTTTGAGTGTGCTAGGCATAGGAAAAAGATAATTCAATTTGGATTGTTTCATCTGAACTCAAGTTCTAACTGTCACCTACCAGACCTGTAAACACGGTCAAGATGCTTCATGTCTCTAAGCTCTGACCTAGTTACGCATAAAATGAAGACAATGGTCCTTACAACAAAGAATTGCAGGAGGGACTCAATCAGCACAGATCTTAGTGCCAAGAAAATGTCCCGTGAAAGTCAGTCATTTCCCCCACTTACCATTTCAGAAGTGAGTCACCATGAAATAGAATCAATCACTAAAGGGAAAGTTCTCAAACATAAGAACTAGATTTCATGGTCTAGTCTAAGCTGTCAACGTCTCTGTCAGGGACAAAAGCTCCCAAATGGTCTCCCTGTGTCTCTCCTTGCACCCTGCAGCAGATTCTTTTCAAAGTTGTCTGTTATTCCTTTCCCTGCCTCGACACCATTTTCTCTCCTCCCATCAAAAGGTAACATCCATTTATCAACCCACACCTCCCATCTGCTCTGACTTTGTCAAAAAGAATATGGTACAGTTGCAATGTGCCAATTCTCTACTCTCTGGAAGTCCTTTTCAGCCTGCCCCGTGACTTACTCAAACCAACCTGCTTAATAATGTGAAACTACCTGGATCTAATTTAAACTGTCCAACCAGATCCCAGATATGTGAGAGAACCCAACCCAGAGGTACGAGGCTGATCAGTGAGTGAGTCCACTGAGGAGCAGAAGAACCACCCGGTTGAGCCCAACCTAACACTGAGCACACAAAACATGAATAATACAGATGATTATTTTTATCTGCTAAGTTCTAACATGGTTTCATTAGCAATGACTCTTGCAACACTCCCCCACCCAAACTCTGACACAGGAGCTTCTCAAGCAGAGAGGAGAAAGAGAGAGAGAGAGAGAGAGAGAGAGAGAGAGAGAGAGAGAGAGAGAGAGAGAGAAGGAAAGGCACTTGCCTTGCATTTAGCCACCTGAATTTGTTCCCCAGTACCCCAAATGGTCTCTTGAACCCTGATATATGGATCCCAGTTGCTTTACAACTAAGAAAAGTGGGCTTCCAGACTCTTCACTGCTCTCTTTACATGTCAAAGACTCACCTAGGCAGGAATAGTTCTAGATAGGCCCTTTGTCTTTGTTCCCCCCACCCCACCTCCCATTGGCCTGCATGGGGGTGGTCTTAGTGCTTAATAAAAACTGCAGTCCCATTTTCTTTGAGTTGAATTATGGCATGTGGAGCCCCACAGATCCCTGTATGCAAAGCCAGGAGTAACCCCTGAAGACTGCCAGGTGTGGCCCAAAAAACCAAAACAAAACAAAACCCACAGACTGTGACTTATAAAAGAATATCAAGAGAATCATGTTCTAAAATCACCAGATGTGCAGCTCAAGAACAAAGTCACATTAGACTTGACAATCGCCTCACAGGCAGACCCATGAGGGAAAGCTTTATATGCATAATAGAGATGTGACTGTCTCTCATCACCGACATATATGGGGAGGGGAAACAGAAAAATCAAGCTTCACCTTGCTTGTGGCTCAAACATGGGGTGCAAAAGGGCTATTGATCCTGTCTTATTTCATGAATGTCTCCCATCTGTCAGTTCTAGATATTACTTTCCTAAAGAAGAAATAGACACCACAATCATTTCCATCCTCCAGGGCTCAGGAAGCTTGGCGACCAACCCCTCAGGATCTCCCTTGTCCAAAAAGGGACTCTTCCTGATCTTCATCCTACTGCTGAGCTGGTCCCTGCAGTCCCAAGCCAGCTAGTCAAGTTAGAACAAGAATCCCGGCCCTGTCCTCACAGGCTGTATGCCGGAGGCCCCATCTGTCAGCTTCCAAATCCACAAGAGCCCCCAGATGTGTCTTATTGTACCAGGAGTATTTTTAATGTGTTGCCAATATTTAAAAATCAAAGAGATTTCATAGGAAAGCCTCTATTTCTAACTTCTCTAGAAAAATCATCAGACAGCAAGCTCACAATCCCACCATTCACAACTCTGCTGGGACTGAGAAATGACTGACCACTGTGGCTGGCATTCTGGAACTTTCCATATCCTCACAGTATCCATTCAGCTCTCTTCCTTTCTTTGTCTGGCTGCCTGGGCACAAACAGAGGCACTGTGTATGCTATCACTATTGCTCACACACACACACACACACACACACACACTAGTGAAATTAATAGATGCATTTTTGTTGGGGGAGGCTCACCATCAGTAACATTATGACTTGACTGGAGGGCTTTCCCTCTTGACAGCTCTCTAAAACTAAATGGAAAATTTCAGAATTCTGTATTTTTCCTTCACCTGTTTAGAGTCAACTTGAAGTGAGGCAAATAAAGGAACCCCAACTCCAGGGCCATTTCCCCTCTGCATAGCAGTATGGGTGTAATAAATGGAGCCTTCTCATAATCATTAATAGCCAACTTATCAGGAGTTTCTAAAAATGAGAAAGAGAAAGCCATATCCCCAACTGTATTAAAAAAATGCTCAGCATCACTAATGATTGGGGGGAGGCAAATGAAATAGAAATCACCTAAGAGCTTTCATCTCATATCCATTTTAAAAAATGGCCTCTATCCAATAGATAGAAAAGAACAAGTATGGGCTTGGGAGATGAAGAGGAAGAAACTTGGCGGCACTGTTGCTGGGAATATGAACTGGGTCCACTTTGACAGAAAACAGTGTGGTAGTGATTTCTGAAAGAATCGAAGTAAAAATGCCGTATCATCCAGCAACACCATTCCCCGGATAGAAAATACTTATTGAAAGAATATTTGTACCCTGGTGTCCCTAACAGCCTATTCACAGCAGTCCAAATATGGAACTGACCCAAATACCAAAAGACCAGACCTAGGAACAATTTGCCACCAGTAAAAAAAAGGATGAAATTGTGCCTTTGTGGATCGAGTGGTTGGATTTTGAGGTGATTGTCCTTAGTGAAATACAACTATCAAATGATTTCAATCAGATGAAGAGTATGAATAACTGAAACCATCTAACTGGAAAGACAATAAATTGCACTCCTGGGCCCAGTGAAAATTGTGATGGTTCTCCTAGAGAATTAGGAGGGATGCAAATGTCTGGGAGGAATATGTAGAGGGATCATTTTGGCCTTGGGTGAGCCACTAGTGACAAGGGCACTCACAGTGTGTAGTGATGCCAACCGGCTCACATGCCATGTTATAGCAAATGAAGGATATATCCATGAAAACAAAAACTGTGTTCCCCAAAAGGAGGAGCCACTTCTGAATGCTCAGCTCAGTTTTCCTTCCCCCAATTGTCACTCTTCTAATATCTCTTCCTTCCAAACAGCTCCAGCCCTCTCTCCTGTCCAGCTGCACACAAACGGTCTCCAATGTTCATCATGCAAAACTCACCTCATTCTCTCTGTTCTATTATAGGGTCTCTGATTTTTTTGTCCCTCCCTCTTCCTACTCTCAGTACATCTTTGGCTTCTTCTTCCAGCCCTATGTGTCTCTTGACCCCTCTCAGTCCCCAGGACCATGGGTGGCATCCAGAAGTAATAGGCAACCAAGAAGCTCTAGTGAAAGGAGAGACGAGAACAAGATGGAGCAAGCCAGGAACCCTCATACCCTTTCATAGGAGCCTCTCCCCCACATTTTTTCCTCTATCTGCAGCTCCTGGTGACAGTTTGCCTACTTAGGGTCTCACCTGGAGAGATTCATCACCTGCATTCCTTTCCACAGTCTCCTCCCTACTCACAGTTCACACCATCTCACCTAGAAGGGCAAACTTCCCAGAGTCAGATGATGTGGAACCTAACTCAGCACCCTCCCTGAGAACCCAGAGTCCACAACAGAGCCTCTGCTCCTGGGCATCCTGAGACCTGGATGTTCTATCAGTGCTCGGCGAGTGTCCAGAAAATGGCAAGAGGGAACAGATTCAACATCTTTGACTCTTTAACTGAAGTTTTGAATTGAGTTCACATATGACTACACTTGCAAAAGTCTCTTCAGTTGACTGTGATGCCATTATTTACATGATGATTTATATTATATATTAATATTATATATTTAATATTACATATTAATATAAATGTCTTCAGCATAATGAGTTGCTGCACCCACCAGCCAACAGCATGCCAATATCCTGATGCTGCTATCCTTGGGTTCCTTTATGTCCATGCTCCCCAACATGGCAGCCCTTCATTTCTATGAGCAGAGCCTCAGGGATTGTATGCACTGGAGATTTCTAGTCCCTTGCATTATCTCTCTCTACTCCCCATGTGAGGAGGATCATCTGGTGATTTTCCTCTTTCTGACTCACTTCCCTTGAGGGAGCCCCTCCAATTCCATTAAAGTTGTTGTAAGAGACCATTGAAAGATGCCTTTTCATGAAACATCCAGAACAGACAACTCCTTAACAGTGGTTGCCTGGATCTGGGAGCAGGAGGGCATGTGGGGGATATAGAATGGGGTGCTCAATATGGGATCTCCTCTTGGTGTTTTAGATTAGGTAAAGGTTGTGCAACCTGAAAACATACTAATTTTTGCTGAATTGCAAACTCCAAGTCTATTAATGCTAATTCTGTTATACAAACACTACTTCAATGTTTATTTCTAGCTTCAATGTTTTACAAAATAAAGTGGGCACCTCTATTTCCTCTCTTTTCTGTTTAGATTCTTTGCTTCCCATCCTCCACACTTCCCTAAGAGCCTCTTTTCTAACCTTGATGCTCTTTTTCTGTTTTCTTTTTCCATTGCCTCTTGGAACCATGTTCAAGTGTGACTCTCCTAAGTGCCAACTCACTTGACGGGCCAAGCCAAAAGATGAAGTTTCCAGGGCTTCCAGGAGAAGAATCCACCTTCACAAAGAACTGTGAGCCTCACTATAAAAAGCAGACTCAATCCCATGACCCTTATGGTAGCACAAGCCAAAAGGTCAAATAAACATCTTTTTATTCTTTCCCTGCCCCTATTACCTTATTCACGACCCTCCCTGGGACCAGCCCATGGACTCATGCCAACTTATAGCCATTTTTCTGATATTTGTTCAATAATTGCCTTACCTTGGACCCTTTATTCTGCTTCTTACTTTTCTCTATCTTTATCTTTCATGCCTTAGCCCAACGTGTTTTTTATTTTCATAGAACAATTTATCATGTTGATGTCCAACTCCCAAATATCAGATGTTTCCCCACTGGTATTAAAATCAGATTCAAACTCAATAAGGAGATGCCATTGCAAATTCTTTTCTATTCCTAAAGAACCTAGTCCTGTCTTACACAGTTTAAGTTTTTGGTATATTTGCTGGTCCTCCCTCTGGCCCTAAGATCTATTTCTATTTTATTTTTCTTGGTTCTTACCTGTACAGAATATGAGAACATCTTGACTGACTCCTAAGTCCCACGCCAATCTCCATTTCTGTGTTCAGTAGCATTAGTTTGGCTATTATGTTCTTGGTAAAAACATCTCTGCCCAACTAGGAATGTCCTGTAAATGAAGACCTGGAGACCTGGGTCAGCTCAGTGTCCACTGTTCCTAATCCAATGATGCATGCATAGGCACCAAAATATAGGTTTATTGAAATAAACTGGTTTGGAAATTTTTAAGGACACATATTTCAAGCAAAACGTCTTGGACTTTCAGATCTTTCTTCATTCCCATAAAAATGATATCTGCAGCAGAGACCTTGGGAACTAATTAAGTATGAGGACATTTGTGGGCTGAGACACAGGCGTCCATGCACTTCAGTAATACTCCCACAGACCCGCCCTGGCCGCCCTGTGTTCTTCTTTCTTAACTCATTAATATTTGACTTCGTCTGCTCTCGGATGTCTTGAATATTTTAATTAGAGAATCTTATTACATGCCCAGGGATTTTAAAAGAAACAGACACCATTTTCATCAAAATTTTATGACTCTTGACTCAATATGCGAATATATTTCAATCCAATAAGTACTGTGAGTAATTAAAATGGATGGTATACATCCTTAGTACCAAACACAGGCTCATTTAATCTTGAGGACAGTTCTAATGAGGTTCAAAGAAGTTCAGGGTTTGCACAAGGTCACAGAGTCTTGACTCCACCAACACACTTTGTTAATTTATCCAGTATTTTTTGACTTTTCAATAATTGTATATATATATATATTATATGTATATATCCTTTAGTACCATCAACATGGTAAACTGAGTCTCAGAAATGCCAAGAGACGGGCCCGGAGAGATAGCACAACGGCGTTTGCCTTGCAAGCAGTCGATCCAGGACCAAAGGTGGTTGGTTTGAATCCCAGTGTCCCATATGGTCCCCTGTGCCTGCCAGGAGCTATTTCTGAGCAGACAGCCAGGAGTAACCCCTGAGCACCGCCGGGTGTGGCCCAAAAACCAAAAAAATAAAAGAAAAAAGAAAAAGAAAAGAAATGCCAAGAGACTAGCAATATTCTTCCTTCAACCAGACAGACTCCAGCCAGTGCCTGAGTCTTTCCCTTGGATGAAATAACTCAAAACCCATAATCTATACAGATTCCAGACATTCCCAAGCACTATGTTTCAAGGACTAACCTCTTTATAATACTTTAATTTCCCTCACTCTCTGAGTTACATAGGGGACCCTTGTCTCCAGTTCATGCTCTCCATCAAAGTCACCCACCTTTACTGGAAGAGATGAGAAAGTAGATACTTTCAGGGACCCTTGGGGCAGCCTCTCAACAATGGCATTGTAGCAACCAAAGCAACCAGTGACCAGACATGAAGGAAAGCATGTGTCTACACTTCCGTCTATCTTATTTGTGGACACTGGAATGTGAATTTCAGGACTCATTATATAGGGTTTTTCTTTGGACTCTGTCTAGTCATCTCAAATTGTAAAATCCAACTCTCCATTCATAGGTGGCAGTTTGGCAGTTCTGCTTTCTGATGTTTCTTTATAATTCTATCCTTTGCCAACAGAGACAAGATTAGGAGTATGTCAATGTTCCAGAGGAAAAAAAGCTCAAGTCTAAGTGGGTTAAAATCACATATACCCCAATCACAGTCATCCTCATGGTCCTGTTCGAACATCCTTGGCAAGCCATCATTTTGAAGAATGGAATGATAATTTACTGGGTTGGAACCCTCTTCCCTACATAGCTTGGCTCTGTCAAAGTGTGGGATTATGGGATTGATCCATTTCCACCTCACAGAGTATATTCCTTGTTACTCATTGGTTGGAATCAGCTTTGAATGTAGCACCTTGGATTGGTGTTGAGACCAGCTGGTTTCACCTTCCACGTGTGACTATTTCCTCAGATTAAATTCTAGGTTGGAGAGAAAGTAGCCCCTATGTTTCCAGATCTCCTGAGAGCTGGCATCTTGGACTGTGGCTTTCTAGAAGCTAAGGGTACATGGGGAACTCCTCAAAATTCTTTTCTCTCTCCATGCATCTGTGTGTGAATTATTTCCCAGACTGCCATCCAATTCCAGACCAGCGTCTCTCTAGTGTTCTAGTGTTTGAACCTGAGGACTAAATTCAGTAACAAAACACATGGTTGTGCTCACTTAACCGGGGTAGAGCATCAGCTGTGCTCAGGTGTCATTTGAAAATGGCTGTGGAGCAACAGCCACTGCACTTTACCTAAATAAGAAACCAAGCATTGTCACAGTAGGACAGGGAAGCTTGAGACAATCAAAACATTGGATGAAGGACACCTTGGAGATAGTACAACTGGAGCAAGCTTCTACTTATTACCAGTTCTGTTGGCACAAAACCAACCTGGATTTTTCCAGAGGGCTTGTATGTGTGTATAAATAGATCCACTTCAAAGTGTGATTGGCACACATCACATACCTGGGGTTGAGCAGAGCTAACTTTAGGCGCACATTAGTATAAAGTATGTGTGCCAAGTCCTACGTTTGGTCAATAGAGCAGAACAAAAGCTCAGCCTTATCCCACCCAGTCTATCCATGTCTTCATGGAGTAAATAATACTGGGTTGTTTTCACTCTCTTAACCCATGCAAAGCATTAATTGAGTAAATGAATCCTCACAACAGTCTTTTGATGTTGGTACAACAGTAAATTTCATTTTGCTGATAAGGAATCTGTTCGGGTGACTTTCCCAAGATTCTTCAATGAGTTCTCAATAGTGGCATTTCATGAGTTGCATTTCTGGAGTCCAGATAATCCAGATGTTCATGATGAGACATGGAGGTACCTGAGCTAAACCATATGTGTAAGATAGTGAGATGGTTAGTGGCAGAAATGATGGGGCTTCCTCACTGTTGTGAAAAACTTTCAGCACAGCAGAAAGGCTCAGCAAGGCTCAAGTTATGGAGTCTGAAAACCCAGACTACTTGAGTTTCAATCTAGTTTTCATGGTCTAACATGCAAGTCATTTCACTTCTGCATCTCAGTTTATCCATCTGAAAAGTAGTGCTAAGAACAGCATATTCAGCACAGGATATTATTGATCCCTGATAAAGAGTCAGTTTATATTTATAAATTGTTCCAAACAATGCCATACGGAATGGTTTGTCCATAACAAAGCCATAAAGAATTGTTCATAATAATGTCATAAAGAACTTATTCCCTCAGGGAGAACAAATTGATCCCAAGGAATGTGTACTTGTGTCTATAGACGATGTATGACTAGGTGCTACAGATAATAGATATGGGGACAGAGAGATTTAGATTACAGGTATTAATATGCATATATAGTTACTGAAGTAATCAAGACTAATCACTTGAGAAAAATGATGTTGGATTATTGATCCTTGGATATTTCTCTGAGCTCCTGAAAAATGTCTACTTCGGCCATGGGTAGAATCTGAAATGGACAACATGTGGATCAGAACAAGAGAGTTTCTGCTACTTCCTAGGACAGTGTGGCAGATGTTGCCTGTCCTTGGCCCACCTCAGAGGCTGCTCATCACCAAAGCATGTAGTCATCTTGCCTGTGAAAACCTCATACCTCAGGCATCCAGATATTTCTAAGAAACAAAATCTTCTAAAACAGGAGCCACACACGTGGAAGTAAGAAGAACCAAGAGTTCAGTATCCAAAGAGGAAAAAAGAAACCCAACCCATGAAGCACAATTTATTTATAAAATGTAAAGTTCAATCCATAGTTCAGCATCTGGAACTGGGCAACTCTGGGGTTGGATATTTATTCCACATCACAGAGGGTTCCCAGAGGGATCAAGTCCCAGTTGCCCACAGCAACTTGCTCTTGAACCTTTTCTGGACTTCCCCCCTTCTATTTCCTTTCTCCCAATTCCTTTACTGCAACTCTAGAGCCATTTCCCTAGATGAATGCTCAGATATCTGAGATGGAGTTTTGCTTTTGAGAAAGTCCAAGACAAGCCTGAGGCTTTAAAAAGAACTGAAAACCTTAAATATATATTTTTTGTTTTTACTTTGGGGACATAGCCAGCAATGCTCAGGGCTTACTCCTGGCTCTGTAGTCAGGTTGACATTGATTGGTTGTGCACAAGGCAATCAGCCTACCTGCTGAATTATCTCTCTGGCCCAAAGATATATACTGTTTTGTGAGTTTATGTGTACTTTCACTTCCCTTACTTCACCTTTTTGTCCCACAGAGACATTTTTGGCCTAGAATGAAATTACAGTCGACCAAATATTACGTAATTTCTACATAATACATAACAGAGATAGGAGCCTGATCTAAGGAACTCCTTTTCTTATAAGTCGAGGAAGGGACACCAAAGTTTGCTTTTTTCTTGTGAATACAGAGAGTAATGACCATGTATGGGGCCTCATTTAATCTGAATCTACCTCTTAAAGACCTTCTTTCTGACCGTAGTCACAAATGGGAATGAGGGCTTCAGCCAATATAGAAACAGTACACAGCTCCGCCCACAGCAGGTGACAACTCAATCTTTTCATTGTCAAGGCAAACTTTTCATTGTCAAGGCAAGCAAAACAAGACTCTTTTCCTCTGCCTGAAACAGCTTTTGTATACTCATTACCTACAATGGGATTCTAGCCCGAAATGGCTCCTCACAAACGCCCGTCAAACTAAGCTGAATGGCGAGAACTCACATGTGCATCTGTGACTTCCTGCACATTAGACAGCTTTTTGGCAATCAAAACAAAAAGGAAATGCACAGGAAGTAGCATCATCCCCATGATGAAAACAAGAAAAAGTCCAGCTTGTCAAGATTTTTGACTTCAACACTCACATCATTTCCTTCTTCTGCAGTACCTCCAACGCTCCACTTTTCTCTTTTTTTAATTTAAAAAAAAATAGTATTTTAGGGCCTGTTCTCTTTAGATTTCAAGAGAATTCTTACTTCACTTTTTAAAATAACCTTGAGATTCTGTGGTTTACAATGCCATTAATAATGGTTTCTTATTAATCTAATTCAAATACCACACCAGTGTGTTCCCTCCCTCTTAATATGAAGATGGGCTCTTTATAATAAAGTTGAGTTTTTTTATTTTTAAATTATTCTATACCTTTTGTTTATTGGGGGGGTCACACCTGGCGGTACCCAGGGGTTACTCCTGGCTCTGCACTCAGAAATATCCCCTGTCATGGGACCATATGGAGTACTGGAAATCGAGCCAGTCCATCCTAGGTCAGCTGTGTGCAAGTCAAATGCCCTACTGTTGTGCTCTTCTCTGGTCCCTATACACAGTTTATTAATCAAAATCTTTGAGGCAATTTGTAAAAGAAATCCTAACTCACAATGTAGACCAAAGGAGTAAATTTCTTCTGAATATGCAAACACAAGGGTGGGAGGATTTTGAGTTCAGATATGACTGGATCCAGGAGTTTAAGCAGTGTCACTGGATGAAGTCTCACTGTCTCTTGTTTCCACATTCCGGAGGGAGGGAGGGAGGGAGGGAGGGAGGGAGGGAGGGAGGGAGGGAGGGAGGGAGGGAGGAGGGAGGGAGGGAGGGAGGGAGGGAGGGAGGGAGGAAGGAAGGAAGGAAGGAAGGAAGGAAGGAAGGAAGGAAGGAAGGAAGGAAGGAAGGAAGGAAGGAAGGAAGGAAGGAAGGAAGGAAGGAAGGAAGGAAGGAAGGAAGGAAGGAAGGAAGGAGTCAAATAAGAGTCTGGAAATTGTAGCCCAGTGCCCTGTGTGGCTGGTATCGATTGGCTGGAAAGATATGAGAGGTTCTGATTGGCCAGCTAGGTCACATGGACACCCACTTCTAGAGAGAGGAAATAATAATGGAGTCAATTCCACTAAAAGCATATGAACTAAAACTGGGAAAGATGGTGAGTGAAAAGAAAACTCTTGGCACCTATCAGATAAAGTATTTATGAATTCTGAACAAGAAAGGAGTAATCCTCCTTAATTCCTACTTTTAATCAACTACCCCTTCCCATTTTGTTTTGTTTTCACAGTGAGAAAGGTCAGATTCTATAAATCCACACCCTTAAATAAATCTATTTTGGACTGAGAGAAAATCAAGCAGGTAGTGTTTTACTGGGTCCGATCCCCCAAGTACTACCAGGATAGAACTCTGAGCACAGAGTCAGGAGTAAGCACTGAGTACTTCTGGGTGTGGCCCAAAAACCAAACAGACCAAAAAAAAAAAAAAAAAACCCTATATTTTACAAATATAGTATTTTATCTAAGTCAATTAAAACCAGTTTAGAATCAAATATCAAGAAGTGAATTGTTGGTGTAGGAATAGAAAAATTATTTCTAGAAAACAAAACAATAGGCATAGTTTTGGTTGGTTTTTTTTTTCTTTCTTTCTGGTTTTTGTGTCACACACTGTTGTGCACTGGGATCATTCCTACATGCAAAGCAAACACCCTACCCACTGCTATTGCTCTGGCCCTGGGTAAAGATTTTTTTTAACTATTAAAATACATTTAAATATTACAAGACTTATCTGGACTGTAGCCTCCAATGCCAGTGAGTTTTATTCCTGAACAGCCCCAGAGAGAGAGCCACAGAAAAGAGCTATTCCATATTATTATTTCAAATTGTCAGATCAACTTCCCACACAGTAGCAGACATGGAAAACAGTGATAGCACAGAGCGAGGATGGCACCTGCCTTTCCAAAACACAGCTGACTCAGGTTTGATTCCCAACACCCCATAAAGTCAGGAGGAATCTCTGAACTTCGACAAGAGTAAGCCCTGAGTACTGCTGTCTGTAGCCCAAAAACAAACAAGCAAACAAACAAACAAAGAGTAACAGGCATGCTCATACAGGATACCCAGGATATTCACTACCACTCAATCAGACCTTCTCCCACCCAAGAAATAAAGAATAGTGAGTGCTGGACCTAAGAATACCCTCCTTCTGCTTTCAGGGGTTAAAAGTCTTAAGACTTTTAGGTTGAAGTGCTGAGGCACCTCTTCTAAAAAACCCAGTCCAGCAGACTTGGAGCCATAGATTCTTGTCAACATAGCATTCCTGCAACACATCTGAACTACTTCATCTACCAGTCTCTGCAACAGGAAAAGAAGATCCAGAACCCTAGGGAAATCATGTTACATTTTCAAGATAGGACCACTATCCACTGCTAAAATAAAGCTGCCTAGAAAACTGCTCAAAGATTGAAAACTCTTGAAATTATGGAGCTATTTTAACTCATGAGTACATTGGGGGGGGGGGATACCAGGAGGTCTTGTGGGCTAATGACAGCTAGAATGACTGGAGAAATGTCATTTGCTCCATTTGTCTTCCATCCTTCATCCTTTCCTTGGGCTCAGTAGACTAAGCTTTTTTGAGTAAGGTAAGACCCTTCTGGCAAAGGCAGAGGATAGGGCAGACAAATCCAATCACAAGCCACTTCACACCTCCATAGCGCTCATGTTTTCTAACATTCCATTGGCCCAGGCAAGTCACATGACTGGCTGGCATCTCAGTGGGTGGGCTCTGGCTACCATGTCACAACACCTGGGTCTCAGCCAGGAAGAGAGATGCTATTTTTACCAACTTCTGAGGGAGATGAGCACTGGGATGGTGATAACTGCAGGCCTGGGTCTAATTAGCTGGCATTTGGGCAATAGAAAATTGCAGGATTTATTTGCCTGATGTAGTTATCTTATTTTTTTATGTTTCCTTAAGTGGTTTTTATTTAGAGGGAGGATGGAAATAGAAGTAACCTGGGGTTTGGATGCTGAGGAAGAGAGATTCAGATAGGCTAGAAGATAAAGGAAGATTTTTTTATATCAAATTAAGATATTTAGAGTCTATGCCACCCCAGGAGAAGACGAGATGCTTGCCGCCTGTAGCGACCAGGAGGAGGCTGTTCTGACATTCTTGTTATGGGTCACAAAGTCTCAAGGTGACCCAGTGTAGGAGCCCTGGGCTTTGTCGGGGAAGGAGGGAGCTTTTGTGGGGAAGACAGCAGGAGCACCTTCCCTTCCTCAAGAGGCTTAAAAACTCAGACCCCAGCCTAAAATTAGGAAATGAAAACTAAATAAGAGAATTCAAGCAGAACCATTTCCATCAAAGCAGTACACATCTGGGCCATGCGGTCAAGTGAGGACCATCAAATGGAACCGTGCCAGAGGTTTTGAACCTTTTTAAACAGGGGCCAGTTAACTGCCCCTCAAACCATTAGAGGGCAAGATTATAGTTTCAAAAAGAAAAAAGACTATGAACAAATTCCTATGCACACTGCACATATTTTATTTGAAGATAAAAACAAAATGGGAACAAATACAATATTTAAAATGAAGAACAAGTAAAGTTAAATCAACAAACTTACCAGTATTTAAATGGGAACTACAGACCTGCTTTTGGCAGACTGTAGTTTGAAGACCCCCTGCCTGAGACTGAAAGGAGTTGAGAGAGAGTGTGGAGCATATCCCCCATATGTGCACTATGGACCCAGGATGAGTTGGCTGCTAAGCAGGACAGGCAGCAGAAGCAACAACATCTGGCAGACTGGATAAATGTCCTTGGTGGGCCACCTGTGGCTCACGGGTCGTAGTTTATGGACTCCTGAAACAGATCTGGAGATGAGACTGATCCCTTGCAAAAGGTGCCTTTTGAAAGCAGAGCTCTGAACTCTGACTTGTGCTGTGCTGGAAAGTGCCTCTGGGTTTCTGCCTGGCCTTTGGAGACCACCCCCTCAGCCTCAGAACATTTTATGTGACCCCCTCAGTGCAAGGAAAAACAAAACACAACTTTCTACAAAGACGCTTCCACCCTCTTCTCCCAGGATATGCCTCAGGAGATGGCTCTTCTTTGAAAGTTCTCTCCCACATTCTGGTGTGTGCTGAAATGAGTTCCAATGTGGGCCTCCATTGGCTGAGATTCTGGAACCAGCCTTTCTGCCTCTCGCTCCTACCCTCCCTGCTAGTTTGATTTTGCATATTCATAAAAAATATATCCCACTCGCAGTTCACACATCACAGTTCAAACAGGCTTTCAGCTTTGACGACTTCAATAAGCCTGTTCCTTTCTGCTCAGCAGTTAATCCACTGAGCTCATAAGACACTCCTACTGGGCATTTGCAGCCGCCAGTTGGCAGTGCAAGGTGCAGATTTCAAAGGCCCGTAACAACCTTTGTTGGGAGACTGACCAGAGAAAGGGGTTTGCCAGCTGGGCTCTGCCCACTTCTGATTAGCATGGAAATGATAAGCTTCTCCCTTCCCCTTCCCTCCCCCAACCCTGTTTGCAAAATTATCCCCATTTCCTTTTCCTTCTTTAGGAATTTTCATTAAGCAAGAAGACAGTTGTGAAAAAAAAAATACCCCCAAATGGAAAGGAGGAATGAAGAAGGGCTAGGTGGAATGTTTTCTGCCAGTAATTGGACCTCAGCCCATTTCCTCCATCCACCTGCTCAACCACCATCTGAATTTCAGGCCACCTGCATTTTTTCACCTGTATTAGAGCATGTTTCTTCTCTGGCCTTCCCACTTGCACCATGGCCCATGTCCTCCCTGTTATGTGGCCAGAGGAACATTTCTTGAGCACAGTGTTGATCGTTATCCCTTCACTTATTTAATACATATAATAATGTTCATCACCTGTGAGTCAAGCAAGGTGCTAGATTTTGAGGGGGGGGGGTTGCAGTAAGTAAAGCAAACCCCTTGACTTCACCAACCTTCCAGACTCATGGATAAATCAGCTAAATTAATGTGCCATTACTAGTGCAGAAAGGGTTTTGAGGTTAAGAGGTGTGAACCCCTGGGAGTATATAATGGAAAGGGAAAGAGATCAAGAAAGACTTCCTGAAGGAAGGGGAAATACAGAGTCATCCAGAGTTAACTAAATGCAAGCTGACTTCAAGACAAGCTTTAAAAACAAAAACAGAAGAAACTCTAGTAGAGAGGCTGTGCTGTGCTTGAACAAAAGCCCCATTGCAAGACAAATCCTGGCAAACTAAAAATTCAGACCTGTCTATCTCTTGCCCCATCTGAATTTAAGAAAAAGAAAAACGTCCCCATCTTGATCTCAATGCCCTGTATGATCTAAATCCCACTTACCTCCTCCTCAGCCTTCTAATCCTGTTCCATCTTACATGTCACCTTCTAGCCATACAAAGCTCATCCTTAAGCCAAAACTTATTTGTGGGCCTCAGGCTGAATATTTACACACACAGACATCATGATCACAACAATCCTGGAGGCACAGCCTGCTTTTGCTCCCATTATGTTGAGGTTCTCAGGATAAAAAGTGAGATAAAAATCATACCGAGTAGAAAGTGGGGCTGGGATTCAAACTTCAACAGTTTGATAGAAGAACCCTAACTAGCCTGTCATTTTGCTTCTTCCTATTTTCCACTCTCCCCAGGGTGAAAATTCATGATGAGGAGACGGAGAAGTCCTTGGGAAAAAGGTAAAGAAACCCAACAATCGTGAGATGTTCCTCTCTCCAGCCTAGTCCATTGAATACAAGCCAATTGGCCATGGTTGACCAGAATGCTTTGTGAAAAGGGTCTTAGAGTCACAGCCCATTGTAATTAATTGGCAATGTCTACTGGGACAGCTCGTTGTGACCAATTAGCAATGCCTGCCACAAATGCACACAAGTGATGGCAAGCATGATGGATTTTTTAATCTCTGAAATCTCTTAACATTCATATGTAATCTAGGATTACCCACCCTTCAGTCTAAATTTAGGGAGTATCAACCAGAATTCCTGCCCCAAGAGACATGCCTGGACTTTCTTCTGACTGTCCCACAGTTTTTGCATCAGAAGTTTATTGTAACTAAAGCCAGTGGTGGTTTATTTTAAAGAAAAGGCATTTAATCCTAAATAAAAAATGATTGGCATTTGCCTGCACAATGACTCACAAATAGAATTTTGAACACACTGGTTATTAGGAGAGGGTCAACCTAGAAACTGTCTAATGCTAGAAAGTACAGACCTCAGGAAATGGTCCCCACCACAAGAGAACAAAGAGGAGTAAAGACAACCAAAACTGCTTCTAAAAACCCGACCAATCCCAAGAGGTGAATGCATTTAAATTATCCAATAAATCATAAGCAATGTCCAGGATGACTGGACATCCATATTAATCAGCCAATGAGGAGTAGAAGGAGAAACTTACACACTGGGGGATATAATGACTCTTCTGACCAATATGGATGTGCCTGCCCATCAGCCACCCAATCATGCAAGACTGTAATCAATAGCTATAAAGTCCTCACTTTTGCTGATCTTCAAATCTCTGAGTCTATACACTTTTAGACAGGTGGAATATTTTCACAGATCCCAACTTAATTGCAGCTAAAATCCAAGATATAACTTGAAAACCCAACTCAGTTGACATCCCCCTAACATTTTACACCACTCCCCCAATTGTCCTCCCCTCATTTCCATAGCTTCACCTCCCAAGTTGTCCTCTCTGTCCCCACCATACAAGAAAACCATTAGCTGATTGACTTCTTCATTTCACCAATGAAAATCAAACACAGGGGCTAGAGCCATAGCACAATGGATCGGGCATTTGCCTTGCACATCATCCACTTGGGCTTGATTCCCGGCATTTCATATGGTTCCCCAAACCTGCCAGGAGTAATATCTGAAAGCATATCCAGGGAGCCTGGGTGACCGCTAGACACCTCCAAGTGTGGCTAAAAAAAAATCAAACACAGGGACCTGAAAAATAATACAGTGGGTAGGGCACTTGTCTTGCATATGGCCAACCAAGGTTTAATTTTCAGTATGCCATATGGTTTCTGGGCCCTCCAGGAGTAATTCCTGAGCACATAGCCAGAAATAACTCCTGAGCACTGCCCAATTATTTGCCCCAAATCCAATCAAATGAATAAAAATCAAAGAGAAAATCAAAATTTGAGGATGTCAGGCCCATGAGCAGCCTTCAATGGCCTCAAGTTTACCCAATTCCAGACACACTAGCTGATGGCTCAGGCCTTTGCAGAAATGTTATGAGCACTTGGAAAAGCTGGGTTTGATTTTCCCTATCGGTCTGCTGCAGTAACACCTGCCTGGCTCGCAGGCCTGGATCTGGGCCCACATCAGCTGGTCTGTAGAGTGTCAGCAATTTTGACCTCATCATTCCTGTCAAAGAACTCGGGGGAAAGCTGCTTAGATTCACTATATACAGATCCCTGAGCCAGGGCTTGCCTGCAGAAACATAAAAATGCACGTCCCTCCTGTCCCCTGGCCTGTCTTCTGCTCAGTGCTCAGAGCACAAGAACACGTCTGAGGCCTGAAGAGGCATTCAGCTGTGTCTGCCTTTTTTAATAGGCGGCCTTTAAAATCATCTCTCTGGGTCTCATTAGTTTTCATAGGGCGACTAATACTCCAACTCATTTTTCTATGTTTTTCAGTTTCCGCAGCCATTGTCTCTCCCAGTGAGAATGTAACCACATTAGCCAACACACAAGCGCCGCCATGTCTCACAAGGCCCCCTGGAGTGCCTTCTGTGGTGATGATATCGAGAATGAAATGGGAACTTCTCATCATACTTTGAGAAGAAACTTGATTCTCAATCTCTGTCAGCTGGGTACAGCTCTTGGCATGTTTTCTCCTCTGCCCCTCAGTGTTAGAGTCGCCACTCAATAGAACACACAGGTTGCATCTTGCACTCCATTCTGAAGAAACAGTCTTCATGGAGAAAACAAGTGAACTTTAAAATAGGGGGACATATTTGAGGGGAAGTGGGTAATGGTTCCCTCAACCAACTAGAGAAGAATTGGCAACAAGGACAGATGGGCGTGTTTCTCTCTTCCTCATTTCTATTTCACTGCTGCTCTGCATGCTGCTGACTCCTGCCCATACCCACAGCCCCACCACCACATCTAGAGAGGGGACTGATGCCAGGGAACTACACATGGATTCATGTAGCAAAACCTGCACTAGGGCACTTCGTTCCAACAAATAATAGGGTCTCTTATGACCCATGAACTCATCAGGATAGTTTCTGCCCTCCTCAGAAGGCAGGCTCTAATCCACTAAGAAAGATGTGGTTGGTTCTATTCTGAGGTACATAAATCCATGCTTCCTTCTTTCCTTTGAATTTTAAAACCTAGAAGTATCCCCCCAAAAGTCATGAAAAGGTTCACTCTTCCCTCTGAGAAGACTCTCAGAATAGGTCTGTGTGTGCTGAGAAAGATTCTGCCATGTTCCCATGTCCTCTTAGAGAATATTGAGAGGAGAAGGAGGCCTGTGCCCTAGGTTTGGAAAGTCCCCTGTGAGGCCTCCTATTTCCAGAAAACAGGCAGTGGGCCAGCATGGGATGGGAAGTTCTCTGAAGAAACAGTGTTAAAAGGTCCCTGGAGTCACTTGTTTTAATATTTCTCTACCCGGGGGGCTGACAGCCTTCCTGGCCTCTCACTTTGTATTCTCTTCATGGAGGCCTCTGGTCAACCTTTCATAATAATAATACAGTCTCTGTACCCAAGCTCTCTAACAGAGTTTGGCTTCCAGGCCTTTTGAAAGAGTGAAACAGTTCAGCATTGAGACCTTAAGGCATGTTATAATAATACTAGGAGGTAGGTTTTTTATTACCTTTTTTGTGGCAATTACTCAAAAAGAGCACCCAAAAAGACAGATTCCTGTGTAAGATGACAGCACAGACACAACTCCTCTGCCAGCTCATTAAAATAATCTGGTGTCATAAAAATGTGCTGAGACACAGTTCATCCACTTCCCCAAAAGCACTTACATAAAATTAGACAATGGGAACAAATGCCTTGCAAGCATCTGACCTGAGTTCAATCTCTAGCCTTGGTCCCCTGAGGCCACCAAGAGTGATCACTGATCTGAGAGCCAGGAGTAAGCACTGAGCACCACAGATATAGCCCAGAAACAAAGAAACAAACACAATCATGGGACAGTTGTCAAAGAAAGGATACAGCACCAAAAGTATAGCATATAAAAAGTTTGCTTTTCATGTGGCTAAT
Organism: Suncus etruscus; assembly: GCF_024139225.1. NCBI lineage: Eukaryota > Metazoa > Chordata > Mammalia > Eulipotyphla > Soricidae > Suncus > Suncus etruscus. The sequence goes on from NC_064849.1 coordinate 12,075,330, forward strand.
TTGAGTTCAACTCCCAGCCTTACCAGGAATGATTCCCCAATGCAGAGCCAGGAGTAACCCCTGATCACCACCAGACATGGCCCCAAAACAAAAACAAAAAGATTCCTATGAACTTTCTTGGGATGCCCCAGACTTTAAGGTGTTAGAAAGTAGAGCCTTTGCTTTGGGAAACAATCAGGTCATCAGGGTGAGAAGGACTTCTCAGGAACAAGTTCATTGTCCTTAGAAAAGAAGGGACCTTACAAAACTCCCTTTTCCCTCCCACCACATAAGAATTCATTAAGAAGGTGGCCATTATGGACCCAGGAAGCTGTCATTCCTCCATCTTGAACTTATGTCCACCAGAACTGGGAGAATATCAATATCTATTATTAAAGCCCCCAAGTCTGTGGAAATGTGCTAGTGGAGCCCCAATGACCCAAGCTAAAAAACAAAAATCCCCAGGAAAACACTGTCACAAAGGAGGGGGACTGGCTGCCTCACAGAGATAAAGAAAATGGTAGGTTACAAGAACATGAGGAAAATCAGGAACCTTGGGCCTAAGGCAAGATGAGGAACTAATCCAGAAACAAGAAACTCTCAGCCAAATCCTATGGAAAGGCGCACTCCACTCTAACACATCTTGTATTTATAGCCCAAGGTGATACTCTTCGTGTCTAGCACACCCCACCCCTTGTAAAGCTTTGAATTTTGTGCTTTGAATTCTACTCTTGTTGGCAAGCAGATATAATGTTGAGTGTCTCGCTGGTACCTTCTTTGTGCTTCAGGTTCTAAATTTTCTAGTTGTTTTATTCTCCCCACGTAAAGCTCTTTCTCCTTCCACTAGTATCTTGGAGGAGCTAAAAAATGTGTATTCCCAAGTTTGGAAGCTTCCTGGTGAGAGTTTTTGCTTCCTTTTTTTGGCCCTCCTCTTTTAGCATAAGGGTCTAGAACTCTATCTTGGCTATTCTTAGAAAGGTAAATTACCCCCACAAGGCACAAATGGCAGGACCCTGAAACATCCCAGCTTTAACACTGTTGAAATTCAGACAGGAAAACTCTTGGTTGGGAAGTTGTTCTAGTATGTTGTGAAATATTTTGTGCATCCCTAACTCTAGCTCACTCCAAGTGAGCACACTCATTCCTCCAACATGAGGACAACCAACATCTTGTAAGGGACAAATGCCACTTACGTGATCCTTGTATCCACAGCTGTGTCTGGGATCAGATAGATTGGACCCTAAAGTTCCATGATCTCAGCTAGAATCAGTACCAACAGATCCTCAAAGAAAGGTGATCCCCATAGACCAAAGGGATCCCTGAGCGAACCCTGACCTTGAATGAACCCTGAATGAGCCTTGACGATCAGAAAGTGGCTTGGTGTTTCACAGCGACCCCGTGTGGCAGTGAAAAACAATAGCACCAATAGACAGCTAGGACTTCATCATAATGCTGAGCCTCTTTTAGTATATGGAATACCCCTATTTGGGGGGGATGAGGGAGACCAGTTCTTAAAAAGAGATAGTTGAGGCCATAAAATAAATGTCAAATTTTTTCATAATCATGGCCTCGTGTTCCGGTTCACTCTCAGCTCTAGGCCATGCTCTGAGCTGAATGTTCTTCAGTCCCCTTATCTAGGACCATTGTCCCACGATAGAGACCAAGTCCTTGAGGCTTTATTATGAAGCTCTGGCTGAGGCCACAGACTCTTGTTATCACATACCTCAGTTCTGTTTTGTTTATTTTATTTTTAAATTTTTTCTCTCTTTTTGGTGAGTGGGGATTTGGGGATTTTGATTCACCCCCAAAGATACTAAGGTTCACTCCAGGCCCTGGGGTTTGGAGGATGAAACTGAGGTCAGATACCTGCAAGGCAAATGCCTGAATTCTTATGCTCTCTCATTACTGTTTTGAACTCACTTCTATACAATTTGAGATTTCAGGAGTGCAGAAACTCTAGGGGTCTTTTTCCCTCAAGACCTGTAGAAGTTTATCCTATTCCCAGCATGCTGCATCCTGAACTATCAATATTCCACCATTAGAACAATGTCAAGACATCCAAGAGCATTGGTTTCAAGTGGGTGCTCTCAGGAAGCCCTCCCAGAACCCCTCACCAAGAACTGTTGAATCTTTTGTTGCTCTTGTTTTGTTGTGTTTTGTTTTGGGGCCACACCGATGATGCTCAGGGGTTACTTCTGGCTATGTGCTCAGAAATTGCTCTTGGCTTGGGGGACTCATATGGGATGCTGGGGATCAAACCGAGGTCCATCCTGGGTCAGTTGGGAATGAAAGGCATATGCCATACTGCTGCACGATCACTACAGACCTGGGACTCTTGAATCTTGAAGAGTCCTTGGATCTTACCACATTGTCATTTTCTGGCTCCCTACACCCTTCTCTAACATCAGAACCAGGCCCAGACCTTAGTTATACCACCAGGGATGTCTATCTGTTTATTCAAATTCTCCTGGTTTGTCTCAGTCTTTGAATCCTCACCTAAGATAGTGCCTGTGCTGTAATCCCTGAAGACACTGATGCAATAGGTCACAGAGTAGCTAGGAATGTAATAGAGAGAGAGAGAGAGAGAGAGAGAGAGAGAGAGAGAGAGAGAGAGAAAGGGAGGGAGGGAGGGAGGGAGGGAGGGAGGGAGGGAGGGAGGGAGGGAGGGAGGGAGGGAGGGAGACATCGAGAGAGGTGAGCAATCAATTACACATGAAAATCAAGATGGAGATACCTAAGAGGCACCTCAAAGGCCCATTCACTAGACTAAACCCCGGCATCAGCTAAAAGACCCACGCAAAGGGAACTGCTGAATATTGTAAGCTTGTGGCCATCACATTGTGGAATGTTAAGCAGTCATTAAAATTGATGTGATATTTCTAAATCTGTTGATCCAGAAAGAGGATGGTGGCATCATGTTGAGTCCAAAAGCAAGTTACAGCATAAGAGAGCAGACATGGTGTGAGCTCACTCACATGGAAGTGTATGTGTGAAAGAGAGGTGTGTGATTGAGTCTATATGTGAAGGTTGTAAGTATATGAATATGTATTATGTAGAGGACAGTGTTGTGAGTGTTTGATATGAAACTCTGTTCACAAGACAGTGTTGTGTGTATTGTATGTACGTATGAGAGGGAGAGAGGGATGGAGAGAGAGAGGGAGAGAGACAAAGTATGTAGAAAAATTCAGAAGACTATTTACCGAAATGCAAGCAAGGCCTCTCTCTCCCTTTTACATACATGCTTATTAGGAAAACAAGACTCACACAAAATCTTCACACACACCTCCACACCAGTACTCTGTGAATCTTACTCTTCTAGCACAAACAGTGTGGCCCAGGGCAGAGGCCTCTCTCCTGTTTTGGGGCCACATAGAAAGCTGTGAATAAGGCAGAAGCCCCACTGGGGCCCACATAACCACCAACCACCACCCAGCACAGGAACAGACAAAGCAGTCAGGAGCCGGCTGCCTGAAAATGGTCTGGTTTCTTTTTTTAAACATTGTGTGCCTGCAGCCCCCGACTCAGTCTCTCTGCTCAAAGGACTGAAGTCACAGGAGCCCCCTCCCTCAACATACCCCAGGGTCCCAGCAGGGGCATCTGCTCCAATTTTTCATTCCCTTGATGCTGCTTTGCCCACACAGAGCAGAGATTTTTCAGAGCAATGGTGTCTAGAAATGTTGCGAAGGATCTGAGGAAATCATGCAGTCTCCTCAAGAAGCCTGAGCCTTCGTCCAACAGTGTCACATTTCTCTGAGGAGGGTTCAGGGCTGACTTTGTCCCTGCTGCCCACCGAGAAAGACTCAATCTCTGCAGTGGGGGGACTTTCAGAAAGAGGCAATGCAAAGCCTGGAAGCAAAATGGGTGGAAGACAGAGCATAAGGAGAGGATGGAAACAGCCATCAGAACTGGCAGCTGTTGGCCCTGAACACTCTATGTGTGGGGCCAGAGTGATAGAACAGCAGGGAGGGCATTTGCCTTGCATGTGACTAACTCAGGTTCAATCCCCAGCAGCCCATAGCATCCCTTGAGCCAACCAAGTGTGATTTTTGAGCACAGAGCCAGGAGTAACCCATGAGCACCTATACAAAAAAAAAAAAAAAAAAGAGGGGGGAAAGACTCATGTGTGCTTTGTGGGACAATGCCCCCACCCACCAAGATGTTGAGTCAGGCCTCCCCAATTCAGCCACTTCAGCAAAGGACTTATTTCACACCAAGGCCCTATATGTTTACTAGAAACTTCAGCCATTCACCTTAGAAAACTGGGGCTAAAGGGGCTGGAGCAATAGCAGAGCAGGTAGATCACTTGCCTTGCTTTGAACTGGTTGACTAGGTTTGATCCCTAGTCTCTGGCACTCCATATGGCCCCCAGAACTCCCTGTGCATGAACCCTGAGCACAGAAGCAGATGTTAACCCTGAACTTAACTGGGTGTGGCCCAAAACCAGGAAGGAAGGAAGGAAGGAAGGAAGGAAGGAAGGAAGGAAGGAAGGAAGGAAGGAAGGAAGGAAGGAAGGAAGGAAGGAAGGAAGGAAGGAAGGAAGGAAGGAAGGAAGGAAGGAAGGAAGGAAGGAAAGGAAGGAGGGAGGGAGGGAGGGAGGGAGGGAGGGAGGAGGGACAGAGGAAGGGAAGGAGGGACGGAGGAAGGGAAGGAGGGAGGGAGGAAGGGAAGGAAGGAATGAAGGAAGGGAAGGAGGGAGGGAGGAAGGAAAGGAAGGAATGAAGAAAGAAGGAAGGAAGGAGGGAGGGAAGGAATGAAGAAGGAAGGAAGGAAGGAAGGAAGGAGGGAGGGAAGGAAGAACGAAGGAGGGAAGGAAGGAAGGAAGGAGGGAGGGAGGGAGGGAAAGAAGGAGGGAGGGAGGGAAGGAAGGAGGGAAGGAAGGAAGGAAGGAAGGAAGGAAGGAAGGAAGGAAGGAAGGAAGGAAGGAAGGAAGGAAGGAAACTGCATCAGAGAAAACCTATCTATCTGAAGGGCAGACATCTCATCACATCTGGCCATGTGGAAACCCTCCTCTCTCATAGGCCCCACCCCACAACTCAGCTCTACCCTCACTTTCCCCATTTTCTTTAGATACAACATGTCCATTGTACATATGTGCATGATCAAATTCGTTTAGTTCTCCCACTAATCCATCTGGCCTTGATATGATGATTTCAGAATCCCAAGAACTGGGGGAAGGCAGTTTGCTGGGAAAGACGATTCCAGCAAAGCTGTCCTGAAATGGTGCTAATTAATCATGATAAGGGAAACAGGTGTCAGCCAGCATTTTAAAGGGAGCACTCAATGGGGTGGGAGCACCCCATATTGGAGGAAAATATCAAAGGCAAGACAAATTCACTTAGAAATGTTCAAGGGGGACTTACTTCAAATGTTCAAGGGGAGTTGCCCCATCCTGTCTTAGGCAAACCTTTGCTCTTCCCAGTTGGAGTGTGGCTCTGGGCTCCCTGGAATGACCCCTTGGTTAAGAGTGTCTGCTTTACATGTGTGAGGCTGTGAGTTTGAACCCCCCTACTACCCAAACCCCACTGCTTTCCCTGCCATGGTGTTGACTGGGTGCACCGCACTGGCCACCACTGCAGTCAGGAAGAGGATCCCAATGGGTATGTGTGTGGGACCCAGAGCTGACTGTGCAAGAGTTAGTGAACACCACAGCCAAGCCTGCATGGCCCCTGCTCACCGAACTCATGGAGCAATAAGGGAAAGGTGGGAGAGGAAAACACAAAGTATGGGTGGTGGGATGAGACAACTACATGGACCAGGGCACAATAGACCTAAAGGGACAGGTTTGAATTGGGTTTTTTGGGTTTGTTTGGGGTTTTTTGTTTTTGTTTTTGTGTTTGAGCCACACCCGGTGATGCTCAGGGGTTACTCCTGCCTATGTGCTCAGAAATTGTTCATGGCTTGGGGGACCATATGGAATGTCAGGGATAGAACCGAGGCCAGTCCTGGGTCAGCCATGTGCAAGGCAAATGCCCTACTGCTGTGCAATCACTCCAGCCCCCTAAGGAAACAGTTTTTCTACTCCCACTTAAACATGAATAGAGCCAGGATTCATGGAAAAACAGGACAAGCAGGACCAGCTGAGAGTGGGTTGTTCTCATTGAGAGTTGGAGAGATCCAGATACAAGCACCAGGGAGATAGTTTGAGATGTAGTACAGAATACCTAAATTGAACTGGAACTGAACAGGTGTGAAAATTCTGGGTTCAAGCCCTGGCACTATTTGGTTCCCCAGAACACCACTGGGTGACCCGCTAGTGCCCCTCCACAAGCATCATGAGGATGGCATTTTTTTGTTTGTTTTTTTTTGGGGGGGGGGCCACGCTCGGCTGTGCTTAGGGGTTGCTCCTGGCTATCTGCTCAGAAATAGCTCCTGGCAGGCCCGGGGGACCATTTGGGACACCGGGATTTGAACCAACCACCTTAGGTCCTGCATCGGCTGCTTGCAGGGCAAACACCGCTGTGCTATATCTCTGGCCCCGAGGATGGCATCTTAAAAAAAAAAAAAGACATAAATTAAATAGACAGAGATGGTGTCTAGTTTGCTAACTAGTTCTGTAGTTGGATGCTACTCATGCCAAGAATGAGAACCTCTGAATGTCAGAAGCTGACCCAGGAAACAAGGCATAGATCAAAGGTTCAGCACATCTTAAATGCATGATGTAAAAGGAAGCTTCTGTTACTGACAGTCACGAAATTAAAGGCCACTCATGACCTGTTGCATTAGCAAAGGTGTCTGTGGGGCTTCTGTGCCGACAAGAGTGTGAAGGCCAATGAGAAGTGGGAAGGCAGCTGATGGCTGTAGAGAGAGTAACATGACTTTTCCAGAAGTAATTTGATCACTATCTTCAGGCTTTTCACAATGTTTTTGACTCTTTCACCATGTAACTTCACCCCTTGATTACAAATCAAGGAAGCAAAAATTCCAAACCACCCTAAATGCACAGGTTGGCATATAACAAACATGGTATTGGAGCTGGCCATTTGCAATGATGCTAACAGTAAGTTTTTCATGATATGCAGAGATGCTAACACAATCTGCTAAGCAGGAAGGGAAGAGCAATGTTAAATATGAAATCATGCCATAGGAGCTCAGCTCTGAACAAAATTTGATGAAAATGTCTCCCATGGGAATGTTTGGTTTGGATTTTGGAACATATCCAGCAGTGCTCAGGAATTACTCCTGGCTCTCCACTCAGGGATCACTCTTGGCAGGGCTCAGGAGACCAAATAAGGTGCCAGAGATCTAATTCAGGTCAACCATATGCAAGGCAAGAGCCATCCCCACCATCTTATAATGGCAGTCTTTCTGTGGAAATGTTAAAGCATTTTCTCTTACCATGTTTATGCTTTGCCTGACTTTGAGGATATTTTTATTTGACCCAAATCATTAATATTGGTTAGGACATTTTTTTAGAACAAGTAATAAAACCTCTGACTCAAACTGACTTCACAATAGTGGGGATTTATTGACTTTACCTAATGGAAAAGTCAAAGGGCCGAGTGAGTTGTAAGACATTTTGGCAATGTCAGCAATACAATGGCCAAGTGCTGAGTTTCTCTCTTTTTCTAGGCTCTGTCTTCCAAATGTTGGCTTCAACCTCGAGATCCAAGCAGTCAGCTTGACCCTCCCTACCATGGTCCACCTACATGTACACAGTTCTTGGTGGATCACTCCTGTGAAAATGACAGTCATGCCAGACCCCAGCACTCCACTGAGGGTTCCGTTTCCCCCATTCACCTGAATGATCTATGGAATCTACACCTGGCCTCGTCACTGATTGACTACAGCAAAGAGTATTCACTGTGGCAAGAGTTAGGTGGAAGATCACATGGCCAGGAGTGCTGGAAGGTGGATTCCACAGGGAAAGTGGAGCTGCTTTCTGTTGTGGCAGTAAATGGCTCCTGGAGAGGCTGCAATAACATTCTCAGGAGAGTCTATCCAGCCACAAACCATGTTTCCAAGCACCTCTGTCTAGATTGGAATCTTCAACTAGTTCTTCTTAGTGGGGTGACCACTAAATGAAATCCTCCACAAAGCCCTAGTAAAAAGAGAGTAACACAAGAAGGACACTGTCACCTCAATTCACTACTTAAATGGATACCCACCTGCCCACTCCAGACTGCAAAATAAACTAGAAATGCTTTATAAGATAGGGGGTACATTATTAAAGTAGCAAGGATCACCCTAGCACATGCCTTCAAAGTCTATTTTTTAACCTAAGCAATAATAACAATTCTTTTAATATAGAAGAGAGAGAGAGAGAAGACATATATTTATTCTCCCTCATTTGTAAGGGGATGGTAGGGAAGCACAGAACAAATCATGATTATAATTTAAAACGAACAGCAAAGTAGACTATGAGCTAAGGCTTTGTATAGAAAAGAGAATTAAAAAAAAAAAAAAACAAAGTTCATGTATAAAGAATGAGCGATATCATAGATCCTCTCTAAAGAGTCTCAGATCACAGCCACAGGTTCATATCCAGAGAAAAAGTCATCTCACCCACAGATAAAACCGGCTCACTGCTGGGCCACTTAAGAGCAATTGTGCCTTCATATTTTTATAGCTGTTTCCCTAGAAGGGTCATGTGATCTGTCTCTTGGTCTGTTCAATCATCATTTAAGGAGCCCCTCTGTCTGGTGGTGAAGTGGGATGAAAGAAATACAGTGGAAGGGCCAGGAATGTAGCTCTAAAGTGAGACCCTGGGTTCACCACGCCAACAATACACAAGCAAAAAAGCACATAAAAATAAACCCAATGGGGAATGAATCCTATCCCTTAGATGTACCCAAAGGTTTGGAACTTAGGTGGGTTCTAGGCAATCAATTACAAAAAGGTAAGTGTAATGATTAGGTGAATTGAAAATACACAGGAAGGGCATTCAACCTCTTGGGGGTGAGACAGAGACTAACCCTCCAGGCACAGTCTGTGTTGTCCCTCCCACTGTGTTGGGATCACGTGGTTAGTACTGCCCAATAGATTTGAGAGAGGAAGGTGGGTTATCAAGCCTCTGGAAGCATTGGCACTTCCTTTTCCGGCCTCTGGGGTTTGCTGTTTCATTATTACCCACTCGGGCCCCACACCATTGGCCAGGCAGACAGGTGGGCAGAGGGGTGAGTTCGAGAGAGCCTTGGAAATAGTTGCTCCTATGTAGGATCTGAATGAAAAGGATCTGCTTCTTTTTAATTTTTAGTGTTACTTTTATTTGTAATTGCCTCACATCCATTTCTTCCCTTTTAATGGCAAAATGTCTAACTCATCATTTGAAGTTTCTCAACTTATTGTTCCCCATCTTCTCCTTCAAGTTGATAATGGCCAGTGTATCTATCCAGGGGGGCAGCCTCACTGCTGTTTAAACCAACATTTGCTGGAAAGACTCTGCAGAGAGCCACCTCCAGGCTCTGCAGCAAGTCTGCGGGCCTGCGTGTTGGCATTAGCACACTCCCACTTTTTGCAGCCTAAGCCTTTTTCTTTGCTTTCGGCTCTCCTGGAAACGGTCTGCTTGAAACTGCTAAGCCCATTCACTTCAACCTTGAGAAGTTATGCCACAGCCATGGGCCAAAGCTGCCCCTCTCCCCAACCCCTAACACTACCCAAGGGAGACACTCTGGTTTTCTAGTCTGAAAAGGATCCACAGCAGCAGCCAGTAGGTGAAGCTTTAATGGGGGTCAGTGCCAATCCACTGCTTGTGTTTTTACCCAGAGATCCTTTTGAAAAGAAGCCACTCCCAGCAGTAATAGATGGGGAAAGAGAAGATTCATTTACAGCAGCAACTCAAGTGCCGGCTCTCCAGGAAAAAATACTTTCAACCCAATTGCCAGAGCAAAAGGATCTAGTTCACCATCTACTACCCCAATAAATCCAGGAAGCAGAGGCCCTGGGCTGCCGTTTGGAGCCCAAATGATACTTTGAGAGTCTAGGAGATGTGCTTCTCTGAAAAAGCCTGTGAGGAGGAGAAAACCATTATGTGGGGGGACAAGACAGGGGGGGCAGTATTAGCAAGAGATGGATCTGAAGTCAAGTTTGACACCCAGCCCCTGCCTTCTCTCTTTGGGAAACTGGGCTAATATCTCCTAGGATGCCTACATGTCTGGATGCTGCCAGGCAGTGACCAGACTTCTCACGCGGTACAGACACTAGCTCACCCACTTTTCCACGACCACCTTGGGACACAGGTACCATCCATATCTTCATTTTGCAGATGTAAAACATAACTGAGAAGTCAGGTGCAACCTGCAAAGGAGGGCAAGGATTCTGACACGTGCCATGCAGCTCACAAGTGCAGGACCTGCATGAATGGTGACTCAGATTAACAGAAATACCTAAAGGTGTTGGAGTTTTGGAGAGATAAACCATGACCCGGATATAAAACCGTGTTACGTGCTTGGCAAGGCAGCTCATCTGGATTGCCGGCTAGAACCTGCTAGAATGGCCTGATCACAGCAGGCTCTGTTCTGTTTCCCATGGTGGAGATACAGGGGCATAGCGAATGAAGCCTGAGCACTCACCATTGTAGTAGATGGGACCATACGGCCAGAACAAAATGGCTTTTATTTTATTTTTTTAATTATCTTTATTTAAACACCGTGATTACTAATATGATTGTAGTTCTATGATTTCAGTTATATAAAGAGCACCCCTCTTCACCAGTGAAACATTCCCACCACCAATGTCCCAAATCTCCCTCATCCCCAACTCACTTTCTGATGACCTCCTGGGGACCACCATGTTCCCCGTGTCCCTTTCCTCTTGGGTGGGACCCATCCAAGAGGGTCAGAGAAACCTGTAGACTAAGACTGGAGAAAGAAAACAGTGAGTAAGGTTGGCATGCAACCAACTTGGGTTCCATCTTCAGTACCTATGTGGTCTCCTGTGCCCCTCAGTGACTCCTGAGTGACTCCTGAGCAAAGAGCCATAACTAAACCTTGAGCACAATCAGATTGCCCAAAATCAAACCCCCAAAACAAAGACCTACAGCCAAGGAGATAGTACAGCAGAAAGGTGTTTACTTTGCTCAAGGCTGACCTGGGTTAAATATCCAGCATCCCTTAGGGTTCCCTGAGATCAATAGGAATAATTCCTGAGTGCAGAACCTTGGACTTAGCCCCTAAGCATTGCTGGGTGTGACCAAAAAAAAACAAAAAACAAAAAACAAAAAAAAAAAAAAAAAAAAAAAAAAACCTCCCCCCAAAAATTCCAACAATAATAATCAGACTTGCAAACCAAGACTAAATAGATAGTATGGGGGGGGGGGGGCAAAACAATTGCCTTGAGTACAGACCTTGCTCTGACCACTGGAACTTGATAAAGTTCTCCAAGCAACACCAGGAGTGCATTCTGAACATAGAACCAAGAATATAGGCCCCTGAGCATTTCTAGACCCAAAACCAAAATCAAAATCACCAATCTCTCTGTCCACTAAGTAATGGTGTTTTGGGGGCACTGATAGGCTAATTCCCTCCCCCTAGGATCTAGGACTTACCTCTTGAGTATCTCTTTCTGAGTTTGGCACGGAAACATGTCATAACCGGCAGCCCATCCTGTGTATGCCAAGCCGAACTCTGGAGCCAACCAGTTAAATCCCTGTTCCCTGGAGTTGCAACTGTCTTTAGAACAAAAATGAGTCCCACCTGCCAAATCTAGTCATTGCTCTGGGGTTTAGAAATAACAATAAAAACCAACACTTGCAGAGCGCTGGCAGAGATGGGGTGCAGAGCTCTGTTCATCACGTGTGCTGGCTCCTCTTGTCCTCCAACTTTTTCCAGACTAGAGCCCATCTGATGGAGGAGTCAAGGACAGCTCAGAGAGGTTAAGTAACTAAAGAAAGAGTATACAGTTACAGCTTAACACCCAGTTTGTGGTGTGTGTGTGGGGGGGGGGGGTACTGAATCCCTCTCGATCTTGGTGGAAACTCTGGATGCAGCCTTAAAAGGGGGGTAAGGAAAGAAAATTTAAACAAAGGAACTGTTTATAAGATGGTCATGGGATTAAAGGAGGTTGGAACACCAAACAGCTCTTACACCCAAGAGTAGGAAGGAAGGAAGGAAGGAAGGAAGGAAGGAAGGAAGGAAGGAAGGAAGGAAGGAAGGAAGGAAGGGAGGGAAGGGAGGGAGGGAGGGAGGGAGGGAGGGAGGGAGGGAGGGAGGGAGGGAGGGGGGAGGGAGGGAGGGAGGGAGGGAGGGAGGGAGGGAGGGAGGGAGGAGGGAGGGAGGGAGGGAGGGAGGGAGGGAGGGAGGGAGGGAGGGAGGGAGGGAGGGAGGGAGGGAGGGAGGGAGGGAGGGAGGGAGGGAGGGAGGGAGGGAAGGGGACCTGCAAGCCACCACATCCACTCTGATATCCCATTTTCTCACTTGGAAAACAGAGCATAGGATGCCATTTCTGGAATGGGGAGGCTGTGAGAAATAATTGTCTATACAGAGGTTCACGCATCCTGAGTTATTCAAGCAGCTTGAGCTGCTATTACTGTAACACAGGAGGAAACTGAGGAAATATCTCTTAGATAGCACAGCCAGTAAAGAGCAGAGGTGAGTTTGAAAGATAACCCAACTCTGGTGTCCCCAGGGCTGATCCTTTCAAGGCTCCAGATGCACCCCCTTCGCTAGCCTAATCCATTCACAGGATCCCACACAAAAATCCTGGGTCTGTGACTCCAGGATCAAACCATGCAAGTCTCTCACTGGATCTATCAGCTTGTTCACTGGAGGAACCTCATAAAAAGGATTCTGTTGTTTCAAAGGACCCATGTCTTATTCTCTCTGAGTGCAAGTTAGGAAATTAACCAAGTCTCTGGCAATTGATGGGGTAGAATGGGGGGCTTCTAGCCCTATGTTGGAGGGTCTTGTTTCAAAGAACTCTTTGAAATCTCATTGTAGTTGATTTAATAAACTGTGTAAGTTCAAGTTTCAACTCCAAGTACCTTGGATGTGACCAAATTTGGAAATAGGATCATTGCAGAAAGAAACAGGGTCATCATGGTGTCATATGGGTTCCCTAATCTAACTGATTGATTGTCTTAGAAAAGGGGAAAATGTGGACAAAGATGTGCACATACATGTTCACAAATATAATATTCTGTGATGAAGACATAGGAGGGGAGATGCACTTAGCATGGTGAGAAATGCCAAGGATTCCCAGAGAAGAAACTGCCAGACCACAGATCCTCAGACCCCTCAGTGAGAGCCTACCCTACTTACCCCTTTCTCTCACTTGTCCATCCTGCAGAGCTGTGAGGCAGGGCCCCATGAAAGCTGAAAATTGCAGCCCAGTGCTGTGAGACACAGCCTTAGCAAACCCCTATCCCTGCTAGGCAGGAGTCTCAGAACATAACCACCATCAATTCAATAATGACAAAGCCAGCCGCTCTCTAGTGCAGCCCTTCGGGGTGTTCCCCAAGGCAGAAGACAGATGATCCAAGGTCACATCCTTGTGAGACAGGCATACAGATGCCAGCAGCCATGCAATACATCCAGAGCTGTGACTGATGATGTTTCTAGAACAGGTTCGGGTTCCCGCATGATGGCACTTTACATCTTCATGAAGTTTTCAAAAGTGCCCCTAAGGAGGTAAAAGTAGGGTAAGCCATATTATTAGTGAGCCCATTTTACAGATGTAGCTCAGTGATTCGATAAACACTTAAGTCATAGGGCTACAAACAGCAAGTGGGAAGCTTGTTTCCAAAACAACTTTTATTTTTTGTGGGGACACTCAACAATACTCAGGAGTTAGTCCTGGCTTTGCACTCAGGAATCACTTCTGGTGACCTCGGGAGGCTATAGGGGATGCCAGGGATCAAACTCCAGTAGGCTGTATGCAAGGCAACTGCTGTACTATGACTCCAGCCCCTCCAGAGTAACTTCATCATGAAGACATGAAGAGGCCAGAGCTTCTGAATGCTACCAAAACCAGCCAAGGGCAGGTTATGTTAGAAGAATCAGCAACTGAATTTGTCCTTGTAGATGATGATCAGGAGCATGTGCAAAAGCCGAGAGGTGAGAAGAAATTGTGTACGGCAAAAGCTCAGAAATCATACCTTTGGGAGGGCTTTGGCATAGCTCCTGAAATCCTTGCTTCCAGGCTATTCTAGGTCAGTCAAAAATCACCAGGTAGACTGCTAAACAAAGACCTAGCTCCCTGAATTGGGTGCAAGTTTTGTTGCTTTGCATCCCGGGTCCAATCCTGGAACTGCCTGGTCTCCCCTTCCTGCATTGAGAGGCCAAAGCTTAGGGAAGAGGCAGCCTCTACATCACTTCATCCTGCCCGGCCTCAGCCAATAGCTGGTTGGGTGGAGAAAGACACCTAGGAGAGAGCCTGACACTCCATTGGCTGGCCCATGGCCAATCAAATATGATCTATTTCTTGGAATTTCAACCCGAGAAATAGCTGCAGAAAAGTAAGACTTCATTTTCGAGTCTATTTTCAGCCAAGAGTACCAGTGTAAGTAAACAGAAGACTGATCCATCTGGAGATAGAAGCATCTATAGAGACCCAAGAATAATAGTGGGGCTTAACCTTACCCAGAACTTGTCGATCCTAGTTTCATGGAAGCCCGATTGTAGTTTCTTTTCAATTTGGGGGCATCTCTCAGATGGCCTGTTTCATCCTTTCAGTAAGCCCCTTCACACTCATTTGAGCTTGTTTCTGCTTTCAACCACTAAAGAGTGGTTGTCTAGGGGCCGGAGCTGCAGTGCAGTGGTAAGGCGCTTGCCTTGCACGCAGTTAACCCAGACCTCGGCATCCCATTTGGTCCCCTAAGCCATGAGCAATTTCTGAGTGCAAAGCCAGGAGTAACCCCTGAGCATCACTGGGTGTGGTCCAAAAACAAACAAGCAAAAAAAGGGGTTGTCTAGAGTGTGACATGATTTCTCCCAGTGTGTCTCCACACATTTCAAAGGTATGTCTGGCCCCAAGATGAATCTAGGTACTCACTCACTCACTCAAAGATAAATGCAGGTCTCAGACAATGCATATTTGTTCCTGCATGGCTAGCACTATTCACAGACGACAAAAGGTGGTATCCATTCAAATGGTCACCAATAATAAAGATTTTTTTTAAAACACAAAAGAAACACAAATAACAAGAACAAGGATGCAGAACAAGAACAGATGCAGAACAGAACAAGGCAAGGATGCAGAAAGAAATGAACTCTCACTCAATGCTGGTGGGAATGCCATCTAGTCCAGCTTTTTGGGAAAACTATGAATATTCTTCATAAAAAGTTGAGAATTGAACTCTTATATGATCCAGCTATACCACTACTACGAACACAAAAACACAATACAAAAATGCCCTCTGCATCCCTATGCTCATCACAACATTATTTACAATATCCAGAATCTGGAAACAGTGCAGTTGCCCAACAGCAGATGAGTGGCTAAAGAATCAATGATACATTTACACAATGGAATACTATGCATCTGTTAGGAAAAAATGAAGTTATGGGCCCGGAGAGATAGCACAACGGTGTTTGCCTTGCAAGCAGCTGATCCAGGACCTAAGGTGGTTGGTTCGAATCCCGGTGTCCCATATGGTCCCCCGTGCCTGCCAGGAGCTGTTTCTGAGTAGACAGCCAGGAGTAACTCCTGAGCACCGCCGGGTGTGGCCCAAAAACCAAAAAAAAAAAAAAAAAAAAAAAAAAGAAAAAATGAAGTTATGAAATTTGTCTATACATGGATGGACATGGAGGCTATTAAATTGAGTGAAATGGGTCAGAGGGAAAGGGATAGACATAGAATAGTCTCACTGTCTGTGGGATATAAGAAAAATAAAAGATAGTATGGCAATAAGATTCAGAAACAATAGGGCTGAACACCGGGAGGACCAGCTGGAAGTTTACCACAAAGAGTGGTGAGTGCAGGTAGAACACTAACCACAATGACAAGTACCATGACAATGAAAGTGAGGGATAGAGGTAGAATGCCTGCCTCTCTCAGACAGGCCAGGGGTTAGGGTGGGAGAGGGAAATAGGGGACATCAGTGGTAGGAAGACAGCACTGGTGAAAGGTGATGTAGAGTCTATGATTGAAACCCAAGTAAAAAATTCTTATAACTGGGGCCAGAGAGATAACAGAGAGGTAGGACGTTTGCCTTGCATGCAGAAGGATGGTGGTTTGAATCCTGGTATTCCATATGGTCCCCTGAGCCTGCCAGGAGCGATTTCTGAGCATAGAGCCAGGAGTAACCCCCGAGCTCTGCCAGGTGTGATCCAAAAACAAACAAATAAATTTTGTAACCACAGTGTTTAAATAAAGAAATTAATTTTTAAATGTGGTCTAGCATGCCATGCACTATTATTTAGACATGAAAAGAATAAGGTATAAATAAAAGCTACATTTTTTAAATACCTCTTGTTAAAAATGCTGGAAACCAAAGGTGATGAAATGCATGACTGAATTCCAGTGACATACACATTAGAGACCTTTCCAGAGAGTGAGAAATTAGAACTGTGGCCGCCAGGGGCTGCAAGGAGGAGGCCATGAATTATAAATTCAGGTTGAGCTTTGGAGCAATGGGCATATTTGGAGCTAAGACAAGGTGGGGCTTGCATAACACTGTATTAAATGTGCAAAAGGTACTAAAATGACACCAAACTGTTGGCTTTGAAGTGATTCCTTTTAAGTTTTATGAATTTAGCCTCGAGACATGCTTTTAGTTATTGTTCACACATTACCTATGGTCCAGCCATTCACTTTTGTATAATATTTTTTAATGAAACAGAGATGTCAGCATGTTCATTGAAACATTTGTAATAACAAAGCATATGGGAAACGCTTGCCCCTCATAGGGCTAAATAAATGTGGTCTCATTCTCTAACTGTGGTTAAAATCACACCGTAATTAAAAAATAATCCACCAGCTCCTTATTGCCACATGGAACACTCTCAGAAGCACACTGAGTGAGAGAGGCAACACAACACACTCAATGACACCATTCATCAGAGTATTGAAAAGCATTTCAGGGCCCGGAGAGATAGCACAGCAGCGTTTGCCTTGCAAGCAACCGATCCAGGACCAAAGGTGATTGGTTCGAATACCGGTGTCCCATATGGTCCCCCATGCCTGCCAGGAGCTATTTCTGAGCAGACAGTGAGGAGTAACCCCTGAGCAACGCCGGGTGTGGCCCAAAAACCAAAAAAAAAAAAAAAAAAAAAAAAAGCATTTCATTCCTTATTGTTGTCTTACACACAATTGAAGACACGTAATTCATACATGCATTTCTACTCAATTCATGAAAAGTATTTTCACCAGCAGGTAGAAAGGGGAGTAAGTCCAGGTGAAATGTGGGGTTTGGGTTGGGTTCTTCTGAAAACAGTCTTAAATGAGTTATCATCACCTGGCTTCTTGGGGTGGTGATTACAGGAAGCAGAGTATGGATGTGAGGAAAGATGTAAGAGAGAAGCTAGTGAAGTGTGTGTTCTTCTGAAGATTCTGTGAGCAACTGGAACTCAGCTGATTGATAAGAACATGCATCTGAATTGACCCACTACTGATGAAGTATCCAGATGCAACCTTCATCTCTCACAGCTAGAAGATTGGTTTCTGGGGACTAGATCTCTTTGGGGTTTCCCTGTGGACACACTGAATGCTCTCTTGCCACTGGAAGGAGCTATTCAGCACAGCAGATGAAAAATACCAGTCCATGAGGTGGCATACAGAGGACACATCTCCCCACAGTTGTAAGGGGGCTTAAAGTTGTCCTCTTGGATGTGATATCTAGTACTAATATCACATATTCTGCAGGGGACTTAATTTATCAGGAAGGTTTGGTTGGATTTTTTTCATCTCTAAAGCAGGTATTATACAATATTATGTGTTGTTCATTCTACCCAATAGCCATTGGGGAGTTGTTATATATTATGTAACCGACGTTGAAATTTTTTCTGCTTTATTCTACTTACATCTCTTTCAGTATTCAGTAAATGGCATTCATTGCAGGTATGCTGTAAGTGGTGTCTGCTGTAATAGTGTTCACTGCAAGCATTCTTTCAGTGATGTTCATTCTGTGGTCTGTACACCCATCCCCACTACTTCCAAAACTTTTTCACCACCCTAAAGAGAAACTTTGTACCCATGAAGCAATAAATCCTCCTTCCCCTCTCCCCTAACTCCTTCTCAACAAGCTCAAATCTTTCTATTCGTTTGAACTTGCAGATTCGAAATATTTCTCACAAGTGGAATCACAGCACATTTTGTCCTTGAGGCTGGTTTACTTTACCCAGCCTAACTTTAACAAGACTTGTTGATGTTGTAGCATGTAGCAAGGCTTTTGTTCCTGTGCAGTGCTAGTGGGTGAAATCAAGACTTCCCATGTGCAAGACAAGTGCCCTACCACAAACTCATCTCCTGGGCCAACATTGCAACTCCTTTTTCTGCTGAATACTATCCCTTTGTGTGGATGTATCACCTTTTTCTTTACGCCACTCATCTGTGGGTGAGTACATCAGGGGGTTTCTGTTTCAGGGCTCCTGTGAACACTCCAACACTGATACACATTATGAATTTGAACTTGTTTCTACAAGTTTCTGGAGCATATTTCCAGGAATGAAATCATTGGGTTAGGGAAGCCTCATGTTCAATTGTTTGAGAACTCACCATACTTTGGCAAGTGAGTAGTGGCCCCATATTGTCTCTCTCCTAGGCAAGGTTTATGTGTCCTGGTTTCTCTGCATCCCCACTGGCACTTATTATTGGCTTTCTTTTTTCTTTTTCAGTATTACTCTAGTCAACCTAGTAGGAGTGAAATTGTATTTCATTGTCACCTTGGCATTTTCCTAATGAGGATGTTGAATAACTTATTGTGCCCTTTGGGCATCTTTGAAGAAATGTGTCCTTAAGTTTTTTGTAATATTACAACTTTTCAGAACAGAAAGGTTAAGTTTTTGCAGCAACCGAAGGAGCCTGAGTGAAAATGTTCTTCCTGATTTTTGTTTTGTTTTTTTTTTGTTTTGTTTTGGTTTTTAAGAAAGTTATTTTTGAGACCTTCTTGATGATCAAAGTTTCACTCACTACTTCTCTCAGCCAAACTTTAGCCCCAACTGCAGCCTTTATTCCCCACTTCAGCAAGTTCCCTGAGAAATCTTCTGTAAAGCCTCTCAGAAACATCTGAAGTGACAGGCAGATCCAACTTTGGCCCAAAATCCAAAAAATCACCCTCCAGGAGGTAGCAGGAAAGGGAAAATCAAGTTGTCATCAGCTGTCAACGTCCTTCACTCTGGACTAAAGAGACATGGTGGATTGCGGCTGCTTCCTTTGATTTCCAAATGGGAAAAGAAGCTCTTCCCAGACCTTTCTCACAAAACAGCAACTAGAGAGCATAAAGAAAGCTCTTTCCATAAGAGAGAGAGAGCGGGGCCAGAGAGATAGCATGGAGGTAAGGCATTTGCCTTTCATGCAGAAGGTCATCGGTTCGAATCCCGATGTCCCATATGGTCCCCTGTGCCTGCTAGGAGCAATTTCTGAGCATGGAGCCAGGAATAACCCCTGAGCACTGCCGGGTGGACCCAGAAACCACAAAAGAGAGAGAGAGAGAGAGAGAGAGAGAGAGAGAGAGAGAGCATGTGCATGCGTGTGTGTGTGTGTGTGTGTGTGTGTGTGTGTGTGTGTGTGTGTGTGTGTACATAAGATGCATTTTTTTTCAGGTCATATTCTAAGTCCTCTGGAGTGAACCAGTACCTGTAACTGGTCTTTGCATGAGTTTGCACCTGACTCTAAGTGGCAGTTCTGTACTTCCATGTTCCTTGTAGTGTGTTCCATGTCAGTCTCTGTCAACATTTGCCATTCTCTCCTGTCCCTAGTTGTCAATGATTAATTTCTCTTCCTCTTCAGCCCCCACTCCACAACACTGTAGCACTGTGAAATGGAGTTCTGGACCTTGAGAGCTGGCTATGGAGTCAGAAGTTGCTGAATGGTCGTCCTAGCTTTGTCATTTTTTGCTAAAATTCTTATGATTTATTTATCATAAAAAGCTAAGCATATTACTAAAACTTGTCAAAACAACACCAATTTTGTCTGGCCTCACCTATAAGGATCTTTTCTTCTATTGCCTATAATAAGAAATCCAGAGGCTGAGTGGTCTATGGGGCTGGTGAGTCAGTCAGCGGTTCAATGATATCATTAAGGACTTGAATGTTTTTCCATCTTGCTGTCTGCCAACCCAAGCATTAACACTATCTTAAGGCCAGTTCCCCAAGAGCTCTACAAAAGTTGTCCATGACATATTTCAGTGACAGGAGCAAGGTTTCTTTCCAGGTATTGAGTGAGGAGAATTCTTCCCATAGGCATAATCAGACCAAGGTTAGTCACAAACTCACCCCTGATGGTGAGAAATATAGAGGAGAAATGAGCATGGATGAACTCCCATCTAGCACTGCCACCAAACACTGACAAGAGAATTGGGTTGATCAAAAATGCATCTGGTGGGAGGGTCACACGTGCCAGACCCAAGTTCGGTCCCCAGCATCCCTTATGGTCCCTGGAGTCTGCCAGGAGTAATTCTAAGTGCAGAGCCAGGAGGAACCCTTGAGCATTGTTGGGCATAATTCCCCCCACCAAAAATAACATCTGGTGAAGCAGAAGTTACTTCTATTGCTTGGAAGGAAAAACAAAACAGTTATATATGAGCTGGGGAAGACCAGAAGGATTATTATATAGGGTAAAGGCAGCAAGAACTGCTGAGAAAGCCACAATGGCAACTAAAATAGGAGAATGGACCATGTATATTTGGTTAACAACTATAAATAAGTGGAACGAAGAGGAAAATTTGGCCTTCCGGGGGGGGGAAATGCTCCCTTGTGGCAGCGACCAGTTTCTGTTATACCCTAAGACAAACATTTCTGGGTTCTTAGAGATATGCAATATGTGTCTGTAGTTTTTCTTATTCACCTCTACACAAAGCTCAGAACTTGGGTAATTTTCTGCCAACAGTTTTAAAAGTTACAAACACCAGACACCAAAAGGTGAAAACAACCTGACCATGACTTAGTAAAACCAGATGAAAGGGCCAAAGGACAAGAATATTCCCTAGATTCATTCTAATGTTTAGATTCTCAAAACTACATGCCCTTTGGGCCATGACAGTTTCCAGTGGTCACAGCAACTCCCCCCACAAATCATTCTCTTTCTCTCTTTTTCTCTCTCTCTTTCTATCTCTCTCTCTCACACACACATACCTCTCAAGAGCTCCCTTCTCTGCAATTTCCTACATATTCCACCTCTTATTAATATGGTACATTTCTACTTGTATAACCTAGAAATTTGTGTCAAAATGGCCCTGCTCCCTCTAGTGTATGCCCACATGCTGGCCCTGGAGGTTGCAGCCTTGAATTTAATGAGCAGTTCCTCTTAGAAACAAAGCCACACTCTTTAGGTTATGCCTTGAGTGTGGACTTTGCTCGAATAAGCTCATTTCCTCACTTTATTTCTCAGATGCACTCTTGAATTCTTTCCTAGGGAGAAGTTGAGCAACTGGACTCCCAAGGCACTATAATCTTATATTTCTACTAGCCTTCTTGGAAGAACACATGTTCACTCACACACATGTTCACGCACTCTCGCACACACACTCAATTGCCCGTAGAACCACACAACATATACTACTCACACACAAATACTCGCACATGAATTACACACTCACACAAATACTCAATCACACAGCATAAATTTACACACACATATTAGCACACACACACACACACACACACAGGTCTCACCTATGCCCACACCACACACGACTACAGGTGCACAAAAGCATAAACAACAGTTGCACAGTCACATCCACTTTCTCACACACATTCAGTCACACACAAATTCACACAGATCTCGCATTCACACACTTCCACACACGGGCACACACATATATTCACTGAGCACACATTTCACACACACACCCACACACGCACCCACACACGTTCACCCACTCACATATACCCTGACACCAACTTACATAGGTAACTTGCAAAAGTTTATATATAATGTATTTACAAGAGCTGAGCTTACATTTATGTGCTCTTAGGGAAAGTCTGATAAATATTTATGAGTTATAAAAATATAAACCTGGTCTAGAGCAGGTACTCGAGAGATAGTCGTTTTCATAATCATTTAATAATTACGAGCACATTTTGAATCCCTTCGAAGACTGAGCCTCTCAAGGACAGAAGCTCATCGACAAGATCTTTAATTTTCATTACAAAAGGTCAACATTCTCTCCAATCCTGGGGCTCTGAGGGCCCCCCCCCTCCACTCAGCTAGCTACCTACCTGCCACCTGTCCAATCAGATATTCTGGGAGCGCTCAGCTCTACCAGGCCTCAGGGCACCTAGGAAATTGCGGAGGGGGCTCAGGGAAGATTCGAGAAACCGAAGGCCTCTGGGCATCCAGGAGCAAAGCAGCTATAATGGATAAGAAGCAGACGAGCTGCCAGGGAGAACCCTGCCAGGGCACTACACCCAAGTCTCCCTCCAGTAAGATACCAGGCTCCCAGCTGGGTCTCAGGGGGCTGAGAGGTGCTGACCAGGAAGGGCACAGGGTGGGTCTTTCACTGATTAAAAAAGTGAGGTCTGGGGTCAAAGCCATAGCAGCAGGGAGGGCATTTGCCTTGCATGCAGATCCCTGGCATACCATAGGGTTTCCGGAGTCTGCCAGAAGTGATTTCTAAGGACTGAGTGCTGCCCCCCCCCCAAAAAAAAAAAAAAAACATTTAAAATGGGGGGAGGGGGAAGTAAAGTCTTGGGGAAGGTAGTGGCCTAGCACTCACTCCTGATGTACTGGGAGCATCATATGTGACGCTGGGCTGATCTAACCGGTGACCCTGCATCTCCACCCCTGTGTTAGTTCTCGGGGTCCCCAACTTTGGTCTTGAGGTGTGACCTTCCAGGTGGACTGGACGAAGTAGCAGATGGAAGAATCAGAAGGGGAGAGTCAATGACCCAGGGACCAGGGAAGCAGGAGAAGCCACATCGGGTCTCTCTGCTTCTGGAACCCTCATCCCAGCCTTAGTGCAAACAACAGCTTCGCCTCCCATCCCACAGAGGCCAGAGGCCGCAGCCCCAAAAAGATGCACAGTAGCGACTTCAGACAGAAACACCCTCCAACCCAGGGGACCTTGGAGCCCAACGGGCAGGTCTGTCTGCATTGGGGCTCAGTCCCCACCAAGCTTCTCTCTCCCCTCTCTCTTTGGTCCTCCGTGCCTGCACGGACAGCCTCCTTGGCAAACTCAAAAACAATGACTGCACTTGGAATCTAAACAGCCGCATCCCTTTAGCAGAAAGACCCAAAGAGCAGAGGTTTGAGCTGCCTGCAGGCCTCCAGCAGCCACCGCAGGCGTCAGAGCGCCACCTGCAGATGAGCAATAAGAAGGGCGCCGCTTCCCGGGCTAGAACGGGGCGGGAATGTTTCAAGTCATTGCAGACGCCCGGGGGCGGGATCAGCTCCCGCATCCTCCATCCTAAACGCTAAGGACCTGGTGGGTGGGTTACCCTAGGACCCCCAAGCACTAGTTGGGAGGTCCCTCGTGCACATAAAACTCCCGCAGCCCAGTGGATTTGTATGGTATGGGAGAGTTGCAGAGACACTGGCAGCGTTGGGGTGAGAGGGGGTATCATTCTGAGTTGCTAAAAGACCTTCCAGTCACCCCACAGAGGCAGAGTCTTCTATCCCTGGTCCTCTGCATTTATTCAAAAAGTGCATGCTTGCCAACAATGCCATTTTCGATGTGTTTTTGGTGTGTCACAGTCTAGAAACTTCTAGAATCTCAGGTTATAGTCACCCAGCACCCCTACTTCATCTCACCTTCCATCACAATCTAGATATCATATATCCACCCGGACTCCCTAAAGCAACTATATAAGATTCCTGGAAGTAACATCCTACTTTGAAATTAGAAATTCAAACACCTTTTCCATCTTGAACAGGATCCCACCTATGCAAGGTAAGTGATCTACCACTGAGCTATATGCCCAGACAAATACTTTTTCAATTTTCCATTCTTTGGAAAAGTCCATATTGACTCAGCAATGTTTCTCTAAAAGAACTCATCTGAGATTTCTTCCAAAGATTCATATTCAAAGATATTCACTGCTGCATTGTTGAGTGAAAGAGAAAATTGGAAACAACTAAAATGTCCCATAATAGGAATTTAAAATAATTGGCTCTGGTGCATCTAATAAGCAAAGGAATTTTATAACATCCATTTTTAAGTGATTTGAGAATTATCTGAACACACAGAAAACTTCAAATTCTAGTCAGTGAAAAAAAAAGCATTATAAAAGTATGTATGAAGTTATTTGGGGTCAAACTGTACTGATGTCTGTAAACTACTCTGAAAATAGCTACAGGAATAAGGTGAATTTGGGGGTGGAGAAATGGCACAGTTGTTAAGGCACTTGCCTTGCAGATGGCCACCGCAGTTTAATCCCCAGAACCACAAATGGTCTATTGAGCATCGCCAAGAGTGATCCCTGAGTCTGGAGTAATCCCAGAACACTTCCAGATAAGGCCCCAAAACCAAAAATAGAAGATAAAGTTAATGAATATAGAGAAGAGATGAATAAAGATGTGTTTGGGGCTTAGAGTCACACCTAGTGGTGCTCAGGGACTACTCCAAGCTTTGTGCTCAGGGGCCACTCTGCCCTATTCAAATCTGAGTTGGCCACATGGAAGGCAAGTGCCTTAATCCTTGTACTTTCCATCCATCCCTGGATGAATCAAGACCTAGAGGATGCACTCCTAGGAATATACCCTAGGAACATAAAAATACAATACAAAAACCCCTTCCTTACACCTATATTCAATGCAGCACTATTTACCATAGCAAGACTATGGAAACAACCAAGATGCCCTTCAACAGACAAATGGCTAAAGAAACTGTGGTACATATACACAATGGAATATTATGCAGCTGTCAGGAGAGATGAAGTCATGAAATTTTCCTATACATGGATGTACACGGAATCTATTATGCTGAGTGAAATAAGTCAGAGAGAGAGAAAAAACCGCAGAATGGTCTCACTCAGCTATGGGTTTTAAGAAAAATGAAAGACATTCTTGCAATAATAATTTTCAGACACAAAAGAGAAAAGAGCTGGAAGTTCCAGCTCACCTCAGGAAGCTCACCACAAAGAGTGATGAGTTTAGTTAGAGAAATAACTACATTTTGAACTGTCCTAATATTGAGAATGTATGAGGGAAATGGAGAGCCTGTTTAGAGTACAGGCGGGGGTCGGGTGGGGAGGAGGGAAACTTGGGAAATTGGTGATGGGAATGTTGCACTGGTGATGGGGGGTGTTCTTTACATGACTGAAACCCAAACACAATCATGTATGTAATCAAGGTGTTTAAATAAAAAAATGATCATTAAAAAATAAAATAAAATAAAAAGACCTAGAGGATGAACAGAAAGATGCAAAGATAGAGATAGAAATGGACAGAGAAGTGGGGCTGGAGCTACAACACAGCGGTAGGGAATTTGCCTTGCATGTGGCCGACCCGGGATGGGCCCAAGTTTGATTCCCAGAATCCCTTATGGTTCCCTGAGCCTACCAGGAGCGATTTCAGGAGTAACCGCTGAGCACTTTCACCAGGTGTGCCCCATCCCAAAAAAAAAGGGAGAGAAAAGAAATGGACAGAGAAGTGGAAGCAAGGAGGAAGAGATAGAAGCACAGAGGGAAAAAGAAGGGAAGGGTAAGTGATAAAAAATTTTTTCAGGAAAATATTAATGGCAGAATCTAGTAGTCGTGTATTTTTACTATACAATTCTTTCCATTTTTTTGTGTTCAAAATATTTTGCCATAAAATGTCAAAATATGATATACAAAGTATAATAATTGTGTGGTATATGTCAACATATAAAAATGACTATATTCATATAACATTTATCGCTGTAGCTACTCATTCTGATAAAGCTGAAATAAAATGAACCCAAATATTAAGAGCAGTTATTTATGGTGGGGAATAATTTGTGATTTATACTTCCTTTTTCATTCCTAAATTCTGAACAAGCCTGTAGTTACTTGGATAATTGGGTGCGGGAGAGTGTGTTAGGGGAAAACTCAGTTCAATGCTCCTTATTCTCTTGTTTGGGAATCCAAATCAGTGATGCTCTCTGAGCTCAAAATCAGAAAAAACGAAGGTCCCATGACTGTATCCCTGGGTTATGACCCTCTCTGGCAGTTAGAAGGCAGAGAATCTGGACAGGTTTTCTGGAGCTGAGTCATGAAACATGTCTGCAGCCAGAACTGAGCCAATGTGGGAAAAGCTCCCGTCAAGCAGAATGATTTTTCCTACCAGAGAAAACCCAAGAATGAAACTAGGCACAGAACAGGCAGCAGCTAATTGGAAGTCAGCGATTCTGATTTGGCCATAAACCCTACATGGAGGCTGTAAGGTCAAACCTACGTCCTGTTATCTCTCTCTCTTCCTTCCAGACAGAACTTCTGGAAAACTTTCAGGACCAGAAAATAGGATCAAGGGCCCAGATAAGAGAGGCTGTTCCCTGATTCCCAGTGTCCCAGGCCCTCTCTGTCCTCTGAGCAAAATCTCCACCCAAACAAACCAGCATGAGCCAGGCTGGCTACCCGGTATGTGTACTGCCAAACATCCCCTTTTGAAGGCCAAAATATGTGCAAGTTTCGTTTGGAAACATTCAAAACTATGCTCAGGTCACATGGTTGCTGATAACGGGAGCCTAAAAGAAATCAGGATGTTTTTAAGCCTCAAGTTAAAAAAAAAAAGAAAGAAAGAAAGAAAAGATTGGTGCTTGTGATATTGCTGTTTCTTTTAAGGTATTCACTTCCCCCTGTGCAAAATGTCCTAGTTTTAAGTGGACCAAATGAATAATTTTAAACATGCTGCTCTATTATGTGGGAGTCTATTTCATGCCAAGCCATATTATTTTCTTGGTAAGTGATGGGCTTACAGAAAAAGCCTGATCCCCTACAATTCTCAGGGCAAGGACTGGTAGCAGAAGCAATTATCTATTGATTCATTTCTTTATTCATTTCAGTTAGTAACATGCTGCCATATGCATTTTCTAGATCCTGGAACTATGGTAGGAGAAAAACTTTACCCCTTTGGTTTTTATATCCTCTTGGAGGAGAAAGACAAATACAAAGCAAATCAGTAAATCAGGGAAGCAGAGGATGGGAGGAGCAAAATTAAGGAGCCAGTATCTAAAGAGTTGACCTTTTAAAGAAAATCAAATTTTACCACGTAATTCTCCACTTGGTTCCAAGACTTCAGGCATGAAAAACCCAAAACTTACCTCTACTGGTAGCCATCCTCTCACTCCTTGGAATTCATCCTAATAAAATATTCAGAGATACAATCAAAGAAGCCTGATAAAGGATTTCATGGCTGTATGACTTAAAAAAGTGCTATCTTCAAAACAACCCAACATTCAACAACAAGAGTTTACTCCTCGCAATATGTTCCTTCAAATAGTAGATGAAGTTGTGTTAATACATGACAGTGACAAATCATGTTTTTATTTTCTGTCTTCCTATGCTTGTCAATCAGTGTTCTTGACAAAATTGTAAGTTGCAGAAGTCAAATCTGCAGACACACCTGGAGAATTTGAAATGTCTGGCTGGAAATGATGAAAAGCTGATTCCTTCTCTCTCCTGATGAGTCACTTTGATTTTAACTCAACCAGTTACTCGGTTATCAGTTTTCTGATCATCTTTGATTTGCACCCTTTGACTTCTTAATCAAAATAACACAATTAGCCTCAGTCCTATAAAGATTTTCAGCTCTGTCCTTCAATTCCAAAGCTTCTCTTTTCATGTTTTGCTACTTTAGTTTGTTTCTAGAGGAGCCACACTGGAGGTGCTTAGGGCTTCTTACTGGCTCAGGAATCACTCCTGGGTAGAACTTGGGGTGCTCTGTGGTTCTAGTGATCAAACCCAAGTCAGCTGCATTCCATGCAAGCATTCCACCTGCTGATCTTTCCAGTCCCCTTTATTTTCTCGGATGTGTCTCTCTGGGTTCTTGATCTTTATCCCCTTCCTATAGCTTGTAAATGTTTCAGAAGTGACCTCAGTCTATCAGTTCTTCTCAGAACTACAAAGACTCTAGTACCCTTTCCCAGTGCTCAGCTCCATTCAGACATCTCAAACTCCAAATGGATGAGAATTTTGTGTAGTGATAAAGTGTCATGTTTGCCCCATGATACATACAAGTAATAAGCCCAGAGCAACAATGGTGTGATCCTCCCAAAAAAATGTCAATACTATTAGACAATGCATGTTATACGAAGTAGACACATCGATAAATAAGTTAGTAGATACATAAATAAATTAATCAACAGATTGTTTAAAAAGAAAGATCAGGGGCTGGAGCGGTGGCACAGGGCATAAGGCATCTGCCTTGTGCGCGCTAGCCTAGGACAGACCTCTATGAGATCCCCCGGCATCCAAAATGGTCCCCCAAGTCAGGGGCAATTTCTGAGCATATAGCCAGGAGTCACAATGGGGAATCTGTGCTGTTAAATCCTTTGTTAGGTGTCTGTGAATCCATGAATAATCCCCAGAATGAGAAATTACTTCCCATCCCCATGTCCCCTTTCGGGGGGAGATCTTGGTAATATTTATCCACAGCAAATAATAATCCACACAGACAAAAAGGTTAGGGTGTAAAAGATTGGGCAAAGAGAGAGAGAGAGAGAGTCCTCTTGCAGCCTGCAACCAGCTCTTGCAAAAGACCCTTCTTCCCTGTCCATCAAGCTATTTATTGCCAACTCCACAGTGCTTCCACCTGGAAGGTCTAGGTGGGGCAATAGGCACAGAATAATGCTAAGGAAATATTTTTATATACAACAATTTCAAGAATAATCTTATGGAAACTTTTTTGTATACTACAATGATGAAGCCTCATCCCCCCCATTCTTCCTAGGTAACTTGATCTTACCTGCAAGACTCTGCCCATTTCCTGCGAGGGGTCTTGGAAAGGGTAGATAAGGCTTTGACCAGAGAGGATTAGGCCTTTTGCCCCTTTTGCCAGCATGGAGAAGTAGCAGGAGGAAAGATGGCTGAGAGACAGGTACACTGCAGGGCTGAATGCTTAAATAGGTTTATGATATAGGCCACACACGTGGGCCAGGGCAATAAAGATGTTATCTCTCTGGAAGCCTGATTGTGAGTAAGACTTCTTCCTACCGCTCTCATGAACCTGGGACACGCCGGCAGAAAAGGGGTCACGGAGCCACTTGGCCAGGGCTGAAGGGCAAAGGAATCCACCAACATCCAAGCCCATCATAAGTAAGGGCTTAATGCAACACGTCACCAGGTGTGGCCCAAAAACAAACAAACAAAAAAGATCAACTGGGGAAGAGCACAGTGGTTAGGGCTCATACTGAACCTGCTTCCAAACTCAGTTCAATCACTAGCACCACATATTTCTCTGAGCACTGCTGGGTGTGACCCCTAAAGCTCATCCAAGGTATCCCTACTCTAGGGTTTGAGAAAGGGCTTCGTCCCTTGGCCCTGCCAATGAATGATTGCCTCAATTGGTCAAGAATTGCTGGAGATGCTCCTGGGCCTTCTGGGAGGAGAAGAGAAGAGGGGAAAGAGCAATAGCATAAAAGAGAGGGTGCTTGCCTGGCACACGACCCAACCTGGATTTAATTCCCAGCATTCCATATGGTTCCCCAATCTTGCCAAGAATGATTCTGAGTGCAGAGTCAGGAGTAAGCCCTACACACTGCCAGGTGTAGCCAAAAAGAATAAGTGGAAGGGGAAAGAAAAGGAATGAAAAAAGAAGAGAAAAGGGAAGAACAGAGAAGAAAAAAAAATAGAAAAGGGGAAAGAAAATAGTAAAACTCTTGCACTTGATTCTCAGATAGGGAAGCATTGATGCATGTGTGAGTTCCTTCTCCCAAGGCTATTCTGAATTCCCAGAGAGAAAGCAGAGCTTGCATCTGTCCTCTATGAGATATATCTATTCCATCTCACTGCAACCATCAGCATTCCCCATCACCCTGCTTCCTTGGAGGTATACACCATCCTCCTAGTTCTTCTATTAGTCACTCTGTTATTATGAGGGCAAGTACCATTTCATTTCTATGTTGCCTGATGATAGCTTTGCATTGGAAAACATCTGTGGAGAACAATGGCGGGGGAAAGCCAGAGATCTGAGCCTTGCAGGCAGTGGCCAAGTCTGAAAGCAGGAAACCGCAGCTGTCCCAGATCCAAGGCAGGATTTTCATCTAACTCAGGGAGAGGCCACTAATTTATTCCATTCGGGCTTTCCACAGAATGGACAAGGCCCACCCATCCCAAGGAGGCCTATTTGTCTACCAATGCCCAAGTTCACCTCATTCCAAAATACCCATAATGACACTCCCAATATCTTGTCTTACCAAATCTCTGGGAAGTCCTTTGTCCAATCAACTTGATGTCCAAAATTAACCCTCCCAGGGGTAAATATTGGGAATGAGATTATCTCCCTTATCAAGAGTCAAAGGGAAAAATTTCTCAGTTGGACCCAATGTGAAAATTACATCCCATCCATAGGAGAAATGTTGCCTAGCTCCACATAAAAATATGTATGTGGATCATCAGCGTCCTCAGTCACCATGCTCGAGCACAGTTAAAATAGACTCACATTGGCCATGTTAGGTGCTGGTGAGGACGGCAAGCAACTGAAGGTCACGGAATACAAAGTGGAAGCGCCCTTCTGGAAAACAGCTTGGCAATTCCTATAAACATTCACTTGCTTTAGGATTCTGCAGTTTCACTCCTATTTTCACAGAAATAAATGAAAACATATGCCTACCAAAATTCCCATGAAAGAATGTTAATTGCAACTTTATACTTATGAGTTAGAAACAACCCAAATGTTCATCAATACAAGAATGGATAAATAAAACCACAGAATATTCATACAATAGAACACTAATGAGCAATAAAAAAAATGAATTTCAATTCCAAGGACAAATCTGACTTATCAGCCCAAGCTGAAGAAGTTTGAGAACATGCAATGCTCATCTCTCAGGAGGAAAAGCAGAACAACCTTTGGGGAAAAGGGATGGACTGGAAATGGGTGTGCAGAATCTTTCAAAGGAGCTGAAAATGTTCAATATCTTGATGAGTTTTAGATGACACCATTACAACCATTTGCCAAAGTCACTGACTTGTAAGTTTAGTATCTGAGCATTTTATTCACCATGTTTATGCCTAAGTAAGAATATGTAAAAGGGCAAGTACTGGAATTAGTATAGGACTAATTACTTTTGAGTTGTGTAAAGAAAAAATTGAAAACATTCCTGGTCAAATGCAACAGGCATTTTCTAGAGCGAACAGGTGGAAGCTGGATCTTTGGGAATATATCTGATAAAGTCCTTGTTACTAGGAATCAAAGTTTGACAAATTGCCAAAGCAGAAACTTCATAAAGTTGCAGAGATAAGTAAGCTCATAGCACTATCCCAGAGCAGACCAAGAGGTAAAAGAATGGTGAGAGGAATGCAAAACAGACTAAGGGGAAAATATTGAAGCTAGGAAAAAAGAGCTCTGGGCTACAGGACAAACTCAACTCACTCACTCTGTGTGTCTCATACATACACACACACACACACACATCACATCACATCACATCACATCACATCACATCACATCACATCACATTACATCACAACTTTAGTTGTCTTGGCAATCCCTCACATCTTCCCTTAATGATTATTGAAAAATTTCAATTTCAACTAATTCACTAGCAAACTCAGATAAAGCATTCTTTATTTATATAAACTAACAAAATCAAAGAGTTCATGAAGATCAAAATTGCAATTTTAACTCTTACCTAATTGGCTATTACTGAGCTAGGAAAGGAGGGAGAGAGTTCAAACCCAGGTCATGACAACTCATCACCACATTAGTTCATTGCCTGCTTCGGTAAACTTCTCACAATTAGATGCTGCCATTGAGAAAACGTTCTGGAGTCTATTGCCTTGGTAGAGGTATGTTCAAGAAACTTACAGAGAGAAAAAGGCACTATAGTGGTTAGCCCAACCCAGGTTCAGTTCTGTACCATGTGGTACCCTAAGAATGTCTAGGTGCAACCCTGATGGCCCCCAAACACACAGGAATTGCAGCCCTGAGTATCCCCAGAACTGAAAAGTTCAAGCAGTACCACATTGTTCCTTTGCACTGAACCACTCTTGATAGAGAATCATTGACAGAACCTCTAGGCCTCCTGAGCACTGCTTGGGAAACACACACACACACACACACACACACACACACACACACACACACACACACAAAGAAAAAAACCTACAAAGAATGTTTGACCATACAGGGTCAAGAAAACTATATGCTACTTAATGGCCATATATACTACCCAAAACTGTATATACAACCCAAAATTCCATTCATTCACTCATTCCCACAGTCAAGTACCTGCTGAGTTCTGGAAAAAATAAATCTAAAAACCAAAAGCAAATATACTAGACTAATTTTGAAATATTATTTCAAAATGCCTTCATAGACAACAAAGTAAAAATGGCAGAAATAAAAAATAAATAAAACCCAAAATAGTGGCAAAAAAATTTTTAAAGGTAGAGCATCAACCAAAACTCCTGAATGGCATCCCCCTCCCTCCATAGTCCAGGGTCAGGTTGAACAGCTCCAGGGATGGGTTCAGCCTCCTGAATCATTTTATCAGGCCCCCACGATTACTTTGTGATGTAGAAATTGATCATGAATCAATGTTTCCTAAGTAACTCACTTAGAATAATAAATCAAGGCAGGTTTGTCGGTCATCAAGCCCTGAAAAACTGCTGCCATATTAGCATTGATCAATCGCTATGACATTGTTCTCCTGGGCTGAAGGGGATGCAGGATGGATGACCACAGGATGCAAACATGGGTTTAACATGGTGAGCAGAATTA
Organism: Suncus etruscus; assembly: GCF_024139225.1. Taxonomy (NCBI): domain Eukaryota; kingdom Metazoa; phylum Chordata; class Mammalia; order Eulipotyphla; family Soricidae; genus Suncus; species Suncus etruscus. The sequence continues at coordinate 12,108,180 of NC_064849.1, forward strand.
ATGAGCTCACACACCAGGAATGCTGACTAAACACCAGGACAAATACATTGTCATAAAGCAGAGAAAGGCAGGCATGAATTGGAACTGGTCAATGCAAACTATGCTATATCTCCCTTTGGGACTCCCCGTGAGTCCCTCTGAGACTCAGTTTCCTGCTCTGTGAGTTATCAGGAATTCCCAATAATGTGGGGTTCAATCATTCCTGCAAAGGGAAGTTACTGCTAATGGGGTGTGAGATTAGAACATCAACTCTGAAAGCCCAGCAAAATCTTAGGGGTTGAGGATATTCATAGGCCCTGATTTTGATCCCATTAAAACTTATGGAACTTGAAGAGTCAGAGCACTGATTTCATCCAGATGTTGGACCCATGGTTTTGCTTACATCCAGGGCATCTGCCTTCTCTTGCCTTTATTGAAGCAAAGAGGCAAAATCAGGAGGGATAATGAAGAGAACAGTTTTCACATGCTGCCAGAGAAGGTCAACCATGTTTAATCAGCTGTGCTACTCCATTCATCCATGGTGACCAGCGTCTGTAATAGCAGTAAGAATCCAAATTTCTCCCCACAATGTCTTTCAAGAGGCTTTTTTTTTTTAGCATTGGCAGAACCCCCAAGTTTTATATCAATGGTCAATTGATTGACTGCATAAAAAGACTTTAGCTTTAGATCTTTCAACTCAAGATCTTTATTTTCATTTACTGTTATCATTCTGGCTTTGGTAGCATTGTTACAAAACTATTAATGTCTATTGACCATTATATAATGACTATTACACTTTTGATGGACATAAATTCTGCATCTCACCACCACCAAAGTGTTCAAGATCTTCCATTGGTATTCATATGTTCCTTTTTCTTTTTTTATTTGGGCTATATAATCAGGTTTCAGGTTACTCCTGGCTCTTTTCCCATGAATCTTTCCTGGTGGGGCTCAGGGGACCATATGAGATTGAACCTAGGTCAGCGATGTACAAGGCAAGTGTACTACCCACTGTACTAGTTCTCTGGCCCTAGCCCCATGTTACTTCTAGATCATCTCCTCATTCCTTTCCACCCCTTCCCCCATTACTTGATAACTAAAATTACAAATCCAGGGGTTTGTCATTGTTTGATACTGTCTGTTCACCTGTTTTGTGAATAGATGAATCACATCGATGACCCACAGATGAGTGAGAACATCACTATTTGTCCTTCCTTTAATTTATTTCACTTATCATGTTAAATTAAATAAAAGTTCAAGTTGCAATGAACTGCAAAAATCTCATCTTTTGTTACAGATGAATATAAATTTGCCATTGGATTGGGTTGTTTCCAGAGCCAAGCTATCATACTAGTACTGCAAGGACCGTAAGCGTGTATATATCTTTTTGAGTTAATGTTTTTGACCTCTTGGGATAGAGGTCAAGAAGTAGAATCTCTAGGTCATATAGTAAATTCTATTTTTATTTCTTTGTGAAATCTCCATGGTTCTATCTATAGAGGTTAAATCACATGACATTCCCAAAAACAGAGTACAGGGATTCATTTTTCATCACATTCCTACTGATTGATCCCTTTTTGGTATATGCTGACATACATGTCTGAATTTTGTTAGCCTTGGATCCAAAGGAGCCTAGAAAATCAAGTCATTTTAAATGGGAAAACAAGAATTGGAAAATTGAGTCATGAAAGTCTACTGATGATGAAAAAATGTACTGCATTTGTGGGTTGGAAGAATTAACATTGTCAAAGTGATCATTCTATCCAAAGTATTATTTTTTTAATTTATTTAAAGAAAATGCATCACATAGTTGACATAACTGATCATAATATATTTGTTTTAGAAGTACCAAAAGCAACACGATTTAAAAAAAAATAGAAAATTGAAAGAAAAACTAAAGAGATGGAAGAGAAAGGAAAGAAGAAAAAGTTCAGTAGAAAGTATATTCTTGAAATTTCTTGAATTACCAATGAATTCATTAAAGCACTAGCAAAAAGTTTAGTAAACTCTTCTTTAAAAAAAAAAATGGATAAGAGTTAAAAAAAAATACAGTAATAATGGTGTGAGAATGACAATTGTTTTTGTTTGCATAGGCCCAGCAAAATATGGGGAAATGGGGGTGGGGAATCCTTGGCCTAAATACCAGGAGACCTTACCCCTGAAGTTTTCTGGCATAAGACCAACTCTGAACTCCAGGTATACTAGGTTGTCCAACCCCTGAGTCATTTTCTATGGTTCCGGTGACATTTTTTTTTTTTTTTGCACATTAGCTGTTTTTAGTGTCAGGTTTCTGAAGTTAAAGATTCTGGTTTCTGTGCATTTCCTTTGTCGAAGTTAGGATGATGTGGGGTGTTCTCTAGTTTCACCTTACCATTAGATGCAGAAGCCTTGCTCTGCAAGCAGCTTGTTGCTGTTGCTAAGTTGTCTGAGTAAGTCAATGCCAGGTCAGCATTATGGTCTTCCCTGGTAGAGATTTACTTTCTGCTGGTGTTATAGACAATTGTGGTTAGTTCTGTAGAAGGCATCCATGTTCAGGGGTGTATGGGCAATGCCCATTCTTCTGAGGCCTGAGCCAAGTCATTATGCCAGTGGTCCTCAAACTATGGCCCGCAGGCCACATATTGTATTTGTATCTGTTTTGTTTCTTCATTGCAAAATAATATATATGCATGTGCATAAGAATTGGTTCATAAGTTTTGTTTTTACTATAGTCAGACCCTCCAATGGTCTGAGGGACAGTGAACTGGCCCCCTGTTTAAAAAGTTTGAGGACCCCTGCATTATGCCAATGTTCAGGGTATAAGGCCCAACTGCATTACAAAATTTGTGTTTCTATCTCTATTAGATAAGAATTTGTTTGCATATGTAATATTTTCCCATGTTAATGTGCCTATGCAAAAGAGAAAAAATGCCACAAGGTATTATTGGTGCACCCGGGGACTGAGGGAACAAGTCCAATCCCCGTAACTTGGTTCTAACATGGACTCTAAACAGAAAGACTCTTCTACCAGAATTCCTTATTGAACAAATCACAAAGGAAAAAAAGAAGAAACAACAGTGGGCAAAATTATCACTATATAAGAGGATATTCAATAAGAGTTATAGCTGTTAAGGGAATACATCTAAGATATACAAAGGAGACACACATGTCCCTTTTATGTCTTTAGAAATAGTCGGGGGAGGTATTGAATCCAGGTCACCACTTTGGTCTGTGATTTGGCCTTCTGGAGTCAGCAAAATGAGTCCCAGTAATCCCATATCAGAAAATGTCTTTGAGTGGGGACTTCTCAGAAACCAAGTATGGTAAAAATGGTTAAATGTGTGGTAATAGGCACATAAAAAACTAGAAATTAGCTTGTAAGGTGGTGAGCCAAAGGGGGAAGGAACGTATACAACATAGACATTCTGTATATTGCAAACATAGATTAAACCCTATGATATCTTATTAAACTATTTATACTTTAGAGAATGGACACTGGTGAGAAGGAAAGTTACCAGCAACTTCCCCAAGCCCACCCATCTTGAGCAAGGTGGGGGTTGAGGAAAGCCTGGGGATCCCCTTTAAACTCCCTGGCACCCACCTTGCTGAGCAAGCACCCAAGGATAGCCCCAGAGTCTGAAAGAAAGGAGAGGGAAGGCTGTTGGGGCAGCCTGAGCCCCGCAGTCCCCCCTAAGAGGTACAACTCTCTAAGATATGTGCTTCAAATGCTTTTTCAATTCAGTGCTAGAGTACTGAGTATATCTCTGTAGAAGAATTTGCTTTTATGGTTAAAAAATAAGAGAAACTGAACTTGAGAATATCAGCATATGAACCTGAAGATGTGAATTTATCTATAGTCAAAAGTATAATATTCAGCTTCTAATAGACATCTATCAACCGCCCCCCCAGAAACCATGATTATTTTATGGTTCATAAAATGAATTTGTATTACTGATAGCAATATAATATAGTGGTTTGGTATGTGGCTGGGATCCCAAACATCACCTCACATGCTGTGTGGCCTTGTTGGCACCAGTGACAGAATTTTTTAATCTCCAATGCACTGTTACCAAGTATGTGTAGTGAGAACCTGACTTCTATTCATACATTAATGCCTTGTGGGAAAAGGATATATGTTTTCAGAGTCCCTTTTGTACAGGCACTGACCTATTCATGCGCACTCTATTCTAATCACCCAAACCCCCACCACATAGGCCATCACTTTGAGATTAAGTTGTAGCCTGAGATTTGGGGCTGGGAGATACAGTTCATAGCACCCATTTGGAACTATACTAGATGCTCTCCCTAGATTTACCGTTAGGTGAAAAAAATTTACACATTTATCATAACATTATTGAGTGATGAGTATAATCAGCAGTTCTATAAATCAAGCCTCATTCTATTCCCAACCAGTTCTGACTGTAAATTGTGATGGGAAGAGGTTGTATATTTCAACTTTCTCTGGCCTTTCCTTAGTTCAAATGGAATAAGCACATGATTTCACATCAGGAATGTGGAGGTCATATAAACAACCCATTAAACTCAATCAGGTGCATAATAACCTGTTTTCTATTCCACCTGATGAGTTCACTATGCAACTTTTAATTTCCAAATGATGTCTTAGGCAATCACCGCAATTACCATCCTATTCAACTATAAAAGTAATTTAAATGATGGGTCAGTTGTCCCTCAAACAATCTATTTGTAATCTGTGGTTCTGATTGCAATTCTAAGGATAAATATTATCTTACAAACAAATTCAAGTTAAAGGCAATTTACAAATAATGGTTTGAAGAGGAAATGGACTATGTTCAAACAATAAGTTAGCAAGATGATAAAATGATTGGAAAAATCAAGCTTAGCTAAAATAAAAAGTAGGAATTCATTAAAGAAGTGATAAGATGGCTGAATACAAGATAAACATACAGAAAGCAATAGTTGTCTTACTAACTCACAATGTTAGAATGTCCTACAGCTCAAAGTTGACATGTATGTTGACCTAGCACTGACCTAAACAAAAGTCATTGTGATGCAGAACAAAACTACTGCTAGTGTATTAAAAACCATGATCTGTATGAAGATACACACACAAATTGATGAAATGTAATGTAAATGCTTATTGCCAGACACAAGTTGAAATGTCTTACAGACAATGCTTACATCAAATGATTTTCTCAAACACTGTGACACAGTTTAGTGTTTTTCCCTACAATTTATAAATGTAGAAAATGAAACTTCTAGGACTAGTATGCCTATGATGAGAAAGATCAGCATGAGATCGTTATCATGTAAATTTGACTGTGCAAATGCCTGATTGAAATCCTGTCACTGGCTTTTGTTCCTAATTGGAACCCAATTTTTGCAAAGTTTGACTTAAAAGTCCCAACTTAACTCTCCAGGTTAATCTCACCCCCCACTCTTTTCTCAAGCACTAGGAACTGGAAATTAAATTCAGCCAACCCTAATTCATCCAAAATAAAGAGGCAGCACTGATGAAGCAGAATATTTCATTCCCAAATAAGTGAGGACCGAGGGCAAACATTTTTTAAGGTCAGGTATTGGGGCAACCCAGTTCAGAAGAGATTCTTCCGAAACAGAAAAAGCAGAAAAGTGTGTGCCCAAAAAAAAGGTAAGCAAGAAGAAAAATAGCACAGTCCTTTCTTTTCCTTTTGAGAATAGCCATGCAAAAAATATAAATGAAATGCCAGCTAAGAGAATCTAAAAAGACTTATGGCTTCATGGCCAAATGGGCTTTCTCCTAGCAATGCCAGGATTCATCAACGAATTGTCCTTTGGATGTTATTCACTATATTCATGGAATAAAATAGAAATAATTCTCAGGATTAAACATTCATTCTGGTTTGTTTGTTTGTTGTTTGTTTGTTTGTTTTTGGATCACACCCGGCAAAGCTCAGGTGTAACTCCTGGCTCTGCACTCAGAAGTTGCTACTGGTGGGTTCAGGGGACTATATGGGATGCCGGGATTAGAACCAAGGTCCATCCTGTGTTGGCTGCGTGCAAGGCAAAAGCCTAACAGCTGTGTTATTGCTCCAGCCCCTAAACATCCATTCATGTTTAATTTCTTGTATATTAATTACTGGGTACTGGGTAATACTCGGCATTGCTTAAGGGGTTACTCCTGGACATGCATATTGGGGTAGGAAGGACCATGACAAGGAACTGAGGGGTCGGCCACATGCACTTCTGACAGTCCTGCTGAGCCACACTTGCTTTCTGCCTGAGCAGCCAACATAAGAATAAAACCTGTCATGGAATCTCAAAGAATAAGCACCAGACAAGTTAAAGAGGCAAGGAAGAGACACAAATCCAAAACGGTGGTCATGGAGGAAAGAATCGGAAGTCTGTCCCAAATACAATAGGGCCTTCCATGGACAGGTGGCTGGTGGGGGAAAGGGATGGAGTCATTCATTTAGCCTGAGATTCAATTTACCTGGGGGCTGCAGGAGGCAAAGTCGGGGTGATCCTTGAGTGCAAAGTCAGTAATAAGCCTTGAACATTGTGTGGTGTGACCCAAACAACTAAAGCAAAACAAAACAAAAAAAGATTCCTCTAGGGCAGGGACACAAAATGTTGTATGGAGGGCTGTTTGTGGCCCATGGGCCGCAAGTTTGAGACCCCTGCTAGGTGCTTCCCTACTTGCTCTCCCAACATTATGGCAAATTTCTACTGGTTTCCAACTGTGTCATTTTGTCCAAAAGAATGAATTCCTTTGACTCTTTTATTTGGGGGTTTTTTCCCTTCTTCTTTTTGGGCCACACCAAGAGGCATTTGGGTTATTCCTGGTTCTGCACTCAGAAATCACTCCTTGGAGGCTCGGGAAACCATATGGGATGCCAAGGATAGAACCTAGATCAGCTGCCTGCAAAGTAAACACCCTACTGCTTTGCTACATTGCTCTGGCCCTTGGCCTATAACTCTTAATCTGCCTCAAACTCACAGGGAGCTTGCCTCCCCCTGACCCCTTCAGTACATGACATGTGCTCCTGGCTATTTGCTTTCAAACTACCCATCTCTCTCTTCCCTCCTGAGTCACAGAAAGAATCCCACTATACATGCCAATCTTCCCAGTCTTAATTTCAGCTACAGTAAGTTGTGGAACTAAGTTGTCTCTAGAGAGCCATAATGGAATTTATTGATTGAGACTGTGGGGACTGATCTTCCTACAAGGAGCTGCTTTGCCTGAGAGAAGCACCTTTTCAATTTCTTTGTGACCAGGAATGTGCATGTAATGGCAGGTGCTCTGGGAACCCTCTTGAGATGGGAGGCCATTTTGAGTGGACTTTTTTGGGTGGGTTTGCAAAGATCATTTTTTCTGTGTGCTGCTCAACTGCCATTTTCATAGGTGATAGATTTCATTATTTATGGCGATATGCAATTCCTGTTTCTAAATGTCCAGGCTCAGGAAGCTGGAGACTATGTACATACAAGGTCCTATGTTTGATCCCACAGACATGAATGAGCCCTACTTATAGGCACAGAAAGGGGGGGGGCAGGAGAGGGAAAGAAAGAAAAAATGAGCTACCTGTTTTTCCTGTTTCTCTGTCAGCTCAGAAATTCAAGAATCTTTACGAGATCTTCTTTCCTAAATCTGGGGAAATGACACTTATCAATGGCTTAAAACTTTGAAGCTGGGGGTGGAGAAAAGGGAGGAAAGAGGGGCCGGAGTGGTGGGCATTACATGCAGGTAACCTAGGACAAACCAAGGTTCGATCCCCTGGCATCCCATATGGTCCCCCAAGCCAAAAACAATTTCTGAGCACATAACCAGGAGTAACTCCTGAGCATCACTGGATGTGCCCCCCCAAAAAAAGGAAAAGGGAGGAAAGAATGGGGAATGGGTAGACCCCAAACCCAGACAGAAGCAAGAATCAGAGTCAGTTCACTTGAATGGGGACAGCAGGAGGGAAACTCCAGGAGACAAAGAGAAAGCAAAGCAGTCCTCCATTCAAAAGAAGGACCTCAACAACACCACTCAAGCAAATTCTTCCTCTGTCTCCCTTAAGGACATGAGTCTTTCCTTCGCTTCAGAACAACTGGCGATACTGTCTGCATGCAGGATATTCTTCTGCAGATAGTCGAAGTTTCCATCTCGCCAACCTTGCCAATGGAGAAATTCATAATACATGAAAGAAATCCCAAAGGCCGTGAAATCAGACGGATTTGAAGTAATACCATAAGCCTTATTGTGAAGAAAAATAGTTGTCAAGTTGATCTTTGAAGTAAAGAAAATAATGAAAGCAAAAGAATGCCATCTTAGAAAATGAAAACGGATTATCTTCCCCCAAATGGGATGATTAAATATGCTAACACACGTAGAATTCTGTTTCTGCCTGGGGCCTGTGTACAAGCTGATTCGTACTTGGGTTTCTGAGGACCTGAGACTGTTGGGGAATGTTTGTAATGAGGAAGGAGGGAACTGGGGAGAAGAGCAAAGGAAGCTACTCAAGTTTTCTCTTTTTATCGTGGAAATTCAGACTGAGCTGTGAATCATAATATGAACAAGGGGGAAAGCCTGAAATGAATGCTCATCAAGAACAAAAGTCAGAAATCTATAACTTAGGGCTGGAGTGATAATACAGTGGGGAGGGCATTTGCCTTGCATGGGTTTGATCCCTAGAACCCATGCAAGGCAAATGCCTAGATCCCTAGAACAGTATTTATAAATATAGAACTATAATTTGTACAGATATAAATGTAATTTATACATTTATAAATACATAGCTATAATTTATAAAGCTATAACTTAAATATCAATCTATTTCTATAATATAACTATGGGTTATAAATTCTTCAGGTTCTGCAGCCTGCTTAGCAGATAACTGGTGGGGGGGGTCACTTCATGGCAACCTTATCCCTTCTGAGATTTTTTTTATGGGAGGGTCATACCTGGCGATGCTTAGGAGTTCCTCCTGGCTCTGCACTCAGAAATCACCCCTGGCAGACTCAGGGAACCATATGGGATGCCGTAAATCAAACAAACCACCATTGGTCCTGGGTTGGCTATGTGCAAGGCCCTACCATTGTATGCTCTCCAGCCTCCTCTCCCAAGGTATGTTTTAAGAAATAGTTGAAGCCATCCAAGGGTCAAGACCCCTTAAAGGAGTAGCAAGGGGTTTGAATGACTACATTATAAATTTCTCCCAAGAACAGCACGGTCCAGGGGGAGTTTGTTTTTAAAGTTATTCACAATGGTTTGGTGATGTCTTACCTGAGGCCTGGAAGCTATTAAGGTGGGCACAAAGATTACTCTCCCCCCACAAATAAGTAGCTTCTTGAGTTAGGCCCTCATAAAGGCTTGTTCTTGGTTTTGTTTGTTTGTTTGTTTTTAGTTTTTGGGTCACACCTGGCAGCGCTCAGGGATTCCTCCTGGCTCTATGCTCAGAAATCGCTCCTGGCAGGCTCGGGGGACCATATGGGATGCCGGGATTCGAACCAATGACTTTCTGCGTGCAAGGCAAATGCCTTACCTTCATGCTATCTCTCTGGCCCCATAAAGACTTGTTCTTAACTAAACAGTTCAACAACTCCAGGTCTTTGCAGCCTCGGGATGGGGGCAGAGAGCAGGAGAGGGTTTGAATCCCACATACAGACAGGTGCCTTCTCAAGAAGAAAGAAAAACAGGTGTCTCGAGGCAAATACATAATATTCATCTTGGTTTCATCAAGCTGTCTCTCCTTTCTGAGAAACTATCCTGGGCAGGGGTGTCGGAGGATGGGGGGATTGGGTTTCACACATTTCAGGGGATGACACAAAGACTTGGATGCATGCCTGAGATCTGCTCAGATGAGCTAGAAATGACATTGGTGGGATTTTGCAAGCTGCAAACACCTCTTTGGCCCAGGAGAGAAGAACCTGGAAGCACATACACACACTGAGCACCACTGACTATGGCCTAAAACCTCTGACCAAAAAAAACAATAAATAAATAAAAATGTCCAGGGCAGGAGCCACAGCACAGCAGAAGAGCACTTGCCTTACATGCAGCTGACTCAAGTTCAATCCCCAGCATCTCATATAAATCCCCAAGCCTACCAGAAGTAACCCCTGAGTACCACCAGGTATGGGCCAAAAGTTTTTTTTAACTAAATTAAATTAAAATGTCCTATAAAGTGAATTTGATTCCCTGGCATCCTGTCCTCCATCGCATTTTGGGTATCTTGCTTTAAGCCACCAACAGCTAGGGAATCAACTAACCTGATTCTAAGGAAACCAGACAGTTTTGATGCTTTCCATGTCACCCTGGGTCACCTCTCCTCACTGCCAAGTCCTCTCCTAAGACAAGAACAGGGTTTGGTGGCATTTGAGTAGCTGAGACTCCCGTTGGTTGTCAGCAGCTTAGTCCTTCCCAGCCCTGTGCATTCCTTGCCCCTCCATTGCCTCTTGAATGTCAAGACTCTGCCCAGAAAGAGCATCTGTCACTGGCACGCCCAGCCTGAAGAATTATTTCTGCACACCATGATCTCTTTGTCATTCTGCCTCCACATCCGAAAAAAAAAAGAGGAATGCCCAATGCATGCCAAGTGGCACCTCTGTCAGACATTGATGAATGTCAGGGCCCTCTGAGTGTCCACTGGGTCTTGTCTGCCACCCTCAGGCTTGTTTGGTAAATGGGCATCATCAGAATTGAAGAGACATCTTCAGACTGAGCTGGGGAAGGAGGAGACCCCACCCCAACCCCAACCCATCAGCATCCTTCTGAAACCACTCGCTTCCCTTGTCCTAGCTGGTTCCTTGCTCTTCAACTGTCATCGTCCCCAGAGGTGATCTGGCTGGACTACACTGCACACCCTTGGGGTGCACATTTATCACCCTAAAAGTTGACTGAGAAAGCAGACTCCCCTTTTCTTCTCAGGGTATGTCCCTCCATAGCAAAGTGACCACAATCACCTGACTTTTGTTTTCTTCTTTATTTGAATGTCACTGTCCCGAAGCCAAGATTGAAGCCCCAGCAAACACTGAATCATTACCAGGCCACATTAAATTTTCTCTCTGGTCTGTCTTGCCAGACCTCTTTCCCCACCTCTGTTTTGAAAAAGGGTCAGAGCCCAGCCTAGAACCTGTGTGGCCTAGAACCTGTGTGGCCAGCTAGCATGAAATTTCTGACATAGGCTCATGAAATGAGACCTTCCTACTAGAGGATTGAGATGCAGGCCTAGGTGATCTGGCATTTCCACCTGGAAAAGGAAGAAGACAATTTACAAAGAAAAAACTATTCTTTTCCTTTCTGCTAAGACCGATATACCCAGGGTTTTATTGAGTTTTTGGTTGGTTTTTGGTTGGTTGGTTGGTTGGTTGGTTGGTTGGTTAGTTGTTTTTGAGGGAGGGTTTAAGGTCACACCCAGTGGAGACCTCAACCTATTCCTGACTGTGCTCAGAAATGACCCCTAGTGGTGCTCAGGGGAAGAATAAAGTGATGGGAATTGAACCAGCGTCAGCTACATGCAAGACAAGTACCTTCACTTTTGTTCTATCTCTCTGGCTCTATCTATCTCTCTGGCTCTATCTAGTTCTTTAAATAGGCAAACACTCCATTCAGTGGTCTTTGTCTTAATTTGTTGTTGTTTTTTTCTTTTACTCTGTGGCATGAGATGATACCTCATCATTGTTTTGATTTGCATCCCCCTGATGATTAGTGATGTGGCACATGTATTCATGTGCCTTTTGGCCATCTGTATTTCTTCTTTGAGAAAGGTCATTTCATCTCACTCATTTGGGGGGGTTAGGCCACACCCCCCGTGATGCTCAGGGGTTTCTCCTGGCTATGCGCTCAGAAATCACTTCTGGCTTGGGGGACCATGTGGGACACCAGGGAATCAAACCACAGTCTCTCCTAGGCTAGTGCACACAAGGCAGACGCCTTTCCACTTGCACCACCATTCTGGCCCCTTCTCCCTATTTTTTGATGGTGTTAGATGTTTTTTTTCTTATTAAGTTCTGTCAGTACATTGTAATCTTAGATAGTAACCCGTTATCTGATGGGTATTAGTGAATAGCTTCTCATTCTGAGAGTGGCCTTTGTATCCTAATCACTATTTCCTTTGAGGAGCAGAGGCTTCTCAGTTTAATATAGTCCCATTTGTTTATCTCTGATCCCACTTGTTTGGACAGCTGTGTTATCTCTTTATCTTAATTTTTATGTGCACAATAGATGTTCACTGCAGCACTACTTATCATGACCAAGATCTAGAAACAACCCAAGATTCCCAACCCTAGGTGAGCAGATAAAGAAACAGTGATCTCTGAACACAATGGAAGACTACTCAGCTATGAGTGAAGACTAAATCTTGGATGAAACAAATGGGGGCATCATGCTAAGTCAAGTGAGTCAAGAAGAGAAAGACAAATGCCAGATGTTTTCCTGCCTATGAGTAGTAAATAAGACAATAAAGTGGGGGAATAGAAATACCCAGTGGAGGTCTGGTTCCTGCTGCATGCTTTAGCAAACGGAGACATTATGACTAATTTTGCTCTGCTCTGCTGGACCTTGAACCATCCAGCCCAGAAGCACCCTGAGGGCACTTCTTCAGGGGTGAGCTGTCCCCGCCCACGAAGGGTGGAGCCAGAGGAGCGCTGGCCTTTCCGCTTTGCTTCTCAGGCACACACATCTCTACCCAATGAACCCTAGCACAACCCACAGAAATACCCAGTGGAAACAAACGCTGAGGTACAGAAAACAGCACTGAAATCTAGTCTTGCTGAGGGATGGGGTCTGACAAAGAGACATAGGATTAGAGGTGAGGGAATATTGGAACTCTGGAGGTGGAGGTACACTCTAGGGTTGAGAATATAGTAGCTTATAAGCATACATCAATCATACAGTAACGCTACCACAAATCACAATGTTTTAATTTTAAAAATTACAGAGATAATTTAAAGGTTCCCAAGTGTATGGTGATATTTAAATGCTGAAAAAGGTAACTAATATAATTATTAATGTAAGCCACGTCTAGAAGACATTATCTAGCTAAGAAAGAAAAATGACTCGTAATTGAGTCTTAACAATTCTAGACTCAACACAGAAGCAAAAACTAAAAGCTACTTTATTTTCCCATTTCCGAGACAATTTGCTTCCATTCTGTTTCTCCACCTCACTCTGCCTCCCAAAAAAAGCACTATTTTTGACCATCCGAGAGAAGTTTCGTGCATGGGAGACATCGCACTTAGAAAGGTAGATGACCCCAGGATAGAAGACAAGAGAAGAAATCTTACTCAGTGGATTCTAACCACGGTGCTTATGAAATCAATATTTCAGGACCTAATTTATAACAAAGTGCCCAGCTGAGACTTGATAAAGTGCATCGCTGGAAAAAGAAAAGAGAGGGAGAGAGAATCCCAGTCTTGCAGCTGCTGGTGCACCATATGCGGAGCCATAAGTGCAGAGATGAATGGCTCCTCACAGCCATAAATACATTTTTTCCCCTTCAATGAGTCCTGGGGGACGGGAATCTGGTTATAATTGGATGTGCTGCAATATTGCTTTTCATTTACAATTACAGTAGCGAGAAAATGAAAAGGAATAGCAGAAGGCTCAAGTGCACGGGCTGATTGAAAATAGGACTCGTCAATATGCCCAGACCGGCAGCTCTTCTGACCCCACTCACCCTTTCCCAAGTTTCACACCTGCCCTGGACACAGGAAAATGGAAGCCCCAGGAGGAGACAGGAACCAGAAACTAGATCTACCTGCCACCAGGCTGACCTTCCAGTGAGGGCCTATGTCTCCAGCATCTTCCTTCTCTTTTGCCCACCTTTGACATAATTCCCTGGACTCAAGAGAAAACAGTGAAATTCCTATTTCTCCCTCCTTATCTCTAGCACCTTCCACCTCAGACTGCCCTGTGGAGTTAATAAGTGGTCCAACCTCCCAGACCTTTGCATTCACTGGGTACTATGACATCATCTCTGTGCTGCATTTGCTATGACAAAGGATGGTACAGGCAGCTGTAGAGATAGATGTCGTCACACAGAATTGGTGTATCATGGATGCTAATAAATGGGGGTCTCCTTCACACCTTTTCTTTCTTTTCTTGTTTTCTGGGGAGGGGACATACCCAGATTGTGATCAAGGATTATTCCTGGCTCTGTGTTCAGGGATTCCTCTTGGTGATCTTGGTGGGTGCAGGGAACTATATGGGATGCTGGAGATGGAACCCGAGTTGGGCATAAGCAAGGCAAGAGCCTTCCCCGCTGTCCTATTATTCCTTCCACTCCTTCACACCTTCCTTTTGTCTCCATCTCACTCCCTTCCTGAGAGTCTTTGCCATAACTCTCACTTGCTACTGAAATGCCTCATAATTGATTCAGTTGTCAGAGTGTGTGGTGTCCAGACCAGAGGCATCATTTAATAACCAGTGAGGTTTGGACCTCTGGAGCTAACCTCAACCCAGTTGGAGCAGCTCCATGGGTATAGGTGGGATCTGCCCAATTACATCTGATCAATCTACCAAGGCACATTCTAAAGAGCCAAGGCTGGTTTGTATAAGCCAGTGAATTTTCTGGTGAGGTAGGAAGAGGCAGCAATGTGGCATTCCTGTGGCAATAACTGGTGGCTCCATCTGCAATTGTTTTTTTTTTTTTTTTGGAGGTGTCTTTGGAACAAATCTAATGGTACTTAAGGGTTACTCCTAACTCTGCACTCAGAAATCACTCCTGGCAGGCTCAGGGGACTATTTGCTAAGACTTGAACCCAGATCAGCCATGTGCAAGGCAAATGACCTACCTGCTGTGCTTGCTCTACCTGCTCTAGCCCCCGCCCCCATCTGCAATTCAATTCTAGTGCAAAATCCACCCTCCAGAATAATCGCTGCCACCTTTACATTACATGTAGGTCACATTAAGAAGGAATTAGTCAAATTTCTCCTTTCAGGGCTGCAAAATTATTCTCACTGATATAGAACCTGACCAGGATTTCAACCTCACATTAGGCTCTGGTCTTGATTCCAAGAGAGGCCTCTTCTGGTTCCAGCTAAATTGATAGAATCTCTTTTCACCTAAATGTCCAGCCACTCTGGGACTTGGCTTGGCCTCCCATTGATTTTGAAATGTTTTCATTCCTGTTTTTCCCAGTTTCCCCTTCAAAGCATAACTGACTTTGATTTTCATTCCATTGGCTTTGAATTTCGAAGGTTTTCGGGGGAACTCAATAGGCTTTGGAGTTCATGCTTGGAAATCAAATATGAGGGTTTTTTTTTTCTATTTTTAACTATGCATGATTCCTGTCTGGTCATCTTTTGTTGCTGAAAGTAGGGTGTGGAGTGAAAAATCAGTTCTTCTGCAGAAGTTCTATCCTGTACTCAGTCACAGGAAAGGAAAAAGAGAAAGAAAGAAGAAAGAAAGAAAGAAAGAAAGAAAGAAAGAAAGAAAGAAAGAAAGAAAGAAAGAAAGAAAGAAAGAAAGAAAGAAAGAAAGAAAGAAAGAAAGAAAGAAAGAAAGAAAGAAAGAAAGAAAGAAAGAAAGAAAGAAAGAAAGAAAGAAAGAAGAGGAAAGAAAGAAAGAAAGAAAGAAAGAAAGAAAGAAAGAAAGAAAGAAAGAAAGAAAGAAAGAAAGAAAGAAAGAAAGAAAGAAAGAAAGAAAGAAAGGAAGAAGGAAGGAAGGAAGGAAGGAAGGAAGGAAGGAAGGAAGGAAGAGAAAGAAAGAAAGAAAGAAAGAAAGAAAGAAAGAAAGAAAGAAAGAAAGAAAGAAAGAAAGAAAGAGAGAGAGAGAGAGAGAGAGAGAGAGAGAGAGGAAGGAAGGAAGGAAGGAAGAAAGAAAGAAAGAAAGAAAGAAAGAAAGAAAGAAAGAAAGAAAGAAAGAAAGAAAGAAAGAAAGAAAGAAAGAAAGAAAGAAAGAAAGAAAGAAAGAAAGAAAGAAAGAAAGAAAGAAAGAAAGAAAGAAAGAAAGAAAGAAAGAAAGAAAGAGAAAGAAAGAAAGAAAGAAAGAAAGAAAGAAAGAAAGAAAGAAAGAAAGAAAGAAAGAAAGAAAGAAAGAAAGGAAGGAAGGAAGGAAGGAAGGAAGGAAGGAAGGAAGGAAGGAAGGAAGGAAGGAAGGAAGGAAGGAAGAAAAGAAGGGAGGGAGGGAGGTAGAAAGGAAGGGAGAGAAGAGGAGAAAGTAGAGAGGGAGGGAGGGAGGAAGGAAAGTAGAATGGAGCAAGGGGGAAAGGAGGGAAGGAAGGAAGGAAGGAAGGAAGGAAGGAAGGAAGGAAGGAAGGAAGGAAGGAAGGAAGGAAGGAAGGAAGGAAGGAAGGAAGGAAGGAAGGAAGGAGAGAAGAATTGAAAGAAAGATAACAATAAGTTTATCACCAGAGTTTTTTTCCTCCTAAAAACTTCACTGAACAGAGATAAACAGGTTTCTCTCCCATCGTTGATGCGGCATAGACAGACACAGCCACAGTCTAGAATCTTTGAAGAGTCATTTTCAAGAGTTTTTCAAGAAATTGCTGGCTCACTGCTTGCTAGGAGCAGTCGCTGCAGAACACAACATTTTACGGCCTTAAAATATTATGTGTGTAGTGGGGAAAAATGACATGAAGATATATTATATGTAAAAATGCAATCAGTGAGTCAAATGAGCAAATGTATTTAAACCCTAACTCCAAAAGCAGGGGTGGGAGGAGGCATGATATATTGATTTTGCATTTCCTTCGGAGAGTGATTTTAGCACAAAAGAAAACTAAATTAAATTAAAATTTACATTAACATTATTCATGACTGGATTGCATCATGGGAACAGATTTGCCATGTCCTGGAAAGAAAGGGGGGCATTTGTGTATCACAACACCAGTCACTTTCCAAAGATGGAAAAATGAACCATACACATATGCTTGGTCTTGTGTCCCTCAGTTTTTATATTTGAGCGTTGAACTTGTCTCCTTCCCTCAATATGTCTCTAAGTATGAATGAGATAGTCAAGACCACTTTAGTTGCAGAAGGAATTATATTGAAGTCTGATGGGCCAGAGAGATAGTACATTGGGTAAGACCTGGCATGCAACTGATCCGGATTAATTTTTGACACCACAAACAGTTCCCCAAAGCCCCACAAGGAATGATGCCTGAGCACAGAGCCAGGACTAAGTTGTGGGCACCACAGGGTGAGGCCCCCAAGGGAAAAAGAAAACTAAGCACCCAACTCGATTAGAGCTTGAAGTTTTGCAGGCTGGTATTTCCCCCCACCTCCAGCCTGTATTCTCATCGCCAGCCATCTCCGGACTATTGAAAGTATGGTCCATGGGGCCAGAACGGTAGCACAATAATAAGGCATTTGCCTTGCACACTGCCAACCTGGGACAGACTCAGGTTTGATTCCCAGCATCCCTTATGGTCCCCGGAGGCCAGGAATGAGTTCTGAATGCAGAGCTAGGAACAACCCCTGAGAACCTCCGGGTGTGGCCTGAGGCCCCCCCCCCCAAAAATGGTCACTGAAACTGATTGCTCTGGACAAGAACTGGGTGTAGAAAGGAGATGAAGTGATATGCACCTTCAGTAACAAAAGCGCCAACCAAAGTGTCTAAAAGAGGGGAAAAAAAAAAAAAGAGGAGAGAGAGAGAAAGAGAGAAGCAAAATGTCTACCACAGAGGCAGGCAGGGGGGAAGGCTGGAGGGAAACGGGCTATTAATAGCAGGAAATGTGCACTGGTGAAGGGTGGTTACATTATATGATTAAAACTCAATGAGGAACAACTTGATAACCATGGGGTTTAAATAAATTAAGTAATTTATAAAAGAAAACAGTAACAAAATAAAGGAAGTGTAGTCTAGGGACCTTCAGCATCTACCTCTAAGTTCTAGGAAAGTCTGATGTGTCCTCAGGAGCCAGTAGGGACACCCAGGGGCTTCTGGTTAGCCCTCATCTTGCCCCCCTCCCATCATAAAATATTGGTATCCCCAATAAGAGATATATATCCATTGTTTGCTTTGTTTTCCATCTGTGCTTCCTACCTAAAAAGAGCAAATCTTTGGATACACCTACCCACACACATCGATTTCTACACACAACCCCAAAATCCATCTTTTCCCTTTTGGAGGCACAAACCATCCCCCCTGCTCAGAAGGCAACATTTGGGGACACTGAGGCAGAATGACTCTGTCAGCATCTGATGTTTCATGTGGCATTTGTTAGCCTGTTCAGCTCTTCCATGGCAGGTTTGCTCCGGCCAGTTTCTCCATTTGTGCCCTTGGCCTGGTTCTCACACTGACACACTTCATGTTTTGCAGGAAGAGCTCAGCTTTTACACACCAAAGACTCTCATGCAAGGCAGGAGTAGGAGGAGGGAGTCTCGCCAGTTCAACCCTGTTTGCACCTCAAGCACCTGGCAGATTAGAGAGGTCGGATGGTCAGATCCTGCAGTTCCAGCCAAAATCCCAGCAGACATTCATATTTGAGTAAAGCCTGTTTGCAGCTATGCTCCAAGTGGCCAGAGTGCTTCCAGAGTCTGACACCCCTGAAAGAAAAAAGTTTTCCACAGTGCAACAAGAAGCACAACATATCCCTGGCTTGTGAAAGATGCCTCTATATCCACTGGAAACTACTTTCCACTACTGGTGGCAGCTCCTTAAAGATCACAGTGATTTACAGATGGTCTATGTTTAGTTTCTTGGCTTGGAAAAAGAGATTCAAAGGTGGGCAAGCCAAGGTGAGAAGTAGATGGATCTGATGTAAATTAAGCCCCTGCTTGCTTTCTAGGCTGCTAGATTTTGCACTAGACCTAAATCCTCTCTGTGTTGCCTCAGGGCTCCAAAATGGCTGCTACAGTTCCAGATATCACATCCTTTTACCAGCCTGCCCTCAAAATGGAAGAAATATAGAGGACGAAGACGCCCTCTCCCTCAAAGAGTAACTGATATGGTTGAGCTACTTTTTAGGTATCATTGATGCTACACCAATGAATGTTTTCTTCTGTGGTTAAAAAAAAAAAAAAAAAAAAAAAAAGGACATAAGTTACATACAGACCATTAAGTATGTGGATGCACATAGGTCTCTCTCAGCCTGTCTACTTAGAAACAATTCTTCCTCTTCCCTCTGCTGACATGTATTCCCCTGTCTGTCTTCCCCACTGTCCACTGTTCCAAAGTCTGTAGACATTTCATTGAGGCATTCTCGATGGACTATCCAGCTTAGTCACCAAACTTCAACCAGGAAGGAATATGTCTAAGGTTCTCATGCCTAAGTTTTCTCTTAGACTTGCAAAAAAGAAATCATCTAAAGCTATGATTCCATGGATGCTCCTCAAAAGAGCACTAAGAATTGAGTTTCCAGATCGACTCAGAAATCCCATTTCAAGGGGGCCAGTCCTAGGGGCCCAAAACCCCCGTTTCAAGAAAGACATCTGTGCTCCCATGCTCATTGAAACAGTATTCACAATAGGCAAAATAGGCAAACAATGAGATGAGATGGTTGTATATCGAAACTTGGGGGGGGGTTGCATATGTATATGTATGTATATGTATATATATACATATATGTATATACACATATACAGCTACAAGCAAGAAATCATACAATTTGGGGGTCATCTTGCTGAATGAAGTTTGTCAATAAGAAGCAGAGGGACAGATGCAGGATGATCCCTCATACGTGAAATATAAAGAAGCATAGTAAGAGAACAAAGAGTGGGCAAAAGAGACAGAATTTCAAAACTGATCTATGAAATGGAGCTTATTGGGGCAGTGAGATATGAGGTGCTGAGGTAGGTGAATGAGAGGGACACCCTGAAATAATGGTGGAGGGACACAGACGCTTTTGTGGGTAGCTGTTGAAATGAAGTTTGCGTTAACCTTATCACAGATAATACCGTAAAAAGACAGATCATGATGACTAAACAAAATCTCAAAAAAAAGTCAAGCAGAGGCCGTTGAGGTGTTGCTAGAGGTAAGGTGTCTGCCTTGCAAGCGCTAGCCAAGGAAGGACCTCGGTTCTATCCCCCAGCATCCCATATGGTCCCCCCAAGCCAGGGGCAATTTCTGAGTGCTTAGCCAGGAGTAACCCCTGAGCATCAAAACTGATGTGGCCGAAAAACCAAGCGGTAAGGCATTTGCCTTGCATGCAACCCGGGACAGATCTGGGTTTGGTCCCATATGGTCCCCCAATCCTACCAGGAGCGATTTCTGAGCACAGAGTCAGGAGTAACCCCTGAGTGCTTCCACCGGATGTGGCCCAAAAACCAAAAAGGGAAAAGAAAAATCTCTCTCTCCCCCTCTCCCCCTCTCCCCCTCTCTCCTCTCTCTCTCTCCCTCTCTCTCCCTCTCTCTCCTCTCTCTCTCCCTCTCTCTCTCCTCTCTCTCTCCCTCTCTCTCTCCCTCTCTCTCTCCTCTCTCTCTCCCTCTCTCTCTCTCCTCTCTCTCTCTCCCTCTCTCTCTCCTCTCTCTCTCTCTCTCTCTCTCTCTCTCTCTCTCTCTCTCTCTCTCTCTCTCTCTCTCTCTCTCTCTCTCTCTCTCT